>NC_142243.1:50433909-51100576 GCF_052056855.1 Sturnus vulgaris | reverse complement strand
TTTAGGGGTTAGGGTTAGGTTTTGGGTAGGGTTAGGCTTAGGATTACGCTTGGGTTTATGCTTAGTGTTATGTTTTGGTTTAGGGTTACCGTTAGGTTTGGGGTTAAGTTTTGTGGTATACTTAGGGTGAGGTTCGGGTTATCCTTAGCGTTATGATTGTGTTTAGGTTTATGCTTGGGGTTACACGAATTGTTACTCTAATTTTTACGCTTAGGTTTAGTGTTTGTCTTAGGATTTGATTTGCTGTTAGGATTACTTTTAGGGTTACGCTTAATGTTTAGTTTAGGTTTAGGGTTAGGGTTAGGGTTAGCGTTGAGGTTAGGGTTAGGTTTCGGTTTAGGGTTAGTTTTCGTGTTATGCTTAGGCTTACGCTTCGTTTTAGTCTTAGGTTTATGTTTAGGGTTTGGGTTAGGTTTAGGGTTGGTGTTGCGCTTAGAGTTAGTATTAGGTTAATGTTAGGTTTAGTGTTAGGGGTCAGTATTAGGGTTACCTTTAGGATTAGCGTTACGGTTAGGGTTTGGGTTAGGGTTAGGATTAGGTTTAGGTTTACATTTAGGGTTATGCTTAGTGTTAGTGTTGGGGTTTTGGTTACTGTTAGGGTTACGGTTAGGGTTGTGCTTAGGTTTAGGGTTTGGTTTAGCGTTATGGTTAGTGTTACAATTAGGATTAGTGTTACAGTTTGGATTATGGTTAGGGTTATGCTTAATGTTAGGATTTTGGTTTGGGTTACAGTTAGGATTACGGTTAGGGTTACGCTTAGGTTTTGTGTTTAGTTTACGGTTAGGCTTACGCTTAGGGTTTGGATTAGGGTTAACATTTGGGTTACGGTTAGGGTTAGGTTTAGGTTTAGGGTTAGTGTTAGTTATAGGTTTATGCTTAGGTTTATGCTTAGGTTTAGGGTTAGGGTTTCGTTTAGGTTTATGCTTAGGGTTTGGGTTAGTGTTAGGGTTACAGCTGGGATACAGGAAGAAAACCATGAAGGCAGATGCAATTCTGGTTTTGACATGATTTAGAAGTGATTTCTGATCCTCTAGCACACACTGTCCTTGAAACCGTGGGAGAAACTTAAGCTTCCCCTCTCAAAAGGGATGTGTCATCTGGCCACAGGCATCATCTATCGTCCTCTTCCTGTAGGACCTTCATCTGGGGATTAAAAATTCATCACTAGCAGCGTAAAACCTTCCTATTCCTGCTCACAAGTGGCTATTTCACTCTGTCCCAGTGACTACCATGTTTGATGTATGAACACTCACTACTTGACCAAACCTCTGATTTTCTTTTCACATGCACAGGAACCTATGACAGAAATGATAGCTTGTGGTGTATCTCGTGCTTCTGTCTGATACTGGGGAGCTACACGATATTTATCCCTCAAAATTATCCCCTTAGCAAAAAAGCTGGCCTTTGCCAGGTGCCAAGCTTGGCTATTGCCACTCTGTGCAGCTCTGCTACATGCAGCTAAATTCTGCATCCATTAAACTAGTTGAACCAGCATGAACCCTTGGATGTGAAACTGGCACCTGAAATAAGATCCAACATTTAAAATGTTTCTGAATGTCACAGCAGTGGTCACCATTTCTAACCAGCAATCTTCTAAGGACTGGGACTTACTTTTGAAATCGTCAGTTGGCTAAATGATGTGACCATTGAAGACATTGTATCAAGAACTATTTTCTGGCCCTAATAATTTTATTAACTTTGAATAGTATACAACAAAGTGTTTAGAAATTTATAGTCTTTTTTGCTTGTGTGAATTGGATCAAAGTCCAAAAGAGTCAATAAAGAGAACTCAATGTCATTTTTTTTTCTGCAGACGCTTGAATGAAAGCAACTTGAAAAGTTTTAACTCCTTTGACACGTTATTTAGGCTCAGAACATTTTAACAAGATTTTGTTAAGATTTAGCCTTCTCAATGTCATCTATTCAACTGCGTCCACCTTGTGCACTCTTTTTCTTTTTAAACCACTCATTATCCTACTTTTTCTTCTAAATGACCAAGTAGGGCCAGGGAATTTATATTAGGGAATTTAAATACAAAACCAAAACAAACTTAGAGAATCCAAATTGTGCTCCAATTGCTTTTTTATTTTATTCATTATGTCCATAAAAACTTATCTCAACTAGCCTCTGGCAAAGTTTCAGTGGCTCTTTTACTGCATCTGATTTCCACTCCTATTTTAGCAAGGAACATTACTACATATGCTACAAAATTTCTTACCCAATACAGCTGGGCAGATACTAGCTTGTCCCATGACTGGAGTGTAACTGCTTATTCTGCTTGGACTACATCACAATTCCAGTATTCATGTAATTTTCCATCTTATTTTCATGCCTGGTATTCTCTCATCCCCTAAATCTTTCCTCAAGCAAATTTTGGTACTCACCTTCATGTATCAGGATTAATATTTTTTTATTTTTCTGTACTGCTGGGAATTACTACTATGAATACAGTCAAGCTTTTCACATATTTCAGTCACATTTTGTACATGTTCAGATTTTTTCTGCAGATGAATTTCTCCCTCAAAACAGGAATATGCAAGAAAATTGTACTAGTTGAAGATCCCTAAAGTATAGAGAGGTCTGAGTTCAGCTGAGCCATTACCTTGGTTCAATTTGAATTTCTCTAAAAAATGTTTTGGTTTAATTTGAATTTCCCAACCAATGCATTAAATAATGTTATAGTTTTGACTTATTAATTTAAATATACTCATTTTTTGAGACGGACTCAGGAATAAAAGAGCAAGGCAGGGTTAAAACTTAGAAGAGTATAAAAAAAACTTAACTACATAAAGAAAGAGAAAGAAAAGCAAATTCAGAATAAGATCTTCAGACCACTCTTTCCTCCCCTTTCTTAACCTTCATAACAACAAGATAAACATACAAAAAACTACTTAAGTCAGTTCCCAACTTAAATAGTCCTTTTTTCAGTTCACTTTGGAGAGAGAAGTTTCCTCTTGTCAGGCCATAGGGACTTCTCCACAAGGAGGGAGAAAACTAGTTCTCTTGTGACTTTACTTCTCACAATTCATATTTGCCCGGGAAAAAGAACTTAAAAATCATGAGGCTCCTTTCATTTTCACAGCTTTCCCAAAGCTGTGCTTATGGGCCATGTTAAACTCATGGGGTATTTACTTTTAAGAATGAACTGTTCCAAACCAAAAATTCTTTTCATCTCTCTCTCTCTTCATGCTTTATCTCCAGAAAAAGAAATCTCCTTTTTCTCCTCAGAGGGAAAGATTTTTAACACAGATGCTTTTTGATTAACAATCTATCAAATAGAACATCTCTAACCCCTCATGTCTTTTCCCATGGTTTATAGGAATATTCAGTACATCAGTTCATCCCTACAATCTTACAAAAATATTTTCAGCCATCTTTACAGCATTTCATCATTCTTCTTTCATCTAAAGAAACTTAGGTCTTTCATTTTCCTTTCTCACTCCGGGGAAGACTGAAAAGTCTGCAAGTCTTATCTGAGCATTGAAAGAGTTAAGATTTTACACAGGGAAAGCAAAGCTGCAATACTGGCCCTGTGCTAAAATTTTGGAAACTCAGGCCATGCTGAAAAAGCAGCTGAGATCTCAATTAACTTCCTTGTGTTATAAATGAGAGACAAAAGTCTCGATATTCAGCAAAATTTTAGATTGCTTTATTTGATATAGAAAGAGCAAGCAGCGCGCTGGGGAACGCGAGGGGTCACCGCCCACTCCACGCTCCGCCGAACCTTGGTTTGTAGCCTCTTCTTATACTGTGGGTTCTCGTTCACAAATTCACAAAGCCTTTGGGTGATAATCAGTCACAGATTGCCATCCGGTCCTTGTAGATGACCAGCAGGGAAGTTCTGGAGGTCTGGTCTTTGTAGATAACCACCAGAGAAGTTCTGGGAGTCTGGTTTTTGGGATAGGCAGTATTGATTAGACCAAGGTAGGAAGGGCTTTTTGGGAAGTCCGAACTCGCAAGCTGGTAGCCGATACAACTTATTTGAAAAACATAATATAACATAATGTAATGTAACATAATACAACATAATATAACATAACAAGGTGATTTTAAACAGAATTATTTAATCATATAATTTCCTTTATTTAGTGTCCATGCTTCACTTCAGAGCTTAGTATTCTGGTTTATACAAACCCCAACACAAATCTTTTATCAATTGTCACAATTGGGTCTCCCTGGCCACTGTTGATGGCCACCCCTCCTCCCTGCCGGGCCGTGCCGGGTCCCCAGACAGGGGGCCCGGCTCTGCCCTCCCACCAGGCCCTCAGGCCTGCAGTGGAGCCAGGCCAGGCCAGTGTTACTTGCACTGCAGCTGGAAAAGAAAAAGAACTCTTTTCCGGGTTACCTCCTTCAAAATGTGTGTTCACAGAGCGAACTATCTTTCTTCAATTGCTTCTTCAGGCTGTCAATAATGAAACTGCCTTCAATTGGTCCCATCAACTCCCACAGGAAGTTCTTATAGAGAGAACTTCTCTCTAAGTCTGTTCTCCCCAAGTGAAACGGCACAGTCATCTTCAGTATTCTGGACGTTCTTAAACTGAGGCTCCAGAAATCTTTAGGTTTGGTAAAATAGAAACCAGTGCTGCATCTTTACCAGCCAACTTTGGTTAAAAATACTTATGTGAACTCCAATCCACCTGTTAACCTGATATCATGGGGTTTGCTTTGATATAAGGGAAGGTATTTTTCTTCATTTTCTTCACACTTTCTAGATCCCATTGCAAAGATCAGTCTTCTCTATCTCTCTTCGAGTAGAAGGCTAACCTCCACACATAACTAGTGTAAAACTGTATGTGAATCTGGTGAATCCATGCATTTGATACTGCCAGAGAGCAAACTACTGGTCTGTTTGCAGGTGGCTTAGGTATGATGCAAATCAGAGCTACCAGTTTTTTGAGCTGTTGGAAACTACTCATTATGTCTCTCTAAACTCTTGTGTTCATGGGTTTGCACATACTATAACTACAAAGGATGTTCCCAAAGCTACACTCTAATATTCTGCAAATCAGTATGTAAGGTGTCAAATGTGTTTCATACAGTCAAAAGATGAATCATTATACAAACAAGGAATAAGAAAAAATTAATAAATGAAAATATTAATACTGAAATTGCCAAACTCAAAACTTTAACAAAGGCTGTAATTAAATAAAAAGTACCATATGTACATCCACAAGTATTAACCATGCTGTTATTCACATAATTTTCAGATTCTAGCGTAAGGTAAAATAAAAAATCCCTGATTTTTCTTGCTCTAGGCAATCAAGTCCCAGAGGTAATAGTCATATTACTTGGGAGGATGAATGCTTATATTTCTAAAGATGTCTTAATCACTAAATTATCTGAGTTCCTTTTCATCAGTTCATTTTATATATATTGAACATTTACATTCATGAACCTCTATTGTGATACAAACTCTGCAAAAGTTTATGTATCAGTAACTTCCTTTAGGGCTACCAATCATGTTGTCTTCAGGGCAAATTAGGGGAACGTACCTACCACTGACAAGTATGGGTCATTCCTGAAAAACAAGCTGTCAAATCCTTTGTGTCCACTTGTGGGCAAAACTAATTGCTCCTCAAACCTCCACAACTGGAATTTATGGTGGTCTTGGACTGCCGCTCAGAAGTGCACTGCCTGGTTTTGGAGTCACCTGGTCTGTCACTCTGAGAGCCCACAAGCTGGTGTTTCACAGTAACTCCTTACAGAAAATTGTTCATTTATTTATTTTATGCTCTTTCTTTGTTTAACAAAACAGTTCTATTGCAAAGAATTATCCCACCAGCAACCATCAGACAGAGATCTGCACTTGCAGCAGCACAAATCACATTCTTCAGTTTTGCACTTTGTAAACTAAAACAGCTATCTTTGATTTCAAGAAGTTAAATTTTCCACCATTTCACATACTTTCTTTCTGTTTTACAGAAAAATACAAGAAATCAGAAAGCAGTTCCACTACTATCAGATCTATGGTCTCCTTATGACTGATGCAGAAAAAGCCAATACACACATACAGAGCTTTCAAGTTACAGCGGCTTCCACACTGCCAGGCTAAGAACAGTTTTGCAAAAGAGTTGGGAAGGTCAGATGTTCTCTCATCATAAACAGTCCTAGAACAAATCCAGGCAGAGAGCCAGGAGGAGCACACATGCAGGAAATCTAACTTGCAGAGGGCATAGGTTGAATGCACTGTAGCATCAGTACGCCTGAGGACTATGGAGCCACAGAAAAGACCACAAAAGTTTATGAATTAAGGTGATCAAGACCTCCATTGTGTTTACAAGCAGGCCGTCATCAGAGCTACATAGGCATTGGCTTCTAAGTATGTATTACGGCACATAAAAACAGCGACCAGCAGGGAAAACACATTTCTAGTTTTGTCTCAAGGGTTACAAGTTTCAGAAGGGTGTACAACTGCTTTCCACTATTTTGTAAAAAAATGTTAATAATTTGGAACTAGACCACTCTGGACATTAACAGCTCATGACAAAGAGCAGACCTGAAATCAAGTGGTATGCACAAAATGGAGTGAAATATTTTTAATGTTACTCAGAAAAACTATGCAGTTATTCATCATTAATACTTTTTTTTTTGTGGTTTATCCATTGCATATTTTCATTATACTTTTCATATACACTATACAAAACTTGAATAATTTTGATTCAGGGAAAAACCTTATCAACTCCTAACCCTTTCTCTCTGGATGCCTTTTATAAGGGCCACGAATACTGTTGGTCTACATAAGCTAACTATGTCATCATTAAATTAATTAAAAATTTTATAGAACTGTACTCTCTAACCTAAAGAAGGATAATTTTTTTTGCTTTTCAGCATTTTGAAATACCAAATCCCTTTACATTAACTATTTTGTGATATCCAAAGCTTGCGTATAATTCATTCTAACAGAGCAGTTAAAGAACAGGCTGCGTCAGCCTTTTAACATTTGCTATAGGAGCATGACTTCATTCTAGTGTTTCCTTTTCAGGACCTTTTTTAGTGGGGGGAAGTTTGTAATATATAAAAAGGTGGCTGTTCATGAAATAGTGTTCTGGATAAAAAAGTTAGCAGTTTGTGAAGGAAACCCCAAAAACATAGCCTAGTCTTTGAGTCTTTAACTTCCACATGGCGGTTCTGTTAAATATCTCATCTTTTTTAGTTCTTTCCAATTTTGTACGTCTATGAAAGTTTCAAAAGTGGTTTTCCTACTTCACATAGGAAAATAAAGATTATTCAACAGCACTCCCCCACTTCCAAGGAGGCCAATGCAGAGTTTGTACTAGTTCCAAAGTTAGGGTTTTCCAGTAAGAAATGTAGGATGTGATCTATGTTTGCCATATAAATGCATTATTTCCAACCTGAATACAAAATCTCTGTTGCCACCTTGTTGATCTAATTCAAGATATTAGGACATAGCACAATCTTTGCATTGAGAACTGCTGCAACTCTGTGGAAATGTTGCCTCATTCCCACTATTGCAGAATGAACATCCTTCAACTTGGGAAGATTTAACTGTGAGGAAAAATGTCTATTCTAGTGCCTCTAACAGCTTGTTTTCCCTACTTTTTTTCTTCATATTACTTTCATGAAATAAAAGTAACTTTTTCTTTGGAGCTTTGCAAGTCATACTTTGGTTAGCAGTAACAGACTGCTCAAGAAAAGCTACAAGAAAGTCACTGAAACTAGATTTTCTTAAGATATGGTAGACATACAACAGCCTGGGTATGGTATGCCCGTGCAAGGTTTCAAAAATAAATTGGATGCACAGGCAATTTATAGTTCTGTAACAACATGCATATGTGAAATGTGTGCAGTTTAGAGACACCAATATTTGATTTGTGAACATTCTCAAGACTTTACCTTCACAAAGAAATTCCCACCAGTCATGATGCCTGTAAGAGTTACTACATGAAAATAGCCCCACTGTACCCTGGACCAATTGTGCTTTCTATGTGTATAAATAAACTTAACCTTTATTCTTCTGTGAACTTTTTGGGGGCTGCTACAATGCAAATGCGCATCTTTAAAATGATAACTTTGTTCTGCACCAGTGTGATGACCGACCGGCACTATAGTCTATGAGCATGGGCACCACTATTAGGCTTTTAAGACCCTCTTTTGGTCACCATGACCTCCACTAAAATGTTCCTCTTTTAGCCTCTGCCGTCTCACAGTTTGCAAGACAGAGTGAAGGCAGATCACTGATTAGGTGCCAAGACTAATTATCTCACTTGTGAAAAGGATAAGGTTGACTCTCCCTAGGGTAAAGAAAACAGAGTGAAATGGTGATGTTTCCTACCAACCTTTCATTCCATAGCCTCCTCCCCATTTCCCTCTCAGCATGCCTGTATCTCAGCTGCCGATGCCATGTCAACTCCAGACTGATAAAATAGAGTGATGGGGGAAAAATGACCCTTGGAGATGAAGCAGAGATAGGGTTGGGCCGGGTAAAGGATGGGAGAGGACGTTAAGGCCGTTGAGGGACAGCAGTTGGGTGGCCACAGAGTGTCCCCAGGCGAGCAGCTACTCCAGGATAGATGCAAGTGGGCTGGGGGGCCTGTGTGTTCCTGAGTGGACTCCCACCTCAGGGCAGAGTAGTACTGAAGCCACTGTGCTGTGATGTGTTTACTGTGGGGGGTGTATATCAAACCACGGGGTACACAAGTGTCTGGGAACTGTTCCTGGTTACAACATCTGGTGTAGAGTGCTGTTGGCCCTAAACTGGCCTGTGTGTCTATGCATTTGTTCACTTACACGTGTGTGTGTGTGTGTGTGTGTGTGTGTGTGTGTGTGTGGAATCCACTGTCACACACAAGAGGTTATTATGCTCAGGTATTATGTGTCTGCATGCACATACCTATACACAGCAGCATGTCAAAATCTCATAAGCTCTTGGGTATCTTCATGTATATGTGTGATGAGGGTTTGTTGAATGGTTATCTGCAAAGACTGTGCATATTTAAATATCAGTTTGTGTATTCACTGTGTGAATATCACTTAGTGTATCTGAGTGTACACTCAGGTCTATTTTTATGTCTGACTAGTTCAAGGAAGCAGCTTTGATTGTAAAGAGAGTAAGTAAGAGATGCAGAGTTTGCAAATTTCATGATAGAGCGTGGATAGAAAAATGCCTTTGGTCAAGGTTAGAGAAGCATGTTGCCCATATCATAGACAAAGGAGAAAATATGCTTGTCTGTTCAGGTTTAATCAGTATAATACTGCCTGTATTACTGAGAGAATGTTCTGTGAAAATTTTATTTAGAAGTATAGATGTCACGTGTAGCCTTTACTTGTCTGTCACATACAGCTACTATGCCAGACTAATGTGCACATTTGTATATTTTCATACAGCAGCACGTGTCTCTTCTGCAGTGCTTTGCTTTGCTATCTTAGTATATATGACTGCATATTTCTAGTCGAGGAGCATGTAGAACAATTGGGATGTACAGACCCTTTTCATGTATTGGTTTATGTTTTGCAGAACTGATCTTGCAAAGAATTGATTGTCATTGCTCACTGACAGAAGGTAAAAATGAAAGATAGGTTATTTTGATGATTAACTACTAATATGATATATTTCTACCTGCCAGTTGTCTCCAGTGTCAGTAGTTAGCATCATCTCCTTAGCGTCTTTAAAGAATGGGAATTAATGCCACGTTTTGTACCACCATCTGATTTGAAGGATTTGAAGAAAGCCTTCATTTAAAATTTTAATCTTTAGCAACAATTTTACATGAAATGTGAAACAAGCATGAGGGTAAGAGCTCTCATATTGTCTTCTATGCCTCAATCTGTGATCTGAAGGGAACAGTTTTGGTGAGTGTATCAGGACAGTTCAAACCCTGGACATATTTGCTGGTTGATTTCTCAAGTAACAGTACCAGAGGAGTCACAATCATCGAGGCATTTTCCCTGATGCAAAGACCACTATCTTAACCAATAACTCTAGAAACTCAAGCTGCTCATGCTGAAGTCATGATCTATCCACATATGTATCTCAACTGAGATCATTGTTCTGTCCAGTTCACAGTTAATTGTCTACCACAAATATATGAAGGACATTATTTATTAATGAAAGAATGATGACTGTATCAGGATTCAGGGAGTTTAGTTATGGGGCGCAGGTATGTCATTGCTTTTTATGTATCACAGCAGACAGGAAGACTGATTTGATGTTATTGGAGCTGAAGCTCTTTAATCAGTATTTTTCTGAAATGGTCCAGTGTTATAGCAGCTGTCATCCCATTAAAGTGCTTGTGGCTATTCTGAGCAGAATGATTATAAGCATGAAAAATTGTTGAGGTCAAAAGTTTTGTACTCCCTAACAGATTAAGATACTAAATTTTCTTCTGTTTCTTGTGCCATGTGGGTTTTGCAAACAAGTTGTATATTTCTGCACAGAATTCAAAAGTGGAGTATTAATTACCATCATTGTAGGGGCTTCAATTGACTCAAATGCTAAGGGAATCAGAAGGCCGCGATACTTTGAGAACCATAAAAATCAATTCTGTATGTCATATGGTCTTTTAAGAAACTTCAAAGTGCTTTGGATTTTAATATTTTTCCTATAATCACAGGATAATGGCAGGCAAGAAGAAAGAAATCCAGCTGCAGGTATAACTCTTAATCACTTAAACAATTTTAAAGGGAAATAGATGCTTTTTCTGCCTTCTTAGAATGTTAAAACGTTAATTAATTTTGTTTCAGACCATAATAAGCAATCAAAACCAGTGGGATGAAATGCTGCAGACAAAGGATATAGTAGGTACTAACGGTTAATATTTCCTTTTTATACTTTCATGGACATATGTGAAGGTTTTCATATTTATTGATTATCTTTGACAGATATTCTAGAAGACTAGACTAGTGCCATATCTTTCAAAGAAACGCTATAGTAATATATGTTTAAAACGTATATCATGGAGCCATTGAATCATAGAATTCTTTCAGTTGGAAAAGACTTTTAAGATCATGTATTACAATTTTGAATATCTTATATAATAAGTATCATATGATTGAGTATCTTATATGATAAATACTCATAAAAATCATATTTATCTAAATTTTATGTTTATATGCTGCTATAAACCAATGTTTTGAAAATATCTTTCCAATATGGTGTTCTTCACGGTAGGGAGTTGGACGCTTCTGAGTGCAAAATCTTGCAAAGACTAAATAATTACTGCAGCATTCTAGAGAGTGCATGTTCTATGACATGCATTATTCCCAGTTTTCAGTTCACTTAGTCCGATAACTGTCTCTCCTATGTCTTGTAGGGACTGATTTTGGTAAAAGGAACAAATCTGTAACAGGATCATATCTACAGAGGGACAGTAATAGGCAAAGACTCAGAGAAGTGAAAATCCTGTAGAATAAAGGTCTAGATAAGAATGAAAACCAAGAGTGGGAAAAGAAAAGGAGAAAATAAAAGGAAAAAGAATGAGAGAAAAGTTGCTATTTGGATTAATAATCTCAAATAATATTCTGAAGTAGGTTTCCAATGTCAAAAGTAATTGCAATTAAAGAGTGTGTATCCACTAATATATCCACTGAATCCATTGATGTATTCATTATACATTCATTGACTAGAAGAGGACTGAAAGTGAATGCCTTCCCAGTGCTGTTTCAACCCAAACATAAATGTCTCATTTTATAAGTTCCTCAAGTCATCTGTCTGTAATTCTAAACGATTACATTTTAGTAATAGATGTGTATCAAGCATGGTGTGGTCCTTGCAAAGCTGTGCTGAATTTATTCAGAAAACTAAGGAACGACTTCAGTGAAGACAATGTGCTACATTTTGCTGTGGTAAGGACACAAATCCTGTGTGTGACTATATTTACATCTGGATTTAAATATATCTTCTGATTTGCATATCCAGAACTTTCATTTTACTGTCTTTATACTGAATTGCCATAATTTTGGCCTAGTTGCTTTCCCTGCATATATCCTCATAAGACTTTGTCTAGAGGTAGATTAGAAATGGTAATAAATATGTAAGAAGCTATAATAATAAAAGAGTTGATATCTCACAACTTTTGTTTTCTTTGTGAGATTGCAGAAGTATTCAAAAGCCAAACTATATGACTTTTAGTTTTATGTCTCTATATTATGGACCATTGCATTTTAAATTCTTACATCCATGAAAAATCGGTGCATTGTTTTTTGCAAATGTTACCTGGTATTTCATTTTTAAGCAAACAAAAAGGGGGAAATTAGAAAAAAATCACAAAACTGTAGTAGTAAAAATATTTGTTTACACTAGCAGTATATATATACATGAGTGTATTATATCTCATATTTAAAGTAGATAAATTTGCTTCACAGACTCAGCTTATCCAATATATTGACCAAGTTCATCCTTTTTTATGTTAGTGAAAACTTAAAATTCCACGATGAAAGAACTTTTCAGAAAAAACATTAATTTTTTATACAGTAAAAAAGCAGAGAGTCATGTTCAGAGGCTGTCTCACATGCTTTCATACAGTTGACCACATTTCACAAAAAATTAATACACTAGATAATCTCTTCCATCATGACTGCATGGGCTACTTCTTCATTTATAGATGTTATTATAACCTACATGAGAAAATAGTATCAAGAGAAGATATTTTTCCATTATTAATTGCTGTAATACAAAGGGAGGACAATCCCATGTTACCAAAACTGTTCTTTCTTCATCACTATAAGGACTGTTAGTTGCATTTAGGACTGCAGTTTGAGTTTGCAACACCAAAATATATATGAGTGGGGTTTTCCTGTGAGTAAAAAGGTTTCCTTTATATACGCATATGCATACACACTTATGTAAGCAAATAATTTTTTTTGTCTGACTTCAGGCAGAAGCTGACAGCATCAAAACTCTGAAACCATTTAGGAGGAGTTGTGAACCCGTGTTTCTTTTTAGTGTTGTAAGTACATCCCATCAGTTTCTTTTAATGTTCTGCCTACTTCTGCCTTAACTTTTTAATAGATTTTAAAATAGATGTGAAGCTGTATAAATCCTATCTTTACATTTTACATTATGTAGGATGGTACTCTCTGATGTTGTTTGCTTGAGCTGTTTCACATGTTTGTGTGCTGCACATACAGCCACAGAAGAATTGTGGTAGTCACTGTTTAGGTAGTTAGTGAGAAATACAGGTGAGTTTTCCAGGTTTGCCTTACATAAAGTGCCTACATGTGGTTACACTGAAATGATTATTTTATGCACGCTTTTCATCACAGAAAGAGAGTTTACATTTCCTGGCATTGTAAGATTTTTAAGATAACAAATAATGTTGTGTTTTCATTCTTGAGTAACCATAGCAACTAATCATATATTTATTATCTCCCACTGATGGACACAGAAAGCTGGTTCTCCTAGGACACAGCTCCAGGGCACTGCTCACTTGAGGAGAGGTGGGGATTGCTTTAACTTGAGGGTGCCAAGATTTGAATTTCCATAAGCAGGGACCAAGGATAATGATACTTTCAGGACACTTTCAGGTTTGAATCTAAATGCTGCCTAGAGATGTTAGCAGTATTTTGGGTCACCATTAGCTTCACTACTGCATCTGAATATGGTAGACAATGCACTGAAAAGTCCCACATGCACACAAAAAAAGACAGAAAACTCCATGTTACAGAAATTAAGAACAAGTAAAATCCATATTTGTATTTGCTTCCAACTGTATTATGAGTATTGAGCCTAAAAATAAACATGGAAAATTTGGTAAAGAAGGAAGCAAGGAATTAAATGCATGAAAAGTTTCATTCTGAAATAGAGGCAGTAGTAGCTTTGGTATTCCCTTCCTAAGACATAGGAAGTGATCCTATAGCTGAAAAAAAAATAGGAAGATATTGCATGTTTCAAAAATTTAAGTAAATGTGTAAATTAAGTGATGAAAACTCACTGAGAGTGTTATTTTCTCTTCTACAGCATGGTAAAATTCTTGCAATGGTGAAAGGTGTAAATGCCCCTCTAATAATCAAGACAGTAACAGAGCTAGTGCAAGAAGAGAGGGAAATTGCAGCTGGAGCAAAAGAACATGCTGAGGTACTCACAAACGAGATACTTATGCATAAATGTGCATTTTTATTACACTTACACTCTTTCTCTAAATGTCTACGATAGTGTTTAGATAATGTTTAATTTTTTGTATTTTTGTCCTAACAATAAACGATAATATATATGATGCACTTTTTTTTTAGAAATCAAGTAAAATTATCTCTGTTCTAAGACACTTCTAAGGATCATCTAGTCCAGCCCCTCCTGCCACAGGCTCACCTTTCACTAGATCAGTTGGCTCAAAGCCATGGGGATTGCTCCATACTCAATGATTCCAGTTTCCTACTAAAAACAAAGGCCATTCAACAAGTCTATTCCATCGTTTTTGACCCCTGACTTCCAGGTAACACGAGGATAGCTCAGTCTGACCTCAATAGCCTGCACTGTGAAAGATCCCACAGTTGGAATTCAGAGTAGTCGTGAAGCCTGGAAAGTTAATCCTCCCTTGTTGCTTGTTCACCTCAGAGCCCACAAATTTCTACTATTATTTCTACCTTATAAAAACCTAACAAATTTACAGGTTAGTCTAGCAATGTAAGAAATGGAGAGACAGATAAAATGCTCCTAGCTCATAAATGTTTTAGTAATCTTTTTTCTTTCAGGGCTAAGCATTTTTAATATATATGCATCATATGAAACAAAGACATGGGAAATAATCATGTCTCATTGCTTATTTTGTTAAAATGGAGATGAAATAACTCAGAGTAAAAAGGGCTTTTTAACAAACCGAAACTCAGTTAAGGAAAGTCAGACCAATCAAAGGTCCTTCTTAGAACTGCTTGTTTTCCAAGGTAGCAAATCCATTCTTACATTAAGATAAATATGTTGCAAAGATGTGACAGCTATGTTTGGTGACTTTACTTTTGCACTGATGATGTACTTTTACTCCATTTGCAATTACCTTAGGTAGAAGAACTCGTTTTTCAAGAAGAAGTTTCATCAGAAGGGTCTGCTGAGGAGACTGTAGAAGAGGGTAAATATATTTGATTTAGTTTAGAAATGTTAACAGAAAGAAAGAGAATAAATGTCTTTTGCTTAGTAATTGTCTATGTCTAGCACTAATGGACCTTCCTTTGGTTATGTTAATGAAATGCCATAACTGAGCTTTCTTCTGTAAGGAATCAATGTATTGCACTATCATAATCAATATTTTCACCCCCACACTGGGAACCTTCAGGCTTTAGACAGAAGTGATATGTGCGAGGCAATTTTCCTGTGTAAAGTTAAGGCCTGAAAATCACTTCTACACAGTCCCTGTGTGAGCTGTGTAATTCTGTTGAGGTGGAATACTAAGATGGAGCCAACCTGAGAGGATTGGAAGAGTTAATCTGTGAATTAACGTCATGCCTTCTATCTCAGATTACTCTTTCACCAGATTAGATTTAATAACAGATTTAAAGAAGAACATAAATCCACAATAGTAGTATAAGCTTCCAAAAAGATTGAAAAATAAGCGCCATCCTGTTTAAAAGTCCTGTCTGTGATTTCTCTCAGGTTTTTCATTAGCTGAGACCTACAAATTTTCTACTTTTATTGTTACCTGTGGCTACTGAATGTTCCTACTGCTTCATCTATGGCAGAGAATGCTATTCTACAACCCTGAGATGAAACAAACTCCTCTATCCTCTCCTTCTTCTTGATCTTGTTTTTTTTCCCTGTGAGAGACATTAGATCACACTCACGGCATCCCTTTTCCTTCCTCTTCATCTCTTCATGTTTTGCTTTTTTTTTTTTTTTTAATTGTATGGTTCAACTGACATATTCCTGACCTCAGCTTTAGCCTATATTTTTTCTCATAAACCCTATGAGACTTAGAAGTACAGTACTATCATTTAGTAATTATCTACAGACTTCACACTAATCCCCAGAACCTAAACATGATAGAAAATCAGAAAACAGAGCTTTAGCTCAGGTTCAGCTTCACATTAGAGGATGTCACAGACACTGTAATGTATTAACATTTGGTGGTAATATTTTCCTTAACACATGCAGTTCCTTAAGTGTTTCTAGTATCTGTAACATTATCACTATCTTAAATTCTACAGTTTTTGAGAGCTGATTGAATTACAGTCAAATGCTTAAATGTCAACTTCAGGTCTAGTAAAGATGATCCCCTTAATTTTGCTGAATGTATTACTTAGCACAATATTTTTTGCCTTTTTCAGAAGAAGTACTCACTTATTCTGTTGGAATTATAAAACCTGATGATGTCTTATCAGGACGTGTAGAAGAAATTAAAAAAAAGGTAGAGAGAATTTTAAAATAATAATTCATTCTATTCATTTAACAGACATAATAGCAAAATGTGAGGTTAAGTAGATCCTAATTTATGCCCAGGCTTCGGAACAGAATCTGACAAATCTTTTCTGCTAAGGATGATAAAAGTCCAATAATTTTTACCTGAAATAATGTGACATTCAAATTTATACTGTTACTTTAATATTCTATGCTAGCAGAGGTTAGACATTGATTCATATTGCTTCTGTTACCAAAAAAAATTGCCTTATAACAATATACATCAAGACCAACTTAGAAATTAGAAGAATTTTTAAAAGCGTTATGACAGGGACAGTGACCTTTGCAGGAAAGGGAATCTGAGTGCTATATATTGTTTCTGCAATTACCTTAGCTTTGCTGGAAAGGAAGGAAGTTCAGAAAGGCAAAAAAAAAAAATAAGGCAGTGCTTGAAAACAATTTAGCTGGAGCAGCCACTACTTGGTTCATGAGATGTGTTTTCCAACACTGGTTCCACAGTCAGCCTTGTTGGGGCAGGCTGAAAACACTCAGAAGCACCACAGGGGCTTTTAAAGGGCTAAGTGCTGGCACACAGGTTAATATTGGTGTATCATCAGTACTGGGTTAGATATTGTCTTTGCTGTTGAAATATCAGTATATGGTACAAACCTCATACCAATGGACTATGAACTTTGATGCAAGTCATGTGTGCATCACTCACAAATGCTTGCATTTAGTGCAGTAACCTAGTTTAAAACAAAAAATCAAAAAGTAGGTTTCATTTTTCTTTATTTGCTGTTTCTAAAGCCAAGTAGTTTAGCCCAATATAACTGTTAACAAGCATATATTTATGCGACTACTATAGCTACAATATAATTTATAGTATCTTGCAACATGGGTTGCATGTTAACCACTCATAGTGATCCAAAGGAGTTTATTCAATGTGAAATAAAAGGGATTATTAATTATTGAATTAATGTACATTGAACTGCAATATATTTATTCTCAAACATTAACTTAGGGGTATTGTAATCTTGAATTTAGTGAAGTGCTTTGAAAGACTCGAAGTTCAGTTTAGGCAAAGATAGCAGTTATACTTCGAATATTTCCGAGAATTTAAAATTAACATAGCTTCCAAAACCAATCAATCTTTAGATTTACAATAACATATGATTTTGTATGGATCCATTTTCAAATGCCCATGAGTAATAACTGAATAATTGCAGATTAAAGAGGCAGGATTTGACATTAAAGCAGCAGAGGAGAGAATCCTTACTGAAGAGCAAATCAGAGTATTTTATGCTCGGAATAAAGAAGAGGTAAAAACAAACTAAAAACCTAAATGAAAGGAACAGGTAAAACATATAATTGTTACCAGATGTGCTTGCAAATCTCTGTACGGTAAATTTAATGTATATTGAAGAACTGCATTAATGTAGATTTAGTACATATAAAAAGAGACATTTTCTCTCCCTTTTCTTCCACAAACTTATATAAATATCACTATGTAGCAATTTAATATTCCAACCAAATTAAACTGACCTCCAATTAAATACTAAAAGATTTTGTTCTTCTTTCTGTTATCTAAATGTGCATGATCCTTAGACAAGGAGCTGAATTTATAACACTATTGATCAAAACAAAATTATATTGATTTTAAAACATCCTATGACAGGCCTAATGACCTTTGTAGGAAAGAAAATTAGGGTGCTGTATAGATTATTTCTGCAATTCCTCAACCTATGTCACAGTATCTGATGTATATTTTTTCCATTTTTCCAGCCAGAAAATAAGTGATACTATATATTATATATATTTTTTATTCCTTTCCAGATTTTATCATGGAGTAGTTCTGGGAATAAACATGTGCACAGGCAGAGAGGGAAAGTATCTCAGTTAAAATGTATTTTTTTGTATCTTGTCCTATTTTAGGGGACAAAAATAGCTAGACAGATACAAAGTTCAAGAAAATAATTAAATTAGGCTGTCCACCATTAAATGGCAGTGGTCTGGCAAATTAGCAGCTGGATATGGCCATATTTTCCAGCAGTGTGATAGCTAAAATTAACTCTTCACAAGGATCTGAGATAAAAAATGAAGTTGCTTAGCAAATATTTATACCTTCTGCTATATGTATAAGATAGACAGAGGCTGGAACTATATGCAGACAAATAATTTGACATTATTAGAGGGAGCAATGGAAGGGTTCACCTAATCTTAAGAAGGTGGGAAGGGGTCCCTGTGGCATTCCAAATGAATAAGAGTGAGATGAGATGGCTCCTACTAAAGTCAGAGAGAAAAAAGAAAACACATAGTAAGGAACCATGAAGATCTTGGTTTTAGGAAAACTGGGATTGTAGGTTAGATGGAGGCAGTTTTGAAACAGAGGTAAAAGTGACTCATCTTCATGGGAATAGCAGCCAATTTGAGACTAGTTAAACGTAGAGGTAGACGCGGGAAGAACAAAGACAAACAAAACACAATGTTTGATACATCACAGAATCATAAAATCACAGAATAGCTTGGATTGGAAGGGATCTTAGAGATCATCTGATTCCAAGGGTGGGGACACCTTCCACAAGGACAGGTTGCTCAGAGCCTCATGCAGCCTGGCCTTGAACAGGGCTCCAGGGATGAGGCATCTGCAACTTCTCTGGGCAACCTATTCCTATTTCTTACCACCTTCACAGTAAAGAATTTCTTCTGATCTAAATCTACTCTCTTTCAATGTAAATCCATCCTCCCTTGTCCTATCACTATATGCTCTTGTAAATATTCCCTCTCCATCTTTCTTGTAGGCTCCCTTCAAGTACACTGGAAGGCTACAATTAGGTGACCCCAGAGCCTTCTCCAGGCAGAACAATCCAAATTCTTTTAACCTTTCCTCATGGGAGAGGTGCTCCATCCCTCGAATTGCCTTGGTGGCCTCCTCTGGACTTGCTCCAACAGTTCCATGTCCTTCCTGTGCTGGGATCCCAGAGCTGGACGCAGGTGGGGTCTCACCAGAGCAGAGCAGAGAAGAGGGGCAGAATACCTTCCCTTGCTCTGCTGGCCACACTGCTTTGGATGCAGCCCAGGACACATTTGGCTTTCTGGGCAGCAAGTGCGCATTGATGGGTCATGTCCAGCCTCTCATCCACCAGCACTCCCAAGTCCTTTTCCCCAGGGCTATTCTCAATCTGTTCATCCCCCAGCCTCTGCTGATACCAGGGGTTGTCCTGACCCGGGTGCAGCACCTTGCATTTGATCTTGTTAATGCTCAATGCTCATGGGCCACCTCCTTGTGCATGTTCCTCTGGATGGCATACTGTCCTTTGGGTGTGTCAGCTTGGTGTCATTTGCAACTTGCTGAGGGTGCACTCAATCCCTTCACCTCTGTCATTTTTGAAGATACTAAACATCACTGATCCCCAATATGAATTCTGGGGGACACCACTTGTCACTGATGTCCATTGGTACTCTGAGCCTCTGACTACTACCACTACAGCTGGATGCAGCTGTCCAACCAACTCCTTATCTACCAAACAGCAACCAAAACCACTTCTCTCCACTTCAGAGAGAAGGATGTTGTGGGGCACCATGTCAAGGGCTTTACAGAAGTCCAAACAAATGACATTTGTAGCTCCGCCCTTGTCCACAATGAAGTCACTCCATTGTAGAAGGCCACTGGGTTGGTCAGGCAGGACTTGCCCTCGGTGAAGCCATGCTGGCAGTTCCAATTCACTTCTTTGTCCTCCATGAGCTTTAGCACAGCTTCTAGGAGGATCAGTTCCATGGTCTTCCCAGTCATAGAGGTGAGGCTGATAGGCCAGTAGTTCCTGGGGTCCTCCTTTCTACCTTTTTAAAAGATGCATACAATGTTTCCTTTTTTTTTTTTTTGTCATCTGGGTCTTCACCATGACTTTTTATATCTCGTGGCGAAAGGAAAACAACACTATTACACCATAGCAGATCCCTGCCAACATTACGACAGAAGAATAATAAAACTGCTATGAAATGTATGTTTCCAGAGAGCCCTGTGCATATTGAGAAGCCAATTATTTGGAATTCCTTAAGTTTAATTTTAAGCTGAAAAATAATTTTGTTAAAACATATTGATTCCTTTGTGCTCAGTGAACAATGTTATTCCTGATTTAATACTCCACAATCTTGCTGAATTCCTGGAGTCTGCCTTTTACAAGGGAATGGAGACTCAAGGTGATAGACATTCAGATTAAACTGGAAGCAAAAATTGTTTCTTTTTAATGATGAAGCTCCAGGAAGAAGATGCAGGACAGACAAAATTAACAGCTACACGTAGTTCTTCTAACATAAGCAAGAGTACTTTTGGAGCCACCACAGTATAAAGATACCCTTTATGCATAGTACTGAAATTTTTTTACACTTCACTCTGTTTCTTCCAAGTTTGTTCATTTTGGGAAACGGATTTAGAATATGCATAGATATGAAGATAATTGAAAGAGAAAAGCAGTGAATTGAAAACATATATGTGAATACTTCATTCTTTTATTACTAAAGGAAAAAACTATCATATGCAATGATGTGATGCTGACTGGTAAGGATTTAGTCAAATATTTAAAAGGAGACTAGATATCTCAAGAAAAAGGTGACATTAAAAAAAAAATTCAAACTCACAGCACAAGCTTCAAAAATTATTTTTCTGATGGAAATGTACTTTTATAGGATTGAAAGTTGAAATTGAAGAAGTAAAAAGCACATAGCAAAGCAAATGAAGGAAAAGCCTGCAAATGTCTTGCAAGTAATTCAGCGCTCTATATTTATAGCCAGCTACATGACTTTTCGTTTCAAAAATTATTCATGGAACTCTATTGCAGTTTCTTACGTCACACTACATGCTGTAGTACAAGCATAGCCAGTGATCACATTGAATTTCTAGGTCATTTTCTTCATTCTTGTCATTTGCATTTTAACCTGGAAGAATATCTAATACTCGTTTAAAGTAGTTATATGCCTTTCTTTATCTCAATTTGCTTTGTTTTTAGACATTTGATAATGTTGTATCAAATGATTGATCAAAAACTTCCCAAACGGTTTACCAGAGTTCTGAGGAATGTATGTCCATGCCAGTTTGAAACAGGAATGTATGAGTTACTTTAAAAGCATAATTGTCTCATTTCTAATGACAAATTCAGAATTCCTGCAATTCATAGTGGGGGGGAAATTATATTTTTTAGCCTGACTTTGACGCATTTGTTCAATTCATGATGAGTGGACCATGCCATGTTTTGATAATCACTAAAAAAGAAACAAGTGATGCTATTCCTCAATGGAAAGAACTACACAAAACAAGTGTGTCTGGTGAGCCTGAGGAGCCAGTTAAGTAAGTACCAGTGAAAATGTGTATCTGTGATTCAGTCACAGTGTTCAGAGCACACCATAAACCAAGGCATGTCCCTACAGACGCATGCCCATGTGTGCAGGTCCAGGGAGCAGGCTGAGTTGGTCGCCTAGTCCTTCACAGGACCACCACTAGAGATGCAACCTCTCAAGTTCTCACGGGAATTCAGAAATTCATTGCTTCCTAGTTAAAGATGACAAGCCGAGATCATAGATCTCTTTGAACTCACCTTCAATGAGTTCTCAGAACAACGGGAGCAATGATACACTTCAAAGCTGATGTAGTCCTTGCAATTCTAGTTCACCCATGCCCAGGGGGACTGCCAGCACTGCCGATTGCAGATTGCACTCTTTTCCATGTTTTCTCCTACGTTTCTTGGGAAGCTGTAGATATGGCCCAGGGCAGACCAGGGCACACCTGAGGCATGCTCTTCTCCCTGGGAACACTGTAAAAGCCAGCAGAGAAGGAGAAGGGTAGTGGGGTTTGTGTCCCCACTCTGCATAAAGATACAAAAAATTTGTAAGGATTAGCTGTTCAGAACCATGGTATCTTGAAATGTGTGTTTCTCTTCTATGCCAAGGGTTTGTAGAGAATTGTAAGGATGGTAGTTGTATACACAGACTCAGACAATAGAGTATTCACAAAAATTCAAGTATCGAATTAAGTTTTATATTTAGACAAGACATTTACTTAAAGCAACATGAGGTTAAACACTTTGTCCGGAAAAGAATTGACATTTTTGTCGATGCCTGCTGCATCCCTTTCTGCATTAGTTTAGTGTAGCTGGGGAATACTGCATTTTCTACAACTGGCCAAGAGGGACTTTATTTACACAGCTAAACAAACAGGCAAGAAACAATGAGAAGTGTCTCTGTTATCAACAGCTCTGTAGTGCTGTCATTTTTATGATCATGTTGTGCATGAATTAAGCACAAGACTTCCAGTGACCATTCTTTATACCCTGTGTACTTGTCAATAGTAATTCTATCTCATGCAACAGAGAAACTATTTTGGATAAGCTAGAGGGGAATTGTTAAAGCAGCCTGGCTGAGACTTCTCCTTCAGAGCACATAATCAGGGACTTTTTGAGAAGATTAATAATTCTCTTCTCAGAAATGTTACTTTACTCATGAATATGAATTTAATAAAAACCTAGTTTTGCATTCTATTCTTATGTTTCGCTAAATTTTAAGAAAGTCTTCAAAAAGTCAGCTTGTTAACACTACACAGTGACTTAAATACTGCATGTTTCATCAGGTTGCCAGGACTCATGGAGACTGAGAGTCTGGTAAATTTATGTGATTTGCAAGATAGTGTTGAAGATGCCAGCAGACAACTTGCCTTCTTTTTCCCAAATTTTCATATAAACAAGGTAGAACAACACGTTGAAAGGACTTTGGCCATTATTAGACCTAGTCTCTTGAAGGAAAGGAGAGGTAAGTGTTAATAACTATATTTTCTATCAAGGGTATATAAATATTTTGAATTATAAAGTCTAACTCAATTAATGATAAATTTTTAAGTTGTACTGTCTCTCCACTGTTAGGCCAGCAGTAATCTTTGTCTGGAATGAAGTTATGAGGTTAATGATTTTAATATATTGAGAATGCAAATGTCAATGATATTTTGTTCCTTTGGTTAATTTTTCAAGAAACTCTGTAGATGAAATATTTCCAGAAGACCTCTCAGACAAGCTCATATTTTCAAACATAGTATAGGGGACAAGATTTCTCACCATAATAAAGCAGCTGATATTCTTGAATAGCAGGCTCAAGATAGATCAATGGCAAGGGGAAAAATATCCAATCCAAGATGCTCTATGTTACATGAGGCAATGCTGCTCAAGGGCAGTTCTAAACAATATTTTTACAGATGAAATTTAAAAATCCACCCCATTACATGAAGCTTCATCCAAACAAGTTTACTTTTCTTCTCAGTCATATATTTACATTTCTTCCTAGATTTCAGATAGTATTTTTAACTTGAGAATCCCTGTACTTGAGCAAACTTATGTGCAGAGAGCTGAAAGACTACAATCTTGATCTTTCCTTGTGAATTTATTTTCCTAATGGTTGTCTAGCATGTTGCTTAGAACAGCAGTTCTGCAGTTCATGTTTAGGTAATTACACACTAATTTTGTCGGTAATTTTGACTTGTGCCACATAGTGCTTACTTACCCATGTGGTCTTGTAAGACTTAGTTAAGTAAACATTTCACTTATTCAAATTCCTTAGACCTTCTTTTTCTTAGACCTTCTTTTTCTGGTAGTAACATGTATCATAGTTCTCAGTCAGGAATTCCTACTGAGGTTTTTTAACCAAGAGAATGCTTAAATACGATGAGGATCAGTTTTCTGAGTGTCCAGGCAGCTCGTGATGCCTCCTAGCAATTGCTTTAAATTAGTTTCCTGTTTTTCAGTTAGGAAACAAATTCACCCATAAAATATAACATTTTCATTGAAAAGTCCATGTCGTTTCTCTACAAGTGTGCAAATGAATGAATGAATGGCAATTTAGCATTATTTCAATATATTTACCAGATTCCATCATGAAAAGAATAAAGGATGACGGTTTCCAAATAGCAATGCAGAAAGAAATAATTCTCTCTGAGGAACAAGTACGTACATTTTACAAAGAACATGTAGATCAAGACTACTTCTCAGTCCTTCTAGAGCAAATGACCAGGTATGTTGAATGGAAAAGGAGAATGTAAATCTATAGAATCTCTATAGAATCAGATAAGACTGAAATTTTCACATTTAATAATTATTGAATCATAGATGCGCAGAATGGTTTGCCTTGGAAGGCATCATTATTGCCCATCTAGCTCCAACCCCCTGCCATGACACCTTCCACCTGAATAGGTTGCTAAGTGTCCCATCCTGGTGTTGAACACTTCCTGGATAATACATGGCAGTGAGATACACATGTATAAAAGTTTATTAGAAGACAAAACAGGAACAGATAACTGCAGATAACGGAATAATTTTCAAGAACAACAAATAAAAAAAACCCAAGCTTTTAAAAGTTACTACCTACTCCATATTGTTCTATGTATGATTCTCAGTGGCCAAGTCCACTGATTTGAATGAAAACAGTTTAGGTATGCTCTGAAAAGGCTGCATTTAGGTTGTTTGTAGGAGAGCTCTGAAATCTTCAACCAGGCTGTGTGCTGGATACCTTGAGGAAGAGAAATAAATCACTTTTGGATATTCCTTTCATATGATGTTGGGACATGGTTGTGGCATGATCAGTCTTTCTGTCTTGCCATTGTAACAAAATACAGTAACTTTACAATTTAAATTCATACTTAAGCCCCATAAGGTTTTATCAGCCTGTACCTTTTTAAATAATCATATCAGTTTTAAGGTCCTCCAATACTGGGGCTCATTTTCCTAGTCTGGGCTATATATAATCAAATTACTTTTTGAAAGTTCCAAGAGTTTGGGGTTTTTTTAAGTGTTACTTTTCCCCTTGTACAGTGGTCCAACTCTTGTATTGGCTCTAACACGAGAAAATGCTGTATCACACTGGAGAGATTTACTAGGCCCAAAGACTCTTGAAGAGGCTAATGAAAATCCAGAGAGGTAAAAATTGCAGAAGTAAATCATCATTCACAGCTTCCAACTTACTTTCACATTCCTCATCTAGTTCCACATTCCAATTAGTGTAACTATAGTGCCATCATCTGGAAACAGATACACATTTCTGCAGTTTTTTAAGCTTTTCTTGGAAGTAGTAGTGTATTACACATAGAAACTGCAGCATTTTATATAATGATATATATATGATACAATGGCTGCTAAACAGAATTAAAAGCTGAGTTTTAAAAATTGCAGTGAAGTGAAAGGGGAACCCTTGAGTGTGAGTCTGAGAAAAAATCTTGGCAATACCTATTCTTTATTGGGTGGGGGTGGGGAGGGAGGAGAAGTGTGCTTGAAATACCACCATTATTTTTCTTGAAATACCACTACGATTTTCTTGTACCTTATTGAAAACTTTGCATCAGTAGAATATTTTATTTGTGACTAAGTTTCTCCTATACATTTTATAAACAGACACCTTAGTTCTACATGCTTACCACATTGCTCTAGGAAACTGCAATGGTATCATCTTACCTACTGCTGACAGAAGTGCCATTTCATTACGAAATAAGTGGTATAATTTGGAATATAAAAACATGGGTGTTAGGAGGGAGGATGTTCATATTTCAGATTTCCAGATCAACACTAATATATATTCCCTGGGTTAAGGCTAATTATAGTTCAGAGCTCAAAATGGCTATGCTTTTAAGTAACTTCACTCTTTTAATGACTCTCAGTTTGCGTGCACAGTATGCTATTGAAAATGTACCTATCAATCAGTTGCATGGAAGTTCTACACCCAGCGATGCTCAGAAGGAACTAGAGTTCTTCTTCCCTGAGGAACAAACCTTTGCACTAATCAAACCTGATGCTGCTAAGACTCATAAAGGTAAGGCATTTAGAAAGTATGGGCTACATCTAGTGATAAAATAATTTCTACAAAAGATTCTTCTGATTCCCTGAAGTACATTTTCTGTGCAGAGAAATGCTTTTACACTGCTTGCATAATTCAGATCGAGATCTGAAATGTGATATTTCTTTTGCTTAAGCTGTCTATAGGTCTTTCTTCACTAGAATAGTGGTGAATTGAAGAGAGTTCCTAGCTAAGTTAAACTGTTTAAGGGCCAGGCACTTCTGCAGACTACCTGCCCAGCACCTTTATTAGTCAAAGGAGAGAGACACTTGCCAAACTACTATTACTTATTTCAGACAGGTATTTCTACTGGCTCAAAAGGGGTCATTGCTGAGTTAGATGCATCCCCATTCTTGGTTTAACTTACGGTTAGTCCAAGGGAATAAGGAGAAAAAAATCAAAATAAAAAGAGCACTATGTACAATTCAGAATCTTGCCCTAAGGATGTTTGCTTCCACTCTTTAAAAACCCTCTATCTAGACTCCCTACTTAGCATTATTTTATTCTGTCTTAACAAATTTCGGTAGTCTTTCTAATGCTAATTCATCATTGGCTTCTGGGAGTCTATCTTCCCCTCTTGTGAAAATCCAGATTGATTTTGGCTGGCCAGGTGATGTTTGATACAGCATTACAACTACCGTCCACATTCTGTTCAATATGAGAAATAACAGTGAATGTTGTTGGCATAGTTTATTAAAATCTGGGTTTGATAAGTGCATCAAGACGGATAATGCAGTTGCAATGGTTTCTGCCTATTATAGAGGACTGTTGAAGTGTTTCTTATGTTGTTCATATTTGGTTTGATATTGCAAGAAGAATTCTAATAGTTATTGTTGATTTTTTTTAGAAAAAGGCATCTACTATTTTCTGAAACTTTTAAAGTTTGGGTGTATGGGGTTTGCATTTGTTGCATCTAAACCATTCCAATCAAAAATGAGCTTGTTTGTTATTCTCCTAGATGAAATAATGAAAAAAGTTAAAGAGGCTGGATTTAGCATCACAAAGGTAAAAGAACAAGCCTTAACTCGTGAAATGGCTGCACAGTTTTACAAGGATCATGAAGGAAAACCCTTTTTTGAACAGTTGGTGAATTGTATGACACAGTAAGTGATTTGGTTTACAGTACTGAGGTATGTAAGCAGGCATCACACTTTGTACAGTGCCAAAAAAACATGTTACACCATAACTGGTGCAAGGATTTTACAGCCTGTCACTCTTTCTGGCAAGTTTAGTGGCTTCTAGCACAGAATACTCTTCCTTTAAAAGGGAGATTTACAATTATTTTCAAACTTATGGGTAGTTTCATTTTGGATTTTATTTTCCCTAAAAAGAAACTGCTTTCCAACAGAATCCTTTTTCTCCTCATGCAGGACAAATATCTTCCTCATAATATTGTTAATATAGCTGATAAAAACAGTATGTATTGTCTTGCGTCAGAAATTATTGGGTGAGAATGTCTTTTGGACAAGAAGTCCAAATCCAAATATCTGATCATCATAATCTCTTTGGCTTTCAAATATGGGATTTTTCCTTAAACAAAACACGCAGAAACAAATTTTAATATTTATGCAGCTTAATAAAATTAAGATAGTTCAATGCTTATTAGAACACTTCATGGTAGCTCTGACATTAAAACTACGTCTGCATCTCAGAAATCTCAGAATAGTATAAAAGTTTCTCTATATTGATTTTACAGGGGTCCATCAGTAATAATGGTCTTATCAAAGGAAAATGCTGTGGAAGAGTGGAGGCAACTAATGGGTCCAACTGATCCAGAAGAGGCAAAGAAGACCTGTCCTGAATCAATTCGAGCTCAGTTTGCACATGATATTTTGTCTAATGCTGTTCATGGATCATCTAATATAGAACAAGCACTGAGAAGCATTCAGTTTGCATTTGGAGAGCTGGATGCAGACTAAACAATTAAGATACAGTCTCTGAAAATTGATATTCATGTAATTAGATGTGTTTGTCTACCCAACAACTATACTTAAGACTACATAAACACACGTATTTTTCGTCATAATCCATCCAATTTTAGCTGGAGAGTTTTTGTTATCAGCTCTTCCATATTGCAAAGCATATCAATGTAACAAGTAACGCCTGCTAGGAGTTTGACATTAGTAATGGTTTCTTTATGTATGTTTAGTAGATGTTTTTTCTTTTATCGTTTTAACAGATTTGTGCCTTTCCAATAGTTCCAGGATTCTAAGGTGGTTTGTGTATAGCTAGTCTAAAAAGAACAAGGAAGGACAAGGGTCAAGGAAGATGATTAAAACACTATTAATGGCACATATGCTGGTGATGTGGATCGAGTTCTGCAGTTCCAAATGTGAGCCAAATGAGGCTCCTGGGCCCACTGGCCAACTGTATATGTGTGCATCCCTGGTGAGACTGCTCTGGGCTATTGAGGTCTATTGGTTTCCTCAGGGCCCTGAAAAACATTTGCATTATTTATTTATCCTTTTCCTAAATAGCTTCTAATGATTACTGTCACAGGTAGGATAATAAACTAAAAGGTCCTTTCCAGTCCATTTACTTAATTCAAATATAACAGAAGAACTAAAATATAAAGCCAACTCTTAATAACAGCTATTCTTGACATGTACCTCCTTGCCAAACTAGTGAATTCATATCCTGTCCAGTCTAACTTGGCTGGCCTTCATGAAGAACACAAGTATTATTCTGTAGCTGATATATTCTCACTTCTGCTGTCCAAATCTTTTGAAGGTTGAGATTCTAAGGAATGGCATTCACTTAAAGCAATTTACTTACATAATTGATTTTAAGTGTAAAGTCTAGAAAGAATGAAGTCCTTCTCATACTTTCTTTATTGTTCCTAATGTATTTAATACAACTAGCTGCTATAAAGAGCTTCCTGACAAATATTTCTGTTGTGATGGGGCATTTGTCATTGTAGACATTTCTCCAGAAGAAGCTGGACTGAGCATTCTCCTAATGGCCCTTTTTCACCTACAGCTGTTTTTCTGCCACAAACTCAGCATGAGGTTCACTAGCCTATAGGAGGTTGTAATTAGTACAGAATTTATGTCACCTTAGTGAGGTGGGTTCTGAGAAACATACTTCAAGATTGCTGTATGTTCTTTGGCTTCTTTTTTTTTTACTTCAAAAACTCATTAAAACTGTTCTTCCTGGCATTATTTAAGCACCCTGGGTCTTTTGGGTCCTGGCATTTTGTACTTGAAACCAAGAAGCAGCCTCAGAAAAGAGTAGCTTGCTTAAGTACAGCAGTTTCACATACATCAATTCAGCTCATTTTTCAGATCTTTGCTGGAGTTAATAGCTTCTCAACTAGTGGGACAAATACAAAGTTGAAAGTTTAGGTGGGTTTATTTTTTGACAGGACCAGAAATGTTTAAAACAGCAAAATGCTTTTATGTCTTATTAAGAGTCCATAACACGTCCAGTGGAAGTTCACAATCAAAGAGCTTGATAAGTATCATACAGGGGTTATGAATACTGTGAATCACTTATTGCTCTGGATTGAGAAATTTCAGTTTGCTGTGAGGGTACTGTAGCTCTGCTTCTGCCTATTTAAGTATGGTAAAATTTTGCATACTGAGTATTTGCTCTTGCTTAACCATTATCCTTCATATTGCATCACATCATTCTTTAAAAATATAAGATTTTTGCCAGTTTGGTTTAACTATTGGATGTTGAAGGATTTTGTCTATTTGGGGTTTCATATTCATGTGTGTCAATTATAATCCGTGCTTTGTGCTTGGTTAAAGCAATCCAGTAGATTCCATTGAAATACTATGCATAGATCCATGATAGTTTTTTCTTCATGTTGCCTACATATACAAACCCCAACTGAAATGTGGGAACATTTCATTTATTAATGTCCATCTTCTTCTCTTAAACATGTTCTTGATCTTAAAGTCTTTTAGCAACTTTGGAAAGGAGAAATTTAACAGATACGTCTTAAGACATCAAACGTAACTGTTTCATTCAGATGATGAAGAGATTCAGATTTGCAAAGCTTTTATATCTTTGAGAAGCAGACTTTTGAACAATTTGTACAACAAAATATGCATTCAAAAGAATGGCATTCAAAATACTGTGAGTATTTTAAAAGATTGCTTTGTCTCTCTAAAAGTTTAACTCATCTTGTAGGTATTGCACACATTATTTATACTGCCATCCACTCTTCTTCGAAAATTGTATTACTGTGACATCGATAAGGATACAATTTTTAAGGATTTGAACATTTCTGGTGGGATCAGCAATCATTTGATTTATAGAGTCAGAAGGACTCTGCTCCAACGTAAACTCCATGGAGTCTCAGAGATTAAAATCTTCCTGCAATTAAATTTACACAAAACTGTGGCATATAAAACTTACAAAAATTCTCTGTCCATTTATCTCATATCTAAATGCCAATTCAAAAGAGAATGTGGCCTTTATGACTATTTATTTAGAAAACGTCTTGTAGTTCATTATAGAAGTAGGTGGTGCAAAAATTTGATTATAATTCTTCCAAGACTAACAAAAGATAACATAATTATTCTTCTGATTTTTGTCCCAGGAGTAAGAACCACAGGGCATGTTTATTTGTACTACAGATCACATATTTCCTTGTTTCATTAATGGAATGCACTATAGAATAGAGTAGCATATAGAATAGCTCTGGGCGAAAAAACAACCTAAGTGATCATTGCTGAGCTTTGAGCAACTGGTTAAAATATACAAAGGTCAGCAGTTGAATGTAGCTCTACTGGTAATTCTGGTCAGGTGCAGTACTGTGTTGACATGGAACACCTGCAGAACTAGATCTAAAATTCATTCCAGGTGCCAGGAATGTTGAGCATATATAGGATCTATTGACTTTAGTAGGAATGATGTGTTTGACACGTCTAAAAAAAAGACTAAAAACTTAGGTGCTTAAATACAGCCTAGAGGTGAAACCTTAATCGTATTCAGTGAAATGGAAAAACTGAAATAGAAATCAAAGGAGACAGAATTTCACTTGCAGGTGACTAATTTATGTGAGTTTGAAAATGCTGATCTAAAAGATCAGTATGATAGGAAAATTTCTAAAATAGTTTTATGTACTCTGTAGCAGGAATTCTTCAGCTCTGATTACCTATTTATTCAAACTTAAATACCTCAATAAATGTACATATGCTAGCCATTAAAGAATGAGCAACAGTCACATCAATGTGATGTTGAAATAACAAACACTGAAGTAGTGATATATCACTTAAAGAAATTTTATTGTGAACATAGTCAAATGTGGTGTTTGTTAAATGAAACTTTTGGAACAGCTACCTATACTCCACAGCAACATCACATATTATTTTACAACTATTAAAGTCAAACTTTTTTTTGTTTTATCAGGGGTAAAAATATAAAAATTATTTTCTCCTGAGACTTGTCACCATTCCTTCTCCAAGCTGCTGTCATTAGATTGACCATTCCGATACACTGGAATAGACATGGATGCACAAAGCCAGGTGTTTCCAAACTCCTTAACATTTTTATGTACACTTTATGCTGACTAACTTTCAATCTGATATGATAAAAATATGGAAGAAGGAGAGGCAATACAACAAAAAGCAGGGGATATCGTAATAGAAAGAATAGACATGCAAGGAATAAATTAATGTTAGTGTGTTTTTCCAAACCCATTTTTCCTATATTTTAAAAAGCCATGGGTCAATCCAATTCGGCACTAATGCAAGCCATTCCATTTTGAAAATCCCCTACAATTAACTCCCTGTAACATCAATTGCCAGCTGAATCCAGACCCAGAACATCCACACCCTCCAGCCACCTTCCCTTCCCTTCCCTTCCCTTCCCTTCCCTTCCCTTCCCTTCCCTTCCCTTCCCTTCCCTTCCCTTCCCTTCCCTTCCCTTCCCTTCCCTTCCCTTCCCTTCCCTTCCCTTCCCTTCCCTTCCCTTCCCTTCCCTTCCCTTCCCTTCCCTTCCCTTCCCTTCGCATGAAATAGGTGTTGGAGCAGTTAAGGGCTGCCTGAACAGGCAAATTCCTCTCCAGAGGGTCCACTCCCCACCTCTGCTCCCTGGCATGTGGCCAAAGGTCAGAGTCACCTCTTCTCGTGCATGTCCATGGCCAGGTGTAGCCATTGCTGCACTAATGCACTCCAGCACTGGAGTCATGAAACCTCGATTAACCAAAGGGGGGCAAATAGTTTGCTGATGGATTAATGTAATTACTTTACTTAAAGATGAAAAATTAACAGGCCAAATTCTTGAAGTGTTAAATGGGTTTTTTTTCTCAGTGTTGCAGCTGCCTTCTTACTGAGGGGCTTGGCAGTTTTTTTTATATAAAATAAAATAAAATTTACCTGGAACACCAAACATATGTTTCTAGTGAGTTTCTTACTGCATCCCATACACATGTGCTCAGTTTAGTTAGAAATGCCATTCAGTATTTTCACTGAATGTTCTAACCTCAGTTCCAAAAGAATGAAACCTGAAAAAATATTTACTCTAATTGTGAATGATTGGCACCATTTTAGATGCCCACTACAAAAGCAATTCAGAATTGTTTTATGAAACATTAAAAAAAAAAACATAAACCCCTCTCCAACAAGACCCAAATGACCCGATCACTTCAATTCTGTGTTGCAACTTTCGTCCAGTCAGTGCATATGACAGAGAAATACTTCCTAAGCAAATAAAAAGAAGATTTTCCTGTCCAAAATACTCAAACAGCTCTTAAATTCTTTTATCCAGAATTGTAACCTACATTCCAAATGAATGAAACCTGAAAAAATATTTATTCCAATTATGCACAACCAACACATGCTTTTTAGTTGTACCTAGCAGTTAGTTGAATGTAAATGAACATCTGAAAACATTTCCTCAACCAGATTTTTCTGCTAAACTACATCAGCTACAATTAATTTTGTAAATATAATTCATCAATATGGGTCAACAAACATTCAAAATTATGTTTCAATTTATAAATATCCCCACCCCCCAGGAACTTGCAAGTCATTAATTTCTATAGAAGTGCATTACTTCTGATTAGAGCTAGCCAAGACTTTCTGAAAAAAGTGCAGTGAATTTCAACTGCTAACACTATATTTCATGTAGCATCTGTGAAATTAAACCATAGCCTTACTGGAATGTAAAACAGCATTTCAAACTTGCTTGTTGGATATGCAGTAAATTTGAGGGCTTGCAGGTAATGTATTAATATTAGATTTGTTCCTGCTGCTGCCAAAAGGCTTGTGGATAAACCACTATGGAAATGAGCATAAAGCAAGGGAGGGCAATCCTCCTTTTCTCTAGATGGGGATATTAAGATCAAGCCCCAAAAGTACCCTATATATATCAGACAGTCCACATCCAGATAGAAGGTTGATGGTTTTATCAGAGTAATCAAGAGATGCCCCAAACAGAACACTTTAAGTATTTTGATTCCTTGTGGTTACAGTGGGATAAAAATTTTAGTTTGTAGATACTTAGAGAACTTCAGTATGTATTCTCTGAGCAAGGTAACCAGAAAGCTGATCATTTGCTCACAGGGAACTGTGGATAAACTGAACAGATATTTGCAACGTCTGACTTGACAGTGTAGTTCATTCAGTAGTCAGAGTAAAGGAAAAACAGTGCAGCGGTACAGAGCTGCAAGCTGATTGACTCCATCTTCTCGGCAGGGAAAAAAAGCTTTTTCTCCACTTGCCTTATTTTTTTATGTAGTAATTCAGTACAAAAATGCAGTACAATCAGACATACTTATTCCTCTAAAACAATATTTTAAGATTTATAACCCTCTTGTTTATCATTCTAAACTGAAACAGATCTTTAATATAGTCTTTAGTGTCAGGTTTTGATTTCATTAAAGTTCCTAAACAAGGAAATATATGGTCCTTGGTACAAATAAACATGTCTTGTGATTCTATTTCTCTCCTGCTGGGACAAAAATCAGAAGAATAATTATGTTATTTTGTGTTAGTATTGGAAGAACTATAATCAAATCTTTGTACCACCTAATTCTATAATGAACTACAAGATTCCATTTTCTTGTAACACATCTGCCCCTTTGTTTTAAACATAGTAACTTGGCATCTATGTCTCAAATTTGCTTGAGCAAGTTACCAAGTATAAAATTGCTGCTACAAAAATCACTTCAGCATAATCTATTGTGAATTTCACTCATGCAAATTTCATTGGAATTCTTGTCATGCAAAGATCAAAATAATGGCATGACCAATTGTTACTCCTTATGATAATCTACACAGAACTCCTTTTTTTTTTTTTTCTGGCATAGAATTTCTCTACCATAAAAATCCTCATTTTATCAGAATTGACCAGTCTAGTTCTTAGTCTTCCTGCAGGAAATCTTGAAGGTCTTTCAGGCATCTATCATTAACTCTTCTGATCTTAATGTGAGTGATCTTGTGTGTTACATGAAATTGAAATCTGCATGTGTTATCTATACTGCCTCATCCAAGTACACCTTGGAAGGAATAGTATAAATGCCATCTTGGATTTATGTTGATTAGATTTGTATCATCTTTTCTGCTCTAATATCTCACACAGAAAATGTTAAGTCAGTAAACTTACTGTGTAAATAAAAATATCTGCTTTCCTGTCACCCTTTTCAGGGTAAGCATTACTTTCTGATAAGAAAAACTGCAGATAGCCACTTGTTTTGAGAAGCTCATTAATAGGGAAAAGGCTGATTTATTTATTTATTTATTTAATCTCAGAGAAAGGTTAGAAATATGGTATCAAATTATAAAAAGTTATCCAAATGATCACTGAGCCACTTGAAGCCCTATCTTCTTAATACTGTACAGAAGCTGTCAGTTATATTTAGAATAAAGCTTCTATTCCAGTTTTTATAGCAAAGCTATAATACAGCAATTGTGTTAAAGAATCCTACAGATCAGTTAACTTTAATCTGTCCTTTCAAAAAAATTTTTTCAATTAGATGTTTAAATATATTTGAAATTAGAACAACAGAAGCCAGCCTGAAGTACAATAAAAAAATTGAATATCTGCTTTGAATGCATTCTTACTACACGAACCCACAAGATCAAATACTATCACTGCAAGCATATTTTTGGCACACACATTAAAATAATCACATAATGCATGCCCAGATGCTTAATGGTAAACTATGCTTTTGAACACTCTGAACAAGGGCTGTGCTTCCAAATAGTAGATAGGATCAACTCCAGCAGATGCAGCTGAAATATCTGCCAGTAGTTATCATCCTTCTGCTGCTCTTCAGCTGCCGAGTCTAGTGAGCTCTCAGCTAATTCACAGGCTAATTCACCAACTACTGCACCAGCTGAGGAGAGAAACTCCATGTCGCTCTCCAACATGTGGCAGGGAAGCAGACCAGGCAGCTGATACAAGGAGTCAAAACTTCTGGCAGCCAAGGTTCTATCTAGTTCTAGTTCTATCTAGGTGGGAAATCAGAGCCCAAAGATAAAGCTCAGTCAGCTGGAATATGCCTACCTCATATTAGTGCAAACCTATGCTCTATGGCTTGCAGTGACTTGAAAGGATAAGCAAACCTTGTAACAATAAAGTGCAGCAAAAACGTCTATGTAGAAACTGACATGATTTTTAAGTCGATGAGCTCCAGATTAATAAAACATGCTGACCAAGCCAGATTGCAATCCTTGTCGTGCAGGGAAAGTCCTTCCTTTTGGGAATTTCACACTCATACTTTTTTGGGGTTGATTTCTTTCTGGCCATTTCTTATTTTAATGGCTTTTTTGGGGCCACTGATCAGTGGGTTGGTGTTCTTGGTTTGCGGTTTCAGGGCTCCACTCTGACCACTGCGTCCTGAGTTCTGGTTCTTACTGCGTGCAGTTCGCCTTTTTTGCTCTTGCAGTCGCTGTTCCCACCTCTGTAGAAATGCAGAAGACAAAGAGAATGAGTTAGGGAAGGACATATCAAAAATAATTACATCTTAATGAAAGCTATCCTGAAGCACTGATGCTAGTGCTGCCTTTAACAGTTTAATGCTCTGTATTGCAAGGCCATTGATGTCAGCATGTTATGGCTATTTGCAGGGAGAACCTTACACATGTGCTAGGTTAGAAGGAATTTCCACAACAACAGTGGATGGAAATGACAATTGCCCATCTCATGTTCAAGCTGCGAGTGCCCTTTCAGAAACAGAGGAGAGCTGGTACCATGCCATCAAAAGGTCAGGACCAGAATATTGGAACTCCTTTGCAAGGCCCTCCCTTGCTGTCTTGCTGAACGTGCTAGTTTACTTTTCCTCAGAAAAGTCTACAGGAATCAAACTATCCTTTCACAATATGTATTTAAGCACACAGCTACAAGGGGAGCTGGTATTTACTTTCTGCTTCTGCTTTTCCCTGGGTTGGAGAGGACTAGGCATGAACCAGCTTATGTTATGGACAGACAATAGCGATGATCACAGTGAAATCACATGCTGAGAGTTGCAATGACATGGTTTGAATAATGTACCTGCAGCTTTATTCAGCAGCATCCCCAAGAAATTTTGAAAAGCAACGAGCCTACCAAAGATAACAGTTGTCAGATTTTTAGACCCAATAGTGCAGTAGTTACAAAATAGGTTTTTACACTAAGTTTAACTGGTCAGCTCTCCAAAACGTGGAGGGATCCATAAAACAGCAACAGAGACTGCAGATTTTCACCTCTAGGAACAGAAATACATATTTTAAGGAAAACAACGTAGCTATTAGAACCCAGAAAGGGTCTCACCTCTCCCCTCTATTATCTTTCCCTTCTGAAACTCCTAAAGTCAGGGGATTTACCCAGTGATCAGAGCAAAAGAAATGGTCTCCAGCTTCCCTATTCAGTACCTCTGCACTGACTTGGTTGCAACTGAGACACTTGCCCTGGCTGGAGAAAAGACCAGCCATGTTGTGGTTACGTTAAGAACTGTCTTCTGTGGTTGACAGACAGCTCAAAACATCGATTTTAACAAATCTGGATGCAAGGCCTCAGAGATGAATGATAGGTATTAAAATGAAGTCACTGTGATACCTAGCTCTATACTAGCTTTGTGTGGTCAGAGTAATTTTATCCATCTTTATAAAACCAAAATTATCAGCAGATATTTGGTTGTGTCCCGCTCAAGCATGTTTTAATGAGGATTTAGTTTCTGAAACTATTAATATGAGAGGAAATGACATGTGCTTTGAAGGGTATTTTGCTTGGCAGTCCTGCATCTATTTGACAATTTGAAAATTAATGCCCAAACATGATTCAAGACACAATTAGAAATGATAAACAGTGTGAGGGGGGTGACAAACACACTGTGCACCAGTAACAGGCCATTAAGTTGACAGCTAAAGGATTTCAGGAACCCAAGTCATATGCCAATATTTTTCTAAATCCCACATGCCATCTTCGGCAATTGCCATGTATTTATTTTTTAAAGATTTAAAGCATGTTTTCCTTTCCACACATAGGTTTCACATGAGTAAGTGAAGAGGGTATGAGAGAAGATTGAATGTAATTTCCTGCAAGAAGTTGGTCTGTAATCTTAAGCTTCTGCTTATGGATTCCTACATCTCTTTTCCTCCTATCAATTGCCAATCAACTCATAATTAAAACAAACATGTATGTCCTTATACATCTATGTCCTTAATGCTCTGAAAACCTTTCTGAATTCCAAAAATAACTTTCTTCCATCTCTAAAAGTGGGAGGAAGAATCAGACCTTCTCTCAATCCATCCTTTCTTTCCATTAAAAAGAGGAATTCAAAAGTAGAGAGTGATATCAAGTGCTATCCTGAAGCCTCAAAAAGCAGGGGCATCTGCTGTGCCTGTCACCCATGTCCCTATATTGGACTTTTCCTTCCAGTGTTTCCTGAATCCAGAGAGAAAATGCCCAATCCTTTGGGTGGGTCTTAGTAGGGAGTACCTGATGAGAAGTGTATGTGCCCAGCCTGCAAAATTTAATGTAGCAAAAAACATTAATCCAGTGCAGAGGATTTTAACTTCCTTTCTTATCTAATGTGGACTACATAATCATCTGCATATCACCTTCACTTTCGTATCATCGCTTCTTGTGGTAGCAGGGATATGAAAGAAATTCCTAGAGACATTATTGTAAGAAACCAGAGTCCACATGAAGATCATCCCAGAGGGCAAAATTAAATACAAATAAAAATTTAGAGATCCTAATCCACAAGACTAAAGTATTCAAATTTTCACTTATAATTGGGTAACTATGAGGGCTGAAAATGATGAAAATAATTATATCCAGAGGAGTTACATATATCTGAAAGTCATCAAAGTTAATCAGTACTGAAGTAAAACAAAGGTGTTTAACGCTTTATCAAGAACATTAGCATTCTTTTCTTTGTTTGCATTTACCTTAAATCTTCTGTTTAGTTGATCCTTCCATTTCTCAACTAGACAGCCATCAAGAAGCATCAACCTGAAAATTAAGAAATACACACAAGTTATAGATATTTCTGATTTTAATTCCTGAGATGCCGTTCCAGATGATTTAACACGGATTGGGGTTGAAATGCACCCACAGGTACTGGTACTGACAGGTTTTATGTATGGGATGATGGGATACCATATGTTTCTCTATATGTTTATGTGAAGAGTAGATTAAACTGATGCATTTTACTTCTGACTTTAAAAAAGAAGCTGTTTCACATACACCAGCTAATAGAGCTTAGCTGAAATATAGCATTATAATTATATGATCACTTACAATTGTATCCATTTCTACCTATAAATACATGAGGATGGCAGTATTTGTTTCCTACACCTAACTTCTCAATGAATACTTTAAGGTGAATTTGGAAGATGGATAATTAGTGATAATTGCCATACTTGCCTACCAGTGAAATCTGGCTAGCTCCTGCATGAAAACATTGAGTCTAGATGCTATGAAATGAACAACAAAAAGAAAGTGACTATTAAATATATATATATATATATATATATGTCTTAAACAGCTCCTAAAGCAGCTTATTCTAAAGCAGCCTGATGCCACACATTCCCAACCTAGAGACAACTTTTTGGAGTTTTTTGGTTGGTTGGTTGAGATATCAGGCCTTAACATGCTCTAATATAAATTTCACTAAAATTCTGGGGGTTTTTACTTAGACACCAGTGTTGTCTGGAAACATCAAGACATCATTAGAAATGCATACAATATCACACAGCTGGTGTTCTGGCTGGTGAAGGTTAAACAGTGTAGTAGGGCCTGACCTCCATTTTCCATGAACAGTGCTGTTGCTCTTAGCAGCCCAAACACAGTACAAAATGCAGCCTCTCATAGTCACTAGCCACTGTGCATCTGGTTTGACCAAACATAAAAGCCCTAACGTGAGTGCAAACCCTGGAGAATCAGGACCAATATGTTGTACATTTCCCTTTCTTTCCAAAGAGAAATCAGAGGATTAATGTACAGGATTGACACCAAGGCCACACTGCCATGAATGAAACCAAAACATGGGATATATCTAGCACAGCTTTGGTTCAGGTCGAATTATCCAGTGATGCTCTAACCCCAACAAAAGGCAATAGGTATTTTGCCATTGACTGTAGAGGAGGTACAGTTTCTACTCATTCTGCCTCTGTCATTTTAAAAAACTGCTGTAACTCAAAGCCTTCTGTCTACCTGCTACTGAGCTCAACAGGAAGCACATAAAATAGTTTATGTTTCTTTTGCAAATCCATTTTATTATACTGTAAGAAATTAAAAACCTCAATGACCTTTAAAAACCATCACAAGATATTTAGGGAATCACGTGCTTTTCCATAATAATGGAGATGCTGATTGTGATTTTTGACTTATGAACTCTCTCTTTCCTATCAGCCTCCAGAGGATCCTCTGCAACCCAGAGCTCCTCCATCGCTGTTCTGGTCATAGTCCTTCTACATGAATCAGAGCTTGTATCCCTAAAATGGTGAACACAAACTGAGTGATCTACATTAATATTTGTGAAATACTTCCAGACCTGGAGGAGCAAAGAGCTGGGTAGTAATAAAATACTGTGTTTGCTAGCTCACCAAAAAACAAGTTAAAACAATACAATATCAGATGACAAATTTTAGAAACACTTATAAAATGCTGCCAAAAAATCAACATAAAACTCATTAAAAATATGGATATGGCCCATCATATCCCACACATGGATGTTGTGTGGTCCTTACAAGCGTGTGTGACCAATTAATAGCAACCTCACAATATGTAAAACCAGCTTGCACATTTTACAAACAGCCTTGTCTCCAAACCACAACACACACACCAACACAGAACCTAAAACACCACAACCTGCTCTGCTGGCATCTACTGGTGCACTTGGGGTGCTAATGGGGAATAGGATGTCCCCTTCTGTCTCAAGAAACCGGGAGAAAAGGAAGCTGTGATTCATCACTCCTTTCCCTCCAGACCAGCACTCTGGATTTCCTTCCATGTCTGGGGCTAGGCTGACTGCCAGATGAAAGGTCTGGTAAAGTTAGTTTTGTTTTGTTTTTTCTTTTAATCATATAGCAGGATTGGCAAGCTGCAATCTGGGAGATGGATCTCCAGTGGCTGCAGCTTTGGCTGGTCCCAGTATGGCTGTGGGATCAGAAACATCTCATTGATGGCATTAGTCCAAAGTATGGACAGGACAGCGGAGAAGGCCTGGCTCTGACTCCAGCAGCTCTGCTGACAGAAGATGTGTATCATCTCCTGCCCCCTCCCTTGGTGAGACAGAACGGTGCCTTCCATGTGGTCCTGCCAACACAGCCACCATTTGGCTTGTTGCACACAAAGCAGCTCATCCCTGTGGAAAGTGGTCCTGGAAAAACACTCCCAAGCTGGAGGTGACTGAACTGCTGAATGATGCCTTATCAATATGCTGTCAGCACCTAATGTCAACAGATTTTACACTCTTTGCGTGAGCCATATTTTGCAAACACCACATCATGGTGCAGAGCTGAGGCTGATGAAGTGGAAAAAATCAGCTGTGAAAGTAATGGAAACATGTATGTGTGTGTATGAATTATACTAAGAAAAACTATCAGCAAAAAGAGCCTATGATGAGGGAGAGAGCTTTTCTGGTCCTCCTTCCCATCTATCACAGCCAGCTTTAATACTGTTTTGCACCACGTCATCACAGCTCACCTTGAGTGCCACTCATAGCACATGATGAGAACATCCTGCTTTGGTTGAAGAGGTGGGCAGTGGCAGGAGGAATTTGTAAGAAGGGGCACTTGGGACAGAGGAATTGGTGTTGAAGACTTGAGTATGTCTTTGACTTCAACAACAGTCGTTATCTCATTGCAGTTCCCTCTTTCTATGCTTTTTACTTTAGCGTGAATGACTGCAAATAGAAAAATACAGGAGTGAGAACAATGAGCAGTCTTAGAAATTTAAACACACGTCAGAATTAAAATGTCTTCAATTGGAAGTTGTTGTTTTGGTTGTGAAACTAGAACTGCTTCTGCCTGGACATGAACAGTGGCTTAGAATAACAGGCCTGATCTTGATTTGGTTTTCAGTAGGACTGTTGACAACTGTGAAATTAAACATGTGCTTAAATCTTTGCCAGATCAGGTTAACCAATCTTGGCTGGAATCACACACACAAACAGCTCCTTCAACTCAGACTTGAACAACCCTTTGCATAAATCTAACCCACTCTCCAGCCACATCTGTCTTTTTCCAATTAAATAATGAATAATTTACCTCACAGACAATTATCATGAATTCAGTCTTTTGAATAATAAAATAACTTCCTGTAGATTGCAACCAGGAAATAGTTTTTCCTTAAATATAAGAAACAAGGGAAGGCTAGAAACAATAGTAAAAAAACTTAAGAGGCTTAGGATTGCCATGATTTACTTGACCTATACTTTTTTTCATCTTTTGCATTTGGATTCTGTACCAATAGTGAGATCCTCATATAAATGAGACATTGAAACAGGTTTTTTTTGACTGAATACACAATCATTTGTATTTTTACCTCTCATTGAGGAAAACTGCATGTCTGCAAGAATGTGAAATGCTACAGATTGCTCTGAAATGATCCCTGGCTAACTTCGTGCCTACAAACCCTGGCGTGACCTACCACTCCAGCATTTCATCTCTTCTCTCTTGTGAGAAATACCAGATCTAATAAGCTAAGTATAATTTTTACATAAAGGATTTTGTCTCTAGGAAATGTCAAAATAGAAAGGCTTCTACTGTCAAAACACTTTTCAGTGAAAAAAGCATTAGAAGCATATAGACCACAGACCATCAGCCTGCCCTTGCCAGCCACCGGGTCAAAAGCCTTCACATGAACCTCATAACATTTGGAATAAACTTCACACATAGAAAACAGGAGACCAGCACTTTTAAGGCAGTCTGGGGTTTATGAGCTACCTTTATCAGGACATGTACAACAGACAAAAAACGTGAGGAATTTCAGTTTTGGAGACTCCAATCCATTTTAAAGTTTGATTGGTTCTGATAGCTAAAAGTACAGTTTGGCTGTATGTCTTATTTTAAGGGTTTGCAGAAAAAAAAATGGATTGATTTTCAATCCATTAAATCTCATCTGTCAATTCATTTTCCATATCAATAGGTCTATTTATCTCAGAGGGTGCTGAACAAAAATTTATGTCTCAAAAACAAAATCTTGATTTCACAAATTCAATAGAATTAAATTTTGGACTCCAACATACAGCCTTTACTCAAGGAACACTACCACTGAAATCACTGGAATCAGAATTTACACGGCTAACACCTGTCTTTCATTTTTGAACAGTCATTTGATATCACTACCTTTTCATATGTTTCAGGCAACTGTGGAAGATCATTACTCTACCTAAACATATCTCTATGTTGTACTGATGCAGATCAAGGAATTATATAAAAAGAGTATGTCGTGTAAATGCACCAGAATGCTATAATGAACAAAAAATTGTACAATTACCTAAGCTAGAGGTTCAGCTTGATTATTCCCAGCAAACACGCTAACAAAGAAGCAAATAACTACAAACTTATTTTAATTTGATATCAAACAAACAGGAATTGAATTATAACCCTACTGCAGAAGAACTGGATAAATGACTGGGAAAAAACCTGCCATCTGAGAAAATGCTTGCAAAATGCAAAATGAAGCAGTAATGTATATTAAATTCATAGTTAGTAGAGGCTTTGTAATTAACACTAGTTTTAATGTGGCATTTACCTAATCTTAATTAGAGTTCTTCCTGACTGACACCATCATAAATCTGAGAAGAGAGAAGCCAAGGGGGAAGAGGAGTAAATACTTACTTTTATTGCCAACATGTCATGCAACATATAATAAAACTATTGACCTTGGTTGGATGGGACAAATTGTCACTGAATTCAGTAAATCTCCAACATTCTGCACCAGAGAGAACTCTGGCTAGTAAGTAAAAGCATATATAACTTTCCAAAAACGTTTTACTTTGCTGCAGCTGGCTCACATTTACAAGTTTTATTTGGGTAGCAAACTCCTGTTTATTCTACATGCTGGATGAAAACAGGAGTTGGCCAAGTCATAACACTCACATCAGATGAGTGACCTTCGCAGCAGCAACCACCCTTTCTGCAGAGCAGAAGGGTGCACATTACTGACATTTTGCTGCTTTTGTCAGAAACACAACATGACCTATGCAACTAGTATTACTGCCAGTAGTTTCCATTTTGGAAGAGGACAGCTAGGTATCCCCAGGCAAACACCCACTTGGAAAGGCTGTGTTGGAGCAGTCTTCTGATGCCACGCTTGCTGGATGGGCCTGGTGTAGGTTCAGCACCCTCACAGAGCTGCATAACTTGCAGGGACCCAAGGAGGGTGTGGGACAGGCAAAGTGAAGCATTTCCCCCATGCACTTACTGTAGCTGTAGTTCTTGGCCAAGTAGGTTGACAGCGTAGGCTTTGTCTTTTTGCACCTGCACCGCTCTTCAAAGGAAAAAAGGGAGAAAGGTTGAGGGGTGTCAGAGGGACCCAGTCTCTGGGGAGGTGGAGGCTGGGTATCGTCCTAGGCTCACCCTGGCCGCGGCTCCTGCAGTCAGGCTCCAGGGGTCTGTCCGGCACCATAAAGCCCTGTGTGAAGTCCGTCCACTTCACATCTGCAAACAGAGGGGCGTCAGAGAGTGAAACTGTCGGTAGAGGTTCCAGGACTGGAGCATGGGAGTCCCGCAGCCCCCCCATCCCACCCTGGGGCGTCCCGCGGGGATGGAGGGAGTCCTCGCTGCCCCCAGGGTTCTCACCCTGCGGCACGTCGGTGACGATGGCCTCTGGGGAGATGCAGACGCCGCGGTCGTACACGGGGAGGTCGTCGCAAGCCAGGCTCTCGGGCCAGCTGTGGTTGTAGCGGCGCATGATGGGCTCGCAGCCGTCGCGGGCGCGCTGGCAGACGGAACGGCACGGCTTGATGGGGTCGTAGAGGAACTCCAGAGTGCAGATGGGGGCGTACATGGCGCAGAGGAAGAAGGGCAAGACCGGGCTACAGCCGGTGGCCACCAGCTCCTCGTATTGTTCGATAGCGAGGACGGCGTTTTCCTGGGTGCTGTGGTGCAGGTGGTTGGGCATGCGGGTGATATTCCAGGGCATGGAGCGGCACATGGGGATGCGCACCGCCTCGCACGGCGCGCCCTGCGCCCGCGGGCTCACCCGCAGCCACAGGGACACCGCCACCAAGGCGCGCAGCATCCTCTTCCTCCTCCTTCTTTTCCTTGTCCTCCGCCTCCTGCAGCCGCACCGCGGGTCCTGGCGGCCGAAGGGCGCGGAGCGGTGCTGCCTCCGAGAGCCCTGCTGCAGTCAAGTCGCGGGAGCCGCCACGCCGACAGCCATGGACATTGCGGGACCGCATTTATACCAGTGGCACGACTGACGTGGGGCCGATCGCGCTCTGTTGGCAGCCCCGCTCCTCCGGGGGGTGGGGGGCGTGCGTGTATGTGTGCGTTTTGCTTTGCAGGCACGGTGACATCACCTCCACCCTGTTTAATCCCCCGGCGACATCACTGAGTCTCTCGGCCGCCGATCCAGCTCCGTTTCAGTTTTCATCTGTGTCATAAATTTCTTCAGGTGGAAGGGGGCGAGGGGAGGGGGAAGGAAACGCAAACCACATGGTTCTGCTGCGGGGCTCTGCGCTCTGGCGCGAGGAGAGGGAAGGCGACGGTAGGAACCGCGACCTCTTTCCCGTGGGGCTGTACTTTATGCGCCGCGTTTTCTCAGGGGAGAAGAAACTTTTTGCGGGCTTGAGCGAGCTCCGGCGGCTGTTCCCGACGCCTTCAGGGGTTTGCAGAATTCCCTCCATGAGCTCGGCACGGAGGGGAAAGGCGTGAAGCGGACTGGCGAACAGACGGGGTGGTGGCTCGTGGCCCAGTTTGCTCGGGACAGGGGAAGCGGCGGCGGCCGAGCTGAGACGAGAGCGGGCGGCGGGGCCGAGGCAGCACGGGGCCGGTGTGAGGCTGCTGTGCGGGCAAGTCAGCCCGCCGCCCCGCTCCCCCAGCCTCTGTCCCTCACCAATCGCACCTGCACACGAGTGGAAGAAGAGGCTTCGGACTTTTCCCAAGCTGTTTTTTATTTTCCTTCCCTTGGTGGTCCACGGCCACGCGCCCCTGGTGCAGCGGAGTGGTGTGCCCACGCGGGGACAAAGGGCTCCCTCACAGCCATCTTCCTCCCTTGCACCTCTGGGCCGGTTCTTCGCTGTGGGAAATGCCACTCCCCAGTCTCTGAGGACCCGCTGAGATAAGATTAAATCAATGCCAGGTTATCCCAGTGACCTGAGAGAGTCCCAGCGTGGCTCAGGCGTACCTGTCCCAGCCCTGCCCTGGTGCCACCGGTGTTGCCCTCTGCAGATGCAGCAGAGCTGCAGATACGGAGCATCTGTGGGGCACGGGTCTCCCCTTCCCCTAGTGGGTGAGGAAAGCACATCCAGACCAGGCAGGAAACTTAGCTGATACAGCTAAGAAGGCACTGGGACATGAAGGAATGCAAGTGGTGAAGGAATGCTTGGTGATACTGTCCGTGGGGAGGCACTAAAATGAGGGCAACATCAACATTAAAGCAGTTTGTCCCAGCAGGTCACTCCTGTTCGCGTACCCCCTCCCTCCCCGAGGTCACGAAGAACGCCCAGGGCTTGGGGCTCGAGCTGCCCCTCTGGGCAGCCCTCTCGGAGCAGTGGGCACGGCCAGGGCGCCCGAGACGCTCCTGGCTGCGGGGAGGGAGGAGTGGGAGGGCGAGTGTCTCTGTCGCCTGTCCCCGCGCTGCCTCGTACCCCGCTGGCGTCCGGACGCTGTGGCAGCAGCCGCACCTCGCCGCCGAGATGATGCGGATTTGGAGGCGGGCTGCCCCCGCCCCCCGGGACAGCCTGCCCGCCCGCCTGCGCGTCGTGCGGAGCGGCCGTGCGCCGAGGGAGCGCGGCGCCGAGCGGAGCATGGCGCGGCCACGGCCCGGGCGGCAGCTGCGCCTGGGGCCAGGGCCGCCGCTGCGGCTGCTCCTGCTTCTGGGCGTCCTCCTGCTGCGTGGTGGAGCGGCAGCGGCCGAGCCGTGCCAGGCGCCGCGGCAGTGGGAAGGGCGTACCGTGTTCTACGAGCATGGCTCAGGCCGCAATACGCGGGCCGCTGTCTCCTACGACGGCCCCAACCAGCGCCTCCGCGTCCTGGAGGAGAGGAAGGCGCTTATCCCCTGCAAGAAGTAGGTGGTGGCGGGACCTGCGGCGGGGCTGGGCCGGGTGGGGCGGTGAAGGTCGGCACAGAGCCCGGAGGCGCCTCCCGGGGCGTGTGGGGTGATGCGAAGCCGGGAAGGGGGGGTCTCCCTCGGGCCCCGCGTTGCCGGCGGCACCTCCCCTGCCTGAGTCGGGGTAGTGCAGGGACGGCGGAGGCGAGGCACCAGCGTGCTGAGAACAGCTGGCGCTAGGAAACCTGTCACCAACATGGCTTGGATCTATCTTTCCTGTAGATAAGTATGTGTATATATCGAGAAATTGAAGGTCAACAGTGTCAGCTTTTTATCTTCAGAGATATTCCCCCCCCCAACTCTTTTGCTATTAAAATGGAGTTGGAAGCTAATCAAAAAATGTGAAGTATAATGAAGAGGTTATACTCAAACATGTGAATAATGTTATGAGGCAAGGGAGAAGGTTCTAGCTCAGTAATTTGCTAACAAGTTTGAGTTACAAGTTCTCTGGGCCTTCTTGGTCCTTGCCAGTGCTTGGTCCTAAGTCAGTCAGGATGCATCCATTACCTGTGTTACGGTGTATTCATTCCTATTGCACAGCCCTGCAGGACCTTCCTGTTCTTCATTTATACAGGATGTATCTGTTAAGCCCATAACTAATCCCAGAAATCCCTGTGTCATTGTCTGTTTCTTGGTTTGCTGAAAAGCAAATGTAGAAAAATGCTGACTAAAGAACCTCTTTTTTCTTCCCCAGCCTGCCAAGCTCAGGTTGGGTGGAAGAACTGATCGGCCTAGAGAGGCCTTCCTGGTGAGACATTTCTGTCTACTGAGTGTCAATCACTTTCAGACAACATGTCATACCTGCTAGTGTGGAGATAGCAGGTCTGTCCATACCTTGGCCTCTCCCACGTACGAATTGTTCAAATAATAGTGTGTCCATTCTGGAGATGTGTGAGACAAGGTAAAGACCAGCCTACAAATGCTGTATTAACAAAATTAATGGTCTCTTCTGTTGAAAGATCAATATTCCTTTTTGCTGCTGTCTTTTTTTCCTGGCAATCAATTTCATATCAGCACTGCATAGTAATTGTTTTAATCTTTCCAAAGCATGTGCTCTTCTGTGATCCTTTCCCTTCAAATCCGCTGATGCTCTTAGAATTGTTTTGTGTGTTTCATTTTTTCATTACTGTTTCTACATAGGAGCCATATGAAGAATGTTGAAAACAACACACAGGTGTTTGCTGGTGGTCTGCTGACAGAACACAGAGTCTGACACTGGTCATGGGGTGCTCATGCCTCCCTTCTTCTGCAAATCTTAGATTGACTTTCATGTTTGACAAGCATAAAACTGTGCCTACAAAGCCTGATGCAAATTTTTCTAGCTCCTAAGTTGTACTACACTCATTTCTTCAAGCTTATGTTTATTTTATTTGAAAACTTTAAGATTGAATAATTATTCTATATTTTAGACTCTGGGCCAGAGTTTGCCTTTTGCCAAGATCTTACCTTTTTACGTTTTTGATAAATACTAGCTCTGGATGCAGTTTTGTGTGGGTTGGTAGGGCTAGAAAGAGGTAGAGTACAGACAGGTGTGCTTATTGGTTTTTCCTGTATTAAATTTTTGTTGTAGACAATATCTGACCTCAGCGGTCTTTAATGTTTCCAGGTTCATGTCTTCTACCATCCAAAATTGGCAGAAGAAAATTGGAGAGGGGTTTTGTTATATGTGCAGTAGTGTCTGCTCAGGGCATGACCCAGTTTCCATTTAAGTCAACAGAAAGTCTCCCATTGGTTTCAGTATGTGTTGGACCAGGTCTAGAATTGTGATCACAACTTCATTTCACTATGGACACAGTGAGTCGTAAACTGAAGCCTTCAGAAGTTAGAGGCAAAGGGATGTATCCTGTCTTTTGAAAAATAACCTAACCTCTTCTCTCCTCCACCCAGTTTTGACATTTACAAGAAACGGGTAATTATGCTGAGGCAGTGATTACAAAATCAACAAGAAAAATAGTGCTGCCCTGGTGTCTAAGGAAATTTCAATCTAAATTCTCACATTTTGTTCCTATCAGAAGTAACTTATGTGCAGCAGTCAGGATTGGCCAACAACCACATTTTTCTACAAAACATTTTCTGAAGCTTGCAGATGTGGACCTTAATCAGACACAGCTTTGTTTGAGTTATTGGCCGAGGTTAATCAAGGGCACAAATATTTGCCTGTGTGGAAAGGCTTGCAGGTTCATAACCGCAGGAAAACATGAAACTTTCAGGTCTTATTAGGTAGATATATGTTTCAAATTCATGTATTCTGCTATGTGGCATTTTCATACCTACATCAGCCTAGTAAAACATACCTACCTCAACTTCAGAAAAGTAGCCAATTGCTACTTTGTTAACATCACTTCTTTGCCCATCAGTTGTTTCAAGATCACCTGAGATGCAGTGACCACATTGGTAAAGACTGCCCATTCCCTGTTGTTCAGCTGCACTGTGTCACCTGCCACCTGGGCAGACACCTCACTTGCCAGGCAACCAGCAGAGCCAGCCATGAGAAGTCATAGCTGTGGTTTCAACCAGTGTCTTACGTGTGTGTTTCTCTAGATCTCACTGTTGACTCTGGCTCAGAGTGTAAAAAAATTCTGCATGATGGCACTTAGTATAAACTGTTCCATAACCTTACCTGATACTGAGGTCGGGCTAACTGGCCTATAATTACTAGGATCCTCCTTCCCACCCTTCTTATAAATGGGTGTCACATTGGCCAGCTTCCAGTCATCTGGAACCTCACTAGTGAGCCAGGACTGTTGGTAAATGATGGAGAGTGGCTTCACAAGCTCATCTGCTAGCTCCCTCATCACCCTGGGGTGGATCCCATCTGGTCCCATAGATTTATGAACATCCAAGCATCTCAACAGTTCCCTGATTGCCTCCTCTTCGATAACAAGGGGATCATTCTGCTCTCTAACACCATCTACCAGTCCAGGAGGACAGTTATCCTGAGGACAAACCATCTTCCCACTAAAGACTGAGGCAAAGAAGGCATTAAGCACCTCTGCATTCTCTTCATTTGCAGTAACTAAGTTCCCTCCCTTATCCAATAGAGAGTAAAGGTTGGTCTTATCCTTCCTTTTATCATTAATATATTTGTAGAAACATTTTTTTATCCTCTACAGAATTTGCCATTTTAATTTCATACTGAGCTTTGGTGTCCCTAATTTTTTTCCTACATGCCCTAGCAGTCCCCTTAAATACTTCCTGAGACACCTGACCCTCCTTCCAAAGAACTCTTTGAATAAGTCTCCTAAATAGGTCAGAGTCTGTCCTCAGGAAATCTAATGTAAAAGTCTTATTGATGTTCCTCCTCATGTCACCAAATCTCGAGAATTCTCTAATTCCATGATGACTGTGCCCCAAGCGGTCTCCAACCACCACATCTCCCACCAGCCCATCTCTATTTACAAACAACAGATCTAACATAGTCTCTCCCCTGGTGGGCTCACTCACTAGCTACAACAAAAAGTTATTCTCCACACACTAAAAACTTCCTGGACTGCCTTTGTTCTGTTGTAGTAAGTTCCCAGCAGATGTCTGGCAGGTTAAAGTCACCTACAAGAAACAAGGGCTGATGATCCTGAAACAGTCTCTAGCTGCCTAAAAAATAACTTGTCCGCCTCTCCTTCCTGATTGGGTGGACGATAACAGACTCCCAGTAGGATGTCAGCCTTGTTGGCCTTCCCCTTAATTCTTACCCGTAGGCATTCAACTCCATCATCATAGGTTTCAATACCTATGGCATCAAAGGCCTCCCTAATATAAAGGGCCACCTTTCCACCTCTTCTCCTTTTCCTGCCTCTTCTGGAGAGCTTGTAGCCATCCAGTGCAGTGCTCCAGCTGTGTGAGTCGTCCCACCATGTTTCTGTGATGGTAACTACATCATAGCTCTGCTGTTGCACCATGGCCTCCAGCTCTTCTTGTTTGTTACCCATGCTGCATGTATTGGTATACATGCACCTCAGCTGGGCTACTGACTTCACCCCTAACTCAGGTTTATCACCCTTGAGCCTGCTTTCAGACAGCCCAGCTGCACCCCCTTCCCCCTTCAAACATAGTTTAAAGCTCTCTCACCAAGTTCTGCCAATTCATAAACTAAAATCCTTCTGCCCTCAACAGACAGATGGAGCCCATCCAGTACCAGTAGGCCAGGTGCCGTAAAAGTTGTCCCATGATCAAAGAACCCGAAATTCAATGACACCAACTCTTGAGCCACATGTTAACAATGTGAGCTCTCCTATTCCTTTCACTGTTTTTCTCAGCCACCAAAGGGACTGAGGAAAACACTACCTGTGCTCCTGCCCTATCAGCCAATTGACCCAGTACCCTAAAGTCCCTTTTCATTGCCCTAACACTCCTCTTTCCAATCTCATCACTACCAGCCTGGAGTATCAGCAGTGGGTAGTAATCACACGGCTGAATCAGCCTGTGAAATCTCTTGGTGATGTCCCTCACCCGGGCCCCAGGGAGGCAGCGCACCTCCCTGTGGAATGGGTCCTGTCAACATATGGGCCCTCTGTTCCCCTCAGAAGGGAGTTACCCACCACGACTACCCTTCTTTTCTTTTTGATGTTGGAGGTGGTGATCCATCTCACAGATGAAGCGTAATTGGGAGGCTCACTGTTCAGATAATTTTCTTCTAAATCATCTGGCTGACTCTCTAAATCCAGGATCTTGTACCTATTCTGAAGTGACACCTGGCTAGGGGATGGGGGGGCAGGAGGAGTTTTTATTACGGCCTCTCTAACCAGAGACCCATTTCCACTCCCCTTCATCGACCAAGTGTCCTCCTTTTGCCTGACAGTGGGAGGTTTGGGAGTCTTCTGACTCCTGATGGGCCTCCCTCAAGGATGGAAGGGCAGAGCTCCACCAATATATTTCCCTTTCATTTTCCCTAATACTCCTTAGTCTTTCAGCTTCCTCCCTAAGCTCGGCCACCAGTGAAAGGAGATCATTGACCTGTTCACAACACAGGTAGGCTTCATCTGCAATGCCCCTGCTGTGAAATTTGATGATGGGAAGAAAGAAAATTTCCATTTGGTCAAGACAGTCAGTAGGAGGAAGAAAATGCACTTTTTTTCCCTTTTTTTTTTTCTTCCCTTCTGTTCATGTATTTTAACTGTAACCTCCTTGGCCTATTGTACAGTACTCAGCATATTGAGATGTCTGTGTATTTGCAACTGTTAGGGTCAGTGTCCTAAAAGCTGTAGCTACACAGCAGAAGAACAATCAGGAGGTACCCTACCAGTGTTAATTTAAAAACAGAACTGCATGTTAAATTCTTTTAGTTCAATAATATTTACAAAATATAGGCACAGATAAGGGGAGGATAAATTCCTCACCTGGCAACACAAACTACTGGTGTGATAGAGGAGTGACAAAGCCATGTTTAGAGAAATAAGTCTCTTATTCTGGCAGGCTCATTGCCTGCGTGTGTCAATCCCTGTCCTTGACTGAAGAGAGACAGCATAAGTTTAGGTGCAAATACAGTTACATTCATCTGAAGAAGAGGTGATGACTTTGCAAAATAAACTGAGTGTGGGCACGCATGTCTGACTTAACTACTTTTTAGTTGGTTTAGGATGTGTGATTGTAAAGGAAAAAACAGCAGTGGCTGACCTATTGAAATCATATAATCCATCCGTTCTGTGGTCATTGTGGTGACTCAATAGGCTAAGTATTGAGCTACCCTGAGCAACTGCAAATTTGTTTCCCAGACTTGGTTTTGGGAGTGGTTTCTGCAGTTTAATGTTTTGGGGAATTAAAGACTGTCAGGGGTAAAATTTTCAGAATTGGCCAAGTTGCTCAGGAACCCAAGTTCCATTTTTTAAGATTATGTAGAACATGCAGACTTGTGAGACCTTTAATTTGCAGTGAAACAGAAATGAATTTTCAGCAGTTTCTTTAAAAGTAACCTGAGTTATTGGAACCTAAGATTCTTCCTAAGCTGCTATGTATGTTACTCACTTCAGAGAATAAGAACTGTGGGAAAGTACTTAGACCTCCTCCATTTACTTTCCTCCTGTAGGTGTCAGGTTCTTTCAAGTGTCTGCTGCTGCTCATGACTGTGAGTTTGGAAAGGTGGCTTTGGAAAGCTCCTGTACTGGATGCACACAGACAGTCAGATGCCAGGCAATAGCCTGAAACAAGCCTCATTTATTCTGTTGAGTGTTGTGTGATGGGATGTGGAGTGTTGGTTGTACAAGCCTCAACTCCTGCATTTCCATCATAAGCCTATTTACAAGTCAGCTTACTGAATCCCTCAGTGATGCTCCCTGCCAAGGCAACTGGTTCCTTGGAGAAGGGCCCTGTACAAGGAGGAACTGTAGTGCGTGACGGCTGTGTGGAGGAGCATCATGTCTCACTCCAATTGTTCATTCTGTTTCTGCCCACAGGCAGCAGCAGTCATTCCCTTTTCCAAGTTCTTGATCTTGTTGGAAGTTGGCCAGGCTATACAGTTCAGGAAGGCACTGGAGTTAATTGCTTTTGTTGTTACAGGTGGACTGGTTGGGAAGAGATTAAAACACTGCTCAGGGGAGGCAGCTGAAATTCTTCAGCCATCAAACTGCAGCAGTAACAAACAAATGGACTCTGTTATAGGAAATTGGAAACTGTTAGCCTAGCAAAACTTTTTCTGTCTTGTGTGCTATGCTTCCTTGAACAACAGCATCTTTGTTAATTGTGAAAAAAACCCAGAAAAAGCCACCTGAGTATGAGTAAGCAAATCCATTGCTTTGAGATGGCTGTTCTGTTTAGTGTAATGTTCTTTAAACCATTGTTTATGCTAAGTGCTCTGGAGACATTTCATACAATACCAAAACACAGCATACATCCAAACTGAACAAAATAAACTGGCTCTTAAATTCAAAATAGCAGGATCCACAAAACCTTTTAAAGCTAGAGAAAAAATGTAGATAAAATGTCCAGTGACCCCCAAATTGATAATTTGCTAGAGTGCTGGTTAAAAACCACTGTCAGACACTCACTGGGGTCATTACTACCACGTGAGTTACAGCAACTGTTTACTGGATGTTCTTAAAAAACAGGTTCTCATTAAGAAGGTTTGTTTTTCTAAAAGTTGTTAAATGGTAGTCACTAATACCATGTTGTACTTGATGCTAGTGGATATAGGCTTAAGCCTTTTATCCACCGGAACCCTTTAAATCTAGGGAATTACTTCTTTTTTCCCTTTTATCATCTCTTGCTTGTCTGTTTGAACTTTTTGAAATAATGTGTTTCTGCATTGTTGGACATTACAGCAAAATCTTAAGGCAAAACCAGGACTGTACTGAAAATATGATATGTCTATATCTCTATAACTTGGACCAATATTTTCAAAAGGTAAATCGCTAAATTGTATTTACTTTTTTCTTGGCTTTGGGGTTTTTTTGTTTGTTTTTGGGTTTTTTTGATAAAGATTTAAGGTGGACATGAGTAGAAAGAGATTCAGTGTTCTATGGTCACAGACAGCTGATGGTGACATGACTGCACAGCTAAACAAACACAATGAAAGACATCTTTATATCCATGGTCTTAATTTAGGCTCCATTCAGCTTGAAGCCTGACGCAATTCAGATGTCACAACTGATGACATCACACTTATTCTCACAGGACCAAAGGCCATTCGTCTGAAAAAGTATCTCCTCTGAAGGTTAAACCAGAATTTTCTAATATAGGGCTTCTGTGAGGTTAAAAAAAAAAAGTTTTCTTTTCCAGATAGAGACCTGATATTTATTGCATATCAACAGGCTTATCCATTTATTAGCTGCATGGGACAGGTTTTCAAGTGGATGACCTTTTCCCAGACAAGTGAAGTCAGTGAAATGGTACCTTATTATGCCTTTTTTGGTATGCCAAGTCATTAGTTCATTCAAAATTGAAAGATGTGGTTCAGGTATCCTTCTGTCCTCTCAATTTTGCTATAAACTAACTGGTGGCTAGCCTTGACATGGCATAATAAATAATAGTGAGCTATTCAGACTTGATGCCATCCAGCTGTGAATCTGTGTAGCTTCAGCTGCAGCAATCCAACTCCTGAATCTCATCTTGATCTACCTCATCCCTGTCTTCAGATGACTTTCATTTTGGCCTTACCTGTAGATTTGCAAGGAATCACATGCTCATAGAACTTGATGAGTTCTTTCTCCTGAAGTATTTTTACCTGTTGCTCTTACTTACTCAAAGAGGGAATTATTTTCTCCTCCAGAGTGTTTTCAAGGCATGATATAGTGTCTAATGTGCTGGGGAGGGGATGATGTCTGGGTAAAATAGGGCCACTTTGTGCAGTATTTTGGCTCTTCTAGAATCGGGAGCATTATGCCCGGCATGGCATTGCATAATGTGAAGGTACCAGTGGCCAGTGAAACTTCTTACCTCTGCCAAGCAGCCGTTTCTTTCAGTTGTTTTTGTTTACTGCCTCACTTTCATGGCCCCAGGGGAGATGTATGTATGTTGACTAGAGATCTGAGATTCCACAGGGAAATTTTGTGTTGTCCCAAGTCTTCTCAGAGGATGCATCTTTGCCTGTATCGTGGTCACTCTCCCATACCTGAGAGTCAAGAGCAAGGACAGGATTTTCTGCCAAGAATTTGTTCCCATGTGTGAAAGCACGGATGGTTCAACGTGTGAGACAGTCTTTGTTTTAAGTAGTGTATTAATTTCTGGAGCTGGTACCTCTTACACTTTCATTAATAACAATCCCTGGCTAACATTTATTTGAGAATCAGTTTAATCATTGTTTTGAGGTTAGGTGCAGATGTTTGGCTTTTTTGTCCTATTCAGTTAATAAAAGATGTTTCCTGTGTATCACAAAAAGTCAAAAAGGTAAGGTAATTTCTGCAATTCTTGTTTTTGCTGAGATTTTTATTAGCAACATTCCTACGGTCAATAAGGTTGTTCCCATAACTTAACAATGACCATATTTATGCTTTTACAGATTTTTGTTTATGTATTTTCATGATTTTAAAAATTTCTGGAATCAAAACTTTCACTTGGCAGACATTTTCTTCCTGTACAGTGCTCACACTGTAGTTACTTCAATTTTTCAGTCTTTGGCTACTAAGAGTTCATATGTCTGGGGAGCTACTTAGCTATTCATTCCATGAAAGCTTATTTTCTCCCTTTCATTCCTTATGAAATTTACCCTTCCATTCTGGCATCATCTAGACTATGTTTTGTGGGCTAAATTCAGCCCAGAGGGAACTTCCATCCAGCCTTCTGCCTTTCCCCACTGAATAGCTCCTTTTTGGTTTAATGATTGTCTGAAATTTGAATCCCTCTGAGTTGCTGCCCTTCTGTACATGTGGGAGGAACAGAAAAAGACTAGATGCATAGGTTGGAAATTACCTCAGTGAATCAACCCTGTGGCTGAGGGTTAGTGATATACACTGCCATATTGAACGAGTGACTGAAAATTCATGGTAATATGTATGCAGATGCCACACTGCATGTGAATAGCTTATTTCTTCTGTATATGAAAGTGAGCTATCTCAGGATATTATTAATTTCTTTCTGACAAAAATAATGTGTAAGATTCCACCACTGAAAAATACTTAGATTTCAGACATCATTGAGAAATACCAAAATATTTTGATTCTGGACCTCTGTCCGCATTTTTGTTTGTTTGTTTGTTTGTTTGTTTTGTAACTAAAAAAAGAACGTGTTTCAAAGCTTCATAGAAATACCTGTAGGACTGCATAACTGTCTAATTCAACCCAACTCAAAGAGTGATTGAACAGCTACAGGTATAAGACCGCATAAGATTATGGAGTTCTAAAAGAGCAGTAAAAATCTCGATTGCTGTCTTCTTTTGGATATTAGAAGACTGAAACTTTCTTTGCTCTACCTTGACTTTCTTTGTTCTAGCTTTTCCCTAAATTATAAACAAAAGCAATCTCTTCATTACAGTTCAAATTATTTTTTAATATAAAGTGTCTAAGAAGTGGTTTATTCTTAAGTTCATTAAATTCATTTGCCCTTCTCAAATGGAAAGTGATATTATCTACTTAGTAGTTGTCCTACTTTCTGTATGTATTATTTTTCCTGAGGACAATTCATAATGGAATGTGATAATCTGATAGACAGCAAACAATGTGGAAGATCAATATTACCACATGTATTGCAACATCTCTTATTAAGGTTACTTACTTCTTTACTTAATTTAAAAAATAATGTTGTAATAATACCCTGTACATTTGCTATTTTGGTCAGTTGAATAGTTCACTAGTAAATCATTCCAAAAACAGTTTCACTGACCCTTAATGATTGACTTCTAGTGCAGTAGTGTGCTCTTCAGAATCTGTTCCTTTTTAGCTGTTGCCAGATATTATTTCATACTTTAGAGTGTATGTTCAAAACACACGGTCAACTGTTTTAGCAGGAAAAGTTTTGTGATATCTGTAACTAATTTTTTAGGTTGTCTGTTTGGAACAAACCATTTTCTAATGTACATTTTCTTAAGGATTTAATGGAGTAAGATGAAAAGGCCCCCAAAAACAAAAACCTCTGTCTCCATTCTACTCTGTTATTATTTGGAGCTTGGGACCAGCTGCAGTAAAAAAAAAGAAAAAACTTTAAAAAAAAAAAAGTGGTATAAGATGGTAAGGAAGATAAACCACTAATAAGATTTTCTGCTGAAGTTTTGGTCTCTGATGTTACCCATCCCTTACTCTTGTCAGTTCTGGTACTTTCACACTTAGCAAGCATTAATTTGCTGTCCTTCTGTCTGTTCTTTGTGGGAATTCACAGTTGCTACTTCATCTGAAAAATCAGATGGCTCAGTAGATACGAGGGCTTCTAAAAATGTGTCATGCTTTGCCATTTATTTTGGTGAAACCCTACACAGGAAACCTGGTATGAGACCTGTATAGCTGCTAAACAGCTGGAAATTTCTCCTGAAGTAGTCTGTCTGCATGGAAACCTATTGTTTGTATGGGTACCTGTCATTTCAGAAATTAATGTTTCTGAAGGGGAATGGCCAGATTTTCCCCAGTTTTCCAAGAGCAGTTTTGTCCATGGCAGTGCAAAAGATGTATAAACACTCACATGGAGGCCAGAGTCCACCCAGTGAACACATTAAGATTTCATTTTTCATTCTTCCAGTATCTCCTAATACTATTTGCAACTGTGGTTTTATCATACTCGGATACTTTTCTTGCCAGGAAACTTATGATTCTGCCATACTTTAGGCAGCCAGCACTGGAAAGTTTACTCATGCTGTGCAGTTCTGATATTTCTCAGGGAATGGTTATTTGGAGAGCAGAATTCTGTACAGATTGAGGAATTCTTACTAGAATTAGTTTCCAAATTAATGTATCACTATTTAATTAGATGCAGATTTGTTAACTTACATCTTCTGTATAAGAAATTAATTTCTTTTTCTTGTCTGTGAGAATACCTGAGGACTTTGAGCAACCTAGTCTAGTGGAAGATGTCCTTGCTCATAGCGGGGGGTTGGAACTAGGTGATCTTTAAGATCCCCTCCAACCCAAAGCATTCTGTGATTATTTGGACACTTCCTTGTATTATTTTAAGTACCTGTGCCCAAAACCACAGAGGATTTGCAAAGCCAGACTGGTTTGTTACTGTGTCACTTCCAGAAAACAGAGGAAGGCACAAATTCGGATAATGTGCTTGATAAAGTGTGAAGGTGAGGTATTTCCTGTACTTCTTTTATAGATGAAAAAAAAGAATTGAGGAGAGTAAAAGGAGATAAGGGTATGAGAGTAGAGACACCCTATTGCATTAAATTTGTCTCGTTGCTATGGAAGAGGGAAAATGTAAGAGACCATGTAATTACTTCAACACAGCCAAAGAAAAAGAATTGCTAATTTTTTTTACTTCAGCTCCCCCTATCTCTAAACCAAATGTAAGCATGAAGATACTGATTCTCAATACATTAATGTGTATTCTTTGTTTAGTGACATACTGACATGCATTTTTTGTTAGTTTCACTAAGTGTGAGAGTAGGTGACTTCACAAGGTACATACCTCATAGCCAAGTTATTTTAAGTTCCTAAATTCCTAAAGTAAATTATCTAGTCCTCTGAAGAAGAAAACAGTTGGTCACTAGAGATGTCTGAAGTACCCAGTCTGTCACATAAGTTGTGCTAGCATAGTCAAGCCAAGTTAAAGTGATGTACAGTCAGATGATAGTTGAGGCACTGCCTCAAAAATGTAGGTACCACAACTTCTTTGCTGGAGTCTGGTAGACGGATACATAGTGGGTCAAGTGGGACCTCTGTCTTATGTTTTGGAAGTCTAACACATCTGAAACACAGTTTGGTTCTTTGGATTTCCTTCCTCTGGAAGAATGGAAAAAATCAGGCTTACAAGCCTGATTCATGTTCCCAAATATGTGAATGCAGTTTCAGGTTGTAAAACTCTATAGATTATTTTTGTAGATAATTTTTGTATTTTTTTGATGTTTATGATGTTTAGCAGGATCCTAGTACAGTGTATGACCAGGCATCAAATATAAGTAATGAAGTCAGCTCAAATCACTAGACCAGACTGTTTGTACTGAAGTAGCACGTATAGAAATTAAATATTGTGAGACTTGATCATAGCAACCTCCAGGTATAATGCCCTTGAGATACACCTGCAGGGCGGAGCACTGGGGCAGGCAATAACAACATGAGGCTTGGTTGGTGGAGAAAGTTTTTGCCATCCTCTTTACCCTGGTTGCTTCAGTAGCACCTCCCTCCCTCAGAAACCACTTTCCTATTCCCTGGAAGAGTCCAACTACATGGTTAATACAATTCAGAGAATGTGGGAGATCAAGTACTGCAAGCAATACAGCAGACCAGAAAACGAATTGATAAATGAAAATGTCCCAACGATTTCTCATAATCAAATTGATTTTCTGAGTTTCCATACTCTCAGAGTTGTAACATTTTTGTCCAATTAGCTGTAGCAGGAGACTACATAAAAAAACCTTCCCAAAGGAGAGATTTTATGCCCAGAACACTATAAAGGAGAAGAAAAAGAAATATCACAAAGCACAGAATATGTAAAAGTTGGCTAAAACTTGTGTAAATATATATTTGTGTAGTTGAGATTGTATGAAATGTTACATTTGCCTTTCAGCATCTCCTTAAGTTGCCCATTTGAGATAAGTTGATAGCCATGTTAGATTTTAAACTTTTTTGAGCTAATTTTTTCTTCTAAATGGCATACCTGATGTAGCATATGTAAAAATCAGTGAAGCTTCTCTGGCTGATTTCACAAGACTTTGGGTCAGGTTAATGTATAATTTTGGAGAAGGCATTATAGAGCCATATTTTTCTCTAATTACATAGCTGATGGATGGAAATTGCAAACAGCAGCAGTTACATGAGGATCTATTACATGATGTGGAAAGAACAATTGTCTCTTGACAGTTGGAAACATGAGAGAAAATCTGATGGGCCGAAAGTGATTTCTGCTCATATGCTTCTCTGGGGAGAAAATTCAGGAGTTTCTTGTGCAGTCTTTGAATACAAAAAAAAAAGTGTCTAGTAAAACTAGGCACCTCAATTTTGAAATTATTATTCTGACACACTGAAGTCTTGAAAATACTGGATGCTGTCCCTCTGAAAATTTGCCCTGTTTAAGTACCTTCATGTTGAATGCCCAAAATAGGAGGCTGTTAAAAATCATTGATCAATTTTGAAAAGCTTACCCATTAAGTATATAAAATAATGCAGTTAGAACAGCATGAAATCTGTAGTATGCAAAGTATGTATGAGTCTGTGTAATTTTGAAATAATTATAAAGTAATTTTTTAAAACAAGAGTTATGTTCATTTCTGTTATGATTATAGGAATGGTAAAGGAAAAGACTTTCAGCATGCACAAAAGTTCTTAATTCATATGATTAGGCAAAGCTCAAAGAAAACGATGGCTCCCTGTGAGTGTATGTAGGACACTGGGCTCCATGTCAAGAAAACACCCCAAAATTAGGTAAGTGTACCACATTGCTAAAGACTTCAGTTTGTATTTGTGTCAGATGCTAAATGGTAAAGCTATTTTTGTCATGTTTTAAGCAGCATGGGTAGTCTAAACATGTTCAATAGGTCTGGTGACCTTTTCCTGAGTAATGGAAAACTTTCAGCTGTGCCAATGTAGTATATTTATACCAATATTATTTACACGTCTTGCCTTCTGCTACTTGCTTCTCAGAACTATCCTTAAATGAAAAATAAACGTGTCAGAAGTTTAATACAATTGAAATTAGACATTCTTAAACATAGAAATGCATGCTTAACCATGCTTTCTTTAGCTGATTGCAGTGTGTTCAGCAACTGTTGTTTCTGTGATGGATTAACAGATAACCTGTGAAATAGTTCTTTATCAAATACACTGATGTATGCCCAATAACTTGAAGATTGAAATGAATTTTCATCTACTAATTATTTATGTACTTTCAGCCCAGCTGATTTTTAAAAGGACATGCTAGTTTCTTGTGCTGCATCATGGTTATTGCTTACAGAGGATTCCTACAAGCAGAAGGCATATGGTGACTGCTGAAAGCCACTCCCCACCCCCCAAAGGTGGAAAAGTTGTTGTCATAGCAAAAAGCACAATAACTCAGTAGAGGACCAAAGAAAAACAGTTCTGTGAAGAGCAAGTTTAACAGATAGTTCAACTTTTTAATTATTCCCTGTGAATGCTGAACATGTTTCATTTGACTCCTATCTCACCAGTCCTCATTTTAGACAGTATTTGTCTTTAATTCATTCAGGCACTAAAAACTGTGTTAACAGGTGTCATTAGAGTTAATTGTGCAGGCAAACAGAGCTGAAGGTCATGAGTGTGCAGGAGATGGCACTATCTCTCAAATTCCCATGTGAAATTAAGATGAAGCTCTCTGCTGAGACTCCTCAGAGAGTGCCATTATTGCATTTGGGAGGTCTCAGGAAGTACTCTCCAAAGGTTGTTCTCTAGGAAGGTAGCAGTCAAGAATCCAGGTCTTGTAATATCAGGACTTACTGATTGAGCTAGTCTGTTACAAAAAAAAAGACCAGCAGCCATCAGTATTCTCCAATCACTTATATGTAAGGCTGGGAAGGTCTCCCAAGTTGCCATATAACCTGTTCCTCCATCCTGGAGGAGAAAAGTTTTACATAGGTTGTCCCTAATTCTGATTTTCTTACCAGTTCTTGTAAAAGCTGGACTGTAAGAAGACACAGACACTTTCAGAGTATCTCCTGAGTAAGCCCTGATTGCTTCAGATGACTTGGAGAAAAGTTGGTATTCATTTTTAGCTTTTGATATACTGACTGTCTTATCATCATACCTCAGTCTTGCTGTTGTAGACTAAGCATGCTCAGTTTCTTCATAGGTCATGTTTCTTAAACATCCCACTTTCCTTGCTGTTCTCTGGACTACACCCTGTCTGTTTATCTGTTCCCTGAAGTGAGGCATCTAAAACCTGGAGCAGCGTCAGTGTTCTGGTCTCATCAGGACTAAGCAGAGCAGTGTAAATGACCTCCCTAATGGACCCAGAACTATAAACTTCCCTTTCTAAATCATTACTGTGCACTGCACCACTTCTCAATGGATATGTGTTCAAAATGTAATTTCCTTTGCAACCATGTAGCAATTAACATCTTCCCTAATTATATGTTTTCTTTCACATAGACATTCCTTTTTTTTCCATAATTCTTCTGTTTTGTACACTTTCAGTCAGTTCCACCTGGAATTTTAACACACTGACACACTACTGTATTTGAATCCAGTTATTAATTTATGCACTCACCTATTGGTTGATAGCTCTGAAGGAAGAAGAAGAAAAAGACTTGCACAAAGACTTCTGGTTGAAATGAAGTTATTTTTACATTGGAGGTGGGGAGGAAGAATGTAGTTCAGTGCCATGATTTCAGGTTGCATGTATTTCCAGTGAAGTGAATTTCCATCTTTCACAAAGTTTAACAATAAGCTATACTCAGATCTTTGGATGGACGTTGGAAAGTTGAAGAGTACTTAGCTGTCAAAGTGTTACGTTTGATTATCTGGCCTAACTTCCAAACTCCCTTGAAAACAGGCACAGTCTTTTTCTTTTTTATATTGGATATATATCAGAAAGACCTGAATCATCCCTCTTCAGGAAATCATTGCAGATGTAAGGTGGAAAACATTACATCTTGGGACAGCAATCTGGTACAAGGGCATATCCTCACAAATTTTTCCAGGGAATATTCCATCATGAAAGAAAAGTTTGCTCTATCAGAATAGGGACTGCCTACCCATCTGTTCCAAAGGGCAATCTGTTCTTCAGACTGCTTCATGATTCCTTTTTCTGCAGGAATGCATACTGAAAAGCAACTAACTAGCCAAGTATATGCATGATGGGGTTTACAGTCTTGAAGAAGATCATTACAGGACTCCTGAAATGCATGTTATCCCTGTTCATGGTACATGAAGATCCTTCTCTGTTCATGAACAGAAATTAAGATGTGTAAGAAGCAGCAGTACCCAGTTCTAGTTGAAAAAAGTTTTTTTATATTTTATTATTCTTTTATTCTAAAATACGTGTCTGGAAAAGGGAGAGTATTTCAATGTAGTTACATGTAATTAAGTAACCTCATTCTACTATGCCTTTCTCATTTGTAAAATAGATACTTTCTTAGGGGCAGAGATAACATCCAATTTAATAACCTGTTTCAGACCCTGGTTAAGAGAGAGGTGTGAAAATTCCAGATAAATCTGATCATTAGAATAATTTAATTATTTTTTTTTTTGCAAATAACTTTTAGGATCATTGAGTCCAAGAGTTAAATTAGCAACAGCCAGGGCTACCACTAAACTGTGTCCCTAAGCACTACATCTTCAGGTCTTTTAAATGCCTCCTGGGATCGTGACTCAACCACCCAGCTGAGCCTGTTACAAGGCTTGAAGAAATTTTTCCAGATATTTAATCTAAACCTCCTCTGGCACAACTACAGGCCACTTTGTCTTTTCTTATAATTTGTTCCTTGAGAGAAGAGACTGACACTCACCTGGCTACAACCTCATTTCACGTAGTTGTAGAGAGCAGTGAGGTCTCCCCTGAGCCTTCTTTTCTCCAGGCTAAACACACCCAGCTCCCTCAGCCACCCCTCATCAGCCTTGTGCTCCATACCCTTCACCAGCTCCACTGCCCTTTTCTGAATGTGCTCCAGCACCTTAATATCCTTCTTGTGGAGAGGGGCCCAGAACTGAATACTTCTTTTAGTGCAGCCTCACCAGGGCTGGGTACAAGAGGGAGAATCACTGCCCTGGTCACATTTGCTGATACAAGCTAGGATGCCATTGGACTTCTCGGGCACACTCCTGGCTCATGTTCAGCTGACTGACAACCAGCAATCTCTGGTCCTTGTCCACTGGGCAACTTTCCAGCCATTCTTCACCTAGCCTGAAGTGCTCCCTATGGTTGTTGTCATCCAAGGGCAGGACCTAGCTCTTGCCCTTGTTGACCTCATCCCATTAGCCTCAGCCCGTTGATCCAGCCTGCCCAGATCCCTCAGTAGAGCAATTGTACCCTCCAGCAGATCACCAACCCTGATGCCCAACTTGGTGTCATTTGCAGATTTATTGAGGATGCACTTGGTCCCCTCATCCAGTTCATGAATAAAGATACTAAACTGGACTAGCCCCAGTACTGAGCCCTTGGGAACACCACTCATGACTGGCCACTAGCTGGATTTAACTCCATTCACCACCAGTCTTTGCTCCTGGCTTTTCAGACAGTGTTTAACGCAGTGAACAGTGCACCATACAAACTACAGGCAGCCAGTTCCTTCAGGATAATGCTGTGGATAATGGTGCCAAAGACTTCACTAATACCCAGGAATCCATCAACATCCTTTACCTCATCTACTGAGTGGGTCACCTTGTCATAGGAGATTGGGTTGGCCAAGCAGGATCTGCCTTTCATAAACTCCTGTGGGCTAGACCATAGTGGCATAATGCCACTCAAGGTGTGATCTGCTCTGTGACCTTTCACGGCACTGACATCAGGCTGACAGGCCTTTAGTTCTCTGTGTTCTCCTCCTTGCCCTTCTTGCAGATGAACATCACATTTGCTAACTTCCAGTCAGCTGTGACCTCCTGAGTGAGCCAGGACTGCTGGGAAGTGATGGAAAGTGTCTCGGTGAGCAATTCTGCACACTCCTTCAGTACTCCTGGGTGGATCCCATCCAGCCCCATGGACTTCTGTGTGTCACACACACAGGATATGACAAGTGGTGTACCAAGTCACTAACCATTCCCCCTTAGATTATGGGGGCTTAATTCCACTTCCTGTCTTTGTCTTCCAGTTTAGGGTGTTTGGTACCCAGAGAATAAGTGGTCTTACCATTAAAGACTGAGGCAAAGAAGGCATTAAGTACATTGGCCTGTTCCTCATCCTGATAGGCTGAAATCTGTCCTCCAGAAGTCAGATGTTCTGCTGACATCCCTGTCCTTCTCTGTCATTTTGTGATCACTGTGCCCAAGATGGCCTCCAACTATTACATCACCAAAGAGCTTGTCACTTTTCATTAACAACATATCCAGAGGGATACCTTCACTAGCTGGCTCCCTCACCAGCTGTGCCAGGATACATGTGTGTGCCACACATTTCAGTCACCTCCTAGACTGTTTCCTCTCTTCTATATTTTATTTCCAGCAGACATCTGGTAAGTTGAAGTCCCCTGTGAGAACAAGAGCAAGCAATTGTGAGTCTTCTCCTGTAGGACACATATTGAGAAAGTAAGAAAATTACAGCCTGAAAAATATTCCAGACTGGAGCTTTTCAGGTCTGTTCCCAGCCGATAAGCTGGTCCAGCTCAAGGCTAGGGAGAATTTCTCCCATGGTGATAATTTGGTCAAAAGAAAAAGGAATTAATAACAAGATAGAACACCTGTTGTGTTGCGTAACCAGGCCCTGGGAATGGGGTGCCTTCTCTCTGAACCAGTCAACTTTTCTCTACTCTTCGAATTGCGAGTCATGCTATAAAACCAAGTGTGTTTCTGAATAAACTTGTCTCTTTCTTCCTGTCATGAAAGACGACCATGTAGCTGTGCATCTTATTTCCGCTGCACTTAAAGGGTTAAAACCCCTTTCCACGGCTACATTCTCCCAGCTACTTGTAGAATATTTCATCTGCCCCTTAATCCTGGTTGAGTGGTCTGTAAATGACATCTGCCTTGCTGGTCTTCTTACCCATGAACACTCAACCCTGTTGTTACCATCACTGAGCTCCAGGCAAACGAAACACATCCTAACGTACAGGGCTACTCCACCACCTCTCCTTCCTTTCCTATCTCTTCTGAGGCATATACAGTCATTTTTACAACACTCTAGCTGTGCAAGACATCCTGCCATCTTTCAAACTATATCACGGTTTTCCTGCTGCAGAATGGCTTCCAGCTTCTCCTGTTTCAACTGCCTCTGTTGTGTGCATCCGTTCAGTTGGGCTGCTGATCCTGCCACTTTTTTTATGAAGAGGAGAAGTCTTGTGTGACTGTTCTCAAGCACTTCTATCGTTTCTAATGCATCAATAACCCTTGTGTCTTTGCTGTCGTGTAGATCTCCGTACCCTCCACTGAGAGGGCAAACCAAAGGACCTTGATAGTGCACAATTCCTCAAGCATTGGTGTGCCACCCCCAGGCTTATCTCTAGCAAGCCTGGTTTTATCTCTTTCCCATTTCAAATCTAGTTCAAAGGTCTTTGTAATCCTTGATACTCCTCAGCCTACTTGCCTGCTCCCGTAGCTCTGTCACTAAGCAGAGGTGTTTCTGTACCAGGCCTCAGTTCGCACAGGGATGCTCGCTGCCACTATCCAAGCAGGTGACACCTGGGTCCACTAGAGCTGTGTCTGGGCAGCTGCATCAGTTGAACTAGCTGCAGAGCTTAGGTAGGCTGTGCCTTTCTGCTGGGTGGATCCCATTGCTCCTTGGTCAAGCTGGCAGAGGTTCAGCACCCTCGCTGAACACCCTTGCACAGGAAGAGCTGTCCCACACCCTGTTGGCCTGCCCTGGCCTCTACTGCTCCCTGTGGGCTCCATTTTATACATGCTAAGGGGGCTTGGCCACCATTGCTCCTGGCCCTGCCCAGGTCCTGCCAGCCCTTGTGGCAGGAGCTGCAGGCTCCTGGCTAGTTTCTAGAGGTAAAAGTAAAAACAGGAACACAGGTATGTCTTTTATGTTTGGGTAGGGGTTTTTTTTTCCCTTTTTGAGATGCTCTCAGTCATTGTAACTGTGTTTTTTCTGGCTCTCTCTACATGTTAAATTTCTGTTTCCTATTTCGTACATCTTTACAACCTCTCAGAGTACGTTAAAATAATTGCATTCAAAAGAGCATTTCCATGTCTCAGTTTTGAGCATCGACTCTTCCAATTGAGTTACTTACTGCCCTTCTGTATATAGCACAAAGAGGGTGAAAAATGTAATACATAAATTATAATGTACCTCTGTCAATTCCCTCTTTATTTCGTCTTTTCTAAGGTCTTTTGTATATACTGAGAGGTGAATCCTGGCCTTCCGAACTCTTTTTGGTCTCCTTCAAGCCCTGCTGTGATTTTTCAGTAACCTTTATTATTATTAACTTACTCATGGAAGCCTCATTGTACTAGACTTTTTTACAAACCCATAACAGGAAAACCTCAAGTATATTTTGATATCATGTGGTTTTGCTAGCATATACCATATTGCCTAAGAGATTATTCCATTGATTCATTTGAAAGCATTATGGTATGCTGGCCATATCTTCCATTCCTTTCATTTTGAGCTGTGTTGTTGTCTACTGAGGGCTCCAATTACAAATATACTGTTACTTATGAAACACACAGATGCTCTCTATTAAGGGCAGTGCCTCTTTTAGCCTCTTGCAAAACACAAGTCCCTTAAACAAAATGCTTTATTGTTTTTCTGAATTTCAACTTCAATTGCAATGCATTGTTCTCAGGGGTGTGACTTGGTGGATTATTAAGAAGTGTCAAATAGCCAAAAAGGGACAACAAGGGAAACAGACTTCTTGCTGAAGAGCTGATTTTCCCTTAGTGTGTGCCAAAATAACAAATCCAATTTATGGGAAAACAATTACAATAATAAGAAATTAATAATTTTTAATTGAGTTTCATAATTTAAATCACAAAAGTATGTCATCCTTTAGCTGGTGGAGCTTTGACTTTGCAGCTTTTGATTCATGTATTTAAGATTTTCTTTCTATACCAACTGCATAATTAACAGGACTTACTATTGGCTAATTCTGCTTCAGAAACGGGAAGTGTGGTCAAAGGTCATCCCATACCTTGTTAATTAGATACCTGATACAGGGGGCCTGGTCTCCTTGAAAATGAAGAAATAAAAAGAAAGCCTTTACAATCTGCAAGTGATTTAAGTCAGACTAAAGAATATTGCTTTTACACAATAATACATTACATTTACTGTCACATGTATTTCCACAGTCCTGTATTTGTACAATATACCATAGTCCTGCACCACTGCCAAACATGTGAGATCAAATATGGTAAATTACTGTTGTTGTTGAGGTCTGAAATACCAGAAGAAAAACACAAATCTGAAATTACCAAAAACTTCATGGGAAAGAGGAAAGGAGTTCCCATAAATATACTAAAAAAACAAATGCTTCTCCCTTTTGAAATCAGCTTGCCAGATCCTTCCAAAAGCAGATGAATGTTCTTGACCTGACGAGTGTTTATCAACTGTCTGCATGTCTGCTTGGCAGCTTTGCTCTCTTGAACTTGATCTGAGGACCAGAGAAGATGGGGTTATGTAGTCACACTTCTAGTAGAGGTTCCCATTCTACCAGTCCATCTTCAGTAAAAAGTGTGTAAGAAAAGAGTAGTATCATTGTGGGGTATTTTATCCCACAATGATACAAGAGGATACAAGATACCTCAAGAATTAAATGTAAGGATGTACCTATCCATGCACATTAGAACAGAGAATTTGTTTGGGATATTTGCAGTGAAATTCCTTCTAGTTAGATGTCGGGTTAGCTTCTTTCAAAATGTTTAAAAATGTATTTTTACAAAAAGAACTGGCAAAGAATTAAGTAGTACGACAAAGGCAGAAAGATGCTTCAAGTGTTAACTTAATCACAAAAGAGAAAGTAAAGTTAGCTTGGAAATAATTGCAGTGACCTCCGCTTGAGATAGTGAATAGGAAATACTATTTCCTGCTGAGTAATACAGTATCTCAGATACAAATAATACATAAAATTTTGCTTCTGTTTTCACTAGCTTTATACTACTAGATAATAATAAGTCCTGCCTAACATGAGTGAGAGTTTTAAGGTTACAATAGCTACAGCTGAATCAACTGGTTGAAGCCCTGGATTCAAGAAACCCCAGTACACCTTTGCAGTAAAGTCTGTTTTACCATTGTTTCAGTGTTTTTTTGGACAGGATTTGTGGTTTTGTTCTTTGTTACATACAACGCCTCACACAACTGGTTTGTGATCGCAGATCTGTGTCTCTCCAGTGCTACAGCAATCAAAGAAAAATAATAAACAGCATTTTAAGACTCTGGTACTGTAAGTTGATTGTCCAAAGCCACAGAGCAAAATGATGCAGAGCCATTTTTAGCACAGAAAGAGTTTCTATTACCCAGTCTCAATCTCAGACCATTATTTTGCTTCTCTCTAGTAAATGACCTTGTCTCATATTCTTCAATACATCACATGGGTCTTGCCATGCCACTAACAGTGTCTCTGCTCCTCTGAGTCACTACAAAGGCAGTTGGACAGCAAGCAGCTCCTTTTTCTCCGTTTGGCTCTCACAAGGAAGCACTTGGAAGTGCAGAGGTAGACCCTGGGAGTCAGGCAGATGGGTTAGATGATGGGCAGGCTAGCAGGCTTCAGAACTGGGAGGGACCCAGCACAGGATACAGACTGAGCACCTGAAAAGGAGCTGGTAGCATGATCTTAACATTAATGATTTTTTTTTTCTGACAAATGTTGAAAAATACTTCACTGTTATGAATTGCATTATTAACATGCAAAAAAAATCACCCATTTAGAAGACAACTTTATTAGTTAAGGCCTTTGTGAGGGTCCAGGAGTGTCTCTATGTTATCTGGGCTGTGTCCTGAGAGGGAACTCTCTATCTCCCCAGATTTCATGAGCATTCTCAGAGGTAGGATAGTATTTGGATACACACTCAATCCTTGCAGTATGTCCTTAACACAAGTGTTTCACCTTGTGATTGTGTAGTCGTGGTATTCTGGCTTTGCATTTAACTTGATTGGTCTCTTATTCAGAAAAATACTTTGCTTAGCTTGGGAGAAGAAAGTACTGAACTCAACCTGTATCCCACCTATCTGACATGATTGCTTCCAGAAAAATCAATGGAATTATTTGTGCAGGATATGGTCCAGAGTTAAGAAAAATTCTTTAAAGCATGGGAGCAAAAACATGTGTGTCTTTATATGCTGAAATTTATCCATTTTCAGGTGCAAAGAGAGTATTAAGGATCATGAGAGAGTCCCATAGTGTACAAGGGGGTGAGGCATAGGACAGGGTAAGATGGAATAGGATAAGAAAGGAAGGGAAATAATCTCAGTCAGGCAAATAGGATAATTGTCCAAGTAACTTCTTCAAATCTGTTTCAAGGTGCCTAATTGAGGCCTAGTTGAGGCACTTGGTTTTAAGTTGGGACTTTCTTGAAGTTGCAGTTTAATTAAATTATTCTAAAAATAATATTAGAGGTGGGCATAGGCTGGAAATATATTACATTTTTCTGGAAAAACAAACTAATTAAAAATAATTTTATCTTCTGTTTCTTTGCCAAGACCTGTTTTCTGGACTCTGTGCTTCCCCTCAAGAATCCAATGAAATCTCAGGCACCTAAAACAAATAGAGGCAGCATACTCAGGACTTGGCTGGTTGAAAACAAAAAGAAGGAAATAGTTCTTATTTTATTTTTTTTAAGTATCATTTTTATACTCGTGCACATTTTGCTATTAATTTTGGCTAGTAAATACTTAAAAACAACAACTTAACTATTCCCCTTTCATACGCTGTTAAACTCAGATCCTATGTAATCTTGGGTTTCTGTGCTGGCTATTCCCAGGACATAGAGCAATTCTGTATGAAACTTGAATGTGAGGAACGTCTGAGTTGAACAGGGATAGTGTAAATTTTGCCCCTGCTTACCCAAGGCTGTAATGCACAGTGAGCAGAACGACATTTTCTGCAGATCTCCTCTCGTGTGCCTGCCACCACAGAGGCAGAGTTCATCCCAGCAGCCCATTGAGGTCTAGGACTGGTGTCTTTTACACATATGTTCAGTCCACCTCTCCCAGAACCAAAAATGTCAGAAGTGGAGCGTCTTTCTCTGTAGAATGGCTGCCAGAGAGATGAATGGTGCTGAGTTTGATTTGTTTGGATTTGCCTCATCTTTATTTACTTTGGAGTTCCACGATGTTCATCTTGCTGTCTGCAGGATTGTTAAAAATGTGAGTAAAATTTCTGTGTGAATTAAGTTTTAATTGAGGATTTTAAATAAAAAAAGAAATGTAACTGTTTAGTTTTTATTCCTAGTAGTTTGTAATGCTTTTCTAATACATTGGGATTTTATGTTCTTTAGCAAAATCATTGTATTATCACTCAGATGTCTCAAACATGGTGATAGATTCCTCTGTAAGGCATTTCTCATCCCACTTCTGTGGGAACTGCTGTGTAGCTGTCGGATTAAGGATTTAACCCTTTGGATGTGGCTACACAGCTACATGGTCATCTTTCAAGATAGGAAAGAAACGTTTATTTTATTGAGAGAACAATTTGTACTTTTATAGTATGTTCCACAGAGCTAAGACAAGACGGTAGCTCATTGGATAATTGAGAAGACACCTCTGGGACCATACTTCAGGATGAGTCCCACAGCCTGCACCAGGTGTTAATCTTTATTATGAATTCCATTCTGTTTTGACCAGATTATCATCCTGGGAGAAATTCTCCCTACTGAAGCTGACACGTTATCAGCTTGGGAAAGAAGCTGAGAGAGCAGGAGAAGCTCCAGCCTGAGAATGATTTTCCAGGCTGTAATTTTCCTTGATCTCTAACAGTATGTCCACACTGATGGGCAGCCAGCTGAGGAGTAGGTAGGTCATTAAACTGTCATTGAAAACACATAAATAAGTGTATTTTAGTGTTCTTGTATGTTCTCTGGACCAAATGTGATATAAAAATTATGTATGCCCTTATGTGATCTCAGGTTGGGTTTATGTAAGAAAAGAGTTTAAAAATACACTGAATAATTCAGTAGCACATCATGACTGTGGAAACCTTGCCTTTGACTAAGGAAATGGCAGGCAAGTTTAGGTTGGTGAAAGTCGTGGCAGAAGCAGGAATATTTTAAGATACGGGCAGGAGAATGATTTACCATGGGGAAGGTCATATGTAGCCTTGCAGTTTGTCAGCCCTTTGCATGAAGTTCCTAGTTTCCCACTTGGAGAGCAGGACAGGCTACCTCCCATGTTTTGCAAGGTTGTGAGTGAGAGATGGACCCCAGTTTACATCATGTCAACTTCCTTGTCCCATTTTATATTCTCCATCACTGTTCAATTTGGCTAAGGGCATTAAGCCTGACCATGTTTCCGTGCATGCAGGATAAATGATGCTCTCAAGAAGTGATGGGAATGTTGCTCAGATGCTTTTAACCATGCTGACACGCTTCTTATTATGCAACCTTAAAATACCACAGTGTCAGTGGAGGATGAAATTCTTGCTGTCTGGTGCAATTGTGTATTGCAAAAATCAAAACTAAATTGTTTTGGTTTCAACGCAATTTTATGTAAACTTTGCATCCACTCCAAAAGGATGTGAGGACTGCAAAGAGAAATATGCAGGAGTTGGAAAATAGAGAAGGGTCTGCTGTTGCTTTTGTGCATCATCTTTTCAATTACATGAATTATGCAACGTTTTACACTAGCTTCCCATCTTCCCGATGGCACAGGATGAATAGTGTTAGGGACTAGCATCAGATTTGTGAAGTAGATATCTGTGTCCAAAGACACCCAAGCCTTTTTTTTCCCCAGGAAAAGGAGACAACATTATGAATGAAGCAAGGAATTACAGATGGAAAGATGAAGCTCTTCCCTTCCTTTTCTCTAGAGTCACTGCATAACAGTAGTTTGTAGCCAAATACTTGAGCTGCGATATTCAAGGGAAGCTTCTAATAATGAATGCAGAGTTTTGGAGGGTTTAGAAAGTGACCCCTGTAAGTCCTTTGCAAATTATTTAGAGCACGCATGACGATGATTTGAGACATGCATTGAACAACTTCTCATCTGACTAGTAATGCAAAGTATCCCAGAGAAGTTAAGTTTCTGCTATTTCCAGTATTCAACATAAGCTGATGCTTCTGATAATTTTGATTTTCTATTTCTCTCTGGTTTTGTGTCCGGTTTAAATGTAAGGACATTCCTTTTTGAAGGTATGGAAGCAATGTCACAGTACTGCTGGTAGACCAGACCACTGTAAACAGAAACTAGATGAAAGTGTCCATGTAAATGTTTATTTTCTCTCCTCAGAGCATGGCTTGGGCACTTCATACTCATTAGAAGATTGGATTTAAATCCTTATAAATTATTCATGCTGGTGACTTCACCTTCTAGCCTCTCAAGCTCATTGACCTCCACAACTGTCCTTATCACTGGCTTACTATTTTGCTCTTCTGCTTTTCTTTTCACTATTGGGTCTGGTGAATTCCAGGGAGAAACTGCCTTATGAGGATGACCCTCTCAGTTCTGCACTTGAGGCCATCTACTTCTCCCTTCACCAACATGTTCAACTTGAGCTATGTGTGTTGCCATGGAGAAGCATCTGTGAGGATGGTAGATACCACATCTAACCAGTGCAGAGGAAGGCTCTACCACATTTGTGGATAAGTGATTCTATCCAGCCTATGCAAGCAGATTTTTTCCAAAGGCTTATAACTTAGCCAAATCTGGGCAACTTTTAATAAAAACTTTTCTCCTGCCAAAATTTTAAGTCCTTTTTGCAAAACATGGAGGCACTGGAGCTTTTTAATGAAACAGTTATTAAAAAAAAAAAAAAAACTAGGAATAATAACATGTTTTTCTCTCAGTTTTTCTCAGAAACAGCTGAACCAGTTCAGTCTGATTTATTTATTTGGGAAAGAATCAGCTGAGACAAACTTCCAGCATGGGAAATTTCAGCCCAACTGGTTCGCGTTTCTCAAAGTTTGGCAAATTTTAATGCAAGTGGAAATATTTTTACACTGAGAAGTCACAGGCAAGCTTACATATCAGCAATGTCCTTGCTTAGGATAGAAAAAGACTGTATATATTAATTGCTTTTTCTTAATGTTTCAGGTTCTTTGAGTATATATTGCTCTACAAAGATGCAGTGATGTTTCAGATTGAACAAGTTACAAAGCTTTGCTCAAAGATTCCTCTGACAGAGCCATGGGATCCATATGATATTCCTGCCAATTCAACGTATGAAGATCAGTACTACATTGGGGGACCTGGAGATGAAGTTATGGTACAGGAATGGTCTGACAGAAAACCAGCCAGGAAATGTATGTGCCTGCATTTGTTTGATTTTAATAATAATCAGTGTCTCTTCTGCACAGGGAAGAATAAAATTATTCGTGTTTCACCCCAGCTTTCCATATTTCTATAAAGTTCTCTGAAGAAGTAATGAAAATGCCCTGTGGACAGAATATAATTTTAATAATAATGCATTTTTTTAGGAAAATGTCATATCTCAGCAGGATTAAATATTTTCAGGGGACTTGATTGCGTTGTATTTGGTATCATACAGAGTTTGGCATGGAATAGCATCATTTCATGTCTGAATCTGGCAGCCTGTATCCAAAATTTATCTAAAGAAGAATTGGTACTATAATTTAGGGGCACACTCAAACTGGAGTCTGTGTAACAGAATCAAAGCAGGTTTTTTGTCAGTGTTTGTCTACACATGGTTCTGCAGCCACTGAAATGTGTGCCTAAATTTTGTTGTCCTCTATACTGGTAAGAAATATCTGCTTGCAAGGCTTAGTTCTGCGCTTGGCAGCTGAACTCTGAGGCTGAATTTTCCAAGGTATAGTATGTTAGATTTGGAATGCATGTAAATTTATCAGCATTTTGGCTTCAGTTTCATCTATGGTTTATTGATGACCCAGACAACTATAAAAATAATTCTAAAACCTCCTTGAAATTGATGAGACTATTCAACTAATGCAGCTCTTACAGTTATGGTCATGTAATATATAGGCTGGTTATGAACTTGAGCATTTAGCTAGAGGAAATATTTCTTTCTTGAGTAAAAGTAGAACAAATGAAGTAGAGAATGAAGGATAAGATCATTAGACCTCTGTAACTAGGTTGATATATCCTCTGATATTCTGCAAAAGACAAGTTATCACTCACTCCAGTAATAATTTTTTTCCAGATCTGATATTTTTGGAATTTTTTTGGAACTTTATAACCAGATACATTCAATTAATGATGTGTGATTTTTATCCTGTATTATTTTGTATCTCCAGTGCTTTTCTGTGCGATCATTCATAAACATAATGTCTGAAAGTTGCTATCTACCTATATACTTTTCAGCTAGAATTGGTTTGGATTGTAAAATTATATTTCTTTTACAATTAGAAAAGTTTTAGGGGAGATACAGGCTACTTTGGTAGTATCATATTTAACCATTATTTTTTATTTTAAATTCTGAGAGAAGACTTGTTCAGTAGAAGGTTGCCTCCATTTCTGTGTACTCAAAACCATATTAATTGAGGTCAGAATGTTTTTGTATATTAGCATGCTCAAAAGAGGTATATTCAAATATTGCTTAGCATGCCACCCTTTCTTTGGATACAGTACATGTGTGTTTCATGTCACCATCTCTTTATTTCTGGTAATGTGGTTGTGGTACAGCTTGTGACTCAAAACTGAAAGTACTGAAAATAAGTGTGTATGATTGCTGGGTGGGAGAAAGTAAGTGTCCTCGGGACTAGAAAAATTGGTTACAGGAATTCCTCAGCAGAACTGATTTACAATCACAGTAGGTAATTTTAACATTGTGAGTTTCTGTTACCAAGAGATTTGAAATGCCTAAAACAACGGGATGAAGTATGATTGAATGGGTAAAGAATGATCACAGAAGGTTAATAGAAGAGAGATAAAAGCAAAGGGTATTTAAAGGAAACCACTTCACCAGTATTACTGCCACTGCCTAAATAGCATAGTGGGGAAAGTAGAGGTGATAACAGAGAAAAAGGGGGAAAGAGAGCGAGGGAACACCTCTGACGTTAGCACAATGTGGAATTAAACTGAAGTTAAAAAAGGGACAGACTTGCTACATCATGTCCTGGAGGAGATCAGCATTGAGTGTTTTCTTGAGATAATGAACTGCTAGAAGTGCTTGAAAAGAATAGAAATTTTAAAAAATTACAATGAGAATCTGAACAGACAATGTTAAAGAGAAGCAATGCATTAAAAGAGACTGACATCATCATGACCCATTCATCTTGCTTTGTCACCTAAAACTGTCACATTTCTGGTTGGTTACAGTGGAATCCTGGGTTGGCATTTACACCGTCAAAGACTGTTACCCAGTACAGGAAACCTACACCAAGAACTACAGTGTGACAACCTCCACTCGCTTCTTTGACATCCATCCGGGCATTGTAGACCCCTCCATCTTCACCCCACCCAGCACCTGCCAGACAGCCCAGCTGACAAGGATGAAAGATGAATGCTGATTATGGACACTGGCTGCCCTGTGCAAACACATATTAGCCAAGAGGATGGTTATTAGTAGTCAGTTGTTGACGTCTAAGCTGATTTTTCAAGCTAATTGTTGCTCTTTTTGGAATTTTTGTTAAGTTTTGAGAACAAACTTGAGAGACAACATAAGCATATAACTGAGTAAAATATATAGAACAAAAGATACCTTTCAGTCACATTAATCTGCTCAGTGATGCATTTGCCATATTATATAGTTACCAATAAGATAATATTTCTAGATACTATTTATTTAAGGTTGGTTTTTCCTTTTGCAAAGATTTCATTTATTTTTTCAAGAACACAAAGCATAAGCAGACAGCAGCAATGGTACTGTCTAGAAGAAAAAGCTAAATTTTGATGTCATTTTTATTGTTGCTCTTGGAAACTTGAAAAGAAAGGTGACCTGTGTAAAACCTCATCCCTAAGTAAAAAATATAATTTTTAATGATACGCATCAAAATTGTGTAAATTTGTTCTTTAGGTTTCATTTTGCTTTGTGTTCTGTTTTGGTTGGTTGTTTTTTCTTTCTTTCTACTCTTCAGGAAGCTAGTAGTCAATTTTTGAGCTAAGTTTTGTTCTTTCTGAAAAGAAAACTGGCATAGTTTCTTTTCATGTAGTGCTTGCTGACATGCCAAAAATTACTTTTGTGTTTCTTGGGAGAATGGTGTGAAAGGAAGTGAAGGAGGGAGAGGTACACCTTCAAAAAGAAGTAAGCTGAAGTTTTTATGCATCTCTCTTTTGGAGAAGGCTTCCAGTAGGGTGTGATGAGACAATTTTACTTCAGCACTCAATTTTCAAGGCAATACTAGTTTTAACCTATGCAAAGGGATGCACTCTAAACTTCTTTAGTGTTTTGTAACTTCTTTCAACAGTCTTTAGCGAGAGTGTGGAAACACCTTTATAATTCCAGAGACGTTTGAAAAAAGGAAAGCTGTGCTTCATGCATGCAGTTAGTAAAGGCTGAATCAGCATTAACACAGTACCCGGTGGTTGAGCTGGAGAGAAAGACAGAGCCTGTGACCTGTGTAGAGAGGCGGAAGGGAGGAATGTGAGACACAGGTTTTAGATGTCCTCTGTGCAGTGTGGCAGCAAGGCACTGTAATCTAAGCAGACATGACAATCTTGCTTTCTTTTGCACCCACTCCATTGATGCCTGTTTTATTTGCTGTTTCATCAGCATCTCAATCTTATTATCTTCACATAACCAAAAAAGTGCAGGGAGTGCACATATTTTGCATTAGAAAATTCAAACCAAACCTTCATGCACCTTTGAGATTCTCACAAATGTGATAAATTTTACACTTTTACCAAATGAGATTAACTGGTTTATTTTGTAAGGTATGTATTTTATTTATTACTTGAAAATAAATTTAAAGACAGATTCTTGTACTCTTACGCATGTTGAGTAGTAGTTTGCTCCAGAAGTCATCTGGCATAAACATTTGGAAGTTTGGTGTCTCCACAGGAGAGATGCTGGGAAGGCCTTTAGTACTTTATATCCTCACAGTTTTTTGTACGTAAGCAAGAGGGACAGTGGTTGTCTTTCTTTCAGAGTCATGGTCAGAATGGCATTTTACTTTGCCGCATGCCTAATGGAAGCATATATACATACCGGTAAAAATTTAGCTAGTTCATTAAAAATTTCTTTTGGAGAGGGTCATTTTACTGAAACATGCTAATGGAAAGAAGGATTTGGTTTCCTTGAATTTAGAGTGCACTTATTCTATACGCGCCTTCTGTATCTTTTGTGTGACACTCTAAATGCTAACTGCATATAGTTCTCATTAGGACAATGATTAACATGCATTTCTTAATATGTGTCTTGTTAGAATTTGGAAAACAATCTGGCTAACGAGCATGAAGCTGTGGTACTGAATCGTTTGGGATGACTTTGTTGTGGTTGAGCTGATAGCTGGGTAATCAAGGTTGTCTGTATTATGTTTTGCTGACAGTGATACGGTTTCTAGCAATAGCATTAAATGTTCCTTTAAATATGAATTTGAACATTTGCAAAAGTCTGGTGCGCAAAAGTGCTTTAAAAATTTTGCACTGACTTGCAGGGCGATTTTATATGGCTAAATGTGTTCCTCTAAAACAATGCTGTTTTCTTCATATTTGCGCTCTACAAATCCAATGCAGAGAATTGTCAAAGAGATATCAAGCAGCAAAATTTAGGACTACGTATTTTGAATTAGCCACAAACCAAATATGAGGCACAACATGCATATGCCTGGTTTGTTATCTTTGTTATGATGTGCTTTGGTTTGTTGTGTACCACAAGAGACATTTTGTCTTTAGGCAGCTAAGCCAGTGACTCAATGAGAAGGAGTATAAAAGGAATATGAAGTAATTATATAGTATGCTGCTACAGTTGAATTAAAACGGGGAGTTCATATGTCTGATAGTCTGGGAAACTTGTTTATCACAGTTATTTGGTGAAAAATTAATAATAAATTGGTATTTACATGAGTTATATTGTATTCTGTGGGGTCACAGCAAGAGAACCTGATATATTCAAATTCTATAGTAATAGAACCTGAATAGTCTGTGAGGCAAAGCTTATTTTGCGAGATTTCCAATGTTTCCTGGTTTCAGCTGGGCCAGAAATAGTGTAAACAAAGATATGCCTGCCATATTTTTGTGTTTCTGCTTGGAGTCTTCACTGAAAGCGGGATGTGTAGAAACACAACATTGTTTAATTTAACATTAACCAAACATTCCTGAACCTCAAAGGAAGGTTTCGTTTGAGTTTGGGGAGGAGATCTGAGCATTTGGTTCAGTTCCTATTTTAACAGTTGGCTTAATTCTCATATTAGGGACAGATTTTCCTGCCTCGAGCCATGCTGCACACCATGGAAATGCTGCCATTTACCTGGGAAATTTACCAGGAAATGCCAACCATCATGAAGAGCATACGAAGAAACACAATAATCCATTGTCAAAGTCAATTTTAGTCAATTTTAGTCAAGAAATATCTATAAACAGTATGATATTCTTATTTTGGGACATTAACAAAATCAGTGTATTTCTCACCTTGAAGTTTATTTCATTTTAGTGGTTGCACTTACTCCTTGCAAACTTGCATCTCTTTTCCCACCACCGTTTACTTCTTAATGTCAGTGAAGTCCACATCCAAACAGTGTTTGCAACTCTCACTTGCATTTATTTCAGTAGGAGTTGAGCATCTAAATACCTGATAGGTCTGAGCTAGACTTGACCTATTTATTTTCCCAGCAGTTCTATCTCAAGGGCAAGGGCAGTGCCAACCATATGTGAGCAACATGCACTGAACTACGTATGGATGTCAACAGAGACGCCAGAGTTGGCTCGTGTGCAATTGCTGATGGCCCAAAATACTAGTCCCAAAACACCATTTGATGAGAGGTCTTGTCTGTTGTATCATATCCTGCATCTTCTGCATCCTGATGCTGTAGGCAAAATGCAGGATGTTCGCACATGAAAGGCACATCACAAGAGCATCAGTAGCTTACTCCCTAACTATAAGGAATAACGATTTCAAAAGGGTACCCATGCAAATAGACTGAGGTCCCTGGCTATAAAGATCTGGAGTTCACAGTCTTTCCAGGAGGCTGCATGTATGGCATGGACTCAGACACTTAGAGATTTATTCTTCACATCTGCTTTGGCATAGGAACAAATGGAGCAAGCTTGGAAAATTTTTTAAACAATCAAAGCACTTACTACTTGTAAAGGGAGAGGAACAAAACTAATGATCCAGTCAGTAGTCATAGAAAACTGTCAGAAATGTAGGACAAGATGCTGCTCTGAAGATTTTAGCATAAATTTCCAAACACGTGCTTTGAGTGTCTACTGATTCAACACACTCGAGGGCAAAGATCCCTCTGGTTTGATATGACTTTCAGCATAGAGCCTGAAACTGCATCCTGAATGAAGTCATGCATATATCTGCAGTATGATATTTTGTTTCAAACAAAGACAAATTGCCTTGCACCGTGCATTTTGCAGGTGTGAGTGCATGACTGATGACCTGTATGTTTATCTACAAGAATGTGTGTGCCTTCAAAAGAGTGCTGTTTTTGAAGACTGAAGAATTAATCTTCTCACCACTACATTAGTAGGAATCTACTTCAGATTCCTTTCTTTCCCACCCTGCAGGGTAGGAACAATTATTCTGCTTTCCACTTGTTCTTGCCTTCCTGGTTGCAGTAACAGTGGGCCAACATCACTGCCTCCACCAGTGATGCCCTCAAAGGCCTGGAGGCATTGGGGCTATAGCACCAATATCATGGAAGGTTCCCAGCCCCTGCCTTAAGACATGGAATAAAATTACGTGTGCATGTTACACGTCTGGGCTTACCCTTTGTGCCCCTGCACACTCACTCTGTGCACAGGGATGTTGCTCATGCCCTCAGACCCAGTCATCACCATTAATTTGGCTCAGCGCAGGCTTCTATGACGCCAGGCAAAGGGGCTAGTGAGCAAAAGAGAAGGAGAGGAAATGAAAGGAAAACCTGCTGGGCTCACCCTGCTCCCTGCCAAAGTTTTTCCCACACTTGCTCAGGGCTGATAAACAGCTTTGACGTTCCTGAAACAGCAGCAGCTGAGTTGCCAGCTCAACGTCACAGCCCATGTGACACTGAAAGAGAAGGTTGGGTTTCACCCTCTGCACTAAAATTATGCTTCAGGCTAGGCCAGTAACTCAGGGGTTTTTTCCATGTAGAATGAATGCCCGCTCTCATCACCTCTGCCACTGCCATCCCAGCCTGTCTGGCAAGGGTTTGTGCTCATTCCTCCTGCCCCAGTCCTGCAGTCTGTTACAGCCCCCTGTGTGGCCAAACAGTGTCCTTCAGCCTGTCCCCACTGTCCCATCTTCAGGTCTGTCAGGGACCTCACTGTACCCACACACAGGGCAGGCAGGTCTTCTCCACTTTCCTATAGGGCTTTTAAAGTTGTGGAAGAAGCCTTTCCTGTCTGTCCATTGCCATGGCATTTTGAAATTAATTTTTTATGTGGTTTCTTCACCTGTTTCCTCTTTTTTTGTATGGAGCTGCTTCTGTTAATTTGATGGGGCAATTTTTCATATGGGTGTTGAGTTTGAGGTTTTTTTACCACAGATTTGGTGCCATGTAGCAACCCTTGTTTATTGCTGCAATACCCCATAAAAGTAACTTATATAAAGAAGGACATTCTTGATGTTGACAGCAGTTTGCACTGGCAAGAGCACAGGAGGTGGAAATGCTGAAAGTAATGACGAGTGACAGTGGAGATATCCTTACTGGTGGCCCAAGTGACTACCAACTATGATGACAGTGTTAAAACTCTGGTCTCTGCACAGTCTGTAGACACTTAACCCAGGAAATATATCACATTTCTCCAAAGGAGATGAGGAACTATTCTGGGCAGCTCACATTGCTTTTACTTTATTAAAGTAAGACCCTGTACTAAATCCTGTATGCATGACAGTAATTTTTTCTTGAGCAGTTGTTCATAGAGAGACAGAAAGCAAGATGTTTTCTCCCATCATTCTTCTACAGAAATTATGTAAAAGTTATTTACAGACTTTTGAATTAAAGAAATAGTATGCAGAAAGCTCCAAAGATTTGTCATGGAACTAACACTGTATCTATAAAGCAATATGTAGCTTTTTTAAGTTTTTCAGACTTAGAACTTCTACTTTAAAGTAAATAAATAACACAGCTCGTTAGAAGGACTAAACTCTCAATAACCCCTCTCAGCTGACATACAGCTTTGAAAGAAGCTGCTTCGGCTGTAGGCTTGAAGAGGAGCTCTTGCCTAAAGCTGGCTACTTTTGCAGTCATACCAATTCAGATAATTTAAGACATTGCCTCTTCCTGCAGACCCAGTCCTATCAAAGGAATTGGGTTTCTTTACTTGTGTGTTAGCTCAATACTCTGCAGGTTTCCAAAGAAATGTGATGTTTTATTCTGGTACAGGGTCTGTTCTGAATCTTTTGTTTTGCAAAATGTGCTTGCTTGAACACAGAGGAGGCTATGAGCAGCAGGCAGTGTCCCTTACCATGGGAGAAAACTTATCCAAAATGAAGACATTTTTCCCTGTTTCCAGCCTGCTGGGACATCCTAAATTGGAAATCTCATTCAGAAATCTGTAAAGTTCATATTTCATGTAGGTGATGAGAGGAATGTTGAATTTGTCTTTACAAATGAGTTGTGGATCAGCCTGTAGATAAGGCTAGCACTGAGAGATAAAAGAAACAATGGGATGGATTCCACTGATTGATGAATGGAAAGAGATATTTGCCTTTACAAACAAACTGTAGGGCTGCTGATAAATGAAATTGGATATCAAAAGATGAAAGAAGCAACGGGGAGGAAACTATGAATTCTATAAGAATTAAAAATTAAAAGGGAGGGTTATACATTAGAGGGGAATTTCAGGTATCAGGCGTTCCGGGAAGTCTGTGCCTCTCAAGTACCTAAGCCAATGGGGAAAGAGAGAGGGAAATGCGGCCAGGAAAATAGGATAAAAAGGAGGCTGCGTCCTCCAAAAATTTGAGAGATCCCAGGGGAATGTCCCATGGCCTCTCCCTTTATTCGAATAAAGCAAAAAGGACTCCTCTGTCTCCTTTTTGGACATAAACCTCTGGTATTTGTGGATTAATTTTCCTGACAATTTTGGGGGTTCGTCCGGGATCTTTCCACCGTCCGGGGCGGCGGGCGGCGAGCGGAGCTGAAGGCGCGCCTCACCCAGTTTCGGTGATCAGCTCCCCTTGGTGCCAGCTGGCACCGGGCGATTGATTGGGTTCCCGAGACTGTCCAGGAGACAGACGAGTGGCGGACCAGGGGGGTCCGTGAAGAGTCCGCAGGGAAGGACCACTGAAAATCTCACCGGTGAGTAAAATGGGATCTTCGGGGAGCAAACCTGGGAGGGCACCCATGAAGGGTAGCACAGGTAAACCTGAGAGGGCACCCATGGAGGGTAGCACAGGTAAAACGGGGAATCCAGAGAGGGTTGGAAAGGTGAAGCCGCGAAGGGGCCCCGGAAAAAGGGATGACGATCCCATAATACTCCCGGAGAGTCCCTTGGGGTGAATACTGAGGTCTTGGGACAGAGTGTATATTCACCCAGAAGTAACTATGGAAATGATGGTAAAATATTGTTACTTTGTGTGGCCAGAGTATAAGTTGGCAAGGAGACTTATATGGCTACCTTATGGAACAGATAAAATTCATTTGTGTCGAATTTTGTGGAGGTATCTAGAGGAGAATTGGAAAGGATGGATTGAAAGGGAATGTGGATTAATATGGGTCAGACAAGAAACAAGAGAAATGTATGTGTTAGAAAAAAAAAAAAGAGAAGAGGAAAAAGAGGAGGAAGAGGAAAGTGGTGAGGATTGAGATGTTTTTCAGCACCTTCTCCCGTCTTGTCCTCCAGTGTTGCCAGCTGCAGGTCGTCTGTATCCTCAACTTTCAGAGCAAGGGGATCAGGAAAATGTTATTCCTACAGCCCCACCTGAGAAGGATAATGGTGTAGGGGGAGGGGAGCAGCATGTTGTATCACCCCCAGAACTAGAAGAGGAACTCAGTTTAGGCCATTGGAAGCCCCCCAAGAGACAGGGGTACACCACATGCCACTCCGTCAAGTTCCTTTGGGGGGGTCAAGGAGGAGGATTTAGGTTTGTAATTGTACCACTTACTACCCAGGATATAAGAGGGTTGTAAAAAGAATTACCCCCATATTTGGATGATCCCATAGGGGTGGGGGAAAAGATAGAGGAATATTTGGGAAATGCGGATTATACATGGAAGGATTGGGATTTTCTTTTGGAAATTTTGTTTGGGTCATCAGAGAAACGAATGATTTTGCAGAAAGCTCGGCAGCTGTGGGAGGATGAACATCCACAAGCAGCAGGGGAGGCTGGACCCAATGCACCTACGGTGGATGATGCCATCCCCCAGGCAGACCCCCAGTGGGACCCAAATAACCAGGCCAGTCTGGCTCGCCTTTTCGATTACCGTGCTTATTTGATCAGGGCAATCAAGTCTGCAGCTCCCAGAAGTAACAACGTAGCTAAGGCTATGTCATTAGAACAGGAGAAACAGGAAAGCCCCTCTCATTGGTTGGAGAAGATTAGAGATGCCTTGAGGAAGCACGGGGGGATGGATCCTGAAGGGCCAGCCTTCAACACATTGCTTAAAGTACAATTTGTTACTAAAGCCTGGCCTGATATACGGAAAGGAATACAGAAAGATGAAGAGTGGCAGAATAAGCCTCTAGAGGAATTGGTTAAAAAAAACCACAGCAGATATATGTAAGAAGGGATGAGGAAAAGGCAAAAGCTAAAGCAAGGATGATGGCAGAGTTTTTTGCAGCCCCGGAGGAATAAACCGCAGGGTCCAAGGGGTCCCCAGCGACAGAGGGGACGGGGTCGGCCACAAGAAAGTGGCAGAGGGATTCCCTCCTCGGCAGGGGACAGCCGACCCAAACAGCGGCTGAGGAAGAACCAGTGTGCTGTCTGCAGGGCAGAAGGCCATTGGAAAAACGAGTGTCCGCAGAAACAACTGGACCCTCAGGAGGAGGAAGTCCAGAGGATAATGGAAATGGATTGTTAGGGGTGTCAGGGGCTCCTATTATACCAAGGACCCACCACTCAAGAGCCCTTGATAACTTTTAAGGTGGGTCCGGATCGAGAGGAGGTGTGTTTTCTGGTAGACACGGGGACCTCTCGGTCCACCTTAAATTTTATACCTAAGGCAGGGAAATTGTCAAAAAGATCCTTGGTTATTCAAGGAGTAAGCGGGAAGGATGAGCGAGTGCATTTTATTCAACCGCTGTTAATAAATGTGGGGGACAGATTTGAACTGCATGAATTCTTGTTTGTTCCTAATTGTGATTGTAATTTACTGAGAAGAGATTTGATGGCTAAAATGGGAATGCAAATTAGCATTGTAAGAAGTGACATGGAGTCCGAAACTGTGATATCTTTGTGTAAAATGTCTGAGAAGGCTTATGCTGAAATAAATCCGGAAGTATGGGCAGCTCCAGGGAAATATGCGAAACTGGACATAGAGCCTCTCCAAATTACTTTGAAGCAACCAGGACAAGTGGTGTCTAAAAAGCAATACCCTCTTTCAAGGGAGGGAAAGAAGGGGTTACAGCCTATTATTGAGTCCCTGCTAAAAGCAGGTCTTTTAGAGCCGTGTATGTCTCCCTATAACACTCCTATCCTGCCGGTTAAGAAATCAGATGGAACCTACAGAATGGTGCAGGATTTAAGAATAATAAATAATATTGTCAAACCAAGGCATCCCACGGTTCCAGATCCATACACAATCCTGAATCAAATCCCTTCTTCACATCAGTATTATTCTGTACTGGATTTGAAGGATGCTTTCTAGGGGTGTCCAATCACAGAAGATAGTAAACAGTATTTTGCTTTTGAGTGGGAACAGGAGGAAGGAGGGAAAATGATAAAACAACAATTGACATGGACAGTACTCCCTCAAGGATATACAGAATCACCAGTTCTGTTTGGGCAAGCTTTGCAGAAAATATTAAGACAGTTTACTCCACCCTCAGGAGTCAAGTTGTTGCAGTATGTAAATAATTTGCTCTTATCAGGGGAACAGGAAAAGGTGGTTGAAGAGGCTACTGTAAAGCTGCTTAATTTTCTTGCAAAAAAAAAAATGGACTTAGAGTATCCAAAAAGAAAGCACAGAAGGTCAAATATTTGGGACACATTCTGTCCGAAGGGTTACGGTGTATTGATCCAGAAAAGATACAAGGGATTTTACAGGTACCATTACCCCAGACTAAAAAGGAGTTACGGCAGTTTTTAGGGTTGGTGGGGTACTGCAGAGCATGGATCGAGGATTTTTCTGTGGTGGCCAGACCTTTATATAACTTTTAACCCAAAACAGTCCTAATGTCGTGGTATGGACACCAGAAGGAGAGAAAAGCTTTAAGAAATTAAAAGACAAATTGGTTAAGGCCCCAGTCTTAGCTCTTCCAGATGCAGAAAAAGAATTTCAGCTATATGTGGATGTCAAACAAGGTCATGCTAAAGGAATTTTGGTGCAAGAGCATGGGGGAACACGGAGGCCTGTTGCCTGTTTTTCTAAGTTATTAAACCCGGTGGCCAGAGGCTGGCCCCATTGTCTGCAGAACTGTGCAGCCACAGCTCTGATGGTGGCTGAGGCCCGAAAGCTGACAAGGGGAGGGTATCTCATTGTTAAAGTCCCACATCAGATTAAAGCTTTGTTAACTGAGAGAGCCTCTAAGTGGATGACGAGTGCTCGATTATTACAGTATGAATCTTGTTTAATGGAACAGGAGGATTTAGAATTTAAAGGTGGAGAAATTTTTAATCCAACCTCTTGTTTAAATGGCCCTGGAGAAAAGGGGGGCCAGGAAGAAATCCATGATTGTATCCAGATTATAGACCTCCAGACACGGGCTAGGGAAGATCTACGGGATATTCCCTGGCCTGAGGGAGAGAATGTGTTCATTGATGGGTCCTCCAAGGTGGTAGAAGGGAAACGATTTACAGGATACTCTATCGTGAATGGAAAGCAATTAAAGGAAGGGGTGTGACAATTGCTAAAAGATTCGTGTTAATCACAAAAGCATTGGGGTTTGTATAAACCAGAATACTAAGCTCTGAAGTGAAGCATGGACACTAGATAAAGGAAATTATATGATTAAATAATTCTGTTTAAAATCACCTTGTTATGTTATATTATGTTGTATTATGTTACATTACATTATGTTATATTATGTTTTTCAAATAAGTTGTATCGGCTACCAGCTTGCGAGATCGGACTTTCCAAAAAGCCCTTCCTACCTTGGTCTAATCAATACTGCCTATCCCAAAAACCAGACTCCCAGAACTTCTCTGGTGGTTATCTACAAAGACCAGACCTCCAGAACTTCCCTGCTGGTCATCTACAAGGACCGGATGGCAATCTGTGACTGATTATCACCCAAAGGCTTTGTGAATTTGTGAACGAGAACCCACAGTATAAGAAGAGGCTGCAAACCGAGGTTCAGTGGAACGTGGAGTGGGCGGTGATTTTGCTGAATATCGAGACTTTTGTCTCTCATTTATAACAGGGGGGAGGTTACCAGCCACCTGGTCAGCTCAGACAGCAGAGCTGTACACGCTTGTGAGAGCCTGTGAATTATACCAGGACAAGACAGTAAATATATTTACTGATTCTAAATATGCATATGGGGTAATACATGCATTTGGAAAACTACGGGGAAAAAAAAAGGTTTATTAAGCTGCAGGGGAAAGAAGAAAATAATTGGTTTACAAAGGATGGTAAGCAGTGGATACCAAAAGCTCTAGCCTTACAATTGTTAAAACAACTTCATGAAAGGAGTCATTGGGGCTCCCGAGGACTGGCAGAAGCCTTCCTCAAAATGAACACTGCTGTTGGTCTCTTTAATCTGGCAAAGCGAGCTATTGAATGTTGTTTGACTTGTGCTAAAACCAACAACAAAGTTACAAAGAAACTGGCCGGGGAGAGAGGCGTTGGGCAGTACGTCCCTTCCAGAGATGCCAGGTAGATTTTACTGAAATGCCTCGAGTGGCAAGATTTAAATATCTTCTGGTGATAGTATGTCAATTGACCAAGTGGCCAGAAGCATTTCCAACTGTTTCAGTAACTACAGGATCAGTTGTTAAAGTATTTTTGAAACAAGTAATTCCAAGATATAGGATGGTGGAAGCAATAGATTCAAATAAGGAAACTCATTTTACAGGAAAATTTCTTCAAGAACTTATGACTGCCTTAGGATTACGGTGGAACCTCCATACCCCCGGCACCCACAAAGCTCGGGTCAGGTTGAGGGAATGAATGGAGAAATAAAGAAACATCTCCTGAAGCTGGTGATAGAAACTAAGATGCCGTGAGTACGGCTCCTGTCCCTGGCTTTAACAAGAATAAGAGCCAGACCCAGGGGAGATATTAAATTATCTCCCTTTAAATTGATGTTTGGAATTCCTTACCCTTGTAATTCTCAGCCTAGTGGGGGGATAGAGATAAGTAATTTAAAACAATATGTGGCTCGGATACTGTCTCTTGTGAAATCTCTTCGACAGGAAGCTCAGCTGGCACAGACCTTGCCTTTGGACTTTGCTGTTCACAAAATCCAACCGGGAGACTGGGTCCTAGTTAAGGAGTGGGAAGAAGCACCACTGGTGGCGAAGTGGCGTGGACCTTTCCAGGTGTTGCTGACCACAGACACAGCCGTCAAGACAGCTGAACACGGCTGGACCCATCACACTCGGGTGAAGGTCTCTGCAGCCCCAGAGATTTGGACATCTCAGCTGGAGGAGAAGGACGGGAAGCCGCGACTGACATTCGGCAGGAGTGGACTGGAGCAGCAGCCAGGGCGTCGACATCGCGTGCCCACCCACAGACTGCCTGCTGAAATAGTTTGTGTGGGCATCCCTCCTCTCAGATCTCCAGGCATTGGGGGCCAACCCTTGCTGTCATTGTTTTCTTTATGTTAAACTGTTTCTGTGCCTTCACTCGCCACAAGTGGTGTGAAAGACAACGTGAAAGTAAAAATTAAGTTAGGAAATTAGATTACACAATCAGAATGTTTCTCTTAATAATGTTACCTTTATATCATCAGTTAGGTTGGAGCCAAGAATGGGAAAATAATGGTTTTGAGCTTAGGAAAAAAAGTAGCAAAAACCTTTAACCTTAGCAATTGTTGGGTCTGTGGAAGGCCAGGAAAATCTGAAAACAGGCCATGGGTGGCCAGCCCAGTAAAACCTAAATAGTAGATTAACACCCTGAGTAAAGTCCGTAATGGAACAGGATTTTAGGATGAAGAAGGAAGTCCATGGCGGCTTCATTCTTCTGAAAAAGGCACTTATTGTCTAAATAGACAAGTAGATGACAATAAAAAAATAGTGAAACAAATAGCAAAATGAATAAAAAATTAGCTCATGTACCAGTCCAAACATGAAAAGGATGGAAATGGGACATGTTTTCTTGGCTACCTGGTGGACTATAGGTTAAACAATTACTTTTTTCCTCTTATGTGCTGTAGCAACTCTAATCTTTTTACCATGCATGATCCCTTGCTTAGTACAACTTATTCAACATGTGATCAAAGGGACGCAAGTAATAGCCATGCCTACTGATCCAGAGATGGTTACAAAAGGACAAAAATTGATGTCACTCCAAATAATTACAAAACCAAAAAAGACTCATTAACAAAAAAATTAAGTCAATGATAGCTAAAGTTTGTAAAGACAATTATTAAAAAATAAAAGAGGAGGCATTGAGAGGAATGTTGAATTTGTCTTTACAAATGAGTTGTGGATCAGCCTGTAGATAAGGCTAGCACTGAGAGATAAAAGAAACAATGGGATGGATTCCACTGATTGATGAATGGAAAGAGATATTTGCCTTTACAAACAAACTGTAGGGCTGCTGATAAATGAAATTGGATATCAAAAGATGAAAGAAGCAACGGGGGGGAAACTATGAATTCTATAAGAATTAAAAATTAAAAGGGAGGGTTATACATTAGAGGGGAATTTCAGGTATCAGGCGTTCCGGGAAGTCTGTGCCTCTCAAGTACCTAAGCCAATGGGGAAAGAGAGAGGGAAATGCGGCCAGGAAAATAGGATAAAAAGGAGGCTGCGTCCTCCAAAAATTTGAGAGATCCCAGGGGAATGTCCCATGGCCTCTCCCTTTATTCGAATAAAGTAAAAAGGACTCCTCTGTCTCCTTTTTGGACATAAACCTCTGGTATTTGTGGATTAATTTTCCTGACAGTGAGAAGGGGAGAAAAACAGCAATAATAGAGCAAGGTAAAAAAATAAACGGGATAAGGTGGAGTTAAAGTACACCAATAGAGTAGTAGCCAAAAAAACCAGTCAACCACATCTCAAGGAAAAGAAGTGGGGGCAAGGGAGGAAGAAAGGAAGATGAAGAACCATATTTGCCTACCCCTTCTCAGCCTGTTTTATGAATTTATAGAAAGGACATTAATTATGGTGACCCAAATCCAAATTCAAACGTTCCTAAACATCAGCATTTCTTTTTGGGCAATACAAATCCCTGAAAGATCTGACCAGTCTGACAGAGCGCTCATTGGGGTTTGCTCACACAGGCACGATTCACTTAGTGCCTGACAGCCCTGCAGCGACCAGTGCTTGGCTTTTGGGTGCCCTGCAGAAGGAAGGAGGCCTTGGATGGATTTGACCTTTCACGCTTGCTTCAGGAAAGTACCAAACATTTTCACCTCCCACTGAAGTGAAGAGATTAAGTGTGAAATAATTTCTAGCCGGTAGAAATAAACAGCCGGCACTTACGACTCTGTTCTTTCAATTCCAAGAAAAAATTTCTTAACAGAGCTGCTGAATTTGGACATTGAAAGTCCCCAACACCCTTCAATTTAATTTCCACCTTGTGCTAGCTCACACTGCCAAAATGATATTGCCCTTAGGATTAATTTGTTCCAACAGTCTCACTTTTACAGATACAGATGAAAAAGACTGATGGTCCCCACAGGAAATATTAGGAGTAATAATCAGAGGGTGAAGTCCAGAATGAAGCAAGGCAGGACAAGTTCCCATATACCTGCTGCCTCTCCCATCACTGAGCCACCCAAGCTGGAGTCGTGAAACAGGCAATCGCAAAAGCTAAGCTGCAGGAAGCAAAACATTATTGTGTTCAAAGACTGTGGCTCAATGTTGCCTGTATTAGAGCAGCTCTAGCATGATGTCAGATATGTTGTTCACTTAACAAAATCTCTCCCTCCAGAGGGTCTTTTTAAATGCAGAAGAAAATGTTGGATATTGCCTTGATGATGTGAGATGTTACATAGTGATTCATTTCATTATGAAAATACACCATGGGATCAATATAAACAAGAATACTGAATCCAAAGTAAAGCATGGAAATGAGATACTGGAAAATCTAATGATTTCATTGTATTTGTTTAAATCACTTTGCTGTAAATTGTTGGCCTTTTTGTTTTCATGTATTTTTTATTTTGTCACTATGATTATGAGTTATATCCACTTTTTATGTACAAGGAAGTGCGTGCTTGTGTGGACATGAACAGACTTGTTACTGCTGTTACCTGCTTGCTAGGAGTGTAAGCTGACAACATGTTCGAGCCTTGTCCAGACCTGGTGGGCACTTGTAGCTACTGCTGCTTGAGTGGTAGCCAACGTGTTCGGGCTTGCCCGGGCTTGTACCCCAGCACATTAGGCATGACACAGCCCCACCAGAAACTGCTGATAAAAGGGGCAGTGACCAGTGGTAGGACGGACGTGTTGGTGGAGCGCAGACTCCCTGCGTCCCCAGCGCTTCTTGCCCATTCCTTATCAATTAATTAATAAATTGCCTTATTGATCGACCTACCTGATTGTGGTGACTGAATTTATAACAATGGTGAAACATATCCCTGCCAACCAAAAGCACCAGGCAAGGGCAGGCAAGTACAATACATCATTAAAACTCCCTCCTTTATTTCTACACCAGCTGCTTGAAACATGGCTGGCAAAGGGCTGTAGAGAAGAGAGACATACATGGTGTGTATTTGGTCAGGTGTCTTGAGCATTGCAGAGAACTTTGGGCCACCTGAACCCAAGGGCGTGAGCAGAATTGCTGCACTCCAGTGCTGTAAATAGTGCTGTGAACAGCACTAGCTTTGAACGTACTGAAAACGCTCACATTAAAGTGCCCCACTATGTAACAGCAGCCCATAGGAAAATGTTTGGGATGAGACATAAACCTCTGATCAGGCCATCAATGACCATAGTTAAAAACTAAAGCAAAAGAAAAAAGTCAAGTCTCACTTGCACTTCCAAAAAAATTCCACCTACAGTGGCCAAAAGATGTGACAAATTTTTTAGTTTGATGTGGCACTCAGTGCCAATTACATAGGAAGTTGTTACTTCCAGTCTGGATTATTGCTAGATACAGCCAGAGCTAATTGGTTCAGGATGTGCTAGTTCAGCATCCATTTGAGTGTGGCCACTTTCACAAGGCCCTAAGATAGCTCTAAGCTGAGGGATAATAGGGTTTAGACATCTTCTGGGAGGTGTTGACCAACCTTGATACAACAAAACAGGTCTTAGACACATGCCTAGACAATAGCCTGTAACAGTGCTGAGATCAGGAAGGAATTTTCCTATGGGAGATTGGCACAGTGTTCCATGGCTTTTTGGCCTTCTTCTGCAGCATAAAGCATGACCACTGGTCAGGGCTTCCAGGGTCCTTTATGGCCAGGTTGCTGCCTGCTGCTCATGCCCCACGAGGATGACCCTCACGTCCCACATCTGGGGAAAGGCAACTTTCTAGGCTGCGAGAGTAGCCCCCAGGCGTTGTTTTTTGTTCTGTGTGTCATTGAGCAAAGCCCTTTGCCAGGGCTTCTCTGGGCCTTTCCAATTATGTTTCTGCCTCCTGCACTTGTGTTTCCAAGGCATCACATGTGCCCTGGCTTTCTCTGGTCCATTTTAAACCTGGAATGGGAGTCAAGTCTGCTCTTCCCTTGGCTCCGTTTCTCCAGGGGTTCTTGCTTGTGCAAAACAGCTTCTGCTTGGAAGGGGTCCAGGCTTGCAGGCCCATGAGGAGCTGCCACTTCTCAGCACCCCATGTGGGCAATACTAGCACCAGGCAGGCACAGGGGTGCATTTCATGCATCACTACTCAAGAACCACAGCAGAAAAAGTTTTGGAAAACAAGAAGTCTGGTTCATAAGTGTGTCATCAAGGTGTGTCATAAGCTGGAAAATACCAAGCATTACTCCTTTTCTGTGTGTCTATAACCAATCCTTATTCTTGCTTTTCAGGAAACAGGGACTGCTCAGCCTGAATTCATAAATCCAAACTGTTTCAATTTTTACATCCAAAGTAATACATGACTTTCGTTATTGTTCTTCCTCCTCAAAGGCTAAAAATTAAAATAATTTTAAAATAGAGAAAAAAATGTAAATAAAGTAGGAATGTTTGGGGATTGGATTTTTTTGAAAGCCAAAATACAAATTCTTACATAAAAAATGCATTACCAAATACAGAAAATCACATTCTTAAAACTTTTGAGGGTTTTTTCCTAGAAAGACCCTTCTTTGTGCATCATTCAGTTATCAACTTCCCCGTTTCTGGTAAAGGTTAATACTTTTTAGATAATTTTCAGGGTTTTTTTCAATATTAGTTATGTATTTTCAAGACTGTTGTTTTATCTGTGGCTTGACCAATGTCTGCCTCTGATTTGAAGAAGGCTGGGTTCCACTGGCAGGACTTATTTTGCCTCCGGGCAGTTCCGTTGTTTGGGATATTCTACACAGCAGGGTTCAGGAAGTATGTGTGGTCAAAACAAACACATCCTATGAAGAAGTGATATTTAGAGACCAGCATCTTCATCTTCTGTAGATCCTGGGTGCAGGACACTCATTGAAAGTGTCAGCCCATAAATCAGAATATTCCAAGAAACTCTGTGGGCAAACTTGCCTGGAATGAGTGAGACAGAAATTTGTTCTCCCCATGCAGTCCCACCAGCAAATGCCTCTCCACAAGATGCAGGGGATTTGCAAAATTCTGGCTCTGACTTTTCCAGAGTTCAAGTGATGGTTTTTCAAGCTAAACTGAGGATCACATTAACCTGCTCCTGACTACACCTGTACATTGTGATAATGCTTGTGAACATCTTCCCTGAAAGAGACTCAGAAACATAAATTAAAATCCTGTGTCCAGTTATATCCTTTCTGTTGGAAGTAGCTTTTTAGTCATTCCCACACATGCTGGTACTAGGCACCCTCTGCACATCCCTTTCTCGTGAAGCTGCAGAGACCCTCAGCCTCCTTCTCTGCAAATTAGATTAAGCCCCCATCATCAGTCGCTTACAGCTCTTTCACTATTTTGTTGTCCTCCTCTGGACACATTCAAGAACCTTCACAACCTTGTTAAATTTTGGGACACACACTACTTAAGATGACTCTGCACCAGTGCTGAATATAGCAGGACAATCATCCCTTTTGATCAGCTGGTTGTGGTGTATTGGATGCATCCTGAGATGGGCTTGCCACTGCCTACTTGTGTTGAGCCTGCTGTCAGCCTGCAGCCCCAGACCCCTTCCTGTGGGGCTGCTCCTCAGCTATGCCACTCTCAATTCATACTTGTGGAAAGTATTTCTCCATCCCAGTGTTTGTTCTTGTTCAGTTTCAGCCATTGATGATTGCTCAGTGCTCCAATCTATCCAGATCCCCCTGCCAGGCCTCTTCCCTTGAGAGTCAACAGCACATTCCAATTTAGCATCATCAGCAAACTTCCAACTCCTGTCTCTAGATCATTGATAAATATATTCAACAGAACTGTCCCTAGAACTGAGCCCTGAGGAACAATGCTGGTGGCTCTCCTCCAGCCAGATTACCTACAACCTTTTGAGCCCTGCTCTTCACTCAATTCTTCACCCACTGAACCATGTACCTGTTCACTTCTCAGTTGAATGACTCGTCTAGAAGAATGTTGTCAGGGACAGAATCAAAAGCCTTAATAAAATGAAATCCAGAAAATCTTCCTTCACTGCCTTCCCTTCATCCAATGGGTGGGTGATCTTATGCTAGAAGAATATTAAATAAGTTATACAGGACTTTCCCTTTGTGAATGCATGTTATCTGTGCCTGGTGATTGGCTTGTACTCTAATGGCCTATCAGTAGCACCCAGTATTATGTTCTCTGTAATTTTCCCAGGCACTGAGGCTAGGCTAACATGTCTGTAGTTTCCCAAGGTTTCCCTCATGCCCTTGCAAACTGGAATAACATTGTCTTCCTTCCAGTCAGCAGGAACCTCTCCTGAATAAAACCACCAGGTTCCATCACCATACTTGCTGAAGTAGTGTAATTGACCAACTGCACTACAAAAAGGGTGCTTGCAAATTCTTTTTCATTGGTTGTAATGGCACTGTCCTTGTGATACAACCTTCTGTGAAGAACATCTGCACAATTGCATCATCTAATCTTTTAGAAAGCTGAAAGCCTAAACTTTCTGTGAGTTTATGCAAGTATGGAGTCAAGGACAGTGGCAGATACACTCAGCAAGTCCATATATTTGTTTTGCTGACAGACAATGAAAGATTAGTCTCACCCTTTGCACAGCATCAGATAACAAAAATAATGTATTCTGCTTCAGATCAGACTTTTCAGCCACACTTTTCTGGCAAGTATGACAGGAAAGAAGACATCCCAATAAACAATTCAAGACTGATATTGCAATGCTCAGTAGCAGGGGCATCAACGTCTCTCTAATCTGCAGCCAGAAGAAGGAGCATCATGACAGAACCTATCAAATATCATTGCTTCCAGGTCCAGTATGACAATGACCTGGGCTCCTTATTTGTTCATTGTTCATTGCATTTTTTAAAACCTCTTGTGGAATTTCTTAATGGAAGACTGGAAAATTCTAAGAAGGAAAATTAGTGTCTGTAATTTATGTAGTTCTTGGAAGAGCACAGGCCAGTTCACTCTATAGCTCCTAGTATTTTACTTCAAATTGTCTGCAGTAGCTGCAGGGCTCAGCTGCCACTCATTTAAGTTATACTTTAAATTTAAGCTTATACCTTTCTGTCAAAAGTCTTTCCTCCTCTATCTGCCCTACGGCTGGCCTCTGCTCCAAGCTCTCTCACATCACTTTGTTTTTCCAGTTATTCCATCCTGATGCTTCCATTTTTGGAACTTACTGGCATATTATAAATATTTCCTCTTTGGTACTAAAATGCTTGATCCCTTTTCAGATGGAAATTGAGAACACCTCAAGCCTCACTCTTAATGGCATATTATATTCACTTTTATGTCATGCATGTATGCACAATAGAAGGATAATGTATATAAAAACACTGGTTACTATTTCTGTGGTTATTTACTCTTCATTTTACATGCAATGGTTATTACGCCATGTTTGGAAGTTTCCATCACTTCTATGATTATTATATTAAGCTTTTTCAGCCTTATTCATCTTCTCCTGTTCCTATACCTTTGTTTCAGTGTAACATTAGAACGGGTTGACATCTGCTCATGAAACTAACTTCTATTTTGATGTTCCTTTGTGGCAAATTCTGACAAGGTTATCAGAGAGTGTAATGCTCTGTACCACTGTGTAAACCCTTAAAATACATGCATTACAAAAAACTTTCCATTTGAACTCCTGCTACCCTGGTAGGGGTCTTCCCAAGTTAAACATAGCCTCTCCAAGAAAGAAGTTTTTCCAGATGGTATGAGATCATTTTTGTTCTGTGTTTAGATATAGTGTTGTTTCCACAGGATCTAAAGCTGGACTGAAGTTAAAAAGCAAGTGGAAGGCTAAATCGCCAGGGAGATGAAAGAGAGTGTTTTCATGAGATCTATAAAACTTCTTGATATATGCTGAAATTACAGATAGCTGCCTTGGCCAGATTTGATGCTAGCAGTCAAGAAACTAATCACTAATTTTATTTTTTTTAACGGTCTTAAAATGGGGTTATATTTCAGTTGGAATCTGGGTGACTCATAGCAATCACAAAGCACAAAAGACTTTGTGCCAGATCTTTGTGTGGTGCAAAACAGTGTCAGTCCACAGCATCCAGTGGAGCTACTCTGGCTGGCATGGAGAAGTTGCTGACTCTTGCATACTACTTTCTATCTATGAAATCTTGGAAAACAACCCTTCTGGAGCTGGGCAGCTCCAAGGGCTGTATCAGAGAGCTTCTTGGCTTGGCCTGGCTCAGACTTGTCTCCTTTTCCACTGACCCCAGTAGCAGAGTGATGGTCAACTGCCTCTGAAACAAAATGTGAATCCTGTCAACTTTGCTGGTCTGTCCATGCAAGTACCCCAGGAGACATGTGACATGATATTGGAGGAGTGACATCACATTTCTGAGCACCCTCTCCAGCATGATGAAGGCAGCATATTTTCACATAAGCAATGAATGGGCATGGTCTTGAATTTACTGTCATTTCCTTGTCACCCTGCAAGGCGCAGCAGACACCAGCACTGTCTGCAGTTGCATAAACACACACCATCAAAGACCTGGAAGCCACATGCTGGCACAGCACACAAGCAACGCTCCTGTTCTTGTAATTTATGAACTCCTGGCAGGAGGCTGCTGGGATCTCAGCAGCCCCAAAAGAGCACATGCCAGACTGCTCAGGGTTGGCACTCACTGAGATTAAAGAGTTGGCTCCAGTGAAAAAGAAAGCGGAAGCAAACAGCAGCCTGCTGCCAGTAAGAGCATTTCATAAGGCCAAGGCTCGGTGTTGGTGCTCAACAGAAACTGGATTTTCTTTACTCATGTTCAGCTCAGTGCTTGTCAGCATCACTCACAGGCTCTGTGATGTTGCCTGGGTGTTCTGTTTGGTGTACAGAGACTGTGGGTCAAACCTCAGTGCACTTGGAGCATCACAAAAAGTCGTCCTGACATGATGTACAGAAAAGGTTTGGCCTCCCAAGCTGTAATGCACATACAGGCACATGTCCAATTCCAAGAGGTCCCTGTTGCTTGAGGTTTCCATATATTGTAGATTGTGGCATCCTCTGCTAATAATATGGATAGCCAGTTCCACTTGGATGAAATTCTTTGAGAGGACTCAAATTTAGGCCACACAGAGTTTTGCAAGGATTCCAAGAGAAGATGTGAACACAACTGGGCAAAACTGAGATAATCTATTAGAAAATCTGCAATGTAATGCTGTGGTAATTCCAGGACATTATGATACCAAGTTTCTCATCTATTCAAAGTAAATGAACTCAAAATATGACCCAAACCCTCACTGGAGGACTGCAAACGGGCATTTTCAAAGTCAAGCCCAAAGGTTAATCCAAGACCATCAAGGTAACTCCTTATCAAGCACCAGACTGCATGAGGTGAGCAGGAAAATGTCTCACTGTGATGCCTTGCCTTTGTGAAAGCTGCTGGAACACAGACAAGGTACAGTGGATTTCATGGAATGTTTTGTTCAAATGAGAAATTCTCTGGCATAAACTCAGTGAGTCTTGCTCCTAACCCTTTGTGTTGGTTTGAAAGTAAAACCAGTGCGAGACTCCAAGTCAGTAATACAATTTAATAGGAGAAAAGAGAAAAAATAAAATACATGCAATAATATAAAAGAAAAACCACCGACAAAGTCAGAAATACAACCTGACACCCTGTCAGTCAGGGTGTTGGTAGCAGTCCGTATAAATGGTGGCTGCAGTCCTCCTGGATGACAGATGTGGTTCAGTTGAAGCAGTGCTCCTGTAGAAGGTGCAGTTTTCCTCCGAAGATCCAGCGATGATGTGGAAATGGTCCGACTTTCCTCTGGGATCCAGTGGAAAGGTCTGCCTTCGCGTCCCAAACCCCAGTTTTTTTATCTAGGTAGGAAAGGCTTGGCTCCTGCCCCTGGCTGGGGCATCTCCCAATGGGATCATGTAATCTTATCAGTCACACAATAGGACTTAATGGCCCATTAACAGAATATATCTTCTGGAGGAAGGATGGGTTGTGAATAGATAACGATGATCATCCCCCGATCTTATCAGATGGCACATCAGCAGAGGATATCTCCCACAGAGATAAGGATCACCACCCCTCCCACATTTTAACAGATGGTGATAGAATACACATTTTTGCATTGTACCCCAGGACACGCTTACTTCTTCAGAGCCAGCACAGCTTTGGCCTGCTTTATGCCGCAATTTCTAATATCTTAGTTCTGGTTGATACTCATTACCCTTAATAATCTTCAGTTTTCCAGCACTGGAAATTCCTTGCTACTAATTTTAAAGTCACAGTAAACATTAAGAAACCAAATCACCTTTCTATTTATGGCTTGAATGGATTTATAGTGTTAGAAGTTATGGTTAACCTCTTATTTTCTGACCTTCTTTTCTTATATTTTGAATTTAGGAAGAAACTTTGGACAGGAGTGAATCCTATTTGGCTATGGGAAATGTATGTATGAAAGAGGGCAAAGTGGCACTAGGTAATGAACATATATAAACAAGTAGAAATGGTTTTTTATTTCATTTTGAAAATAACCCACATATTGAAAAGTAACGGTAGCCCAATAACACTTTGTTCTGTCTTTTGAAGATAACATACACAAGCAAACAGGCATTTAGGTCAAAGATTTAGTGATCATTTCATACCTCTCTAATGAAAATAAACAAAATATTTCATTTTATCAGGAATTTTTAAGCTCAGTATCTGTAAAACAAAAAAGCCCCAAAGTCATCGATTCGGGTTTCTAAATTTTTGTTGTTGTTGCAAGCATTATTGACTTGTACTGCAAATTTTAACAAAAATTGCTATGACTTTTCCTTTAGATAGAAATAGAATGAAGTGATTAATTTCCTATATTTTTTTATTCTCCTTTATCACAATTGATTTCTTGGGGTATTATTATTGGTATCTGGTATATTGTTATAACTGATCTGAAATTCAGACCTGTAAGTCTGTAGTCATGCTTTTCATTTACTTAAATATGGATCAAATACTCCTATAGCTGATGATAAAATGAGACTTCTATTACTTTGATGAGAAAACAAATGTTTTCTACCAAAATCTGAGGAAGCAAATAACATGTATTTGCTAATCTCTGCAGTGTATTGTCTCTAACTGAGAGGAAAAAAATACTTCTGTTTGTTCAAAACACTTTATGAAATTAAACCTTGTCAGTGTACAGGTATGGATCTTAATTTAAAGGAAACAATCTTTTTAAAAAATTGTTAAAGGAAACCAACTCAACTTTCACAATTCAGTTTCTTAAATTCACATTTAAGCACTTTAAAGATAATATCAAAGACTGGTTTATTAAATATTCAACCCCTGAAAAAAAAAAAATTCAATTGCCAGTAAATTCTCTTGAAACATAACTTCTGACATTCACTTTCAAAAATTAGAGTCAAGACTATGATAACATTAATCAAAAGAAAAAAGTGCTTTCTACACACAATCCACGGAGATCCAGCTTCAATGCTATAATATTCTATTGAAAGCACTTTGAGTTGAAAGTACTTTAGAGTATGTTTTAGACCCTTTAAACTTCTTTTTTGTTATTCTTCGGAAATGTATACAGATAATACTGAGAAAAAAATTCTGGATGTTCTAATTGCAGATATAAATAGTTACAAAATGATATTAAATTATATACTAACTAAATCTATTTATAGACTCAGAGAATTGTTTAGGCTGGAAAAAACCTTCAGATTATTGCATCCATCCATCAGCATACCACTGTCAGTGATTCTGTCTATTGTAACATTCATTGAAAATGAAATTTTCAATTTTTTCTTGCGTTTTCTAAACGTTTATTTCACACTACAATACCATATATTTTAACTTACAAGATGCTGAAAAGAGCTGCAAAGCTAAAAACTTGGAGAAAGCTCAAATTAGAGTTGCCTTAAAATGAAGCAACTCAACTTGGAGTTCACGTTCTGTACACTGAGCATTGCGTTACTGAAGTGAAGACTGTAAGATAAAGAAAGGGGAAGCTGAAGCTAAGGAAACGAGGAACAAAAAAAAAGAAAGAGAAGAAAATGTAGGGGCTCTTGGAAGCAACAGCTTATGCACTGCATATTCCAGTTGATATCTCCTTGAAATGTTCAGTTCCAAAAACATGTATCTCCCAGTGTTGTTAGAGAGTTAACAAGCAATGTATTGACTCCCAAATATGACATGTCTCTGTCACACTGAAACTTACTGATAGTTAAAGGTAATGGAAGGTTTATCTGCCTAAATAATGATCCCAATTTGTTCTACTGCAGCTAGGGTATGTGCTGAAACCTAATGAAAGCATTGGTAATGTGCCCATTGATTTTAAAGAGATTTGGATCTGGTCCTGAAGTGCTATGGAGAAAAAAAGCTATTCGTCCTCTCCTTTCCCAACTCTAAAATATTAATTGTGAATGTGATTGCATGGTCATGCTGGAACACAGATATTGTGGTAACAGAGTAACAGATTAACAGGCATCTTTATGTCTCAGTGCCTTTAGTGTGTGTATCATACCCTAACACAGACACACAGAGCACAGTTCTCGCTCACTTAAATGATTTAATTATTCCTATGTCTCTCATAGCTGACTCATGCTCTTCCTGCATTAGGGTAAGGGTAGATCAGATCAGATATTAGATCAGATATTAGGAAGAATTTCTTTGCTGTGAGAGTCATGGGACACTGGAACCTGTTGCCAGACAACCTGTGGACACTCCATCGCTGGAAGTGTTCAAGGCCAGGTTAGATGGGACTTTGAGCAACCTGGTCTAATGGAATGTGTACCTGCTCAAGGTAGGAGGGTTGGAATGAAATTATCTTTAATGTCCCCTCCAACCTAAAACCATTCTATGATTCTGTGATTGCTTGGCATCAGCATCCTACTGCATCTCTCCCCGACAGTTTGATCTCCTGAAGGTGGCTTATGGGGTGAAGGCAGTCTGTGCTGGGCAGTCCTGTTTAGCAACATCCCACTGACAACATGGCAGAAATAGTCTTTACCACAGATGGATCTGTGTTGCTGTTTCCAATTTGTCTGAAACAAATTACTTCATAGAGGTAAAACTCTGGAACCTCTTTTCCATCCCCTGGTCAGTGCAGGTCACAGATTGGGTTACACACACACTGCACAGAGACAAAGGAAAATTTTGTCTGGGTGCTCAGAACCTTTTTTAATCTCACCCAAACTATAATAACTTGTCCCTGTCTGACGGGAGTGCAGGGGCTGGACAGGCTTCCTGCATTGTGCTTCCAATGTCTCCTGGCTCGGGAAGTGACAACATCTTGAACTAATTTTTTCTAAATGGGGGTCGATTTTAAGCAACATATTTTCCAAACTGTTTTTTTCAAGCATAAGTCCGATTATTTTTTTCTTCTTTTTTCCCTTTCTTTTTTTTTTTAAATCACTTGGCAGGGGAAGGAATTCCATGTAGGACCTTGAATGAGGGACACTCAGGGCAGCCAAAGACATCAGCAACTTCTGCCAGCCACCTCTGGAAGGCAGGAGCATCACTAAAGGCTGGATGTAGGCTCCTCCATCAGCGAGCCCTTAGCCACAGACAGGATCAGTAATCACAACCCAATCTGCTGCTCTTTCCACAGCAGACAGTTGTGCTTTTCCACATGGCCAGGTACAGCACTTCTGGGACAAATTTGAGGGTATTCATCACCAGTGGTGAGGGCGAGGGAGACAAGTTGCATCCAAATAAAGGACCACAACATGTTGGGGCTTCAGTAAAAAGTTCTCATGTTTACCATCCTGCACATGCAGGGAGAGATTTTTCACTGTATTTTCTCCTCCTGGATGTTGAGTCATTTGAAGTGATGTGAAATGGGCAGCCAAAGTTTCATCTCTCCCCACTGCCTTCTCACCTTTGAGTCTCCACTTGTGGAGCTTCCTTGGCACATCACGAGTCTGCACAACAGGGAAGAGGACTTGGCCAGCCCCAGCTGCTTCAAGCTTGTTGGCTTACCTTGTATGGAAAATCCAGGAAGCGCCAAATATCCACTGAGGCTGTTTTGCCAGCCCCAAACATCTAAATGTCAGGAAAAATGCTCCCAAATATAATAAGAGTGGGTTAAAGCCCCTAAAATTACAGTGTGTTAGATTATCAGTGGATGTGCAATTGTTTCTTTGCAACTCATGGTCAGACACTCCTGCATGCCAAAGAGGACAAGCTTCCCAAAGGGATGTTCCTTTCCTTAGGCTTGCCTAGGGAAGTGGGGTGGTGAAGATGCTGCTAGACACCCAATGGTCCACACCAGTGGGACAAGACAAGGTCCTATGCCATGTGCAGGACTATCACCTATTGCAGGGGTTGGGAGAGCAAACCCAGATTCTTCACAAAGGTTCAAGTTTTTCACACTTTGTGAAATTTTCCACCTCCTTCACAGACAGGGTTCTCTGGCTTTAGGCTGGTTTCCATGAGGCTGGATGGGAAAGCTTTTAACAGCAGCAGGACGTTTTATTGCTGCCTTTTGTATTTTGCCCAGACAGCACGCTTCTGACTGTGCCCAGTGGCAATGAGTGTAGATTTTTCTTTGGTGCTTTGGGTGCTTTTATCTTCCTGAAAAGCCAACTCCAAAGCTGACTAATTAAGCTAATTATTTAAGCTAATATTTAGGCTAGGACTCACTGCCAAGGACCAATCTCTACCCAGAGAGGACTTCATCTTACCCTGTAGCAGAAGAGCATTTGCCACATGGCTGCCTCGAGAGACCTCGAGTAGGTCCTGACACCCAGCCTAATCTCTCTGACTGTGTTCCTGAAGCAAGGAGGAGCTTTTAATCTAGATTTGGTGTTTTAGCCAAGGACAGGAAACTCTTAAAACGTATTAGCCCAGAGAGCATCTTGAATATGGCCAGCTTTCTAGTTCTAGTAAAGTTACAGCCCCACTTTTCCACATTAGTCTTGTTTCTGTCTCATGTCTTAATCTCTTATAATGGGCAAAACTAGGCTGTAGTTAGATTTAGCACCTCCGCCTCTCCAACAGCTAAGCAAGAAAATAGTTGTTTTAAGCAACATAAATTTAGTTTCAGGCTGCAAATTACATAGTTTTCATTGCATAGGTTACTTTACACTGACAGTTTTTTCCCAGGTCTGCACAAAAGCATTAGTCTGTAAAGGTCTGGGCGTTTTAGGAGTGGGCAAATCAGGAAACTGGGAAAGGGAAGTTTGCCATAAACATCCTTTCATTGCAGCTGAGGTACCAAGTTCAGGTTTCCTACAGTAAAATGTTAACTATAACAAAACAATAAACCTTAGATTGAGCTAAGAATTGTATTTAATATTTTGATATCATGCATAATAGTCAAATGGTACTATACCAAAATCTTGCTCTGAGGGACCCTTGTGCCTTTGCACCCCAACCCTTGGTTCAGAACAAAGCAGGCAAAAGGAGCCAAACCAGCAATTTTGTATTAAGAAAGAGGGAAGGAGTTTTTCACAGGGGCCAAGTAGCAGCTAGCTCAGCAGCAGGTGGCAGGGAGGGCTCAGGGTTTGCTGCACAAGTGTTTCCTTATGAAAGAAGCAGGATCAGGAGTGTGTTTCAGCACCTTAGCAAGTAATTTCATAGTAGAGGTTTTCCAAAATTATTGGACTACATTAGAGTATCTATTACCACTGAATTTTATCTAAATCCCTAGAAATCTATTAGGAAACCATCTCATTGTTACAGGAGCAGACAGGAGCACAGTCCTAAACTTGCAATTTTGCCATTAAAGGATTCAGATGCCTGGCATGGGGTCTGGTAGCCTCCAGTCCTGCAAAAATATTTAACAATTTAATGCACTTTTCAACACTATGAGGTTGTAGTGATTAGCAAATGCCGAAGTTTTGGCAGGAGTTGATGCAAATTCTTCACCAAGTTCTGACCGTGCCCCTCAAAGTACACTCAACTCTGCTCCACCCCAATATAAACTGCTGTGTAAATACGAAGTGCTGATCAAGCAGTGAGGGTTGCAGTGCCTGGGCTGTGGATGGGGAGGACATCTCCTAAAAGCAATAAACCCCACTCCTACCTGTCTTCCCTGCTCCCAAGAGCAGCATCTGGCTTCTCCAGAGCTTCCGTCCTGCTTCCCTTTATGCTTTGGGATTTTGCCTGTGGAAAATTGATCTGTGTTGGTGCAAAAACAAAAGAATTGGAAGTCTGCCAGATTGTTGTATGGTACCAGTACCTACAAGACAGGTGAGCACCAAAAATATCTTCATTTTAGGTAGCCTTTTGACTTCAAAGCACATTGGAGGTGGGTGAAGGACATGGAGCTAAGAATGTCATGCTCCATGGTAAGATGTAGGACTATACTTTTATGGCTTGGAAGTACTGGGATCAGGATTAGCAGTGCAGACATGCCAAGCCAAGAGGTGAAACTCAGCACACAGATACCTAGAGGTACCAGTAAGAGAAAGTAAAGCCTGGGTACATCACAGATATCTCCTGTGGATATGTTAACTGTGGGAGTGAGGGGACTGCAGGAGGCTTGGGACAGACCCAAGGAAGGACTTTGCTATTGCAAAGGATGACCCAGTGCCCCTGTAAGATCTACAGCCTGAAAGGGTGGACCATGCATACAGCAGCAGAGGTGGCTATCCATGCTTGTCTCCAGATTTTGTGAACTTTTGTTTGCCAGAGCCCTGAAATGGGATATTTAGTACATGTCACTACTTCCCCTCAGACACAGCACTCAGAAGCTTTTATCCAATTATTAGTTTTTGCTTTGTTTGCATATCCTGCATGGAAGAAGAAGGTGATTATAAAGGCAAAAGTGGTTAGGTAATGTTTCTCTTCCAAGGCCCAAAGTGAATTCACTTGAAAGATTCCAGTTAACTTCAACAGGTTTTAGACCAGTGTCTCAAGGAAAAGAAGTAAACTTTGATTTGCAATCTCCCATACCATCCAGTTGATTGACTTTGGAAAGCTAACTTGTAATTTAGTGCTTAAAACATTTTAACCACTGTTTCTGGGGATTTTAAATCTAAGCAGTATAAAAAATCATTACTCATGGACTTTTTCATAGAGTCAAGTTTTTAATTTGCTTTTAAGTCATGATTTTACCAAGCATTGTCTTCCTTTCTAGGTAGGACTTTGAATTCAGAAAACTGATAGTTTATGTTTGCAAATCTAGCAGACAACTAGAAAGCCTCCACCGATGTTCATAAAGGCTAGCCTTATGTTATATTTGAAGACTGTGGCAGCTTTGTTTATAGTATGGTTTAGGAGAGGATTGCCTATGCTTTCAAAATATTTTCAGCCTTAAAATGTTCATTGCTGGATTTAAAAATAGATTTATGTCTTCCTATTTCACTACAATTACTTTTTTTTCTCTGTGAGAAAACGTGTAAAGTGAGTAAAGACAAAGCTACTTTTGGAAAAATTTCTCAGAGAAAAAGTAGTACATTTTTGAGGACTTTTTAAAATTGCACTCATTTAAACTTGTTATAGTATCATTGTTACCAACACAGTGAATGTTTTCTAACAAGAACTTTCTCTTAAATGAAAATGAAATCCACAATATCATAATGAACTGGAAAAAGATTACCTTCCAGAATATCCAACAGTTTTCAGATGCTCGGTACTAAGTATTGTCAGCTTGCTGTTGACTGAAGGATTTGAACTAAATCCTTTCAGAAGACAACTGATTTCTCGTTGTATGTTGCAAAAAGTATGTTGCATCCTTGAGAGAACTTTACAGTCTATTTTCTATAACCAGAGTATTTGAACAAGATTTCTATGTCATTTACCTTTCTTCTGAAGGCATTTCTCTTCTTTCACCTTATCTCTCTGAAGGGCATGAGAATGTTTTTTTCAGTCTTTGCACATCTACCCTACCTGGGTGTCTTACATGAAAATCATTTTCCTATGGGATAGCTGAGGCTGGAAGTGACTACTGGTGGCCCTCAAATCAAGTTTTGCTCAATTCAGGGCTAACTCTGAAAGGAATTCAAGTTGCTCAGGGCCATGTCCAGCTGTGTCTTGAGCTTCTCCAAAAAATGCATCTCCAAGGATGAAGCTTTCTCTCTCTCGGGGCTGCACCACTCACCCAGTGAGCTTTCCCCCCTTATGCTAGCACTTGTCTTGATGCAAATCTCATCTGTTCCTTTTTGACTTTTCCCTGAGCACCTTGGAGATCCTGGCTGAATCTAATCTAATAATCAGACTTCAGTGAGTGAAGGATATCCTTCTTTGCCTGCTGTATGTGCCAGCTCAGACAGGATATCACCACTTTGGTGGGTCGGTGCCAATTGTCCCCTAGGTAGCTCTTGATCTCACCACTCAAGGAGACAGCTGGCTCTGGTATGCACCAAAAGCTTCTGGGACTCAAAATCCTGGGAAGCACCTTGCTCTTCCTCACTCCAAGGGTACTTGAGTGTCGAAATATTGGTCTCTGCCACCCTTGCTGTCTCACCTGCAGATGTTTACAAAGTCTGGTCTGTTCACTCCTACTCCCTCAAGTGTGTTTAAAGAGGTAGTAGAAAAAATGGAGGATATGGCAAATTAATTACCAAAAAACCTGAAGATGTGAAGACTTTTTTGTATTTTCATCAGCATTTTACAATATTTGCCATTTTCCCTTTGAAACAAAGCTGTCTAATTTTCAAGCGAATTTGGGAATGAAATGTTGATCTATTACAGAAGGGCACCTTATTTTGTCACATAAAAGAATGAAGGGGCATCTGCAATAGATGAAGTCCACAGACATAACGTGGTAAATGCTATTTCACAGACTTTGTGAAATGAGGAGTAATTTATGGTCTCTTATTGGAGGACCTTTGTGAATAATTCTATCCTGGAAATAACTTAAACACCATCAACTACGTTTTTAGAAACGTTGGTAAAAGGTCAGGTCTTCTAAATTCAAATGTTTTTTTCAAAATATCACAAAACACAAAATGTGGTCATCAGAGTTGATCACCTTCAGAAGACAGAGGAAAATTATTTCAATTTACTTGACTTGTTTTCACTGCCATTTAGACTGAGCAACATCCTCTTGAACTGAAATTTCAACTTTCTGAAGCAAATACTCAAATTTTGGATGAAGTGAGGCAGAAAAGTTTATGGTTTAGACTGGGGAAAGCTTTTCACCTCTATAGTAACAGACACAGAAGCATTACACCAAGGTTGATATACAGACACTAACTGCTCCACTTCTCAGTGTCTCTACAGATTTTCCTCAATCACCTGAGAGCACAGGTTAAATCAAAGCTGTAAAAGCTGCAATAAGTTTTTTATTAAAATATTCTAAATTGATAGAGAACTTTAAAAAGAAGGAAAAAAAAAATGGTATAAATCCTGGGAGTATAGAGAACAGAGACTTGGAAAAGTCAGGCAAATTTTAGTTTTAAACCTAAACGGCTTCTCCAAACATAACCTCAGTGGCTGATATAAATTCACATTCTGGATTCATAACCAGTAATTTAATATGGAAATATTTTGCTCCACCTGAAGTAAAACATTCACCCACCTCTGTAAAGCACCTGGGTATATAATTAGGGAAATAAAGAATTCTCTTCAAATTTAATTTTGCTTCCTCCAACAACCTTAGAAGTTTCCATGTGTAAGTTCCCATACTGTACAATACAAAACAATAAATTTGAGCCCTAACTTTTCTGACCAGGGTAGATCCTCACGCAGGTAAGAAACCAAGAGCACCTTTAGCCTCATGCCTGTGAATTTTTGTCCCTCTGTACAAAACAGACACATTTCCTAACTCATATTTCTAATATTTTCTTTTTAAACTCTTCAATGCAGCAACAATATTTGTGCAGCTTTATGCTATGGTTGCAGATAGTAATAGAAAAATTGCAGTGAAGCCTTTGGCTATTTTTTCATCCCAGATTCAGAAAGCATGTACCAGATGAGAAGAATGATACAGGTCCTTGCAGGAAGAGTCTCCAGTGTCAGCACCATCACAAATACACCTTTTTAAAATAAAAGGGATGTACTGAGCATCCCTGACAACGTGCACTTTCCAGTGACCATGTGAAGGGTTACTTTTTCCTCTCCTCTGCTGGTCTGTAACATGGCCACAAAGGGCTGACAATGATATGCATATCCCTAGGCCGCTGGGGATGCCTTCAAGGTCTGCACCTGTCAACAAGATTATAAGGAGATTTCTGGACTGATAAAATACTGAATTAGAAGTCCTTTTAATGGCCAACTTGGACAGAAAAATAGTTGCAGGTCAGCTGACAGCAAAAGTTAGGCATAGCTGAATGTCATTTCCTAAAATCCATTTCCTTCTGCACTGAAGACAGACCACTTACTGCAATATTATTGCTGCACCAGAAGGAACCCAGATGGATTAGACTGAATCTGAAGGAAAAATGGGACAAAAACTAAAAAAAACTTATTATTTACCAATAGGCCTCGAACCCAAACCATGACAGAGACAAAGCCACTACATTTCACAAGACCAGTCTGAAAGGAAATTCTTATGTGTCGTTTAAAAGGCCATTTATTTTTTAAATATAGGACCCTCTAATGGAATAAGTGTTTCACCTCTATCATTCTTACATAACTTTTTGCGTATTAAAATTCTACTGTACTTCATGAAGATTTCTGACCATTCTTCAGAATTATAAGAGGACAGTCCAAGGGGATGGCTAATTATAGGGTTTCTCTCTTTGTACTGAAAAGACTGCTAAGAAAGTTAAAGAATAAGAACTTTAAATATTGACCTTGCCATCAGCTTCTAAAGGTATTTTTTTGGCAGGAGTATTTTTAAATTCCTCTGAAATAACCTTTTGATAATATTTAAACTGATTTTTACATACTCTTTGAAAACAAACCAGTTTGTTCAATCTTTTTGTTCTGCAAATTTAGCAATCATATGAGGTCTTCTACTTTGACAAAACCGGTATTTTAACACTGAGACATCCAAAACTTCCTGCAAATTAATTATCACATAGTACAACCTCAGAGAAAAGAAACTACAACACCAGCAAAGTTATCTTAAAGGTTAAAAGAACTTTTCCCAAAGTACTAGCTTGGTGTGCTCCAATCTTTTTCTCTTGAAGCTCTAGAAGAGTAGAAAGATGAGAGGTTGGGCTTGGAGAAGTACAAGAATCCCAGACTGCAGTATAGGAACTTTTTTTTTTTTAATTTGACCTCAATTTTTTTTATAAGACCATGCTTTGGTAAAGATTTAAGCTTTTACAATTAGAATTCTGGGAGATTTTAAAGAAAATTTAAGTTAAGAGTGTTAAATCTACAAGTCACGAGCAGACAAAATGGAATTAATTCCTATACCTATTTTTAAAATAACAATGCATTTGTCATTTTTAGAAAAAAATTTGTTTGTTGTTGAATGAAAGAGAGCATGACTGTAGAAACTGATATACTTTTCCCTCATTTTTTAAGGCATGATGGAAGCTCAAGGGCAGTGTAAACTCAGGCAGGGTAGGATGTGCTCAGTGTCAGCCTTAGAGATTGTAAATTTTGAAGTAAATCAAAAACAAAAAAGAAAAATAAAAATCCTTAACATAAGCTTTTCAAAAAAAGGGGGGTTTTGTGATGATTTTTTTAAAATAAATTATCTGTTCTAGAGACATTGGTTTTGTTCAGTCAATAATAAATCAAATAAACAGCAGCTAAAGCATTTCTGTATAGCCTGACATCAGATGCAACACTTACTTTGTACCTTCAGGAAAGCTAGAAAGCCAAATGCCAGTGTATTTTTCCCTGTGTCCACAAAAAAAACCCCTGTATCCTTTATCAGTGAACAGGAATGTAGCTCTGACCATGACTGTAAAACGAATGCCACAGGAAGAGTCAGAGACCAAGATAAATAATTACAACCCTGTTTACAGGCTTTGCAAACAAAACTCAGTATTACAAAACTCTACAGAACTTTCAGCAGATGAGTGTTTTGGTTCCCAGCAGATGGATGTGATGTACCATGGAAAGATGTTGCCTTCTGTACTCAGCTGTGATCTGAATCCTGTGCTGTCTTCCACTTCAGGAAAAGCATCAAGTGTAGATTAAGTCCATCACGGTAAATCAGTCCAAAGTAAAGAGCCGAGAAACAAAACCATCACTCTGCCCTAGAAACTTTTGATCACCAACAGCAATGATTTTATGTGATTGACATGGCTGTTAACTAACCCCTTAATCATTGCTTTTCCAGGTGATATCACTGCCAGATATTGCTTACTCAGACTGACTGGCATGGAAAACTACTCACAAGATTTTGCAACGTGAAAACTTTAGCAGATAATCTTTCCTATGAAGAGCTTTGCTGAGTTCTTTAAGCATCTGCCAAATGTCTCCTCAACACCTTACTCTGTATTCCCAAAGTTTGTCTTACTTTAAGCTTCAGCTTCTTACAATCAATACCTACAGAGCAAGCGCTACAGACATGAGGATTTATTTGAAAACTTTCTTATCTGGACTTATCCATCAGTTCACATTAAAATGAGTACTTTGAAGTGAAGTCTGGAAGACGAATCCATACTTGCTTTTGCATAAAAACCATGCCCTCTGTTCCAGACCTGTTGCTGACTTGCTGTGCCTCTTGGTAAATCTTGCTTCTACATACATAGAATTATTTGGTAATATTATTCTCTAACATCTCTCTTCCAAGAAGAAGACCATGTGCCGTATATATAAAATATTTTTGATTGTAGGTGGTGGCTGGTACTTAAATCTGGAGAAAAATGGCTCTCATAAATGATTTTGATTATTTTGTTTTGCAGGGCAGCCAGCACTGCATTCTCTGCAGTATAGATAAGACTGTTTAGTAAGAGGTTCATTAACAGCTCTGTCTCATCCCTAAAAAAAACCCAAATCAACAAGCAACTAGGTGTAGGTATACAACTGAAAGAAGTAATGAGAACTACCGTAAAATATTCTAATTCTGCATAAATGTATCCAGCGCAACAATCAAACGTGCTTCCAAGTATTCCCATTATCATTTGCTCATGATGTCTTTGGAAAATGGCTCCAGAAGATAGATGCCTGTCCATTAGCCAAAAATTTAAATGTGGTAGCAGTTGTCTAAGGAGTTGTAGGCCAAGTCCAGATAGAAAGCTGAAGCAGCTCAGAGACTGAGCAGTCTTGGAACCAAACAAGACAAAGACATATGTGATTGTAACATGGCACCATACATGGAAGAGCTCCCTTATTTTCTACTTTGTCACATCCCCAAATTACATCATATCATTTTAGAAGCAGAACTGGTTTTTAAACTTGAGCATAGAGTACATGAATATTCAAGGAGAATAAAGGAGCCTCCAAGCATGACACATGAAACCTTCCCATGGCATGACTGCTGGTTATGACAGCTGTCCTTTTTTAGGCTACATTGGCCACTCCAAATGTTAATCTTCAACATTATGCCTCAAAGTCTCTATGGGAACATCTGCTATCTCGGCTACAGAGAGATGATAAAGAGTATTGGGGTCCTGGACATAGACAGTATAGACTAGTACAGCTGTAGTGCAGAGATCATTGGATGCAGTAATAGAGTCCTTATCTTGGTGAAGCTGGTAGTATTTGGTAGTGGGTAGGAAAAACTGACACAGGCAATGCTGGGAGCCACTTTCCAGACTTGGGTAAAGATCCTACTGCAACAGTATCAAAACAGGGCAGGCGAAGCACATCTCAAAGAGCCTCTGCTGACTCATGGGTGTTAGGTGTGTCAAACTTAACTGGGATCAAGGAACAGTTGCAGACATGCAGTGAATCATTCTTCCAGTTTTATTCAAGGCAAAAACTCCCCACTCCCCCAGCCATATTATTAAAGCATAATATGTTTTCAAAAACTGCTTCAAACCAACTTTAAGACAACAAAACATTTTTCCCTGCACCCTTTGCTTCCCAGTTCCTTAGAGAAGCTTGTCTCTTTCTATTGTTCTTTTCGCTGTGTCTCTATTTGTTTCCATCCATTACAGGGAAGGGCTTCACCTTCAGATTCTTATTGAGAAATGTAGCATATCCAAGCAAGGCATTAAAACTCTCCCTCAGAGGTCTATTTATTTATTTTTTAAATTCCATTTGCATTAGTTAGGAGAAGGGGATTATTTTACCTGAAACTGTGACAAAGGATTTATTGTCTAATAGTGTTAGTGCTATCCAAATAACTACTGGCATGTTATCTGCAGATGGTTTTATGTGCTAATATAAAAAGATTCTATTTCTATATAGAAATATAGAGAGATTGTAGTTCTTCCATTATCTAGAACACAATTTTTAAAACATCTGGAGATTTTTACCGACAAAATCAAGAAAAATTATTTAGGCAGATAAATTCCTTTTGAGCTCAGCATGACTTTAGGAAAATGAATGTAATTTGAGACCTCAGAGACCTGGCTGACTCAGACTCTTTTTTGACTTCCCAAGTCTACAGTGGCAGATTATGTGAATGACTGCTGGTTTAGCATCCCATTTGTAAAACAGACAATACTCTTTTCAATTTTTTTAAATTATTATTCCAAAAGAAAAGAAAAGAAAGAGAAAATAAGCCTCTCATACATAAGGAGCTCCCCAAAGGAACCACACAGCAGCAAGTTCAAAAAGTTACATGAAATAGAAGTGTGCCAGATGTACCTGAAAGACCATGCACTTCTGATCATCACTTTTCTTGTTCTTGTTGGTCTGAAACTCAGACTAATTACTGTCAGATTTTAGGCTGATGAAACAGTTTCCATCACACCTTGATGTTTGGAGAGAAAGTCAACAGAAATTGTCATGTAATACATGAAAATATTCTTAAGTTCCAAGTATTGAGTGAGGGCAGTTAAGGAATTACTACTGTCAGCAGCGATGTAAACTGGCATAAATATACAGAAGCCAAATTATTCATATCACCTCAAACTTCTTCTTACAGAACACTGTGAAATAAGGTTTCTTTCCATTAACAGTTTTAAATATACCAGTTTAAATACACTGTTTTAAACTCGGTGCTGACACTACAGTGAACAAAATTTTCTAGTTTCACTGTTCTGAATGAATTGAGGGAAAAAGAGGCCACCACATTAGGGTCCAGGAGTGCATTATGGAGCTGAAAGACAGACTTACCAGCCTCATTCTGTTAATCATCAAAGAGATGGAAAATTTCAGCACTCAAATATAGAAGGTGCCATTCATTACAGAAACTGTTGTTTTGACAACAAAAAAAATTACTTGATCTTGCTACTGCAAGAAGTGAATGGGTTTTTTCCATCATCTATAAACTCTTTTAAACTGAAAATTAAATACTGCCCCAAACAGTCTTCTGAATTTCTTCCCACAGGCTTACTAAACATCCAGATGTTACCACCTCAATGGCTGGTATTTCAACTCCTTCTCTTAATGGTTTCACACTTTATATTTCCTGTCTTATGTACCATCTGGTTCCAATGAAAGCATTCCAGGGATTTGCACATCTTCTCAGTTCAGAAATTTGATGTAAAAACCTGCTTATGCAGCTCCGTAAATCTGTTAGCTCTTTAGTATCTTGACCACTTCAGCAATACCTTCCCCTGCAGGATGTAATGTGCTGATTTTGCTGACACTGAAGCTAATACCACTCAGGAAATCTCTTTCATCTTTGTTGTAGCAGCCTGCTCTGGTATAATGGGTGAGGAAGACCACAAGGCTATATCATTCTGTGATTAACCTCAATCCTTCCATGTTGTTGTCTTTGTGCAACTTCTGAAAACACTCAGATTGGATTCTGCCTTTTCAGGACTTTTTATAGTCATTATGGAGGTCAAACTTCAAAGATACTCCTTGTAAAACCTTGATGAGTAAATATTCATAATAAATTTTCAACAAAGGCACAATTCCAGTCCTCAGAAAAAAACCTTGTGTAAAACCATCAAAATAAAATAAAAGAATAGTGGGTATATGTAGCATCAGAGTATTTTTAACTAAAAGTTATTTATGTGTTATTTTTCACATCAACTCCCCAAAGTTTTCTGACACTTTTTTGTCCCAAGTGATTATCAAGAGCTGTTTGATAGAAAGAACTTGTGCTGTTACATCATTGTATACATTTGCTCTTTTGGGACACTGGTTCACTACATGTCACATATTATTTTTCACAGAAATGTGGCCCAAAAGATGTGTTTCTGGGGCTTATGAAAATGCCCCCCTCTTGGTCTTTTCACAACATGAGAGAGCCCTGTCCAACAAAACCTTTGGGAACAGTAACTCACAAAGAGTTGCTGTGAGAAACTCTAGCTGTGATTACCTGGGTCAGTGGACTACAGGATCATGATCCTGAACCTTTTTTCCCTGTAACGCCCAAAGTCCTGCAATTTTTATGAGATACCTGAATGGTACCTGAAAGGAGCTCAAGTATATTCAACATACCCAAGTGGTGGTAATGCTTGATGTCTGCCCCTCAAGTTATTTAAGAAGTATACTTCTGTGTAGGTCAGTGCCCTTTTTTGCATATGTACTTTAATTTGCATATACTCTGCAATGTAAACCAATCCAAACTAAACTCATATCTCTTTTTCACTGTTTCTCTCTATCTTAAGGTGAAATACTGCAAGCTAAGACTTGTGAGATTAATGCTGTCCTGTTGATATTGCAATGGTGAGAAGAGAGTAACTAAACCAGACAATAAAACTTTTTATTGCCAAGCATTAAACCACACTTTCCGTCAATTGCTCTCAAATGGCATCATACAGCCCCATCTCCCCAGAGTATAACTGCCCAGAATTTCCAGGCAGCCATGAAAAAGAGCTGTGAAGCCGTAATTTCTTTGAAGTGGCATGAGTTCATTCTTAAAATAGCTTTGAGCTGTCACCCATATTTCCAACTGTTGTTTTACCAGGTCAGTGATTTCCACCTCAGCAGTCTGTCTAACTCATCTCTGCTGTCCCATGACTGGGTCAGTTCTGGCTGCATCATTCTTGATCAGCATTTAACCAGACTGCTCCTAGCAGTCTCCAGAATATTTTCCTCTGGTCATGTACCTCATTCTTTGTTTCCCATGCTAGTGTCCTAGCTGATATTCTGATTGTTCTCCTCACTTTATCAGCAGTTTTTCTTGGTTTGGAAACCTGTGATGTCCCTGATTAGCCATTCCTTCTTCAGGAAAAACACAAATAAATCCAATCTTTCTTCCAAGACTGTATTTTCCAGGCTCATGCTCTTTGTCATTACTCTTCTCTGTACTCTTTCCAAGTAGTTATGTCCTTTTTAATGTGCAAGCCCCTCGGCTACACGCAGTTTCAGCTGTGGTTGAGCTGTAGCACAATGTTTGGGCTTTTCCACCCATGTGTCTTATTGGCCATCCTCTATGGAGCCCAGTTTTTGCTTTTCTTGTACCTCTACAATTCTGTTAACTCATGTTCAGCTTGTAGGACCTTTTCTACTGGTGTGCTGTCTAGCTTCCACTCAGTGTCTACACACCCCGCACTTGTCCCCGTTGAAAAATTATCTGTTTCATTTTGTTTCCATTATGTGGTCCCAATATGGCAAAATTTCTTTGAGGTCAAACCTTGTACTTCTCACCAGCTTGGTGTCATTTGCACATTTAGTACAATACCTTATTCTGTCTTTGGGTCAGACCTGGAAATACTTCATCACACCACACTCATATTAAATCCCTGTGAAACTCTGCTCACTGTATTCATTTGACTCCACAGATTATGTGATTTTCTGGAAGCTTTGTTCCGCCCCCAAATCTTCCATTTGTCTTGACCATGCTTCTCTAGCCTATTTATGAGTGTTATGTTTAACATGAATGACACCTACTGCTTTTGTTTTGCCCACAAAATCTATGACTATAGGAAATTAAATTTGCTTGACATACAACTAAGAGCAAAGAAAGGTAATTAATACTGTGGTGAACAGCAACCAGTTAGAACTTCTGTAGAAGGACCATCTTGACTAGCATTTCATATTAGAAATAAATTTAATTTACAAAAATGCACACTGACAATAAGTAGCATATCACCAATTTTCAGCCCAGCAGCTGCAGACCACCCTCAGGAGAAGGTCCACCAGATATGCAACAGGATTGGTTGAGCACTCACACAGAAATATGGGGAGGTTGTTGCAGCCCATCTTAAATTAGGCCAGGGCTGGCAGTATGAGAGACAAGGGTAAGGGCGCTGGCAGTCACATTTTTAACATTTGTGGATTTTATATGTGTGTATGAGCCAAACTGAAACCTCATGACATGTCTTAAACATTGGTAGCTGTTGTGGCACAAGCAGGTTATGAAATCCCAAACCTCAAAATCCAAGACTTGTTTACCCAATTGCAGATAAGTGTAACACATCTGCTTTTGAAAGATTTTGCTGCTAGGATTTTTTGTAAAAAACCAAGAGCCCAGAAACATGGCACTTCTCATCAAACATTTGGTTATAAAAGATGCTTAATTAGGCAAAGAAAATATTCCCAGGGCTTCACTAAGCACAAGTCAAATTAAAAGCATGGAGCAGCTACTTTGCTTGTTTTGGGAGAGTACTCCACATTTGAAGCTATGAGTGTTTCCTCACTCACTCACTCACTCACTCACTCACTCACTCACTCACTCACTCACATTACATGAATCCATTATAATAATCAACAAAATAAAGTGAAATTAATTTGTTTTTCTCTGTATGAATGGGTAGCTTTCTTAAATTCACCTTTCCTACCAATCAAGAGAGCACTATGATTTCTCGGACCACAAAGGTCAGGTCTTAGCCTTTCACGAGCACAGAGTTGCTACATCTTAAAAACAAACATGTTGTTTTGCCTCCCGCTGCTCCTATGAATAGGGTGTTTCAAGATCCCCTTACTCTAACAGTTAGACAGCTCCTACTTTCCAGTTTGAATTTATTCATGCCTAGTTTATAACCTTTTGCTGTACTTTATCAAGGAGAACAAGTTCAAATGTGGGGGTCCATATTACTTGTATCTGATGGTGTATTCCTCTCTTCCCCTATTTCCACTTCGGCCCTACCAGGAATGGATATTCAGTGAAGAAAACCAGTGGGGAAAGTCACAAGGGTTGTGCTGGAATCTTGCAAGTACTGAATGTAACATTCAGTACTGAGGCAATGTCTGCATAAGTGAAGGAAAGAATTCACCCTAGCATTGATTTTCTTTCCCATCATTGTCAGCCTCTTCAGCTCTCTCACAGAAATTCATTCGGCTTGGTTAAAATTTCTGGGAAGGGAAGGTTTCCTCTGTTGCCTGCCCAAGTCCACAGCTCTTAGAGTGGAAAACAAGGACGAGTCACTTTTAGCAAACGGCTAATGGAACTTTTCTTTATTTCTGGCTCCTTGAAATCTTTTCTTCTCACGCACAAGATTCACACGTTATGCCACAATCATGATTGCGGTGTGTTAGCACTCCCCAGAGACATTCCAATCTTAAATATAATTCATTAGGTCAACAGGGAGACTCCATAGGTCTCTGCTAGCCCTCCTTGAGATGCCCTACTCCAAGGCATCTAGCAGTAACAATGATACGAGACATGGGGAAGGCATGACCAGAAGTAGAGGAAGTCTGTGAATATTTGTGTTCTAAAGCTGCCTGAACATTCAGCTGTACAGTACTGCTCAGCCAGGTTCCTCTGGCCAAAATAACCTGTTAGGGTGATCTGGGGTGGGATCTCAGTGTAATCTCTTGGGGTGCAGGAGGAGCGTACCAAGAAGACGACATTGCCCGGGAGGCTTTCAAGGCCCAAAAGGACACAGGCTTGTGCAATGTGGTCTGAACTCAGCTCTGTCCCTTCTTTGAGCAGAGACTTTCTGAGATCCCTCCCTGCCTGAGGGACTCTGGGAGTCTGCACACACAGAAGACACAAATGGGTAATCTAATCCATGTTAACATCCTTGATGTATATAAATTCCCAAGTGTGAGACACTAACAAGCTCTGCAGTTAAGAGATGGAAATGAAGAAAGGTAAATAAATGAAGAAAGGACCAGGGAGGTCATTCTTCCCCTATATTTGGCACTGGTGAGGCCGCACCTTGAGTGCTGCATCTAGTTCTGGGCCTCTCAGTTTAGGAAGGACACTGAGAGGTTTGAGCATGTCCAGAGAAGGCCAACAAGGCTGGTGAGGGGCTTGGAACACAAATCCTATGAGGAATGACTGAGGGAGCTGGGGGTGTTTAGCCTGGAGAAAAGGAGACTCAGGGGTGACCTTATCACTCTCTACAACTCCCTGAAAGGTGTTTGTAGTCAGGTGGGGGTTGGTGTTTTTCTCCAAGCAGCAACTAACAGAACAGACAACAGAGTCTCAAGCTGTGTCAAGGGAAATACAGATTGGATATTAGGAAAAAGTTTTTCACTGAAAGAGTGACCAAGTACTGGAATTATCTGCCCGGGGAGGTGGTGGAGTCACCATCCCTGGATGTGTTTAAAAAAAGACTGGATATATGGCACTCAGTGTCATGGTTTAGTTGAGGTGCTAGGGCATGGGTTGGACTCGATGATCTTGAAGGTCTCTTCCAACCTAGCAATTCCGTGATTCTGTAACATTCCAACACTACAAACATAAAAACCAAGATGAAACAGTCATGGTTACTTCAAAGTAGATACTGGGTATAGGAAAACTGAACTATGCTGAAGAACTATGTAAAATAAGTTTCCTCTTGCTTTCAGTTACAGAGACTTCATTGCCTCACGCTGAGATTCTGGCAAGCATATTTCCTGAATATCATCTATTGGAAAATGATTGATTCCTCTTTGACACAGCATCAGATTATCTTTGGAATTTAGGTTTCCTTATGATTGGCAAGCAATTTGAATTATAAGGAAATGGAAACATCAGAATACAAGTGTTGAGTAACAAATTCTATGACTACATTGTCCAAGTGACAGACCTGTGCAGCATCACCTATTTAATGCTAGCTATTTGTAAGCCTAGAAAAACATTTTAATTCCATTTAATTCTATTGTTTTCTGTCAAATTGCCAAACAGAATGTTTCTAGATTCCACAGCTTCTGCAGAAAGTTCTTTGCACTCATAATGTTGCAGGAGAATTACTAAAATCAGTTTTGCCATTGCTGACTCTGTGGTTACCGATATGGCTAATACAGACTGAGATTTAACCCAAATTACCTACACAGAGGACATAAATCTAAGACCCGGGCAGATGGGCTGTTAAAAAGCAAGGTCTTGCCCCTGCCCTGCAGATGCAGAGGCTGTCACCTAAAACCGTGGGACTTGTGGGGACATGAAAGGGCATGCCCAGACATGTTCCTAGTTCTGGTTTCTGATTGGACCCTTGCCCTCAGGTATCCCTATGTAATGTTAACTTGGCGCCTCCCCCTGGTCTTTTAATGCTGCCTCTCGGACCACGTGGTTATGGATGGATTAAAAAGATATCTCAGGCACACCATCGCACCCATCCCCTTTATTATTACAGCTACGCTGTAACCTGGTTAAGCCAGTGAGGTTGTTGCAAGGAGAAAACCCTCCCTGCAGTTGCACCATGACCCCACCTGTTACATGGTCAGTTCAGAAGCTGATAAATTCTTTAACCATTTTGGCATGATGGCATTTAGAATAAATTTATCCAGAATTATTCCTTCATTGTATTCAGTCTTGCTGTCAGAAATCAAAACCTAAGAGTGCATGTAAATTGGCTGTTGCTTAAATACTCAGCGTGCTAGTAAAAAGACAAAGTACGTTGCTGCAGCACAGTACATTTGCCACACTCTTTCAGTTTGTTCCAGGACTCTCATGCTAATGCCTTTTCCAACCACAGTGGGTGATCCCCTGTTCTGTATTGGTTTCATACAATTCACTTCAGTAAATTCACAAGGCATAAATGTTTAACGTGACTAGACTATTTCTCCCAAACAAAACATAAGTTAAAATGTGCAAAAGAATCAGAAAATGCCTTTCTTTCCCAAATCATCATACCATTGCATGTCTTGGCTGTCTCCAATAAAGGTCATAGACTACAATACTACAGCACTTTTAAGCCTTTCACATTCTTGTGAATGCATAAAGATTGCATATCCATTTCTGACTGCAATGGTACCCCAATTTGTTGCATAGGCTGTATTGAAATATTCAGGATAAAGTTCATATTTTGAGGGAAATTTTCTTTATATTTCAATTGTCCTTCTTTTTTCATTTGACAGATCTCAGTTCCTGCTCTTCCACTTTCAAAAGCCATTTGCATCCCTATATTCTAGCTCAGAAAACTGCCGGTTTCTTCTCAGTTGCTCCAAGTTGCCATGTTAAAGCATCATGCATCACACAAGGGATGGGGAGTCTATTTTATGTGTGATCTGGGACCACATGGTTGCAGATAAGGATATTTTTTGGGTTGAGTTATCCGCCAAGAAAACACAACATTGGCAGTCATTTCCTGGGTATCCAGTCTATACACGACTCCCTAAACACCGCAAGACTAACTAGCTCAGACCTAGGCTTCACACATCATTGTTGTGCTGGTGAAGAAAGGATTGAGCATGAAAACCAAAGGCGGGGTGCAACTGCTGGCATTGTGGGCCTTTTGCAAGCCTTGCTGAAGCTTTTTGAAGATTCAATCTGGGAAAACATCATCAGTAAAAAAGATAGCTATCCTGTGAAAAGCTATGTTTCCTTCTCCAGCCCTTAGTCCTTAAACTCACTTTGTTACCATTCTATTGCAAATCAGACTTCAACCATTACTCCATCAAAAACCTGCCAGAAGTATCCCTATTCCTCCTACTGAGGCCAAACACTTTATTTCCTCAGTCTCAATTTAATCAGCCACTGCTGAACTTTACCCCAGATGTTTTCCAGGGTAAGTCCCAAGCTCCACTTCTGGACCAACACTTGGAGACCTCTCAAAATTTCTGAATTGTTTCCTACAAGCAACATGCTGGCTTCATTGTATGCTGGAGTGGACACCTCACAGCAAGCTTCTGTGAGGCCTCAGCCTCACGGGGCCGTCATTGCAGAGAGAACTCAAGCACGAAGGGTAAGTCCTGGGACAATTTGGTTCTGCCATAGCTGTGTGTTCAGCTCAGTTGACTTCTCTGATATATACAAACCATGGTGGCTAAGCAAACTTCTGGCACCAATAGCAACATACCTTTCTTAATTTAGCTTAATTTAGGAAGACATCTATTGACCCTGTTTGTGTCTTCTTTGGGTGTACTGGTGAGTTCTGATCTGTAGCAAGCCAATGGTAATGGGCTCTTTGCCCTTTTGCACTTGCCACGTGGTCACTGCCATCACATTCTGTCTTTTCACTACAGTTGGGTTCATATTTTGAAAACTCTGCTTTTCATTCTTTCGGGAATTTTTATACTATCAAATTAATCTCTGGTACCTCTTCTTTATCTATAAAAGTAATGTCTATGAATTTTAGAGGTGTAATTGGAAATGGAGTGCATTTTCCCAATGGGGAAATTCCCATTAGCACCTTCAGAAACTTTTAGAGACCTTTACTTTTAAGGTAGAAAACTCATCCAAACCTGTGGGGATTGCATGCACAGAGAGCTCTCAGGGCCTTGTGCATGCAGGCTCAGAGATAGAGATGTGTGGAGACCCTGAAAGGCATTCCCTATGTGATAAACGTGATTCGTGCTAATTAAGTTGTAACTATATTAACAAAATTGTATTTAGATCAATAAAAGACAATTGTTACAGAGTGAGGGGGGAGATGGGTGAGACAGGACAAAGGACATCTTCCAGATGCTGGGAGTCGAAGAAGGAGGTTGGAAGAAAGTCAAACAAGAATAGTAGAAGGACGTAGGTCTGACAAGCAGCATCTAGAAATAGAAAGTTTTGACTTTGAAATGGGCCAAAATGGAATGATTCCAAGCATGGGACTCAATTAAAGTCTTGTTATGGAAAACATCTGCTCAGTCACACAATGCGCCTGCGCTACCTGCAGGTCACACCTCGGTCACTGAGGAAGACAATGAGCCTTCATTGGAAATAAGACCCTCAAAAGGATGAGAGACCCCCTAACCCATTAGTAGAGCATGTGTCGTACAACATGGTGACGTAGATTTTAGGAATAGAAACTAGGAGGAGTTTTCTAGAAACTTCTGTAGCCTACAGTATATAAGTGGGATTGTTAGCCTGGGTGCTTTGATACGTGAGGAATGGCGAGCCACTCCCCGTATCCCCGGTCGGGGGGGGGGGGCCCTCCCCGTTCGGTTTTGCTTATGCTTTATACGAACCTCAATTATACTAAATTACTTACTGCCAAATTTTGTATATTCTTAAATATATGCACTTTGTTTCATCTCCAATACTTTAATTGTCATCTCCAATACTTTGATTGTATTCGTTTTGTTACTATTAAAAACTTACTATTAAATTTAATCTTGTTGCTTGATAAATTGGAAAAAATAGAACATCATTCATAACACCTAGTTAGGGAGACACAAGAGGCCTCTCTCAGCTGTCCTCTCAGAAGAGCAAACCCTGTTCTGTCATGGCAATGTGCCCCTGCTCTGTTCCCTGGGTCAGCCCCATGCCTTCCCCGTCCCTCAGTCTTTCTGTCACTCCCACCTTGTCTGTTTGTTGGCTCGCTTGCCCTAATCCCACCCTTGTGCCACACCCATGTCCCCTGGTAATTTGTCTCTGATGCTTCTTCCCCCGCCCCAAAAGACCCATGTACTTAAACCTAGACGCTTACACGAGCCTTGCCTTTGCTTCTGCCTTTGCTTCTCACCCTGTACTTTTCACATGCGTGGCTGAAATAAACATCTCTGTGGAACCCTTGCAAAGGCCCTTCCTGCTTCTTTACTTACACCAGCTCAACAGCTAACCAGACCACAACAGAGATGGATACAATGTTTGTCCTAAGACCTTAGGGAAGGCTTGAAAAATTAGGACAGTGAAGTGAAACACACATAAAACAAGAATATAAGTTTGCAGTTTAAGTAAAAATATGTTTTAAGCAACAGAGATATGTATTATGCAAGCAAAGCAATATGTTAAGTAAGATAGTAAAAGATTTTAAAGTTTAGCAATAAAACCTGTTATACATTTCATTAGAAGCTTAAGATGTATCAGTGTAGGTTTGTGAAGTGTTATATGATTGGTTAAAATTGACAGATTATGGCAAAGCCACGAAAAGCAAAGCAATTAATGATTGGTATAACAAGTTTTGTAGAAGTATGTGATTGGCTAAAAAACTAACATAAGGCATTTTAACTAAGAATTAGATGGCTTCTGATAATATGGCATTGAATATAACACCATAGGTCTCACTCTTCTATGAGACTGATGCCATGAGGCAATAAACCATATTTTTAAAAGTCTCTCATTTGCCCTGTCTCTCATGATTTTGATCTCCTAACACAAAACTTGGCATGTATCTAAATGAAATGTTTCAAGAGGGAAGACAGTGTTGCTGCGTATTTGTTGTTTTCACCTGCAGAATAAAGAAAGGTTCAGCCATAAATAACTTCTAGACTACATGTTCTAGTAGAAATATCAACATTTTTTCAAGTAAAACCAGACTCAATGTAAAAATATTACCTTATCATTTATTCAGACAATCTGATTTATAGGCACTGCTGTGTTTGCTTCTGACTGCCCCCTTGTACTTCACTGTGTGTTCCTAACACTATCTCATTTGTGGCAATAAAATCTTGTGTGCAGCACTTTTATTGAGCTTCCCTTAATTTTTTGGATAGAAGTTGATTATTGAGAATTGGTACCATTTTGTCATCATCCTTTTATGCAGGGTAAATACTTTCATGGGTGATACAGTGTCTTGAAAGATTTAAGTGGGTTGATCCCGTCTCAGGATGAGATTTTACTTACAGTACTTCTTGCCACATAATATAATTATAAATGTATATGTGTATGTATGTATATATTTAATAAATATATATTATAAATATAATATATATGTGCATATATATGTATATATAATTAAAGTATACAGAATATCAGACTGTAATCAATTTATGGAAATATTATTTTTTTCCACCTCTTTTTCCAAGAAGGTACAGTGCCCCTCTGTACACAACAAAAATTTCCACTGAGCTTTATTTTCAGTAGTCTGGAACTTATTCTTGTTGTGTGCTGCTGAAGAAAAAAAATGATCATATTTTTAGTTTGTCTGGGAAGGCACAGGCTTCTATGCATAGGGCCTGGAAGAGATGGGATGTTTTGGAATTTCTAGAAAAGGACAGTGGCTTGATTTGCATAGTTCTGCTGCTGATTTGTGGCACGAAAATCAGACAGCATCTGTTTTATTGCATCACCATTACTAGACATCACGTGAATGATAAGACTGACCCACCCTGGAATGACTAATCGAGTGGGATTCTTTAAAACATTTTTTGCTTTTTTACAACCCTCAATTACACAAACCACATTTTCCAGGGTAAAAAACAGTAACTTTTAAGCGTGCATGAATGTGTATGTGTGTTGTCCTTTTTGACTTTTGGATTTTTTTTGTTTCTAACAAAAAAGGTTCTCCCGCCCACTAAAGAATTTGGTCAGAGAGACTTTTTGTTTTTAAACCTGTAGTGAATCAATATGAATCATCTAATTTTAGCCATCATCTTTATAGTTTGAAGCAGAAAGTAAGACTTACTCCCTAGGCAAGGCAAAAATGTATTTCCTGGCTCATGCAGCTTTTCACCCCATTTGTTCGAGATACACAGCCACGTTACTTTTCCCACTTTTCAGCTATGCCTATTGGAACTGCAGCTACACCATTTCCCAAGAATTTGCTTGGTGCGTCAGCTAACCTTTAAATATTAAAAATGGAGAGTGGCTTTGCAAACTTATGCCAAAATGGAAAGGTGTAAGGAAACCACAGGCTGGAACAAGAGAACTTGACGTTCCTAGTGCTGAGGCCTCTCTGCATCTTTCAGCACTGAGGCCATGGGTGGTTTCTAGAAATAATATTGTGTTTGTAGCTGTGCACTGCTAGAAAATGGTCTTCAGACATACTTGTTTATAACAAAGCCTCAAGCAATAAGCAACCATCTTTTTTCCCTTTTCCTGCTGAAATCGGCATGCTTAACTTCTCAGTGAGGCCTAGTTCACATCCCTGCAGGATGCATTTTCTACTGACTTTGGTAGGACTTAACTTTAGCATGGAGAAGCAGACCGAGCGTGGGACAACCACCATTTAAGATATTCAGGTCAGTTTAGATCTCTTCAGTAGTTTTGTAAGAGTCTGAGAGCAAAAGTTGATGTTCATCACAGCTGAGGTCCTCTACGTAAATTTATCATGGGGCAGATTGAAAAGACACCCTACTAGACACCATAGGGCAATAATAACTATCCTTTCAGCCTGGTTGTTTAGGCTATGTAGAGCAGGCAAACAATTGCTGAGCCAGGTTTTGGACCGCTGAATTTGGAGATTACTGTCTAACAGGCTGACTATGGAAAACCCCTAATCTTCACAGAGATTGAGAGGCCAGACATCAGATGTGGCAGGATCCATGATGTCTGACCATATCCATAAATAAGTTTGGGGCTTTACAGACCATCTTTATATGTGACACATATGGTTTGGGTTTTTGGTTATTGTTTCTTTGTCTTCAATAAGGTTTGAATCTACTTGAAACTGGGGAATAGGAAGAGGAATTTCTTTGTTTACAGCATCTATCCAAGAACATATCTCCACAACAGTTATCCGCCTTTTCTTGGAGCTTCAAGACTATTCCTGCATATTTTGGCAAAATAAGGTTTTGGCACTAGTGTGGTGATGAACTCTGTGTTAGCAACCTGATCAAGTCTTTCTCTGCCTGAAGATAATAGGATGACATAACGGACCACTGGGGTCTAATATTTTGCACAGAAAAATGTGAAGAAACGTCCTTCTTCCACCTCAATTTTATCTAAAATACCTTCTAGCCATACTTGCTGAGAAGTGCTTTTGAACATGAAACAGCACCCTCATAGACAGCTTTAGGCATGAAACATCCTTTCTGTGATTTCCTAACCTGGTTCATACACACTTTCCTGACAGTTGTAGAGAGGGATAACATATTTTCTGCAGCTCTTTTATGCTACCCAAGTTACTTTAAACAATTACAAAAGACCTCCCACCCCTCTGAAAACCTCACACTTTAAGTATCCCCAGGGGGGAAGTCTGCAGCTAGAGCTCTAGGCATGCCAAAACACAAGCAAACGCCTTCAGGCAAATCCTGGGTAAGTAAAAAGCCAGTGAAATGCTAGAAAACAGTTGGAAAAGCACAGCTAGGCCCTCCAGGGCTTATATTCCTGTCAGGTGTATGCTCTAAAATGGTGGAGAGGGGTTGTGGTTTGTAGCTTGTAGTCAGCTGGTGAATCTGAACTGCCTTCAGGGCCTCCACAGGCTGTCAAAAGAAAACAAATAGTTGCTGCTGTGGCTGCAGCCCAGGGAATCCGTTGGGCCACTGGTCATAGTCCTCACACCCCAAGCTTCAAACTCACAGTAACAAAACAACTTCCAGCCTAGAAAGCTGAAGGGAGACAGGTCCTATAAAAGCATCCTAATATGTTATGGAAAAGATCCCAGTCTGCTGTAAAGGTAACAGTCTGCCCACAAAAAACACTGGTTTTAGGGAGGTTTTGTGCTCACTACAGCAACTTCTCTGGATCCATAAAGACGGGGATGACAGGGAGTAGAGCAAGTACAGGACAACCTTCACCATCTCCCACTCTGGCTGCACCATTTTCCCAAGGGATTCCTGAAACAACAGAGTTCGCATCAAGTTGGGGATCTCTAGAGAAGTTATAAATATGTCCCAAGACTTGTCTGATTTATTGAAAGGACTCTACCTCTAGGCAAACAGCCAAAGAGTACCCCTAAAATAAGCTGCAGACAAAGCCCAGGATGTGTAGCAAAATCTATACGCTCTTCTCTTCTGTTTCTTCCCTATAAACCATTATGTAGCTGAGAGTATGGCTGGAAAGTTACAAAGAATTCAAGAAGCTACATATAGCCCTTCTTCTTTCTGCCTAATCCTGCAAGATAGTCTGGCTTCAGAAACTTTGGAGGATTAGTCAAGGTTTCAGGACGATACAAAATACTGTGCCATTTCTTAGCACTCTGCCTTGATGGGGCTGAGCAGAAAAGCTCCTGCTTCCAGGGCTGCCTCCAGGATATGCATCTGCTACCCTCTCCTTCTGCTCCTGCTGAAGTATTCTCGGATACTGATGTTCTTCAGGTCTCAGCAGGACTTGAAGAAGGTGCCCGGTGCTGCACTTTCAGTGACCATTTGGTCCCTATTAGCTCTGACAGTAGTTCCCCATCTCCTTTTAGGGCAGGACAATAGGGATTGCATGTTAAGGGCTGCTCACAGACTTATCAGCCACAGCTTTTGGGCTTGCTATTCTTTAGGACATCAAAGTGGATTTAAAAAAAAAAATTTGAAAAATGAGTTATTTATCTTTTTGTAAAAATCTGACACATATTTGGAGATACTTATGGTGTTTTTTGTGCTGGCTTTTCAGTTTGTGCTTTACCATAAATTTCCTATGGCTGTAAAGGCAAATACAAGCATGTAATTAGCATGGTTTTCATTATCCAGTGGTATTAACTGGCTGGTTAGGGTGGCTTTTGTATTCCAGTTCCTAGCCACATTCTAACATTCACTCATAAGTTTGGTCCCTGAGTCAGATCCATAGTTCATGTCTTATTGTGATAATGTTTCCTTCTCCTTTAGCTCTTCTGTACCTTGTCAACCCTATGTCTGCAGTACACATATTTTTTTTAAAATCCTAAATCAAAACATAGAGTAAGCACAGAGAAAACTCAGCATGGATACTGGTGAATGACTGTTTTGGAAGGAATATGTGCTTTGATTAAGACTGTTATTAGATGAGCTTTTAAGGTGTTGTGTAGAGTATAACAGAGCAACCATTTTGAAGGGCAATCACAGGAGGTTAAGTGGAGAGTTTGTTAAATACCCACATCTACTGACTGGAAAGGAGTCCAGCAGAAAAGGAGCTGTGGTTGCTGGTCAATGACTGAACATGAGCCAGTGTGTTCCTAGCTGGCCAAGAAGGCCAGTAATATCCTGGCCTGTATAAAAGACAGTGTGGCCAGCATGATCAGGGCAGTGATTATCCCACTGTACTTGGGATTGGTCAGGCTGTGCTTCAAATCTTGTGTTCAGTTATAGATCCCTCACTACAAGAAAGACATTGAGGTGCTGGAACATGTCCAGAGAAGGGCAACAAGGCTTGGGAAGGGTCTAGAGCGCAAATAGTATCAGAAGAGGAGGCTCAGGAGAGACGTTATCACTCTACAGCTGCCTGAAAGGAGGTTGTAAAACAATGAGGATCAGCCTCTTCTCCCAAGCAACCAGTGACAGGACAAAGGGACAGTCTCAAGCTGCATCAGAGCAAGTTCAGGTTGGACATCAGAAGGAATTCACAGAAAGGGTGGTCAAGAATTGGAATAGGCTACCCAGGAAGATGGTGGAGTCACTACCCTTGGAAGTTCAAGAAATGACTGGATATGGCACTGAGTGCTTTGGTTTAGTTCGAGTGGTGGTGTTCAGTCAAAGGCTGGGCTCAATTATCTTGGAGGTCTTTTCCAACCTTAATGGTTCTATGATTTTTTTTCCTAGCAGAAATGTTCTGGCCATGGAGATAGAAGTGGAGCTCCATAGCTGTGTCTCTTTTCTGGGAACAGATGATAGTGACACACAAAGAGGAAAGAAAAACCTTCCTTGCACTTCTGAGCACTTTATATGTGCTTTACTACATTCAAAGGAGATAGAGATTGGATTACTTTTTCTATAATTCATTAGATATAATTACCATTTTCATTTAAGGAGTAATGACTTGAGATTTTTTAATGGGGATAATTTTTTGATCAATGGACAATATCATGGTAAAAAAATACTTTAAATCATTCACCAATCCATACACAAAAAAAATATTATTTTTAAATTTTTTAATAATACTTAATAATTATTAAATTAGCAAAACTTATTAAATTAGCCAATAAAATCAGTGGAACATTATTTAAAATGTCTCTTGAAAAGACATGACTAGATCTCTTCCAGTTGTAGGTGTAAAACATGAAAGGAATTCGCTATCAGAGCAAGCAAACTTAGTAGATTTGGACCAACCATAATAAAAGCCTTGCTGCCTTTTCATTTGGAATGCAATGGAAGCCCATAAGTGCATGAATCTTGACACAAAACTCTAACTGTGTAAGTCACAGGCTTTTAAGAGTGCCAGACAGCATCAAACCCTTTTGTGTAACGGAAGTTTTACTGTGATCTGGATGGGGAAGGAAGGTTCAGCAACTGAAAGCAGAAAGTTATTCTCATCTTCATACACAGGTCCTACTCAGAAACTCTGTGGATCCAAATTGCCTATAATATATAAAGACAATACAGCTGAAGAGATGAGTTTTTATCACTATATCATTATCTACAAGAGATAACTTTTCTATAGTGCCCTGACACACTAAGTGAGCTGAGTAACACACAACTGGCTCTGTCACACTGCCCACTTTGCTTCCTGAACTGAAATCTGCTCCTTAAGCAAGTCTGGAAACCAGAATTTTACAGACTAAAACATGAAGTACTGTCTGGCTTGATCAAAAGAAACATGAACCAGTAGTATAGCATAAAGGTCTTCACATATTCTGGGATAAGACACAAGTAGACTGATCCTCCAGACTTTGACGTAGTACTACAGGATGATTCACTCTAAACAGAATAAAAATGCCAGGCAATTTATGACTACTGGGTGAGTGATCTTTCCTCTTTCCTCCCCATCCTTGCCTTTCTTCCTTCCCAAGTCCAAGAGGTTGGCTGATTCAGGGACCTGTAGCATCAAGTATATAGTTTTTACTACTGCTACAATAAGTTTAAAAAGTGTTCCAGACAACAGTGTAGGCAAGTAACTGCAGTTCAGTTTCGGAGGATCATTATTTGCAATAAATTCAAACTAAGAACCAAGATCACACAGTTTCTTTTGTCCATAAACCTGTTTAAACTGAGACATTGGGAGCTTTGTTCCCCACCTGAATTTATTTTAATTATTTTTTTAACATGTGAAGGTAATACTTCTGAGGTTCAGTGTGAAGAGTCTTGGAATATTAATAAAAAACAGAATCACAAATGCTATGACAAGTACCCCATACACATATGAACAGCCCCAGTTTTTTTTTTAAACTCTGCTTTCTGCCCAAGCACTATACAGCACTAGAAAGCTGTATAGTCTAACTTTGACTCAGGTCTGGCAGGTGGAACAGTTATTAAAAGAAAGGCTGCAGTGCCTGGAGGTTTCATTTCCTTGAACAAACATGAGGGTACACTGGAGCATATGGTGTTGATGATACTGTGGGGACAAAGCAAAACTACTCATGCCATTAAAAACCCACATCCCAGACTATGCCACATGGCAGCACAGAAGAAAACCCAAGCATTTCTTGCTAACACAAACCAATTAAATTATTTTTAGCTTCTACAATAACAAAAACACAGAATAAAAGCAGCCACACTGGTCACTAAGACAATAAGCATTTCTAAGATTAGTATTGAAATTCTCTAAATACATGCACCCCTTCCCTCACCTCCCAAAAGGAAAATCATAGTAACCATTTAGGTGTCTGTATTTATGACTAAAGATCGTAACACAAAAGTCTAGATTTAAGGTTGAAGGGTTTACTTTTCCTTCTGCTGTGCAGAAGGAATAGTTTTGCTCTTCTTTACTCCCAATACAATGACCTATGTGGCCATTTTCTGTGACTGCATGTTTAGCAGGGTGAGATAAAGGATCTCTAATATATTTTTGTTTTCTTGAGAAACAAGTTAATGTGTGTGTCTACATATAGATATGCATACATATGTAAATATGGGCATATATATGTTTGTAGATGTGTATGTAAGAATCCCATGTGTGGACATCAGGGCCGAAATGTAAGAACAGGAGACTAGGAAAGCTTTCTTTCATAACCTATACTTAAAAGCAACCCTGAGATTTTGGGGAGATTTGCAAAGCACAGTGCAGGTTCATGCAGTGAAATTATCTAGTGAACGTGCCATGATAATACTCATTAAAGAAAGACAACTTGTGAAAGAATATGGTTGGCTACAGTATGGCTCCTAGAAACAGCAGACAAAAAAACAGCTGGACTTCAGATAATATTGGTTAGTGTTCTTTGAAAATATCCCCTAACATTATAAAAGGTGAAATTCCTGTTCCATTTACACACAGTGACATGAGCCATTACTTCTACAACCTGAAATTAACTTGGTGGTGGCTGTCATAAATTTTGAAAAAATAAAGGCAAAATTATATATTTTTTTAAACTCTTGGCATCCATCACCAGCATGTAGTTCTCAGAACTGTCAGTTTAAGCAATCACCCTTTGCCTTGCAGAAGTCTGGCTGATGACCTGGGGCAAGAGCAGCTCTCCTCTGAGAGCTCAGGGTGACTGGCTGCTGTCTCCATCTGAGCCTGGATGGCTCACAGAGGCATCTTTGGAGAGCTGATGCACATGGACCAATGGGCAGTCCTATATAGACTTAATTTGTGTCCCTAGTTACTGTATTTTGGGATATTTCACTTGAAAATCATTGAGTTCCTAACAGTGGGGAAATTCGGGTATTTGCTACCCCGTAGGGAAAACCATAGGCAAATCCACTGTGTACAACATGCTCAGAATGAATGGCCACCATAATTAGAGGCTAAAGCCATAGATTAGCAAAACATTGGGCAAAGAGGGTTTTGTAAGAAAAGAGAAGAGTCCTTTTAGGAAACCTTCATTTTTTATGTGGCAAGGATTCTGTGTGGATCCCACATGCCACTGCACCCTCTTTAAGGAAATCAATGACTGACATAGGCTGCTACATGGTCCACCCCAACCACCATGACTAAAGGAAATCATTAGCAACAAGCAGAGCAAGCAAGCCACACAGCTGCAAGGATTATCAACAGAGGAAATGGGCTTTCATGGTGCAAAGCACGACCAGTGCTTGGTGCAGTGAAGTTCAGTAACAGTAGGTCTCTATGGCCTGCGACAAAATTCTTTCCCCATCACAGTACCCAAGAAGTAAAAAATAAGATTTTACAGCATATGTCCTTCACAACCAGTCTTACTGTGTGGGATGACATATGGTGCAGGATGCATTTTTCTGGAGAACATTTGCTGGGTAGGTCAATTGTTACCAAGACCTTTATTGTAGGTAAGCATGTGAAACAAAGCATTATTGTTGGGACATTTATTGACATTTCTCTGGAGTCTTTGGAAGGGCTTGAATTCTGCTTCTCATGCTTCTTTCCATGGTTTATGTTGCTTGCCATTAACACAGTCCTGTGTCTTCATGGCAAGGCCTGGCTCAGCAGCATCGGCTCCTCCAGCTCTATTTGATCACCAAAAAAAGAAATCACTGCCCTCCCCTGCCAGCTCCCCTCATTTCCCACTCCTAGCACAGCAGCACTGCCTGGCACAGTCCATCACCTTCAGTGATCTCCTTCTGTACAGGCTGGATAAGCCTTGTGCACTCAGTTGATACATCTCAGTAATATTTTCTGAGTCTATTCTCCATTTTCTGTACCAATAATTCGACATGGGCTGTTCCTGTGATGATCATAAAGAAACCAAATCCATGTCCATCCATACATTGTGCTTTTTGGTCTTTCAACTTCTGGTGGTTGAAGGCTATGAATCATCTAAATTTATCTGTTCTTTCAACTTCTTGGTTGTTAGTTCCTTTCCTAACAGTGGTAGTGTTCTTCAAATCAGAATCTCTTCCTTGTTATCCCTGATTCTTTGCAGTAACTACTTACTTTTTCAAATTACAAGGGGTTTGGTTTTATGAGAACATTTTGAATAAAAGTGCCTTCCAGAAGCAAAGAAAACATGGCAAGTTCAGTGCATGAAATAAACACTGTGTATCATGCCACTGATTACAAGACTATCCAAGCAAGTTCCTGAACACCCTTTTAAAATACTTTGTTAGAAAAGCTGTTTTGTTAGGCCACTGGCTTTGATGTCCAATTTCATGGAATCTGTCTGAGGAATCACTTCCCTAGTAAAGGCTGATCAAGGATGTCAAAGCCCAATAGCCAGTCCACAGAATGTACCTCATAAAGATATTGAATACAGATCTTTAAAATAAAAAATCATTATAATTAATCAGCGACATTAATGCTTTCCATTTTTAGGATTTTAATTTTACTCGAGTGAGTTTCAAATCTCCCTTCAGTTTATGCCAGAATATGGTCTAAAATCCTGGTCTGACAATGTTGCTGACTCCAGGGAAAATGCAGCAGCTTATTCTAATTAAAACAAATTATTCTATAGTCTGGGTTAACAATTAGTTTTGAAGACCAACAATTTCACGGATTTTATCTGCCTTTTGCTTCAAATTTAGTGATGACTCTGCTGTCTGTCTTCTGACCTCTTCCTTCAACACCCTGCTCTCCCAATGAGTCATTTCAGAAAATTCCCCAGCAATTGTCTCGTGTATTGATTTATGTATAAGGCAGCAGCTGCCTGGGCTGCTGCTGTCTGTCAAACATGGCACTTATTTTAATGGGTCAATTGCATGGGTATAATCTATGAACCCATTTAACACTTCCCTTATTTCTGCATGTAATTATATAAAAATTTCTGTTGCAAAAGGTTGAACAAAATATCAGGATAATTCTTACTGGTTCTGTAATGTTAAAGAACCCTTTTGTATTAATCTCATATTATTGTATTTCATTGCTGGTGTAGATTTCTTTGTAGAACAAAGATACTAAAAATTCATTATATTCCATTTAACAAGAAAAATGGCTTCAAAATCCTCTATTACATTTAATTTTTAAATTTTATGAAACTGAAAAATATTACTGCATTTTAAGCATGAGGATTTTTAATAAGCTTAGGGAAAGCTTCTATTGCCTACTGTGTTATATACACAGGCCATACCAACCATGTGAGTACATAGGCTCCCTTTGTGACCAAAAGTCCTCTCAGAAATATTTTTTGGCCACAACCAATATAAAGTTTCCAACCCCACTTTGACCACTGGAAAACAAATAGATTTATTTTATGACTAATCGTTGTAACAAGACCCTATGTCCACATAGTGATATTTTATTCCGGTTTCCTCCATAGCAAATGAGGGGATGAAGCACAATTAATCTAGAAAGGGTTAAAGTTTACAAATGAAGTGGGTGGTTAATTACACTTTATGGAAGTTATAAGCGTATTGTCCAGATACCTAATGCCAAAACCCTTATTCAAAAGCCTAGAGGTGAAACCCTGTTGCTCTAACATTTCCCATGTTTATAGTCCCCAACTTTATCACATATTTACATATATTTGTGCATTACATTTTTCTGAATTAAAGGATTTGAGGTTCTGTAGTACGTGCCTTTTAAAAAAAGACAAAGAACAAATTTGCATGTAAAATAGTTTCATATACAAAACTGATTAAGTACTTTTAGGCTAGGAGAAATCTCAAATGTGTTCCAACAAAATTCAGGTGTGACAGCAGTACTTACCCCAAAGGTTTCTTGAGAAAAGAAGAAAACTCCGTTTCCTTGCCCAAACCACAAAGAAGTAAGACATTCAAGAAAGCAAACAAACTGTAGAGGCAGTTGCCAACTTCAGCACCTTTGGCCTGGAAGGGCATAGAAAGTGACATCTGTAGGACTGGCTTAAAACCTTCAGCAGCTGGGCAGGATTTACTGACAAAAGTGAAACTCCTACATCAGAATTCAGATCTCACATATCTGTGTTCTGCCAAAATTTATTTAGGTATATGAATGAAGCACATGAGACCCTGGAAAAAAATAATATGAAATATCCTGATGGTTTGATCAAGTTTTATCAAATAGTCAGGTACCAGGAGAACTTCCTAAATACAGCAATGCCATGAAAATACTGACAAATCTGAATGCAGATGTTTCTAAAGTCTAGCCAGAAATGGCTGACAGAGATAAGTACTTCAGATTCTTCAGCACCAGAGATGTAACAAGAAAAATGCTTGGAAGGATTTAATTCCTCAGTATTCATCACAGGCACTCTTCAATCAAGTTGCTTAGGAACAAACATTCTGACATTGGACCTTAAGGGTCAAGATAAACTCACGGAGCCTAAAACTAGTCACAGGCTTGCTTCAGTCAATCACTGGAGGGCCTCCTCATTCAAGGACAATACTACTACTGACGCTACTGACCTTGACTGCTGAAATATAGATGCTGATATCCTTGATCTCCTTTTAGACTCCTAAACTTTGTTCTTCCCCTTAATCCTTTCATACAGGAGTTGCCAGCCCTCAGACAGATCTGGAAGACCTTAGGACTTGGAGAGGCACAAAATTGTTCTTGCAGGTCTGTCCTTTTGCTATGTGACTGAAGAACCTGCCCAGAGATATCGACAGAGCAGAGCCATGAAGCATAGCTGTCTGCTCCACAAAGGGCATGGTCAGCCCCAGAGTGTCTTAACCATGTTTGTAAACATAAAACCACTCCAAACTGACTAGACCTTCACCAGATTAATTGATCTGTAGATACAATTTCTATCAGGAGTTCGATACATCAGCCAAAACTTTGCAAGTGAGAAATACCAAAATAGTCTGACAAGCGTCTCGTAAGTTAATTTAATCATTCATCACGAATAAACATTGTTTTCAGTTACTTAAATGGGTCTTTCTAGTAATGTTGCTATATAAAGGACAGTTGAATTTCAGGATGATAAATAAGGTTCAATTTCCCAACAGATTCTATCCCAGCTCAAATACATCAACAGCCCTTGCCAAATATGCTTGCCCAGTGCTCATGATACAAAATCAAAGCAAGTACTGCATTCAGTATTACCCTAATCACTTGGAGTACATCTGATGTGGAATATGCACTGCTCATGGGTTTGTGCTTTTTTGCCTGGTTGGTTCAGCTGTGTGTGTCAGTAGGTCTTCCAGGAAGGAAAAAAACCCAAAAACCTTGCTTTTTGAGTGTTACTGCAATGATGGTTTGAATATTTGGTTCAAGGTCCTTCAAGACATAAGTTTGTGACCATGAAGATTATGCCATGGTGGAAGCCAAGCTGCAACAAGTTTGAACAGCCTAGTTGACTTCCCCAAATGTCACTTCTTCGCTTTTATGGGGGCCGTGACAATTGCCTCACTAGTCATACTCCATTTACTTCTAGAATATAACACAACAATACTGCAGGATGCAAGTGTCTATAGATTGTTATTGGGTGCCCTTCTGGTCATTTGGCTTTGTGCGCACCAAAACTAGTCAGTATTTCTCTTCCTACTAAGAGAACTCACAGATTCTATCACAAATTATATTTCCTTGTGGTTCTCCGTGCAAATTTCTCTTCTGAGGCTGAACTGAGTAAATCATGCAGTAAAGTGCTGGTAAAGATGTGGGCCATGAGAATCTCAGAACTAAATCTTTTGGTGTAGTGAGAGAGGTCAGCAATATAGGGAACAAAAAGGTCTTTCAAATCATTATCAAAACAAGTTCTGCTGTTGCAACAGGGACTTTGTTACCTCTGCACCTCTCTAATAACAACACCAAACCCTCATGTGACTGCAATACCCACTGCCTTCTCAGCCTGTCACTGACCGTGCAGACATGGTCACTATCCCATTGTTACCCAGTACTCCACAACTACCTGGTCACCAACTTATTCATCTGCAAATCCATGTTCTTTGTTTATTCCCCTCTCATCCAGACTTAGATTGGAGCACAACTCCAGTTTTGGCAACAGACAAAATTGAGAACTGCCAGTGCTAGAATTTTGTAGATAAAATTTGTCTACTTGCCTTCTGTTCTAGACATTTCTCTTCTAGCAGCTGCAGCCACAGCAAGAAACATGTGTTTCAAACCTTTCAGCACTCACAGGTATCTCCATGTCCCTAAATTCTAACAACCACCCTGATGCATGTGATAGAAGGAAAAATATATGATGATTGGAAAATGCATTAGGAAATTCCACTAGCAAGTTCCAGACTGGCACAAAAAGATGAAAGGCCTTATTTTGATTGCTACATTCTTCAGTAAAGGCAGTTTTATCACCATCAGTTTCAGAAATAAGCAGTTCAAACCAGCAGGAATTTATTAAGAACACTTCATTTCTTCAGAGACACTTGTAACAGCAGTGTCTAATTCTCATCTGTCCCATGGGGCTTCTCTTACAGAGAAAGATGTCTACTTTTCCTCACAGCCCACACATGAGCAAATAAACTCTTAATTCCCTTCTCTCCATGTCTGATATTTATTCATAGTGCAATGGGGTGGAGTGAATTCAGCAGCCGAAGGGCCATTTGCTGGTCCTGGGTGCTCCTCTGGGGGAAGAGATGTCACCCTCCACTCTACATGATGATGCTCTTAATATTGTGACAAGCATGACTGGCTAAAGATGATGGCTACTGACATTAATTTGGAAAATAGTGTATTGATAACCATTTGCTTCTCTGTGCTGATAGTCCAACAACCTGCAGTTGGACTTAACCTTAATTTCCAATTTTTTTTTTTAATTTTGTAGCGTGTACTGAGGCTTATGTGAGTATAACATAAATGGAGCTGAAAGCACATCTGCCCTTTAGACTTGGCATTTACTCTTCCCAGAAAGTCTCTCTTATTGTTTCTGTTCAAGAATATATGAAGTTTGCTGCTTCAATACTGTATTTGGAGATGACGGAGGACAATAAGAAGCTGAGGCTGAGCAAGTTTGTCATGGAACTGAGCAGCTAGACACCATAGCTTGAAGATGATAGTCCTGGGCTTAAAAGCAGGAGCCAGGGAATACAACTCTTTCCTTGTATCCATATACTTGTAAAAACAAATCATGGTAGACTAGAATGTATAAAGTTTTTTTCAAGATCCCACCACCTTCTGATTATATTTTTTTTGTCACTTCTCTTGTAGAAGTTCTCCAGAAAGGCAGTACAAAGTTCATTCTCCATAAACTAAGGAAGATTTGTGTCAATTTGCCACTTCTACTCTGGACATTTCTTGAGGGTATGAAGGTAGTCTCTTGATACCCCATCTCAATCACATTTCTACCCTGAAAGAAGCTAAAGAAAGGGTCTGGTGTCCCTGATCTCTTAGGTAATCCTCAGCATGAGAAAACATGTACTTAACTAATCCACACAGCCATACATAACTGATCTCACTTACTGTAGTGAGTATTTTACACAATGTCAGCGTCTTGGCTAGCTAATAACTAACCTGTAATAACTATCCTGTTCTTACCACAGGATGTGCAGCCTCCTAATTTTTGCGGGATAGATGATTAGTTTTCACAGCCTGCGTATTTCCATGGATGAGATCCTGCTTTGCTCAAGTATCTCTGTGAAGAAAAACTCAGTCCTTTCCCAGGCTTGAGATTTGCATTGAAAAGGAAGACAATATTCAGCCTTCTGTAACTATTGACCAAGTGAATGTTTCTTTCCTCAGACTATTAACTAATCAGGATTATCTGTGTGATTCTTTAGTTACTCTGAATCCTAGCATTACTTTGGATGCCTATTTAGGGAAATCAATGTTCCTGTGACTTTAAACATAGCTTTATAGTAGAAATGCCTTTTCCAAATATTAACTATGTATTGTGGCCAGGATATACTGTGGATGTAGTTCTCTAAATTCACTCTAAAATAACCCAGAGAAAAAACAGATGGAAAAGTTTTTTTAAGTCTTCATAACAAATCCCAAGCAATTTCCAGAAACTATGTCAGTCAGTATAATAAGCAATTGCACTCACAGTTCTTCCTTTTTGAAAGATTTGATATTGTATCTATAGGACTTCTTAATCCTGTGTTGTATTTATACATGTTTTGAAGTCTTGTTTAAACTTTGGAAAGTGAAGTTATTGGAAACTTGGCTATTCTCTTTTATTTGATGGCCAACCAAAATACTGGATATGTCTTGTCAGATGTAAATGATAGGATAGCATGTTGTGATGTATGTATTTTAGCAACCAAATCCTTGTTTGTAGAGGTTTTATGTTGACATGGGAATCATGCACCACTTCATCAGTAATTTCACTCCCAAACCAGGGTAATTATAATAAAACACAATAGAGTAGAACCAAGCCACAACTGAAGCATTAGCTTTCTATCCTATCCCATCACTTGTGAATGAGATGTGAAAAGTTCAGGCTTACTGTAACTCTTTCCTAGTGACCAATACACAGGATTTCAAACAATAAAAACAAAAAATTTTCAAGTTCTTACTGTTTTGGGTTTGATTCCTCAAGCAGAAGAGCTACAAAAACACTGCCATAATTCAATAGAACCTCATTTTATGACTTGCCCATCTCTTTAAAAACTCCCTGTTCTGATTATCTTTCTGTATGGTGCCTGTCTAATGAAACATGCTGAGCTGAACTCCTCTTTACTAAGGTACCTACTAAATAGAAAAGTTTCTGATACATTACCATTTACCCATACTATCATTGTTCTCTATTGCTTTGTTGCTTTATTATTTGTGCTTCTGGCAGCCTTGCCATCCTCAAACAGTACCTCAACTGCATCTGTTAGTCTTGTGAATTTAGGGCACAGGTAACAAATTCACTGCACAGCTGTGATGCTTTCATTCTTATATCAGAATAATCGACACACCTGAGGCAGTCTGGTTCCCCTTCAAATAGCAACAGCACTGCCATGTCCATGCTAAGTGAGTTGTTCTCATTTATTTTCAGAATTAACTAACATAATTAAAAATGCAAAGGAATTAGTTCATACTTTGCCACCAGTTCAAGAAATAAAAATGTTTCTCTAATTATCTCTAAATGTATCATAAGTTATGTCTTCAAAATAAGGAGAGAAGAGGTTTGGATAACATTTATGGCTTAAGTTGAAGGAACATTAGGTAAGCTTACTTTGGCTCTGATACATTCACGTTGTAGTGTTTGTTACTGTTTGATTCATCTGAAATCTGTCTTAGGGTACAATGCAAAAATGTGTATTCTATCACCATCTGTTAAAATGTGGGAGGGGTGGTGATCCTTATCTCTGTGGGAGATATCCTCTGCTGATGTGCCACCTGATAAAATCAGGGGGATGATCATTGTTATCTTTTCACAACTCATCCTTCCTCCAGAAGATATGTTCTGTTAATGGGCCATTAAGTCCTATTGTGTGACTGATAAGATTACATCATCCCATTGGGAGATGCCCCAGCCAGGGGGAGGAGACACGCCTTTCCTACCTAGATAAAAAACTGGGGTTTGGGAGGCGAAGGCAGTCCTTTCCACGGGATCCCAGATGGAAGTTGGGCTTTTTTTTTTTTTTTTTTTTTTTTTTTTTTTTTTTTTTTTTTTTTTTTTTTTCTTCCCTCTCCTCCTTCCCCCCCACATCATCACTGGATCTTCGGAGGAAAACTGCACCTTCTACAGGAGCACTGCTTCAACTGAATCACATCTGTCATCCAGGAGGACTGCAGCCACCATTTATACGGACTGCTATCAACACCCTGACTGACAGGGTGTCAGGTTGTATTTCTGACTTTGTCGGTGGTTTTTCTTTTATATTATTGCATGTATTTTATTTTTTCTCTTTTCTCCTATTAAATTGTATTACTGACTTGGAGTCTCGCACTGGTTTTACTTTCAAATCAACACAAATCTCTTTCTAAGGACAAACAGTTGCTTTAATCAGAGCAGAACTGCACCCATTCCCTGTTAAAAAAAAAAAAGAAAACACCAACAAAAAACATCATCTAGGCTTAGATCCCAAGGGCTGGGAAGAAAATAAACAAATCAGCTCTAGTTCTTCTACATCGAGAGTCAGGCAGATAATAAAAAGGTAATACTTTAAAATATTTTAAAAGGTAATACTTTTAAAACAAACTTTGACAATTTCTCCTTTTGAAGCTAAGATCTCTTTGAAGGCTGTAACGTGGTGTTTAGAACACAGTCTACTGTGGCTGTCTGCAGATTTGAGCTCTTTACCACTTCCCGAGGGGAATACATCTATGGATATTTACAAAAGCGTTTACCAGAGGAGTGTATGCACATTTCTGCGGCTATCCATTCACAGACCCTAACATATTCGTGCTATAAAAATCAGTAAGATACTTAAAGATTCTTAAAAATTAATTACAGCTGAATGCAACTTCTGCATAAAAGGGAATAAAAGACAGTATCTAAGTATTACTTATTTACTATGCATACATGGAGCTGTAGTGTATTCATTTGTCTAAACCCCTTTTTGCATTAATCACCTTGAACTGCCTTTCTGCCCCTGCCTCAGTCTCTGTCCCAGAACTGCATAAAGTGTGGTCTATTATCTTTTCAGTCTTCATACGTAGATTTTAAATTTATTATTTTATTTGGTACAAGAGTAAGCTAAATATTCTTCTCTTCAAGTAATGTCTCACTTGTTAAATTATTGTTCCAAGAAAAATCCACCCTTGAAGATTCCAGCCTCCTAAAATCTATCTACCGCCCTCAAACACAAGTAACTTTGCATCTTAAGCAGCTCAGCATAGTGTTTTTTAAATCCTGTATCTTTGAGGAAGGTCAGAGGAATGTTTTCTGCCAACAGAGTGATTAAAAAAACAGAGAAGATGTTTTCCAAAGCTTCCCAAGATCTGAAATGAGCCAAGGATAGATGACCTTCCACACCTCTTCACCAGCCAATGCATCTGCAGAACACTGTAGGCTTGGTAGTAATGCACCCAGGTGCCTACCACCTTTACAGGCAACATCTTCTGCCACATCTGATCAGACCCCAGCTTTTGGCAGAGCTGCTGCCTGGTGTGGGAAAGGTTTAAGTTGTCCAAGCCATTGTGCAGTGGCAGGTGTCAGCTTGGAGCTGAATAACCACCCATTAATTGCCTGTGTTTCTTCCCCTCAAGGACAATCACAGAAAGAGAATAAGGCGGTAATTCCCAGCAATGAAGTAAATGTGAACACACTTGGGAAATGCATAGTTGCAGCATGATCTTAATGTAAACAAGAGGAAAGAAGTCACTGAACCCAGGATGATGAGGTCTTTTCCATCAGCCCTTGCTCTGTGAGTGCCATGCCCATCACATCTTCCCTGACCCACACGTGTGTGGCAGGATGTAACCCTGCCCAAGACAGGAAGGTTTCAAGAGAAGTTTGATGAGGTGTTCCTGAGCAAAAGAGGCAGTTGTGAATGAAGCCATAACACCACCAACAACTCAAATTGTTAATAAGGTACAAGTACAAAATCAAAGCATGTCCCCACAAAAGAGATGCAGTTTTGTAGGCTCATCACCATGAGATGACAATTCAAGAGTTTTCCCTGTGTGCTGGAAAGGGAATCAGTTGTGTTTCCTGAATTAACTACCAGCCGAAACATACCTCAAAAATCAAATCCAGCTACTACAGTCAATGACAAAGGTTGCAGCCCACAGCTGCCTACACTACTCTATGCTATTTACCTAATGGATGGGATTTTCCACTATCATGAGGACAGCTTTAGGTTTCCATAACAGAAAAAAATAAACATTTCCTTCCCCGTTTTTGTAGTACAGAGCAGAGTTTGATACAGCATAGAAGTCTCTCTTCCTTTTTAAGTGGCTCTACCAAGCACATGACTTTGCAACTGAAATAATTAACATAAGGCATCTCAAGTTGACAACACTTTATGTTTACAGGATCTTTAACGTAAAAGGAGTTTCTTCCAGGAATTTCATTCACCAGGTTTAAGAATTCTTAGTTAAAAATTATTATCAAGAGTTTCTTAAGCTATAGAAAAGCCTCATTAACTAAAGCTAAGATTAGATTTTTTAAGCTGGTGATTTTGTTACCTCTTTCATTTGCAATCCTTTGTCTATGTAAGGGCTATATAAATATTGTATTGTATTACTATCAATATGTGCCAGTGGAAGATTATACAATATACATCACTATGAGAATCTGTATGATTTTAAAATTGCAGAACCATTTATTATAAATAAAATACAGTGGAATGCAACCGTAACATAAAAGGGAATAAAATGAGGTCTCTACTATTACATACAAAGCATCTTTCTCTTATATGTGAAGATAATGCTCTCAATGACTGTTTAGTAAATATCTTTACCCAAATTAATCTACATGGGTACAAATTCTTGTGAAATGCAATATGCTTTCACTATCTTAAGAATCTTTAATGTCTGTAATGAATGTGAATTTGACCTATTCCATACAGCACTGTTTTCTGAAAATTGCAGTCTACTGTGACACCAATTATGAAAATGCCTCCTCCAACAAAAAGATGGCTGCATAGCACTAGGAGTTTCCTTTGCAGTGTGTTATTTCCTGGAAACACACCTGGACAAAAAAATGGAAATAATATTTCCTGTTCTTTTTTTAAAGCCTCTACAAGAGGTTTTTGCTCAAATACAGCCCTTGTGGGTCAGACAATATTTTTCAATTTTTCATAGATTTCTTTTGCCTTCTCTTTATAGCTCAGTGTTTCACGATTGCTAGACTGAACTCTAATAACAAGAAGAATAGTGCAGTGTTTCATCTGGGATGACAACCAAACAAACGCTGACAAGATATTTCACACATCTGAAGGCATTTTTCTGCACGTGCTGTTCTTATGCATCATCATCTCACCTCCAGCATCCAACTTCTGCATAAATGAGTTTCTGAGTTTCATCCTTTCCAGAATACTTTTTGCTTGCTTTATATGTGCTTATAAAGCACATAACCTGTTTTTTGCAGGGATAGAGTTAATTTTCATCTTAGTAACCGGTACAATGCTGCGTGTCTCCGCATACAGCGAGGATGTTTCGGGGCAGCGCCGACACCGTCGATGGCCGAAATCTATCTCTGCCTCCTGGGATGCGCTGGCGGAAGCAGGAGGTGCAGCACACCGGGCTGCCCAGGAGAGGGGGCTGGCTGCCCGACCCGCCAGCGCTTCCCGAGCCTCTTCCGAGAGAGGCGGAGCGCCGTGTAGCCTTAGCTGCACCCCACCGGCAGCGGCTCCCAGGCAAGACGTTATATGCTGTGAAATACTCCTTCGGCCAGTTCGAGTCAGAAGTCCTCGCCAGGCTCCCTCCCAGCTCCTCGTGCAGCTGCTCCCTGGCAGAGCTGAAAAGTCCTTGGCTCAGTGTAAGCCCTGCTGCACCTAAAACATCAGTGTGCCGTCAACATTGCTCTCATTCTGAATCCAAACCGCAGCGCTGTACCAGTTACTAAGTCGAAAATTAACTCTATCCCAGCCAAAAATAGCTTATGTTCTTTATATCCCACTCAAACTAGGAGGGTCTTTACAATCTGAAGAAACAGGTGCTGTGCCAAGTCCTGAATGGCAGCTTCAAAAAGAGTATCTCATTTTGGAGTGGCTCACATAAAAACATCCAACTGATGCATCTGATATATCAATGAAGTCAATGTATATTATTTTAGAAAACAAACCTAAACTGCATGGGAATTGCACAAGAAAATGCCACTGTAGGAACAATAAAGGAGGTGGAAGGGTACATGATATCTTTCAGGTAGGAGTGATTTAAAAGAACAGAATACAGAACCTTCCAAAAATTTGACTACAGAAAATTAAAAGATGGATTCTGAAGTTTATTCTGATGGTTTTGCACATATTGTTTTGGCAGAAAGGCCTGTAGATGTTTTAATATCTGATACAAATCTATGTGACCATGTGCTAAGCATGGAAGAAACCTAAAAATAAAGAATATGGCTTAGTCATTTCAAATTTTCAGTTTTCTTGCCACTTGCCTAGTTCTCTTTGTCTCATTTTTTATTTGCATGATTTAGTATTTTTTTCATCTACTCACTCAGAATTCCCCACCCATGTTTTTTTCAGAAAAACATTTGTCATTTTGACAGGAGCAATGTATTTTATAGTAGTGGCGATGTATTAGGTTGCCTTTAAAACAAAACAAAGAGGAGGAAGAGGGGAGAGGAAACAAGGGCTAGAGGAGGAATGAGGGCTACTCATTCTAAAGCAATTTAAGATGAAAAGGACAGCAGATACTTCAGTACCACTTTAAATAGTTTCAAATACCTGTTGCCAACACACCCTTCAAAGTCATACTTTTGGTGAAGCCACGTGTCAGCATTTTCAGTCTTTCTATACCTGACACTGCTTTACACCTTATTTCCTTCCTTCCTTCAGTATGTTTAAGTTCAGAAAATGTTTTTGGACATAACTAGAGGCTGAGAACTTTGCAGATATAAGATGTATCCATGAAACAGTTGGGTTTTTGTTAGTACTGCATTATTAACCACATCAATCTAAAATCTGAGGTATTGACTCACTACTGAGGTGATGATAGTTGTACTGATAATACCATAACTGCAAATCTGCTTATTGAAGGTTACAATGATACTTTGTTAGTCTGCTGTCCCAGGCTTTGCAGAATGAGCATTAAAAGTAAGTAATTTGATGCAAATGTTGTCTTGCTTACAGTGCAGTTCTGTACAAGAATCTAGACATATTTTCTCTTCTAGCAGAATAAAATGTAATAAAGTGTCACACTTAAAATCTCTAGTCAAGGGTGGTAGGGTCGTTTTCTTTTCCTAATTTTTACTTTTCATTTTTCACTTAAACATTTTAGTTTCAATAGATCCTGTCACATGAATGACAAAAAAAAAAGTCTCCCTTTTAAAGCGTCATAAAACTACAAGATGTTTATTTGGTCCTATAAGCATATAAACATATTCCTAAGGTTAACATTAGTAGATATATTTCCACATATGAAGAAATTTGTTTCAGTGGAAACCATGAACAGTTAAACACAGAAATACATAAAATAGATAAAATAAAGCATATATAGTAGTTTATTGTTGGGGGTTGAATTGTTCCCGTTTCTTTCTGTGAAGTTTTTCCCATTGTTATGCTAAGTATATGTGGCTACACCTTAGCTCAGATAGCTAGGGTAACAGTTTCTCTCACAGGAGGGTGAGGACAGGGGGAACATCGGAAAAGGAGGTGGGACAGGGGCCTGGGCTCTCGCTCTCTCACTCGCTCGCTCTGGAGTCGGAGGAAGACAGCCAGGACTCCTACCTAGCGTCCTCCCTGCCATCCCAAGGCCAGGAGCCACATTCCCTGATGTCAGACATTGCACTGCTGCCTTCCCACTTCATCCTACTACCTCCGGGCACTCTGCCGAACACCACGACCGACACCGTGAGGGGGGAGTCGCTCCTCCATCCCCCTCACCCCTGGGCCGCTGCCGCCATCACTCCAGCCCTCTTCGACTGCGCGGGACCTGCCCTGCCCCCACAGCACCGATAACTGAGCGCAGGGAGAGGGAGCCTGTGGCCAAAAGGGACTGGAACTGAGCTATACTGTTCTGTTTTGTTGTCAATTTTTATAGCTGCTTTGTTTCTGCGGTTTGCCTTGTTAGATATATTAGTAAAGAACTGTTATTCCTACCTCCCATATCTTCTGCCTGAAAGCCTCTGATTTCAAACTATAATAATTGGAAGGGAGGGGGTTGCACTCTCCATCTCAGGGAAGGGGTTCTTGCCTTTCCTTAGCAAATACCTGTCTCTCAAACTGAGAAATTTATAGACAAAAATATAGCTAAAATGGGACAATTATTGATGTATACAAGGATTGCAAAGAGAGGTTTTTCAGGAAAAACAGGTAGTTTTACCTACAGGTAAAGGATTTATTACTAGTTTCTAGCAAAAATAAACCATAAAAAATTCCATTAAATGTTTGAAATTGCTTAATTTTTGGTCTCATTAAACTCACAATCTGTAACTGTGAGTGAAAGCACTTTTCCTCAGACAGAGGAACTTGTTATGAAACAACAAAGAAGCACAATATGAAAAAGTAATTTTTTCATATGTCAAGCAGGTAATCTGTAGATGGAACAGAGAGGAAGTGATGAGGGGAAATTAATCAAAAATAATAATATTAATTAGAAAGATAAGACAGTAGAGGTGGAAAAGAGAGATAAATGTGAGTGTGATTGGCCAAAAAGTAAGAAATTGGCTCATAAACAGCCCAGAAGCATTCTGTGTACTCAAAGCCCTTTCCAAAAGCCAACAGAAATTCAAAATGGTCTTTTGTTTAAAAGTAAAGTACAAGCATTTCTTTCTTCTTTCCAAGTGAATAAGCTCTTATCTTTAAGATAGAATTTGTCTTGTGTTGATGACAGGCAAGAGCTCAGAGAAGAACATTTCTGTCACTGAGCTGTCTAGTGAACTGCTGTGAGTTACAGTCTAATAAAGTTCCCATTACCATCAGAGACAGCAGGATTTTTGGACTGTTTCTTTTCCAAGGAAGGAGAAGTTCTCTTTAGAGCATAGGATCATAAAATAATGATTCATGTGCATGTTAAAATTTGAAGACTTTTATCATTTGACAAAACACACGTAGGAGGAAGTTGGCTAATTTCATGGAACAAAAATAATGCCTTCAAAAGCCACACGTCATCCTGTTAATATGGTTACTATGGTTGTTATGAAATATGCTGAATAGCGCGGTTCAGCTGCTGCAGTGAATATTAAACAGCAATCACTGCTTGCACATCATCACATTATCCTGGGAAAAAAAAAAACTTTAAAAAATAATGTTTTATTTCGATACCTGATAAATGTTTGGAGCTTGGCTGCTGATTTCAGTTCATCATTTTCTTGCTGCAGGGTGAGCTGAAATTCCTTGCACTGGGGAGTTCATTCACTTAAACTGAACCATGTCATGGAAGAAAGAATTACAACAGCTTTAACACTGGAGTGGGGCAGTTAAGTGAAAATCCTAACTGTATACTTGCCTTGTAATTTCTTAGTCAAGTGATTTTTTTTCTTCCTGTCCTATGGTTGAAATAGTTAATCACACCCTATCCATATTATCTATTTGGGAAGCAATCTGATCACCTGCAGTGCAACCTACTTAACTCTTCATGAAGGAGAAATAGACATTAAGAGCCCACAAACTAGAGAAGCTGAGGTATTAGCTCAGCTAGCCAGGGATTTCTTTGGCTGTGGGTTTGCAGCTTGAGGTTTGAGAACCACTCATGCACAGGAATATGGATCTCCATCGCATCCTGACGTGTATTTAGCCAGTTCCTTTGATTTCAAAGGGGATTTGGGGGTGTAATGTCTTTGCACATCTTAGTGTCTACCTTTAGGCACTACATGTAACTACTGGAATGTCTGTTTATATTCTGTTGCAGGAACCAACATACTCATTTCAACTGTTTATGGCAGCATGGAAGGACAGGAAGAAATACTTGAGACACTTGTATCAAAAAGTGGCTCACCTTACATCCAGCTACTTGATGTAATGAGTCATGCTAGAGATAAGTGTTGCAGTGCCCACACTTCACCTTAGAGCAGTAGCTGCTGTGAGAACAATTAGCTGATGTCCTAAAGCGTGAACACCAGAGACCTGTGACCTGCCTCAAGTGAGACACATGGACTCTACCTTTAGACTTTCTCACTGCCCAGGTAAGGGATCACACTGAAATAACCACCTGCATTTCAGCACTAACACAGTTTAGGAAGCTCTATATCACAACCCATCCACTGGAAAAGCCAAATGACAAGAAAGCCTTCTTGCTCCTTCCTAAACTCTCTTCCACAAGTATTGCAGACTGACACATCCTCCTTCCAAAGAACAGCATTAATAAGCTCTCAGGCACATGTGCCTCCATTTGGCATCCCTCTTGCCCTACTCCTGCCACAGTAGGAGGCTGAGAAGTCTTTAGAAAGTAATTTACATCATGCGGCTTTATAAGATTTTACTTATTATCTGTCAAATACCAATAGCGTTTTTGAATAGGAAATTTCCTTCAGCCTCAAAAAAGTACTCATCTTCAAAGTGAACCCTGATGGTCTTTCTCCAGAAAGAAAGAATATAAACCTGAACATAAGCACATTTAAAACAACGCTGAAATATTAACTGGTACTGGTTGCTAGCTACTTATTCTGCAAAAGAACCTATTATTGACACACATTTTTACAGAGGGAGCAGAGCTAAAGAGCAAAAAATACTAACTTAAATATAAGCAGAGGAAAACCAAATGAGGAAGGCTTTAGAATGTAAATTATGAGTACTGTTACTGTGCTTCTCTTTCCATTTTTCTTGCTCCAGAAGATCACAGGCAGTCTTTTCTTAATGCCCTGTAATAGGCACATGTGAACATAGTCCAAGGTAACAATTTAAATGGAATGTTGTCTGAAACCTAGGCACAACCTGCTCCATTCCTTTAGAAGGTGGAGCAGGCACTCCATTACCTGCACATGAAACTCAATTGCTCACATTCAAACTTCAGCATCAGGACAGAAAGACATGCCTCTGCTAGGAAAGCAGTTGTGTTGTTTTGGCTGGGATAGAGTTAATTTTTTTCTTAGTAGCTGTGGTTTGGATTCAGTATGATAATAATGTTGACAACATACTGATGTTTTGGTTATTGCCAAGCAGTGCTTAGCCTGAGTAAAGGATTTTTCAGTATCTCAGGTGCACAAGAAGCTAAGGAGGGAGCATGGCCAGGACAGATGACCTGAACTGGCCAAAGGGATGTTCCATATTATAGAACATCATGGTCAATATTTAAACTCAGGGGAGTTAGCTGAGAGCTGCCAATTACTGTTTGATGATGGGCTGGGGATTGGTCAGCAGGTGGTGAGCAATTGAATTGAGCATCAGTTTTTTCTCTAGTTTTTTAGTTTTCCTTTTCCTTGTTCCTGTTATTAACCTGTCCTTGTCTCAGCCCATGGGTTTTACATTTTTCCAGTTCTCCTTCCCATCCCACGGGTTTGAAGGGGCTAGTGAAGAAGCAGTTGCATGGTACATAGTTGCCAGCTGGAGCATAACCACAACATCAGTATTGAAGAAACTGCAGAGTCCTTCCTTACATGACCTAACTTTGTCTGTCTTTCACTGTGTTCAGATCCACTGACAATGAGGGAAATACCTCTGCACAGTCTGGAAAAGATAGTCCATTAGTCCATGCTCAGCTCATTTTTTTCAAGTCTATACTGCTAAATGTCCTCTCTTTGGACAGTATTACAAACGTAAGATTACCTGTGCACATTTCTTCAGGACTTTCAAAGCCAACTTCTACATAATTTAATCTGTCTGAAACCATGTCCTGAGTGGTTACTGACTGTAAATCCCCAAATCTCTCAATTCCCTATCCAAAAGCAGAAGATTATCAGCTCCCAAAATTAAGTTGTTGTTTAGCTCACTAATATGATCTGAAATTAGGGCACCTAGCAATAATACTCTGTGTGATACACAATTATATATTTTGACTCTCAAAATTCTCAGTTGTGGAGGCCAATGGGCCTGCCACAGCTCTGCCCACGGCCCTGCCCTGGAGGGATGTCCCTTGAATGGGCTGTGATTAGTTTATCTCAACCCTCCTGGAGAGATGCCCCTTAGGTGGGCACATTCTCCCTTATCATGAGCTATACCCAGGCTTCAGTTATCCCACCGTGCCTTCGTACCCATGTTAATATTTTGTAACCCATTAATCTTTCCCCCCTTGGTACCACCCTTGCTTTCCCCCATATAAACCCCGGCCTCTGCCTAGTTCAGCAGAGAGGTGTCCTCCCTGGCCCCCTTCACAGAGCTGCTGGATTATAAAGGAACCTCTGTGGAAATTGCCATACAACACTTCTGTCTCTCTGTCCCTGAGTCAGCCTAGGATAGCCTCGCAAGCAGAGCTGGAATCACTGAGACCTGATATCACTTAGAGCTGATCACTTGTGGCCACAGGCTGCAGCTTGCTGAGGTTTATCCAGTGGCTAGGAGACCTGCCAGAAGACCCCCTTAGAAGGCTGTCCCTTGCTAGACCCTCTCTCTGGGAAGGTTGTGGCATTCTGGGTTGGGGCAACGGACCAGACCTCCATAGACCCTCCCTAGCTACTACACAATAGCCTTAGCATATTGTGCTTTAATGTGATGGGTTGACTTAGGAAGAAGAAACTCAGAGGGAAGTTCTCTAAGGAAGCTTCCTCTGTGGGGGGTGGGACAACTTCAACAGCCAATGGGAGAAAGTTAGTTCGCTCCATGAACACACATTTTGAAGGAGGTAATCCAGAACTGAGACTCTTTGTTTTTCCAGTGGTTGAGCAGGTAACATCAACCCAAGTTTCCCCCCCCAGGCGGGGGGAGGCTCGGGAGGCTGCTTGGGCCCCGTTTGCAAACGAGGAGATCCGATGGCCGGGAGGAGGAGAGGCTCCTTGATAAGACCTTCACGGCTTCCTCCTCCACGGGCCTGCGACTCTGGGGTGGGGGGCCCGGTTCCCACTGCTATTGGAAGGGCCTGCCCAGCCCCCACGCGGCCTGGGGGAGGCAGCCGGGCCCTGTTTGGAAGCAGGGGTGGCCATGAGCAGTGTGGGGCTACAGCCCAGCCCCAAAAAGGCTGATTGACACCTCAGCCGCCCCACCCCCCAGTGTGGCCTGAGCCTGGCCCAACTCTTGCAGTTGTGTTAAACTTTACCTCTTTAGTGCACAGATAAGATTTGCAAAACCTCCGGCCTTCCTTTGAATATGAAAGGGAATAAGAAGATTTCTGAAGTCAGTGATGCAAAAGCTAACTTTTTAGATGGAAGGAGAATGAGGAGATGCTGTCAAGATGGCTGAAAATCTTTTTGTAAGATTGTAGGGATGAACTGATGTACTGAATATTCCTATAAACCATGGAAAAAGGCATGGGGGGATAGAGACGTTCCATTTGATGGATGATTTGACCAAAAAGCACCTGTGTTGAGAATCTTTTGCCCCGAGGAAAGAAGTGGATTTCAGTTTTCTGAAGATGAAGCATAAACAGAGAGAAAAAAAATGAAGAGAACCTTGGCTGTGGGACATTTTATTCTTAAAAGTAATACCCCATGAGACAGACATGGCCCACATCTACAGCTTTGGGAAGGCTGTGGAGTTGGGAGGAGTGTCATGATTGCAGGTTCCCAGGTGTATGCAAATCGTGAAAAATGAAACCACGAGAGGACTGTTTTCTTCCTTCTTGTGGAAAAATCCCTACAGCCTCAACAAGAGGAGGCTTCTCTCTCTGGAAATGAACTGAAAAAGACTAAATTGGGAACTGACCGAAGTATTTGTTGTATGCTTGTTTTGTTTTTATGAAGGTTGGGAGAGAGAAGGAAGGAGTGGTCTGAAAAAAATCTTATTCTGAATTTGCTCCCCCCCCTTTGTTTGTGTAGTTAATAATTTTTTTTATACTCTCTTAAGTTCTAGGCCTGTCTTGCTCTTTTGCTCCTGGTTCTGTCTCACAACAGAAAAATGAGTTTATTTAAATTGGCAAATCAAAACCAAGACATAATTTGGTGCATTGGCTGGGAAACAAAGCTAAACCAAGACATTTAATTACTTTATTTAATTACTAACTGGGTTGAGTATAGCTTAATAAAGCCTATTCAGCATATGCTACTTGAATTTCCTTGATTAATGCAAGATGTGATGCCATTTTAGTAGGAACTGAAACAGTTCTTTACCCATCAGGATTCCCTCTATATACCCTGTAGAACAGGAAAAGCAGAACACACACTTTTTTTCTCCTCACTGAGATTCTGTAATATAGTATTTTGAAAAAGCTAGCAGAGGAGAGGTGATAGGCCATCCAGGAGGCAGAGACTAAAACATTAATCTGACAGGTCTTAAAATATCAGTTCTTTATCTGAAGACAGATATTTTTCATCTCTGCCAGATTTGATCCAGGATCTCCCTTCCATAGTTTCATCATGCCTTTCCCTTAAAGCCAATAGCTCCTTTCCCTAACATTCCACCTATCAATAGCTTAAACTCTCCCAGGTCTCATCAGTATTCTAGAAGGGCTGTTAAGAGGACAAGAAGATTGAGGAGAGAGTCAAGTTGTACTAGCAGATACAAATTATTTTTAAAAGGTGTTTTTTCTATTTATTTCAGTGGTACTTTACTTCTGATGCTGAAAATTTTATATTATTTGAAAGTAGCAAAGTAGTTGCTTGACGTAATTGTTATGCTGTGAGTAAAACTTTAGTTGAACTCTATGGCTATGTTGTATATGTCACAGATGTATTGTAGTGAAACCTGGAGGTAATAATCTGAACATTAGTAATAGTTAGAACAGAAAAAGCTGGCAGCTTAATTATTATTTAAAAATTAGTAGCCAGAGTGGACAGCCCCTAAATTGTGGCATATGAACTGTAACAACACTATCACAACATGGACTATAGAACTGGCTGAAACCCCCACTGAAACCAACCTAAGAGGATGTAAAAATGACCACATAGCAATCACTTGGCAAAAAAAACAACAAAGGGTGACATACCACAGCCCTTAATATGGCTGCTGCTCCAGACTGCCACATGATGGATGGGGAGCTTACTCTGCAAGCATGTATTTGCCAAAGGATTTCTTTTTCCATGGTCCCTTTTCTCAGGTACTTGGCTAGAGCTACCAGGTATCATAATTGATTGGTGCCAATACACTTATCTAATGGAGATGCCAAAAATCTCTATAACACTTAGGTTTTAAGGAAATTAGATTTGGGGTTTTTTTTGTTCTTCTTCTAATCCTGCGTCTATTGTAGCATAATTACAAAATGGAAAAGCTACAATCTAATTGCCTTTTCTTGCATTCAGATCTCCATTTTCCCACTAACCAGCAAGTTGGCTGGTTCTGTGAGCAGATCTGGCTATTTGATTTGATAGGCACATTTTACTGAGATATGAGCCTCAGCTAGTTATAACTATCAAATGTATCATATTTTTAAAATTGGGTTCCAACAAATCATTCAGTCAGGAATATGAAGGAATACTGAGGGTTCTGCTTTCCTCATTATATTAATGGTTACACACAACCTGCACAGGCTTTAGTTACCTGAAATCTAGCCTCTATTTATTTGCTATATTTTCAAGACATAACACTCATCTTTTCATATGATTTCAGAACTACAGATGAGGCCTGAATAACAGTGGCTGTCCACGTGTTATCACAAATTATGCTGCTAATCCATTCTAAATTTCAACCACATTTTATTCCAAGATATATTTATTTCAAAACATGCTGTGACAGAGGATTGCTGCCTTTGGTTTGCAATGTGTTAAACAGCCTGTATCAAACCTATTCGGTGACAGGTAATTCAAATACATACTGCCAATTGAGATATAAGTCTTTCTCTTTACATTTGCATGAAAAATAACAGTAATTCATAAAAACAGTTACCTCGCTGAAAGCCTGAGGTGATCTTTAGCACAATAACTGCAAAAAGCACAACAAAACAAACTAAACATAGATAATAAAAATTAAAAAAATGAGTAAAAAGCATAGAAGTACTTAAAGTGATTGTATTTGCAAAGTTAGATTAAGAAAAAAATGTATCTTACAAGGTATTCCTCACACCTACAGAAATTCCTCTTCCTTCCCATTAATGAGGGGTAATACTGAAGAGGACATTGTATTGTGATTTCTGGGTTTGTGAAACAAAGATTAAGCAATTCACCTCAGCTATCATTTACCATAATGTCTTTTTAAATAATAAATTCTTAGAGTATTTGTTTCCAGCAGTGTTCTAACTCCAGGTTCTAACTCCCAGCACCACCTTGCTGGAGTTACTCCGCACAGATATCCACGGGCTCTAGTGGAGTGAGCAAAGCACGGTGGAGCAAGTGGTCCTTATCTTGGTATTTCCTGGACCTAGTTGTTTTCACCTTTCTTCCACTGTTTCCCTGCAACACCCGTTTCTTGTCAAAATAGGTGGATATAGTCTGTAGCACTGAACTGCAGACAAACCTTACATCATATGTAAGCATTTGACAAACTCTGGGCTTCATTAAGGTTGAAGACCCAAAGGAATGAATGGTTTCCTTCAGTGGCTGATTGATTGATTTTCTGTTGTATTTTCACAATGACAGCAGTCATGCCTAGATCCTGTCTCTGTGGTGACCAGCGGCAAGACGCAAGAGAATGACCTGAAGTTGTGTTAGAGGAGGTTTAGGTCAGATATAAGAAAAAGGTTCTTTATCCAGAGTGTAGGGTTTGGGTTCTGGAGCAGGCTCTCCAGGGAAGCGGTCACAGCACCAATCCTGATAGAGTTCAAGAAGCATTTGACAATGCTCTCGGGCACGTGGTGTGACTCTTGGTGCAGGGCCGGGAGTTGGACTCAATGATCCTTGAGGGTCCTTTCCAACTCATAATTCTCTGATTCTGTATTTTTCTGGTGCTAATCCCTGCAAAGATAAGGACTGTGCTACGACAAGACACAAGTGCAATCCGAGCGAGCGACAGCTAACCAGTTTCGATGGCTCCACTACAACTTGGGGGGGTGTTGATGTTCAAAGATAAGAGCCTTACCTATGGGCCGCCCCCGCTGCCTCCACTGGGACTCTGCCCCTAGTGCCGCCTGTCCCCCGAGACCCCGCACTACGGGCGGGTAGGGTGGCGGTGGCGGTGTCGGCCGATCCCGCCGCATCCCGCGCTCCATGACGGACAGGGAGGCCGAGCCGGACCCGCCCCCTGCCGCCGGACCCCGCCCCGCCCGTTCCCGCGGCCTGCGGCGCTGCCCGGTGAGGCAGGGCCGCCTCTGCAGGACCGGAGCGGCGCACCGGGGTGAGCTCGCTGCCCCCTCTCCCGGAGCGGGGGGTGAGGGGAACGCGGGGGGGAATAGGCCGAGAGAGATGCGGGGCGTGTTGCTAGCAGAGGGGCGGCGGTGCCGGCAGTGCGGCCCGACCCGGCCCTCCCTTCCTTTCCCTTCCCTCCCTTCCCTTTCCCGACTTCCTCCTCTGCCGATGCCACCGCCTTCTCTAGGAAGGGCGCAGGTTTGTCCCCCTCGGTACGCAGCCCGCTGTCCTGCTGGGGCGAAGGGGAGCAGGGAGACGAAGAGGAGGAAGGAGGAGGAAGGCGATCACGTGCCGGGAGGCGGGCGGAGCGGAGCAGGGGTCCGTTTCTGGGAAGTGGATCCCTCTTCGGCAAGGGGGTGCCTGCGGCGCTCGGGGGATGCTCAGTGGGCACGGCCGCCTGTCCCGCATGCCCGGCGCTGCTCCTTCGGCTGGCGGGCCCGGAGGAGGTTTGCTTTTCCTCTCTCCTCGCTCAGCAAATCCATCCTCACGCAGATACGGCGACCTGTTTGTCCTGCTGGTAACGGTGTGAGCGAGCCAGGCCCTGCGAACACCTGGGTTCCATCGCGGGAAAATGTGCTGAGGGTTAATTTTAGCGTCGGGCTGAGATTAGGGAGCTTCGGAGAGGCACTACCTGCGGTCAGCATCCGAATTTAAATTGCTGAAGTGCAGCGTTTTAATTCCGTGTTGACGGTGACGCTGTTACGTCTGCAGAGGGAGCTGGTTAAACCCGCAACATTTGGTCTCCAGAAGCAGTTCAAGTTACTCATTGATGGAGTGCTAACACTCAGCAGTTCCCAATTCGCCGTAGTCAGGTATAAGTAGACACAGTGGTCGACTTTAACCTGGAAAATATTCACCACAAATACTAGACTTGTTTGGTTGTTTTTAAATCGTGTTAATGTGCTTGAAGGCATAAGACCATCGCTGTATTTTTGCACAACATTGTCAATATTTTTTACTGTGCACGTTTGACATCTTTGTTTACATAATATGTAGATATTATATCTTGTAGATATTATACATTGTGTTGAATATTAATTGCTATGAAAGTTGTCATTTTGTGCTGGAAATCACAGTGTTTTGGGGCATTGTTATTGAATCCAACGTTATGAGAAGGCTCATTTCTATTTGTAAGTCTGTAGTGGTGCTACTCTTTTTAGCAGATGTTTTTCATCAGCTTTGCAGTTTTAAGTAGGCCAGATACAGAGTGGTTTGGCTTTTGTTTGTTTGTTCATGGTGTTCAGGGCGAGTTACTTTGCACAAAATGCACCAATGATCCTCTTTCTGTGGCACAAATCCATAATTTTAAGTTGTTTTTTTTTTGTTATTCACGTGTTAGACTTTTTCAGGATGAATGTTGCTTTCTATAGACTTGGTATGTTGAGAAAGAAATACATAATCTTTTAACAACGCTGGAATTTGTGAAATACTAAACTCAGTTCAGGTGGATTAGGCATTCTTTTTGGTGCATTTGGGCTTGCGTGTGGTTGTCTTGATGCAATGTGGTCTAATTTTCATAAATTCTCAACTGTTTAGCCATGATATTTTCAAAGTGAGTTTAGCACAATTGTTCTAGGCCTTCATTCATGAGAAAGAATGTATTTAGACTTTGACATTTTGAACTTTGTCAGAGCATCCTAGCTAAACATACAGTTATTAAAACATCTTTGTTAAAATGTTTTACCAGGCCAAATGTAATTTCTAGTAAGCACAACTAGTGGATTTCACTCAGTGAATTGTCAGCATACACAATATTGCCAGTGATTTTGCAGAAGGTATTGATGACATGGTAATGGTAAATCACACTTGTGATAGCAGGGACTGTGATTTCTCATGGTTAGGCAGCAGCATCCAGCAACTCGGATGAGTCATTTTGAAGGATCACAGATTTGTTGCTTGTTAAACATTCTCTAATTTAACTGTATGTGCTAAGTATCTATTCTTAATTTGGAATTGTTAGCAACTGTGTTAAAAGACCATTTGTACATTACCTCCCTGCCTTGCTGTCTTAAATTCAGCTAGGAGCAGAATTAAAAATGAGAAATTAAAAAGAGTAGTCCTAGAACCAACTGAGTATCTTCTAATGATGTTACGCTTTTCATATTAAGTTCAGCTACTCAGTTATCAACTGAAGCCCTAAAATAGCTTCACTTCAGACATCAGGAGTTAATTTCTATCTTGCACTGACAGAAAAATTAGATAAATTATGTGGAGGTGTATTACAAGAAATATTTCCTTCTGAAGGTTCAGATGTAGGTCTTTGCTAGAACTTGCTGCTTGGACTAGGTATTTGTTTCCTTACGATGTCCTTTAAGAAGAAAAATAGAACTAAAATGTAAAACCTGAAACTTCCTTCTGTTTTTAAGCACCTTCAAGAGCTGTAAAAGAGGAGTTAAGAGTGAAAAATTCTTACAAAACTTTATCCCGTTTTGAAATGGATGTCAGTTTCTTGAAATGCTGTTTTCTTTAAGAGCACTGAGGAATTTTCAGGAGTTGTTTGCCTGGAATAAACTTTTGTACTGTTTTGTGGAATAGTTTTTGAGGGAGTGACAGAATCCTGAGTGTTTCTTACTAATACATAAAATGCCTGAGCTATTTCAGGAAGAGTTCCACAATTCTGTGCTGGCAAAAGAATAGTTTTTCTTGGCAAACTAGTACCTGTCTAGGAGCCTTGGGGCATATTTTTGTTGTTGATTGGGAAAAAACGAAACAAACATGTAGGAGTAGTCAGTGTTACAAACCAGTATCATGCTTGATGTTTGAGGCAATCGGTGAGGTGTTTGATGTCTTTAAAAAATTGGGTTTTGTACTTAGAGAAATGCAGATGTGATAAAATAGGTATGCTTTTGATATCTAAATAGTTTATTTGGCCCACAGTTAACTCTGAGAGACTGAATAGATGTTAAGCCCTTATTTATTTAGAGTTTAATGGAGAAAGTATGCCGTGAAATCTTCATTTCTGTGAACTGATGTTGGGTGGGCTACAAAGTCAGCTTCAGAGAGAAGGAAACAGATATGAAGAGTTTTTACCGGATTCTTTGGAGGTTTTTAAACTGTCTTTTTCTTAGTTTTGTATCGCTTTCCCTTTATGCCCACCTCTTCCTCCCTTTTGCAAGAAATCATTAGCAATGCTTTTTCTTTATGTTTTTTATTGCATATAGGTATTGCTTGTGACTGGAATGTGCATGTATACATAAAACATACAAAAATGCTGTATACATGTGTTAATATAACTGTGGGAATATGAGTGTTTTAAACATTAAAATCCTGATGTAGTTTCAGGTCTTTGGCAAGATTAGTCCAGAACATTTAAACCAAAAGAAAGGGTTATGTTATTTTTGAGGAAACTTTAGTTTTGGTTTGAAAATTCATTAAATAAGAGTTGGGACTGGATGATCTTCAAGGTCCGTTCCAATCCATAGCATTCTCTGATTCTATGAAGTGAGCAGTATCAGTTGGAATGTATAGGTTGTAAATGGGATGATATGTTGTCAGTTCCCTAACTGGCATACTTTCTTTTAATGTATTCTAAGGACCTAACAGTGATAACGTGCACAGAATTCAGTTTTATATTTTGCAATGCTAAATTATGTTTAGTGCAGCTGAGATCTGTGGCAGACCTTTGGAACATGTTATGGTGCATCCTTTTTGTTAGTTTATAGTATTTTCTTAGAATAGAATGTAATTGCATATTAGCTCAGTTGTTTAGAGCATAGTTCTAATAATGCTAGGGCACAGATTTGATCCTCATGTGGTCCATTCATTCTGGTTTGAGCTCATTTTAAAAGTAAAAGTCTGGGATATGCTGTTAAGAAGGAGTCCAGAGGGGAAGAGACAATGGAGATGAAAGGAAGGAAGGACAATGCTGATGGCAGATTTAGAAGCTGTTTGCTCTGCCATTTTTCTCAGCTCTTATAGAATAAGAAATGAAGTGCTTGGAAAAGGACAATAGTGTTTTGCAGGACATGGCTCAGTAACAGGGATTCTTCTGCTGCAGGGAAAACTAGTCCAAGGTTGGAGCACTTTGATTTGGGTTTCTGAATCCATGAGTGTCTTGGGATAGAGAAAGGTGACGCTGCTGTTTCCTCGGATGCTCTACTAACCTAAAAAAATGTATTTCCTTTTTAAAATTTTCTTTCTCTTTTTCACCTTCTTTCAATGGTCTGAGAAAAATTTTATTCAGTACAAATGTGTTCACTTGCCCTTTTACTTTTGCTAGGTCACCATTGAAGCATAGAAATTGGGGAAACATTTTTCTCAAGGAAACTGGTGGTTTGTTGTTTTGGCTTTGTTTTTACAGGCACAAGTTACCTATAATATGAGCTGCTACTTCAGGGTAAAGCAGAGCTACTCTAGTTCTGAACACTCAGCTAAAGCCAAACTCTTTGTAAGGAGCTCTCTACTGTATGCTGCTAAATATTGCCCTGCCCCTCCAGTGGGAAACCTTCCGAGTCTTTAAATATATTAACTTGTAATACCTGTTGTGTTGCCTAATTGAAAAGCTGGAGTATTGCCAAAGCACTCTTCAGTATCTTCTGCTTTTGTTCGGGTGGTTTTGTGGGTGTGCATCAGTTTGAATTTTTCAGTCTTACTTTGATTAAAGTGTCTGGCCCAGGTTTGGGGTTTTTTGTTGGTGTTTTGGGATTTTTAAAATATCCCTTCATGTTCACTAAGGAACATTTGTTTTGAACAGAACAGTGCTTTGGAAGGGTGTTTTTAAAGGCATTGAAACATTAAAATGTTTCTGAGGCAATGATGTGTTTACAGCTGTCCTGGGGTACAATGCAAAAATGTGTATTCTATCACCATCTGTTAAAATATAGGAGGGGTGGTGATTCTTATCTCTGTGGGAGATATCCTCTGCTGATGTGCCATCTGATAAGATCGGGGGATGATCATCGTTATCTTTTCACAACTCATCCTTCCTCCAGAAGATATGTTCTGTTAATGGGCCATTAAGTCCTATTGTGTGGCTGATAAGATTACATGATCCCATTGGGAGATGCCCCAACCAGGGGCAGGAGCCAAGCCTTTCCTACCTAGATAAAAAAACTGGGGTTTGGGACACAAAGGCAGACCTTTCCACTGGATCCCAGAGGAAAGTCGGACCTTTTCCACATCATCGCTGGATCTTTGGAGGAAAACTGCACCTCCTACAGAAGCACTGCTTCAACTGAACCACATCTGTCATCCAGGAGGACTGCAGCCACCATTTATACGGACTGCTACCAACACCCTGACTGACAGGGTGTCAGGTTGTATTTCTCACTGTGTCGGTGGTTGTTTCTTTTATGTTATTGCATGTATTTTATTTTTTCTCTTTTCTCCTATTAAATTGTATTACTGACTTGGAGTCTCGCACTGGTTTTACTTTCAAACCAACACATTTATTGGCGCCCAACGTGGGGCACGAAGGGTACTGAGAAAAGCCAGTATTACAATTTTGTATTCACCATGATTCTCAACATGCTTACATGGGTTTTATATCTTGCTCTCTATATTTTTCCACACATGGGGAACTATCTGCCAGCTGTAATGCTCCTGTGTAGACCAGGATATGGTATAAAAATTGCTTTATTGGCCTATTATGTCTACTGCATGATAACCTCTGAGGCAATGAACATAATCCAGAATATATACTCGACTTTGTTTGCTTGTCCTAGTCTAGGTTGCTACATCCGGGGTTTTAACAATCACACCCAGCCCTTGGGGGAGGGGTAAAGGATGATTTTTTCCAATCTTTCCGGTCTGATACAGTAGTTTTTGGAAATGTTGAGTTCCCGCTGGATGCTAAGGACAGCATAATATTGTTGTTAGTTCTGCTTTGTCTCCTCTGCACAGCCTACAACATGCTTAGAAACAAAACACTACATGGTGTACTGCAGCGTATTCTTGAGGAAGAGGAAAAAAGAAACAAATCAACTTCGTCCACGTCTGCACAGAATGTCACAAAGAGGAGAAGAACCAAACAAAAAGCAACAGTGTCCGTGTCTATGCAGACTGCCACAGAGGAGGAAAAAGCCAAAAGCAAAACAACAGTGTCCGTGTCTATGCAGACTGCCACAGAGGAGGAAAAAGCCAAAAGCAAAGCAACAGTGTCCGTGTCTATGCAGACTGACACAGAAGAGGAAAAAGCCAAAAGCGCCATCAGCATCTCCACACAAACCATCACTGAGCCAGAACAGCCTAGACCAGTAGCAGTTGCCCCTGTTCAGAAGAAGAAATCAAAGAGCAAATCAGTTTGCATAGTGACTGACGAGGACGTGGCAGGACCTTCACACCCAGCGGAAGAGACAGAGCCAGAAATCATCACTCGCTCTCTATCCCTGGGTGAGCTGCGTGACCTGCAGAGGGAATTCACCCGCCAGACAAATGAGTCCATCTTGACCTGGCTGCTCCGCATCTGAGACGCTGCAGCCAATGACACCATTCTGGATGGATCTCTCGATCTCTGTCCCGGGATGTGGTCATTGACCAGGGGATTGGGAGAACCCAAGAAACTCTCAGCCTCTGGCGGTGACTGCTGACAAGTGTGAAGGACAGATACCTTTGTAAATAAGATCTCCAGGTGCACCAAGGAAAATGGAGCACAATAGAACAAGGTATCCGATGCCTGAGGGAATTGGCCGTGCTGGAGATAATTTTCTCAGAAGATGAGAGATTTCCTAAGAGCCCAGACTGTGTCTGGTGCATGTCACAAATGTGGTTGAGATTTGCACGGCTCGGACCAGAGATGTATTCCCGTTACCTGGCAACGCTGCAGTGGAGGGAAGGTGAGGACATGGTAGGCGTCTTGGCCAATAAACTAAGAATTTATGAGGACACTGTCACAGCCCCATTTCGTACCCATGTCTCATCCGTGGAAACATGGCTGGTGGAGCAAGTCCAAAGCTTGATTGAAGAGGGCCATCAGAAACTAAAAAAAGAACTTAAGGAAAACAACTACCAGATCTCTCCAGAACCAACAAGAGTTTCTGCCATTAGGAGCCAGCGTTCCTGAGGCAGGGAGAGAGGACACACTCCACGAGGTAACCTCTGTTTTTTCCTTCAGGAGCATGGAGAAGACATGAGGAAGTGGGATGGAAAACCCACCTCCTCCTTAGCAGCCCGGGTACGTGAGCTGAAAAGAAGGACACCTACCCCAAGAAGTTCATCTAGAGTCAATGCTGCTCCAGTCTCTCGTGTACAGAACTCCAGACAGTATCAGAATGATGATATGACTGATCCTCTTGAAGGAACCTCAAGAACCTATTTACAGGGAGAGAGCAACGTGTACCAAGATCAGGAATAGAGGAGCCCTGCCTCTAGCCAGGTAGAGGAGAGGGATAATCGGATCTATTGGATTGTGTGGATCCACTGGTCTGGCACATCTGACCCACAAAAACATAAGGCTTTGGTTGACACCGGCACCCAGTGTACTCTGATGCCATCAAAGTATGTAGGAGAAGAATCCATCTCTATTTCTGGGGTAACAGGAGGATCCCAGCAGCTGACTGTAGTGGAGGCCGAAGTGAGTTTAACTGGGAACAGGTGGCAGAAACACCCCATGGTGACTGGCCCAGAGGCCCCATGCATCCTTGGCATAGACTATCTTAGAAATGGATGCTTCAGAGACCCAAAAGGATATCGGTGGGCTTTCAGGATAGCTGCTGTAGAGACAGACGACATTAGAAAACTGAACACCTTGCCTGGTCTTGCAGATGACCCCTCTGCTGTGGGACTACTGAGAGTTGAAGAGCAACAGGTACCAATCGCCAGAACAACAGTACACCGTCGGCAATACCGTACTGACAGAGACTCAGTGATTCCCATCCATGAAATGATCCGTGAGCTGGAGAGCCAAGGGGTGGTCAGCAAAACCCACTCACCCTTCAACAGCCCCATCTGGCCTGTGTGTAAATCAGAAGGAGAATGGAGATTGACCGTAGACTATTCGTGCATTGAATGAGGTGACTCCACCGCTGAGCGCTGCTGTGCCAGACATGCTGGAACTCCAGTACGAGCTGGAGTCCAAGGCAGCAGAGTGGTACGCCACTATCAATATTGCCAATGCATTTTTCTCCTTCCTCTGGCAGCAGAATGCAGGCCTCAGTTTGCTTTCACCTGGAGGGGCGTGCAGTACACCTGGAATCGTCTGCCCCAGGGGTGGAAGCACAGTCCCACCATCTGTCATGGACTGATCCAGGCTGCACTGGAAAAGGGTGAGGCCCCCGAACATCTACAGTATATCGATGACATCATTGTATGGGGCAGCACAGCAGGGGAAGTCTTCGAGAAAGGAGAGATTATCCAGATTCTGCTGAAAGCTGGTTTTGCCATTAAGCAAAGTAAAGTTAAGGGACTGGCTCAGGAAATTCAGTTTCTAGGAGTCAAGTGGCAAGATGGACGTCGTCAGATCCCAACAGAGGTAATTGATAAGATCACCGCTATGTCTCCACCTACCAACAAGAAGGAAACACAAGCTTTCCTAGGTGCCATAGGCTTTTGGAGAATGCACATTCCTGAGTACAGTCAGATTGTGAGCCCTCTCTACCTGGTTACCCGCAAGAGGAACGATTTCCACTGGGGCCCTGAGCAGCAGCAAGCCTTCGCCCAGATCAAGCAGGAGATTGCTCATGCAGTAGCCCTTGGCCCAGTCAGGACGGGACCAGATGTGAAGAATGTGCTCTACTCTGCAGCCGGGAACCATGGTCTGTCCTGGAGCCTGTGGCAGAAGGTGCCTGGTGAGACTCGGGGTCGACCACTGGGATTCTGGAGCAGAAGCTACAAAGGATCTGAAGCCAACTCCCACAGAGAAGGAGATCTTGGCCGCCTATGAAGGAGTTCAAGCTGCCTCAGAGGTGACTGGCACAGAAACACAACTCCTCCTGGCACCCCGACTACCAGTGCTGGGCTGGATGTTCAAGGGAAAGGTGCCTTCCACACATCACGCCACTGACACCACATGGAGCAAGTGGATTGCCCTCATTACTCAGCACGCCCGTATTGGGAATCCAAATCGCCCTGGGATTCTGGAAATAATTACAAACTGGCCTGAAGGTGAGACTTTTGGATTGTCTTCTGAAGAAGAAGAGGAGCAAGTGGCACGTGCTGAGGAAGCCCCACCATCTAATGAGCTACCGGAGACTGAAAGACGATATGCCCTCTTCACTAATGGTTCCTGCCAAATTGTAGGCACTAACCGGGAATGGAAAGCTGCAGTATGGAGCCCCACACGACAAGTTGCACAAGCTATCGAGGAACAAGGTGGATCAAGTCAGGTCGCAGAGCTAAAAGCCGTCCAGTTCGGCTTTGGATATTGCTGAACGAGAGAAGTGGCCAAGGCTCTATCTCTACACTGACTCATGGATGGTAGCTAATGCTCTGTGGGGATGGCTGGATCGCTGGAAAAAGGCCAACTGGCAGCGCAGAGGGAAACCCATCTGGGCAGCTGAGATTTGGCAGGACATTGCTGCCCGAGTAGAGAAATTGACCATAACGGTTCGACATGTGGATGCACATGTACCCAAAAGCCGGGCTAATGAAGAACATCACAACAACGAGCAGGTGGACCGAGCTGCCAAAGTGAAAGTATCACAGGTGGATCTAGACTGGCAGCACAACGGAGAATCATTCCTAGCTCGTTGGGCCCATGATGCCTCTGGTCATCAGGGGAGAGATGCAACGTACCGATGGGCCCATGACCGAGGGGTGGACCTTACCATGGACAGCATCTCACAGTTCATCCACGACTGCGAGACCTGTGCCGCAATCAAACAGGCCAAGCGGGTGAAGCCTCTGTGGTACGGTGGACGATGGTCAAAGTACAGGTATGGGGAAGCCTGGCAAATTGACTACATCACCCTTCCCCAAACCCGCCAGGGCAAACTCTACGTACTGACCATGGTGGAAGCAACTACAGGATGGTTAGAGACCTACGCTGTGCCTCATGCCACTGCCCGGAACACCATCTTGGGCCTAGAAATCAAGTCCTTTGGAGGCATGGTACCCCTGAGAGAATTGAATCAGACAATGGAACCCATTTCAAGAACAGCCTTATCAACACCTGGGCCAAAGAACATGGTATTGAATGGATATATCACATCCCTTACCATGCACCAGCTGCCGGTAAAGTTGAACGGTGTAATGGACTCCTTAAGACTACTTTGAAAGCACTTGGTGGTGGAACCTTCAGAAATTGGGAAATGAACTTGGCCAAAGCCACCTGTATGGTTAACACCCGAGGGTCCATCAATCGAGCCGGTCCTGCCCACTCTGAATCCCTGCACACAGTGGATGGGGACAAGGTCCCTGTGGTACACATGAAAGGTATTTTAGGAAAGACTTTGGATTAATCCCACCACAGGCAAAGGCAAACCAATCCATGGGATTGTTTTTGCTCGAGGACCTGGTAGCACTTGGTGGGTAATGCAGAAAGATGGGGAAACCCGTTGTGTACCGCAAGGATACCTAATTTTTAGTGAGAACTGTATGTAAGGTTTCATTTTGTATTATATATCTGTAAGAGGGTATTGGTTTGGGTATGATGTAGATGGCAATAGAATAAGGGGTGGATTATGTCCTGGGGTACAATGCAAAAATGTGTATTCTATCACCATCTGTTAAAATATAGGAGGGGTGGTGATTCTTATCTCTGTGGGAGATATCCTCTGCTGATGTGCCATCTGATAAGATCGGGGGATGATCATCGTTATCTTTTCACAACTCATCCTTCCTCCAGAAGATATGTTCTGTTAATGGGCCATTAAGTCCTATTGTGTGGCTGATAAGATTACATGATCCCATTGGGAGATGCCCCAACCAGGGGCAGGAGCCAAGCCTTTCCTACCTAGATAAAAAAACTGGGGTTTGGGACACAAAGGCAGACCTTTCCACTGGATCCCAGAGGAAAGTCGGACCTTTTCCACATCATCGCTGGATCTTTGGAGGAAAACTGCACCTCCTACAGAAGCACTGCTTCAACTGAACCACATCTGTCATCCAGGAGGACTGCAGCCACCATTTATACGGACTGCTACCAACACCCTGACTGACAGGGTGTCAGGTTGTATTTCTCACTGTGTCGGTGGCTGTTTCTTTTATGTTATTGCATGTATTTTATTTTTTCTCTTTTCTCCTATTAAATTGTATTACTGACTTGGAGTCTTGCACTGGTTTTACTTTCAAACCAACACAACAGCCTTAGACAGAATGAGTGCTGCTTGGAAGGGATTTAAGTTCTCCTTCAGGAACAGGAGCAGTGACTATCAGGAAGTCACTAGTAATGTATCTGCTACAGGCAGATTTCAGAAAAAATAGTTCTTGCAGTTATATAAACAGAAGAGGGAATGAGTATGTCAGCAGAATGGGTTTTTGTTCATTTATAGTGGGTAACTCTAAAATATGTGTCCAGGTAAGCTTTGGAGGCAGTCTCCAGCTCTTTGGGATTTTTTTTCCCCCTCTTTTATAATCAGCATTACTTCATCTTCATAGCTTATTGTTTTTATCTGTGTTGGCTCTTAATCAGGGTGTGTGCTGGTACTGTTAGAAAGCACACACAGAGCATTCTGCTAATACTCCTGCAGATTAATATGGCTTCATACCAGAAAGTCTCAGATTATTTGATTTCCAATATGGAATCTTTATATATAATTGGATATTCTGTCCAAGGTGTTGACTAGGGCAATTTTTGTCTATGCCTAGATAAAGAATGAAGTTGTGCTTCATGATGGTGACAGAACAAACAATGGTTTGAGACCATTTTCCTTTAGGTGTGTTAAAATTGTCTGAAACTATTTTTAAGTATAGCTTAAATATTTGAATGTTAGTGTTACAATACCAATTACTGTATTATGCTCTGCTTTTATGAGAAATTTTGGGTTTATCTGTGCCATGTAGTGTGATCCTATAGAATAGCAGGTAGTGTAAGCAGCAATGTCAGCCCTTTTACCAGAAAATAACTCATTTGGTAAAGAGTTGTAAAGAACTGGCATGTTTTATTTGTCTCCCTATGAGGAAAGTTTTTAGCAAGGAAATGCTGGGGTTTTTTTGGCGGGGGGGGGTGAAGGTTGGGAGTTGGGGGGGGGTTGTTTGTTTCGGTTTTTTTGGTTTTTTTGGTTTTGGTTTTTGGGTTTTTTTTTTGTTGGTTGGTTGGTTGGGTTTTGGGGGGTTTGTTTTTTTTCTTTTGTTTTGCTTTTTTTTGTTGTTGGTTTTGTTTTGTTTTTGTTTCTGTTTTTTGTTTGTTTGTTTGTTTTTTGTTTTTGTTATGAGTAAAAATTGCTGCTGTTTCAGTGTCAGCTTTTCTAGTACCATGTAGTTTTCACAGTACTTGAGCATCTTGGCCGCTATATTGGCCATGTCATCCTATTTTACTCATTAGAAAGAATAAATATTTTCAGGTTTTTTTAAACATTCACAGAAAAGCTGTTTATGGTGGGAATTTTTGGGCCATATTTAGTGTTGTCAGGACGCATATAGTAAGTATTCTAGGTATTCAGTATGTTTCAACAGTGTTGTGACACAGTATTACATTGTGTGCCTAGTTACTTTATGCAAATATGACTTCTCTGATGTTTTAACCTAAATTAGCTTTGCCTTCCAAATTGCTTCCATGTGACACTTTAAGTTTAGATTTTGCTGATAGCCTTTGAGTAAGCCTTTTTTTTTTTCCCAAATCATGTCTGCTACCTTTTCTTAATTAAATTCTTCTTCATGTGTTTTTTTCTTGGGAAGAAAAATGTGTCATATATGGTGCTGTTGCTCATGTATGATACAGTAATATAGTAAACAGAAGGATAGAAAAGAGAAGTAGCGTTCTGATGTTGCATCTCTGAGATATATGTAAAATTGACACATGCAATGTATGCCATCTGTTTCTGTCAGTATGAATGAAAATAATGACATTAAGTGTAAATGCAGCTTGAAATCATGGACAAGCTCTCACCATATATTGCTAAAGTCTTTATTAGACTTTGAGGGCAGGGAAGGACTGCAGTCCTAAGCTTGATAATTTTAATTCCACTACTTTTCACTTATTTTACTACTTAATACTATTGATAAGTGTAAAATCCGTATTTCACTAGAAAGTTTGAGAATTTAATTCTCTGTTTGGAAGCTTGAGTTACGGCCATAACGATTAAGTGTTTAAAAATAAAAAAGGCAAAATACATCTTTAATTTAAATAGATACAAACTTTGGGGGCTTTCTTTCCAGGAAAAATATGCCACTGTTTTTTATAACTTTGAATAGGTCAGCACAGAAAACTTACTTAGCTATATATTTTAGTAGCAGTTGAGTGAATATATGCAGTTATGAAGAAAACAAAAAAAAATCCATTAAAATATTTTGTCTTTTGAAATCAGGGGGAGGCAGAAGAAGGTATATCACAAATATACTAATGTGAATTCTTATTTCAGAAGTTTTATTTCCCTTTTAAATGTTTTGACACTTCAATAAGCTTGTAGCTTTTGTCGTTTCATCTGCCTAGTAGATGAAGGGAAGGTGGTGAATATAGTTTTCCTGGATTTTATTAAGGCGTTTGATACTGGACTTCCCAGCATCCTTCTGGAGAAGTCTGACTGTGAAGTGAACAGATGGTGTGCTGGAAGAACTGGCTGGAGGACAGGGTTCAAAGGGTTATAGAGAATGGGGCTACACCTGGCTGGACACCAGTCACCAGTGGTGTTCCTCAGGGCTTAATCCCGAGGCCAGTTCTTCGCAAAGTTTTATCAGTGATCTGGAGGCAAGAGTCAAATGCCCTATTAGCAAGTTTGCTGATGGTGCTAAAGTGGGAGGTGCTGATGACACATTCTAAAGGGACAAGAGCATGAAACTGAACAAGAACAAATGCTGGACTCTACACCTGGGATAGAGCAGTACCTTCCACAAGTACAAATTTCAAGAGGAGTGACTGGGGAGCAGCACCACAGAAATGGGTCTGGGGATGCTGGCTGACAGCAGGCTCAAAGTCAGCAGTGGCAAGCCTTCAAATACAGCACAACTAGCTGGTCAAAAGGAGTGATCATCCCACTCTATTTAGTGCTGCTGCAATTTCATTTTGAGTACTCTCTACACTTCTGGGCCCCAAAATTTAAAAGGGATGTGAAGGTGCAAGTGGAGGGCACTGAAGCTGGTTGAAGAGTAATGCCCTGAGAGAAGCAGCTGAAGACACAGGGTTCATCTGGTTTGGAGAGAAGGCTGAGGGGTGACCACACTGTTCTTTGCACCTTCCTGAGGTGCTGGAGAGGGGAGTTGCTGATCTCTTCTCAGTAGTACCCAGTACCAGGGCATGTGGGAACGGCTGAAAGCTGCATCCATCAGAGCAGGTTCAGACTTGACATGAGGAAACATTTCTTTACCAAGAATGTTGTAAAACCGTGGAAGAGTTTTCTTTGAAAAGGGGTTGATGTCCCAAGCCTGTCAGTGTTTAAGAGGCATTTGGGCATTGCCCCTAATGCCATACTTAAACTTTTTTTCAGCCCTGAAGTGGTCAGGCAGTTGGATAAGGTGACTGCTTTCTGTCCCTTTCAGCTGAATACTCTATTCTGCACTCAGGATGAGTCAAATAACAATAAGACTGTTATTTGCCTGAAATGCCAGGGAGTTTTAGCTTTGAAAACACTTTCAAAAACACCTAACACAAGAGATATACTGGAAACAGGGTTTTATTTTTCTGACTCTTTCAGAACAGATGTTCACAGGCATTGCCACAATGTAGAGGTGTAGCCAGGAGCAGGTTAATGCAATCCTCACTTTGGTTTGAAAAACCATCACTTGAACTCTGACAAAGGAAAGTCAGAGAGCTACAGATCACTGCAGATCCCCTAGATCTTGTAGAGAGCTGTATGCTAGTGGGACTGTGTGGGAAAAAGAGATTTTTGTCTTACTCACATGTCTCTTGTAGCAAGGAGTTAATGGCACAGTTTGTATCCAACAAGTTGCTATGAACTCCACCCCTCCAGGCAAGTTTGCCCACAGAGTTTCTTGGAATATTCTGAATTATGGGCTGACACTCCTGGTGAGTGTCCTACATCCAGGCTCTACAGAAGATGAAGATGCTGGTCTCTAAGCATCACTTCTTCATAAGATGTGTTTGTTTTGACCGTACATTCCTTCTGAACCCTGCTGTGTAGAATAGCCCAAACAATGGAATTGCCTGGAGCCAAAAGAAGTGCTGCCAGTGGAACCTAGTCTCCTTCAAATCAGAGGCAGACACTGGGTCAAGTCACAGATGATATAGCAGTCTTGACAATATATTACTGATATTGTAACAACACCCTGACAATTATCTAAAATAATAACCTTTACCAGAAACGGGAAAGTTGATAACTGACTGATACACTAGGAAGAGTCTTTCTAGAAAAAAAAACCTCAAAAGTTTTAAGAATGTGGCTTTCAATCTTTATTTGATAATGAATATTTTTCTGGCTGAATTTACATTTTGGCCTTTCAAAAATACAAACCGCAAACATTCTCACACCCGGTTTATTACTACTTTTTTCTCTGATTCTAAATTATTTTGATTTTTAGAAAGTATAATAACCAATGTCATGTATCACTTTGGACGCAAAAACTCAAGCAATGGGGCAGCATGAATTCAGGCCAAGCATTCTCTGCTTCCTGAAGAACAAGAATAAGGATCAGTAACAGTCACATGTAAAAGAATTGTGTGGTATTTTCAAGTGTGACACATCTCAATGATAAACACACCTTTTTTGCCTTCCTAAACTTGCTCCACCACTGAGTTTCTTCGCCAAAGATGCATGAAAAGCACTCCTGTGCCTGCTTGGTGCTTGTATTGCCTACATGGGGTGGTGAGAAGTGGCAGCTTCTCATGGGGCTGCAAGTCTGGAGCCCTTCCAAGCAAGAGCCCCTGGAGAAATGGAGCCAAGGGAAGACCAGAGCTCACTCCCCCTGCAGACTTGTAAAGGGTGAGAGAGATGGATCATGATTGGTGCTTTGGAAGTGCAAGTGGGGAGAAATGTTGTTGCTGGTAGTGCTGAGATGAATAGGAAAGTGTCTGGCCAAGTCACCATCCAACACTAAAAGGGAAGTGCTGCTTTTTAATAGTACCCACGTGCCTGTAAGACAGCTGCCAAGAAGGATTTAGGATTTTTTTTGTGCACCCACCTGAAGCCGTCTGAGAATGTTGGTGTGATGAAATGACTGATTATGTCACTTAAGTACGAAGGAACTTTAATTAATGAAAGAAACTATGGGAAACAATCCTTAGCACACACTTGGTGATTAATCAGTTTGCAGAGCTGTTGCAATGAGTGCAAAAAGCTGCTATGTTTATTGGTGAGAGTTTATTGCTCTCACGTCACATCTTGTAAGTGTGGGTTTATTGCTCTCACATTACATGTTCTTGCGGGGATTTTTTCCTTTCCTGAATGAAGCAGCAAGACGGGACTTCTGAGTTGCTTTAGAAAGTGTGGTTTATTTTTCTTCTACATAGGCAGAAAGGGTAAGTTCGTCTTACAGATCTTCACAGAATAGCTCAAAAGTCACAAGACTTATGGTTACAAGGTCTTTTAATGATTTATTAACCAATAAAACACTGCCCACAAAGATATTTACCTTATTAAACCAATACTAAGAAATTTTGTCTAATTACAGTGTGATCTTTCTTAGCCAGTCCTGTTCTGACACACAAACTTACATTGCTGCACTCTAAAACTTATTGTTACCTTTATTTTTTCTATATCTTAAACTCTAAAGCTAAACCTATCTCTACTTAACTGTGTTTAAAATTAAATTTTGGCTTACAGGCCCAATGTTCTGAGAATTCCTTATATTTTGAATTCCAACAATGCCAAGCTGTGTCTCTTCACTTAAAGAATCACAACATTTTGATGCTTAGCTTGATGAGAGAGGCCCTGACATGTGTCCAAACATGGATCTAATGGATGAGCAGGCAAAACAAGACTAGGACAAATTCACTTACTGTGAATATCCCCTGTCTAGAGGCCTTTGAGGCATCAAACATTCTGTCAGTAGCAAGGATTTCAGCGGAATCTGATGTTTTGAGTCATGCTTGAAAACAAACTGGTAGCCAGTGCATTTTAAGACCATGCTTTTCTCTTTGCAGAGGGCCCCACAAGGCAAATGGATGCTGAGCTAGCACATTCTGAAACAATTTTTTTCTGGCTGTACTAATTGCATTCCCATATTGTGCTGTATCTAGCAATAATCCAGACTGGAAGTAACACCTTCCTATATAATTGGCACTGAGTGCCCCATCAAAACAAATATTTTAGGCAATGTTGATAGAAATTTTTTGGAAGTTCATGTATTACTCTTCTTTTTGTTTTGAAGTATGGCCATTGATGATGGCCTGATGTGAGGTTTAGATCTCATCCCAAACACTTTCCTATAAGCTGCTGTTACATATAAAGGCACTTTAGCATGAAGGTTTTCAGTACAAAGCCAGTGCGGTTTACAGCACTGGAGTGCAGCGATTCTGACGCCCTGAGGCTCAGGTGGCCCAAAGTTAACTGTAGTGCTCAAGGCATCTGACCAGACGCACCATGTGTGTCTCCCTCCTCTACAGCCCTTCACTAGCCTTGTTTCAGGCAGCTGTTATGGAAACAGAAAGAAGATTTAAAGGTGCATTGTGATTGTCTGCCCTTGCCTGGTGCTTTGAATTCCCTAAAGGCTGTTCTGTGTGACTTGACCTAGGCATTGATCATCCCTGGCCACCTGTGTCTTCCTCAGCTGTGATGTGTGTGCTCTGGCAGCTCCCCTCACCTCCTTTACTCTTCCCCTGTGTCCTTGTATCTTCCCTTGTGTTTGCTTAATGTTACAGATCCCCTATTGGGCTTTCATTGACTGTGTTCTTGCAGCCTTGGAGTTGAAACGCTCTTGAAAGGAGTGGGAAGAATTTCTCTCTCTTGCCATTTACTGAAAGACAATCCGCCCAGGAGGAGGCAAAGTTTTGTCCTTGAATTTCAAAAAGCTATTCCCCCCAGCGTTACAAGAACTTGTATGATGTGGTTTGTACTGCAGGATGTATAGTTTAATCATCTGAGCATTTTACACAAAATTAAATTTTCTGTGTGTTTCCATGAAACCTTTGTGACCTTCTGAGCCCACCCTTTCTAGAAGCTTTAATTAGACAAATGTTCTTACGGAGGATTTGAGTGAATCATGCATCAAACTGTTCCAGTTTTATAGGAAATTCAACCTGAAAATTCTTTTCAAAGCCTTGTAGTCAGAATAGACTTAGGGTAACTGCATTACCTTTAACCAGTAGTTACACACACCTTTTTCATGGAGAATCTGTCTAGCAATGTAAGTTATTATAGCAGCTAAATTTACAAAGCAAATAGCACTGTATATGCTTTATAGGATGATTACTACACTATTCAGGGACTTTAATGGACTTTTAATCTTTTGTTTGTGTCAACTCTGGATGTGCTATTAGCTAACAGATATTTTTCAGGAACTGTATGTGGAAGTTCCTTTAAGTTGTCCTGCTATTTATTGAAAGTATTTAAATCAGTATTGAAAACCTTAAAGGATGCACAGCATCATGCTTTTTATTAATTCTATTCAATAATCTCACAGTAATAGCATGGAGAAATGACCCTTCTAATCTGGACAGTGCTTCCTTATTTCAAATGGCCTAATTGAACATTAATTCTCTTGCTTCACAAATCCTCTGAGAGATGAAGAGGATTTTGATACATTGTTAGAAACAATTTCTAGGGCCTACTTGCCTAATTCTCAGTTATCAGTTTAGCAAAAAGAGAACTGACATTGTAAGATGAAAATATCTCTTGGAATTATGGGGGTTTGGTGACTAATGTGGTTTGGTTTTGTTTGTTTGTTTAGAAATTCTTCCTGTATGGATCAGCCTTCTAGTGATGGTGAAACTGGAAGAAGACCACTCTAAGCAAACACAGGATGAATTGGGTCCCAGCTGATGCAGAAAATGCTCACAGTAGTGGTGTGGAATCTTGTCCTTCCTTGCGGGATGTCCACTCCATCAACCCAACGCAGCTGATAGCAAGGATTGAGTCATATGAAGGCAGGGAGAAGAAAAGCATATCAGATGTCAGAAGGACTTTCTGTTTGTTTGTTACATTTGATCTCTTATTCATAACCTTACTGTGGATAATAGAATTAAATGTGAGTTGTCTTTTCAGTACCTACCCTTAGACTTTATATTAAGTATTTATTAACTTCAGAGACAGTTAATAAGTTGCTTCTTGCTATCCAAAATTATGTTATTTGTATCTATTTAACTTCAAACAGCTTCTTACTTTAAGCTTCCATGAACACAGTGCCTACACAACTGCATCTACTTTTATTCATTAGGATATGTGTTTATCTTCTTATTATGAAACCTTTAGATGTTCTTGTAGTCTGTGAACCATGCTGAAAAAACATTGTAAATCCAGTGTAGTCTTCAGGCATCAAATAAACGAAAATGTTACTGTATGTCTATGAATTTAGCAAGAAGTGTGAATTTTAACAGGATTTGAGGCTCTGCCATCTGAGTAACTTTAAGTCAGTGATATTTCACTGAGGTCTTAGTCCCTGAAAAGACTTCTAATGGCCAAAACTTTTATTTTGTTCTGATGTATTTTCTTTGATGTAAGCTTGTTGTGTTATACATAATGGATGGCAGAGTGCACTTAAACAACATAAACTCTCACAGTTACCACCTTTTAACTCAAGCATTTGTGATCTGGAAAATGAGGCTGTTCTCCTAAAATTTCCAGAAAGCAACAGGATAGCTCATTTGTTGTTATTTCATTAGTAGCATCCTAGTTCTTGAGCTGGGTTTTAAGTTATAATCTAGTTTGCATTTAAGAAAGGACACTAGAGAGGAATCCCTTTTCTAGAAAGAAAGATCTTGAGTCAATATTTTTTATAAGCATTTCTTTACTAGATAAATAGCATTGGTTATTAATTTACACTATGAAGCTTCAGGAGCTGACTGTTCAATAGTTCATTGATACAGTGAAAAATACTCATTGTAATTTAATTTGAGAAAGCGGATTTTGCTTGCCTGAATGATGTAATTTTGAGACTAGACTATGTTTTCTCTCTAGGTGGAAAAATGGTTGTAGCATAGTGTTCTGATGCAGTTCTATTTTTTAGGCCAGTTTCTCAACAGCTTGTAGACATTAGAGGAAGAGAGTGGATTTATATCTCTTGTGGAGGTTTCAGAGTACAGATTCTCACATTAGAGCTCTCAGAACATTGAAGACTCTGAATAGAAAATGCCCCAACTCATGATGTTTCGTTGTGAATGCTACAGCACCAAGGGACTTCAAGATCACAGCATTTTTCTTTGTAAAAAGCTGTATTTTCAGGACAACGTATTATGAGCTGATGTCCTATATTGCCACATGTCAGCAAGAATAAAAACCAGTTTTTTGTCATTAGAAATCAATGATATTAGAAGCTAAAATTTGCTGTCTGAGATCTGACATGTGCTTAAGTTTTGTGTTCTGTTTTTATTTTAATTGCTTTGTTTGCTGGGAAGTAAAATAGCATTGTGTTAGGACTGTATTTTATTGGTGCATAAGTAATGGATCAGAATTGCTATGAGAGTTTCTGTAAATATTGTTTTCACTTTGTTGCCATTTTACAGTTTCCTTAGGTGTAGTGTCATTTATTGTCAAATACTTCAGGGAGTAGCTCCATGGCATTTTGAACAAAAATCAAGGCTTCCATGGTTCTGTGTTTATCCTTATGTTAACATGGTGGTGCTCACACAGCCACACAGTGATGAGCAGCTTGGAGTGGGGGAAGTTGATCTTCCTTTTTTATGCTGGAAACAGATAATTACACTTGATGCAGTAGAGCAACCAAAGGAAAACTGTATTTAGTAAGTGGTTTGTTAGGTAGCCATAGAGGAGAAGAAATAGAAGAAATTCAGAATTGAATGACTAGTCTCAGGAAAACACTGTCCAGCACTATAGGTGGAAAAGTGTGGAAGTATGTAGACTGCATTGCTTTGAGATAGTGAGCATAAGTTGTTGGTATGCTTTGGTAGCTCCTTTCCTTAAAATGACAGTAGTCAAACTCGATATTAAAGCTTTCTGTTGGTGTTGCTTTACATAACTATTTCATGCAGTGCTTAATTATGGAAGTTCATATCAAAAACAATAGGAAATGGACACTGAGGTTTTTAATTTTCGACTAAGATACTCCTCTCATTCTCTGAGCCAACACACTTTAAATTATTCTTTTACAAGGCCAGTTTGAACAGTAGAATCCTTCCACTGGAAAAAAACATGGTGATGGCTAAGGAAGATGTAATTTTGAATCTCATCAGCAAATGGAAGAATTAAACTTGAATGTTAGTTATTTGCGCGAGATTAGTCTAATAGTTGCAGCTTCTGCTTCTTTACTGTGGATCTTTTGACTCAGCTTTCTTAACAAATCATGAGGGCTGATAAGGAAGAGATCTGAAGTATGAATTCGGCTTCTGTTCTATTTCCTATTTTCTAACATGTGACTAACTAGAACTGGGTTATGGTTGGCTTTTTGATCAGCTGTTTTGGTCCTCCTTAAAAGAGGTAAAATGTTTTGTGAGTTTGTGTAACAGACCTTAACATTTAATCATTTATTCCTCCCTCAATAACTTGTTTGCTTTTATTTTGAGACAGCCTGAAATGTAGCTTGCCTTGACTAGATGATAATCCTAGATGTTTTCACTTTAAAAAGTCTATGCAATCTTGAAAAACAAAGAACAACAGTAGTCTTGACATTATCATTCTTGCCAGATGGCTGTTCTATATTTAGTTTAATGATCTTTTTGTGTATCAGCAAGGAATTATTAGTTTTGCTCTTCATATTTAAGTGTATTTTGTCTTCTGAAGCTGTGTGTGTTGTTGTTCCTTTGTAGGTAAAAGGAGGCATTGAGACTACCTTAGAGAAAGAAGTCCTACATTATGACTACTCTTCTTCATATTTTGATATATTTGTAAGTGTTCTTAGAAAAAGAAACAGCAAAAGTATCGTTTTCCCAATCCTCCTTCCACAGATGTTTCCTAGTTTGAGTCTTGTGAAAGGATTGATTTTTTTTCTTGATAATTTAAACCAGAAGGGCCAAGTTTCACCCATCTAGGGGTTGCCCAGTCCTGCTCTGGCAGCAGGCTCATGGAGCCTGTGGATGGAAATGCTTAGGGCCAATCAATTTGCATCCTTAGCTTTGGGGTGCATGAAAAGCCAATGGAAAACCAAGTCAAAACTTTGATGTGACATAAGGTAATTCATCAAGAGGGCAAGACCATAGCCCTACAGCTCTAAAATCATTTTGCTTAAACCAACGTTTTTGTCCTTCCTTGGGCATAAGGTGGATGCAGTGAGGAGAGACTTGTTCCCAGGGTGGCCTGCACAGGGCAGGTTTTTCAGATTCTGTGTTTTATAACTCAAACAGTACAAAAAGCTGACTTGGAGTATAATTCTCATTTACTATGTATAAGTACCTTAGGCACATAAGGGGAACTCTGTTGCATTAAGAAATTCCTTTCTTTAAGCGAAGCTGTAGCTCTGTAATTGCAATGCATTTTGCACTGCATGACCCAAGTAAAAGCTGTTTCTTTACATTTCTTCTAGAGGCCAAGATTGTTAATTCTACCAGATCTTGTTTGCCTTGCAGAGGTGACTTGGTCTGGTATCAGTCGTTTTATACTGATGACCATATCCAGAATCTCTCTTTGAAACTGGTATAAAAACCCATCCTTACTTCTGCATTGAACATTTGCTGTGTCAAATTAACTTATGTACTGGATTCAAAAATTTTATAAGTTAACAAGCTATGCTCCTTCTCCCTTTCTCATTGTTTTGCTGGTAGGTTCTCCATGACATACCATACTGCAGAAGGCAAAAAATATTACTTGTAAATTACATTATCCTGTAAGTGAACCAAGGGTTAAGAACATGTAATGCAAAATAATAGACTTTTATTCCCTGACAAGGGACTACAACTTTAAATTTTGCAAAATTATTTGTGGGTTTTTACAGGATTTCCTCTTGTTTCTACTACACATTTGCCTAAGATTAAATGGATTTATCATACCTCTGGCCATGGCTGTCTTTGATTTATCTTCATTTTTAAGCATTCCTTTCACACTTTTTCGATTCTGAACACGTCTTCTAAAACAGGTTGGAGACAATCTACTATCAAAAAATAAACAGGAAAGTTGAAGCTCAGAGTCCCTGATTCAGAGATTTCATCTGTCTGCTACTGATTTAATTTTCTGGCCTATAAATACCATAACTTACTTTTTCTACTGCCAAACAGAATGACTTGCTATTGTAGGCAGCTACATAAAGAACAATTGATTGTTGCAAAGTTAATATTTCATGAAATACTAGAAGTATAGTAGCACACTGCTAAGATCAGTGAGATGCACAGTGATGTTCAAGGTATTTGCTGGATTAACTGCATCCAGATTTAATTGTTTAGATTCTAGTAAGGTAAAATTATCATGAACACACTTTGCATAGCTTTCTCATGTTTCTAACTTTTTTGTGGAATGGCACATGCTTGCATATTTGAGCCTGTGTAGGTGTGTGGATGTTGCTATTCACTTTACAAATGAGAAATTGCCTTCTATTTCTGTTTTATAAGGGCACATTCAAATTTGTTTCTTGGTAACAGAACTTAGACTGTCCTGTTTTAAGTCTGTAAGTAGTTAGTATTTTCAGTGAGCTAAGAATATTGTGGTTCTTCTGTGTTCTGAATTAACCAACCAATATTTTTTCCTCTCTCTATAGCTACTGGCAGTCTTTCGGTTTAAGATGTTAATACTTGCATATGCAATGTGCAGACTGCGCCATTGGTGGGCAATAGCTGTGAGTAGTAGCCAAGCATAAAGGAATTTTTCCTAGAATGGATCAAGCAGACAAAATTTAGATGCCTCTTAACGCTTGTATGTTAAGAATCATCTTGATGGTGTATATATAGTAACAAATTAAAAACTTGTTTTCTGGAAGATTTTTAGCCTAAAGTCAAGAATTTAATAGTACAGTGGGGGTGGTTCTTATTAGGTTTCATGTTAATGCAAATGGAAGATTTATTTTTAAGCTTAAATTTAATTTTTAAGTATGGATGGCTAGTCATAACTGCTTGTCACCTCTGAGATTTGTTAATTAATGTTGGAAATATATTTTCATTTGTAATGAAAACAAGAATTGGCCTTATTGTGCCAGAGATCCAGGTGTCCATTAAGTTCCACATTCTTTAAAAAGTTTTAGTTGTCACCCACTGAACACTAGCACTTGTATTGCTTCATGCTCCAATATTAAAGGTTGAATATGCATCCGCTCTTTAAAAGGAAGTTCTCAAGAACTGTAGGCAGCCCCATTTGGATTGGAGTGGATTGGAACCAGTATCTTTAATGCAGCTGTATGGTGTGGATGACAAAGAATGCAAAATTTGGTGAAAAAATCATGCTTCCACCAGTCAATACTATAGGTTGTAATACAATAGGTGTATTGCTGGCTTCATGCTTTGTAAATCAGACCTTTTTTTTCCCCCCTTACACTGTGGTAGGTGCATGTAGAATATGTTCATGTGTAACTTTCTTCAAGTTAGTAGCATGCAGTTTGCTTAGTACTCTGAGAATACGTCATGATTTTTATAGATTGTTTTACTAGCCTGGCACAAACACATACATAATAGTAGCCACTGCTCTGATTGTGCTTATAATTAAATGCATGCCTCTTAAAAGTCCTTGCTCTTAGTTGTGTAGCTTTAGAGTATTTCTTAATCCACCAACTTGATGCCTTTATTTGTGAGATGGTGAGAGTGGACCCATCATGGTAATAAGTAATTAGATACGTAAAGCTTCACTGAAGGTTTTGCCAAAGCCTTGAATCTTAACATCCTACCTGTGATTGACAGAAGTTGGTTCTGATGTTTTTTAAAGAATTGCTGGATCCAAATGCACTAGAAAATATAGAGGCCTTGCTTATGTGAACAGTACTTGTTCACTGCTTTTTTTTTGGGTGGGGGGTGGTTTAGATATTTTATCCAGCATGCCAATTTTTAAAAATATATCAGGGAGTATCAAGTCTTAAAAAATAAATTTTTCAAAATACCACTTCATGAATTAATATATTTATTCCAATTTACTCCCACAAAGATGTTCTGTTGTTTGAAATGGATATTTTGACTTGGAAAGTAGTGAAAAGCATTTGGAACGACTGCTGTTTGCTTTTTTCCCAAATACATAAGTAGTTGGGTGTTTTTTTAAGGGACTTGATGAATAAAGTACACTATCTTCGTTTTACAGTGCAATCACAATTTACATAACTCAGGCAGTTTAGATTTTACACAAATGCTGTGTGGAAATCAATATTTGGAGATGTTTGTATTAAAAGTTATCTTTTATAAGGTTATTTTAATATCACTTTAAGTTAATTGTAACATGATTGTTACATTATATTAATCTGTGTGATCGTGTTGTTGTCAGTAAATATTTAAAGTTGCAACTAATAGATAATGACATAAATAAAAAACTAAATCCATTTATTAGTTTATCCGTTCTGTCTCTTTCAGTTTACAACAGCAGTGACCAGTGCCTTTTTATTAGCAAAAGTAATTATTTCACAGGTATATATTCTAATCCAATGTTTGTTTTACTTTGTTTCCTTAAAACCAAGATTCTTCAGAGTAATGTTTTCTTTCTTTCTAGCTGTTCTCACAGGGTGCTTTTGGCTATGTGCTGCCTATCATATCCTTCATACTTGCCTGGATTGAAACTTGGTTCTTGGACTTTAAAGTGTTACCACAAGAAACTGAAGAAGAAAATAGTAAGCTTGTGATATTTCTTGCAGTTGGCAACATTTGATCCCATATTAACTGGCAGAGGAATGCTTCTTTCAGCTTCTCAAAATTTGAAGAGCTGTGGAAAAATTAAATCAAATGACATGATTTTTTTCCTCTTTGGGAAAGGAACATATGCTTTCAAAGAAGTGAAGTTTTAATTAATTTAGGGAGGCAAAGTTAAAAGTTAGAAGGGTCAGATCAGAAATTTGTCAAGCACTTGGGAATGTATTTAATTTTGTATGCTTGAGATATGCAAATTTAACTGACTTGCGCTTGTAAAACTTTATTTTTTTGATAATGTATAAAGTGTCTAGGTCCTCTTTTAGGAAGAGTAGACACAGTAACTAATTCAATGTCACTAACTCTTCTTTTGAGGTGGAAAGGAGAAAGCAAGGAAGTGTTGTGGAGAGTCTGTTTCATGCACAGGCAGAGTGAGACCAGAACAAGTATGAATTTCAACCTTTGAGATGAGGCACCAGGTCATCTGGCAATCAATATATTCAACTAAATGGAGGAAATCCAGTGTTTCAGTTGAAAGAGAATACTGCTTGAGTGGTGAGGGAAAGAAAACTTGTTTCAACAGCAGGAGTGTAATTATACAGCCAACCTGTTATTTATGTATCATTACCTGTAATGTGGTCTGAAACTCTGTTGGAAGGGCATGTTTATCTGTTAGGTAAATCAAAAAATTTTACATAGGCATGGATGCCTCCGTTTTCATGTGCTCTGAATGCAGTCTTTGATCCCTTCCCTCTTTTTCACTGGTCTGAGAAAGAAGTTGGTTAAATGAACAGAGGGTTTGCCTGGAGAAAAAGAAACTTAGAGTAATATTTTTTATCTTATGAGGCGATGAGGAAATACAGCTGCATCACAGTGTTATCTAAATAAGTAAGAAATCTAACCAGTTCGGAGACTTCTGTATCTTTTCATACTGAATATTCACAGACAAAGTATTCCATACATACACATGCAAATAGTTCATGGAGGTTGCAGAAACTGAGTATATTGAGACAGATAGGTGAAGGCAAGCCGTTAGTGAAGGGTCATAGTGGCAAAGAGAGAAAATAGTTTATTTGGTTATGCATGGCATGTCACCGATCATTAAAAATGTATTTCAGAAGTTTTATTTAGCCAGTGAATATTGATGAATTTACATATGGCAACCTAATCATGTAATTGCACATGATAGAAAGAAGAATTCTTTAATTCATGTGTGCAATATCTCTGTTTTGCTAGTGTGTATCACCTTAACTGCCAGCATTTAAATAGAAGACATAAGTGTTAAATTAATTGTTGATGCTTTTTAAAATTATATTTATTTAAAGAAATAACTGGTTAGGAATGCTAATGCAATACATCAGTCTTCAAGATTCTTCATCAGTATTTAATCTTTAAGATTTTATGTGTTAGCATTGAGGAATTACTTTCTGTTTTGTTTTTTTTTTTGCTTTTAGGATTTTTGATAGCACAGGATGCTTCAGAACGAACAGCTCTTCTTCACCCAGGAGTCCTCTCTGACGGGCAGTTCTATTCTCCTCCTGAGTCTGTAGCAGGTAGTTACTTTTGCTTAGTGAAAGATTTTTCATATTCACTTTACTCCTGCTTATTTCATGCCCTTCAAAGAGGGGAAGGGGGAAAAGAAAAAAGATATTGTTTCTAAAATAAAATTATTTATCATCCTAAAATGCAAGATTCTTTTTTGTTCTGTAACTCAGTTTAGTTGCTACCTACCAGATGTGTTACAGTACACGTGATTAGTGTATTTTAAGTCACATTCTGACTAAAAAGTGAGGTAAGTCTGAAAGAAAGTGGCACCACGACTGAAAGGAGGCAGTTGTGGTTTCCTTTCAGGTCTCTTCCAACTTCAGGTGTTCTGTGACTCTCTGATGTCTTATCTGCAAGCAATAGCATTTATTCAGCAATGCACTATTGAACCCAGCCTAAACTTGGAGCTTTATAGTGTCTTAGGATACACAGTGACCCTGAAACTGCTATAAGGCGAACTGAAATTTCAATCAGAGCTCCTTTTCTCATAACAAAAAGAAAAAGCCTTCTCTCTATAAAAAGGCTCACCTATCTGGGTAAATCAAATCAGTGAGTAACATTAAGTGCATCTTAACTCTGCATATCATGTGTTTTGTCTAGTTGAGATATGAGTTGATTAAGTAAAAAATAAATGTAAATACTGCAAGATTCAAGAACGTGTCTCAAGCATTTCAAGGAAATAAGAGATTTCTTAGTGGATCGAATCAATTTGAATTACCTGAGAATGCAGTGGGAACCCCCAAGTTCTGTATCTGTTTTTTTCCCCTAAAATGTAAACCTCATCTGCAAAGCCGTACTGTATAATGCAATATAATTAAAATAGTATCTGCTAATTGCTACAGATACGTTTGCCTATCTTACCTAATAGAATAATACATGCTGGTGATATTTTTCATTTTAATGTCTAAATCTCGTTTGTCTACGCTGAGCATCTTGGCTTAGTGAATGACTTCGAGCTTCATCTAGGGGTCACAGAGCATTAGTGTCGAGTATAACCAATGATTCAAGGTGAAAATTGATTTTAGCTAAAACTATGGGTCTGTTTGAGAAATAATGGAAGTATTGTACTGGACTCAGCTGTTCAACCTGGCTTTTGTGGGGTTTTTTCAGCAACAGAATACAGAGTGTGAGAGGAAGTGTAGCTGGAGCTAGCACGTTTTTCTAGACATTGTGGCTGGGTCAGTGTTGCTTGTGCAGTGAGGTGTTGTGCATGCATGTGCTGACTGTAGGTGTGCCATTACTTTTAGCTTGTCCAATGGGATTCAGTAACAGATCAGGTGCTTTCTCCAGGTTTGCCATGACTTACAAGTACATTTGAAGCACTCTTTATGGGTATGAGACGCAAAAGAAACAGATTAATATATTTGAACTAACACACTCTGGTAGTCACAAACTGAAACTGCTGGAAAACCTAGAGTAAAAATAGCTCATAATTACAACTTTTCTTCAAAAATCTGCATTTCTTTTTGAGGAGACAAACTATGGATTGTTCTTACAGCAATTTTTGGTCACTTTGCCATACATATTGATTCAACGAGTATTTAGAGATAAACTATCCCCTGTGATCATGCAGCAGGGAATAAACCGCTTTGCTGATATGGCAACGTTTCTTAAAACAAATCTTTGCTTTTAGGAGGTGACATTTAAAATGAGCTTGGTTGGAATCTTCAGCATATTTGTCTCTTTTTGTCTTTCTTGAAGCTGCACCTGTCTGAGGACATACCCTGGAGCCACTTCTTTATATGGGGTTACCCTTCATCTTCAACATTGGTTATTTGGTAACCAAGTCTATTCTGGAGGTAGCAGTGGAAAATCAGCCTGGAAAGAGTAAATTTATTCGGTTTCTGTACAATTTGAGCTTCAAAATGTGGCAGATATGCTGTTCCAAGAAATGAAACACATTCAGACTAATTTGTCAAAAAAAACCCCAAATTAACACCTTTGTGTCTTTTAACTTCTCTCTGATCTACTGCATTCTTGTCTTCTTTTTCAGGTTCTGATGAAGACTCTGAAGAAAAACAAGACAGTGAAAAACCGATTGTATAGCAAATAAGAAAAAGCAGGTAAGTTACTTAACGTGGAATCTGAATATTCCAAAGATACCGCTTTTTCTTCCTAGTTCCTTTCCAAAAGAATTAAATAGTGTGTTAACTTCTAAGAGTTCATAGTTTTTGAACTCAGTCTGTCTCTCATAGCAGCCTTAAAGAACGAAATCCTCCCAAGCTCTTGAGAGCTTGGAGTTGGGCTCCTCTGCATTTATTTTTTGGCTTTCCTGGAAAGGACAGTGGTGGACCAGATGTGTAAAAGCTCCTTTTCTGGCAGCGAAGAAATATACTTCTTTGGAGATGAAAGCACAAGATTGTTAGGAAGAGATTTTCTTTGGTTTAAATCTAGGACAAGTATGCCTGGAGACTTCATGGGCAAACCTGCTTCAGTATTTTCCCTCCTCAGTCTGTTTAATACTACAAATGGGTTACACTGGAGCAGCCTCATCTTAAGATTTTTGTAGTGTACTTTGTTTAAATATGAGATTACTTCCTTATTTTAGAAATGACTTCTGGAATTATTGTGCCCCGTGCTTTCACTTCACCACTCACAACAAAGCTCAAGGTAGGGGAGGTATTAAATGTTCTTGAGAAGCTGAAATGTCTTATTTGAAGCCTTCTAGTGCTCACCTGGAAGAGTGGATGACCTTTTCAGCCTCCCTGTTTACAATATCTGTTTACTTTACTCCCATCTTCGCTCATCCTGACTTGTGTGATCTGTTGCAGAAAGAAAATCTCTGCAGGAAGTTGTTGGGGTTTGGAAACTGGCAACAGTCTGTGTCTGACTTGCTGGCAGAGCTGCTGACAGGAGAATTTACTTGTTAGAAAGTAAAGGGAATGGTTCCCATGTACTGTAATACCTCATGAAGATGTATCTTGTTGACATATGTGTATTACATTGCCTCCCAGGTGGTATGGAAGTATTTGCCCACAATGTACTTTATTATTCAGTGATTCCTGAAGTTGATCTTCTAATGACTAGGTAATTACTGGAAAGCGTTGTCTTGTGTACCTAATAAAGAGACTGGTAATATAATGAAGTAAAACTTCTCTGTGGTGGAAGTATATTTGATAATTGTTGGGTCTCACTAGATAAAATTATTTTATGTTATTGTAATTTTTCCTTCATTTATGTTTACTTTTTTTTTAAACGCCATGCATTTTCTTTTTTTTTAATGGATATGTTCACTTTCTAAAATAAAAACGTTAAAACATGAGTAATGCATTGTGATATTTCATTGTTTTGTCATCAGAAAAATCTACATTTACCACTCCTGCACACGTGAGGCAATAAGGACTCCAGTTTGCATAGATTTTGTGCAAAATGTGTTACAGTACTGTTTGCCTGTAGGAAGGCCATGTTAGTTGTAGTGGCACATCACTTCTTTGTTGCACTGGCTTCAGTATGCTCTTCCTAAAGTTCCCTTTTGCAATTGCTGAATGAAAATATAAGCCAGGACCAAGTTTATCCCTTATATTGCTTCAGAATAGCCAAGATCTGCTTCAGAGGATGCAGGTAAGAATAAACTATTGGAAAAAAGAGAAATTCAAACCCTGTCATTGAATAATGTTGGAATGTTCCTAACCAAGGATCTGTATTATCTCTTATGAGGAGAGACTGCAGGAGCTGGGCCTGTTTAGTCTAGGGAAGAGAAGACTGAGAGGCAATATCATTGATGCAGATAAATCTCTCTCAGTCAGGTGCCAAGAGAATGGTGCCAGACTTTTTTTGTGGTGTCCAGCAACAGGACAAGGAGCAATGACTATAAACTAAAACATCAGAAGTTTCACCTGAACAGGAGGAAGAATTTCTTTTCATTGAGGGAGGCAGAGCACTGGAACAGGCTGCCCAGGGAGTTCATAGAGTCTCCCTCTCTGGAGACATTCCAAACCCACCTGGATGCGTTCCTGTCACCTGCTCTAGGTGACCCTGCCTTGGCAGGGGAGTTGGATTAGATGATCTCCAGATGTCCAATCCAACCCTAACAATTCTGTGATTAAATTTAGTGAAAAAAACACATCTGGGATAGGAGGTCAAAGGTTCCGTTAAACCTATGAACTTCATCTAGGTGCACAACTCATGACTTTATTTGACCATCTGCAATATGAAATTCCTCTGCATATCTAAGCAATTCAACTTATTCTCAGTGCCTGCTTCCTCCTGCAGTTCAATACTTGGAAAAAAGGAAATACAAAAACTTAAAAGTAGAACAAGCCATATGCACTGGTGACAGAAAATCCTTGGGGTGGAGGGTATTTTGTTACACCAGACATCAATAGTTATATTTGGCAGATGTCAGGTAAAGAATTTGCAAGCCTCTCCTAAACATGCATCTTTTTTCCTGTAGTGTACGGTGGATGCTCTGCATAGTGAGTTAACTGAGATGCCATGTTTTCATACGTGGGTAGTTTGCCAACGAAGTTACTCCCTTTGGTACATCCCCAAACAGTTCCAGTTGCTGCCATGAGAAGCTGTATCTCCTGTAAATCTAAAATGCATGTTATAGTGTAGAAAGGAGTTAAAATATCCCATCTGGAATAATTTTCTTCACTCTTCTCAAACCTACCTGTAAAACCTGCAAAGTTGACTCAAAAACTATTGAGCAATCCTGCCCTCCCTGATGATGTTTTTGCTCTCCTTGGGTAGCCCCAGCTACATCTCCAGAACTTTCCACCAACCTTTCCTTAAAAAAGCTGTTTGCTTTTGATTCTAATCAAAAGAGGCAATTGTTCATGTTAAGGCCCATGGTAACAGACTGAATTGCTTGGCATGACTATGACAGCAATGTGGCTTTGTGTTCCTTCTAATATGTTGGGTTTTCTTTTTGTTGGGCTTGAAAATGAGATTTAAGAAGTTAACTGTTAGTTAACAAGCTGTTAATTAAAGTAATACCATTACCTGCTTGTCATGTATGTGACAGGAATGTTTTGATTGATGGTTTATTGCCATCTTAACTTCAAAATATACTTTGCAAGAAAGATTTCCTGCATTTTTTATGCAAAGTCAGTTAAGCTGTATCAAATTAGAAGAAAACCCTATTTGAGCTTTATTATGAGTATTTTTCATTTTGTGACAGAAACTTGGCACTATGTAATCATGTTTCCATTAAATGCCAGGAGAAAAGCCACCAAAAGCAGAAGAAAATGAGCGTAACTCAGAATATACTTATGATCTTGGGAGTTGTTAGTTTTGTGGGGGTACAGCAGTGTGATGAGGAGCTGGCACATGTTACATGGCATGAGAGTGCATACCAGACTCTCATGCCACACTTAACATGTAATGTAAGCATGCCTGTATTGATTCAGAGGTATTTCTCACACGTACATGTCAGAGTCCAGGTTCTTTTGGATGTTCCACAGGGGGAGCTTTCCATGTTCAATGTCAAATTTACTTACTTGATATATTAGGCGTTACATAAGAAAAGTGATACAGCAGTATCCTGAAATCACAAGACAAGCACACTAGCAAGGGCAAGATACAATGGGATCACAATACAAATACAATTTCCATTAGTAGTTCTTATATTCTCCACAATTTCCATGCCCCCTCATTGCCAGAATTAATATGTGGGCTGAGGCCAGCTGAAGCCAGTTGCTCACTTCAGGTTTCATTTGCTGGGCTGACTGGCTCAGGAAGACATGATTTCCCATTGCCAAGATTGTCATCAAGGAGGGGAAGCAGAAGAAGATGCTTTCTGGAACTATGTGGTTTTCTACTATTGAGAATTCCCACTTTTGAAGCTGGCACATCACAGGTAAGAAGTTCAGCATCTGCATCTGGCATCCCTGAAATATATTAAGTTACACAGCCCCTTGTGTTATACTTTACTTGAGGCCAGGAGGTGCCCATCTTGAGAGGACTTGTCTTTGGACTCTGTCCTGGTTTGAAAAGACAGTTATCTGCTATGGAAGGGAGGAGCCTCTATTGAAAAGGAAAATGTAAACTTCTTCTCTCCAAATTATTATAATTTTGAAATTAAGGGGGTCTCAGGCAAAAATATGGGAATAGGAATAACAGTTCTTTACTAGGAAAATTAAAATAAAAATGCAGTAATACAAAAAAACACTGACAGAGTCAGAATACAAGCTGACACCCTGTTGGTCAGGGTGTTGGTAGCAGTCTGATTAAATGGTGGCTGCGGCCCTCCTGGAGTGAGTGATGTGGTTCTGTTGAAGCAGTGATTCTTAGAAGGGTGTGGTTTTCCTCTCAAGGTCTAGTAGTGGTGTAGATGGGCCTGGTCTTCCTCTGGGAGTCTAGAGGAAAAAGGCTGCCTTGGTGTTCTAAATCTCAGATTTTTATCTAGGTAGGAAATGCTTGGCTCCTCCCCCTGGGTGGAGCATCTCACAATGGGATGATGTCATGAAGTAAGACTTAATGTCCCATTAACAGAAGATATCTCCGTGGACAGAGGATGGTTCCTTGAAGAGATAAAGAAAACTGTCCTACCTGGTGTTAACAGCTGGCCTATTAACAGGATATCTCCCCTGAAATTAATGAGGAATGGGTCATGGAAGTGATAAAGAACACTGCTTTACCTAGTTTCAACAGATGGTGACAGAATACATACTGTTGGATACATCTTGCATTGCAGCCTAAGACAGACTCATATCAAACTCCTGCCTTTCATGAGTATTTCTCAATGACAAATAAGGCAGGGTTTGGGACCTCAGCAGTGCAAGAGGATTAATGCTTCTGCTTGTACCAGCTGCTTTCAAATGGAACAGAAATCTTTACAGTGCAAAAATGAAGCTTGCTTTCCTTTTTGGTTTGAATGCTAGATACCTCTTGGACTTAGAAAAATGTCTTCCCTGTTGGGACACAGCCTTGAAAGTAGCAGACCTCTCAAGCCCTACTCACTAAATTGGAGATAATGAATATTATGTGTGCATGCTCATTTAATATCTACCAGAACATTCCTATTTCTATTCTCTGACTCCTTGATTAAAAGGGATTTGCCTTATTTCAGCAAGAGCCCTGAAATATTACAAGACTAACTCCTGCAGTAAGAGATGATTTTAAGTGCTTTTCCACTCACATTGCAGGTACTGTCAGACGACGTTCACACTTAAAACAAAAAAATGCAGGTAACCTAGTTTGATTTCCAGAGGCAAGCAAAGTTAAAGCATTCAAATTTCAACTAAATTAAGCTCTGTCTTCTTCCACAATCACTTAACCCAGTATATTTTCTTTAGTAGAAGTGTATTCTGTTAGCAGTTTGTTTAATAGGAAAACTCAGAGTGCGAGTGGAGATTTTATTTTAGGGATTTTCATTGGTTTTAGACACAGCAAAAATAAGTTTTTTTATATTTTGATGAAATAATTTTTTTTTATATTTTGAGGAAAATAGACAATTTACTGTCATGTTAGCAGTTTAGTAGGTACTAAATCCCCTCTTTCTTTCCTCCATCAAGATTTCACTTTATATTCTATGAAGTAAAACTGAAAGTAACATGAATGGTGTCTATCTTAAAAAACAGTCTCTAATAACTACTTGCTTAACATCTTTCAAAAACTTTATACAGGTCAGGCAGGTTAGCAAGTTGCAAAATGTTGCCATCTTCTGCAAAGTGCTTAGGAGGTAAAAGATGAGTCCTAAAAGCTTTGTAAAGCACATGTTCCACAGTCCATTTCCATGTTGTTGAACCAGACTCAGAATCTTCATTCTGAAATACAGGAAAACAAAGACAAACAAACAGAGATACTGTTTAACTAGAGGAGAGCACACCTCAAAATCTTTACTATGTATGACTACAGCAATTGTAAAATTCTGCTGGTATTAGAAAAGTTCATTCTATACAGTTAATTCTAAGCTCTGTAAAGTTCACTTGCAGAATGGTTGAGCTTAACTGATCAATTAGGCAGATATTTAGACACAATCAGGTTGTACTTTTAATTTATATGCATCCTTATTCTTCTATAGAAATATAGCATAAAAAAAGCCATTCCCAACTCAGAGGCCAAGGAGACTTGTAATAATATTAAGTACACTACAATGTCCAAATGTTCCCTCAATACCTATAATACTTCATAAAATTTAAGCCACTTTCTTTCAGAATCGTGCCACACTGCTACTTGATTCAGTTCCCTTAAAGAGCTAGGATTAGAAGTCTATATCTGAAAGAGCAGAAGTTTCCTGTATGTTGTTAGTTACCTGCTCACAGGACTAGTACCTGAGAGTTTGTTGGGTTGGATTCCTCTATTATATACTGCTTTCTGATGGAGTAGAACATGGCTAGTTCTTTACTTAGGCTTTCAAAACACTCCTTTTCTTCATCCCAATTTACCTGTTTAAAAAAAAAGTCATTTTATAGAATCTGGATAGCACTCAGAGACTTGATAGAATCTTAATACGGAAAATTTATATTAATGTATTGGCCATTTTTGTCCTGGTAAAGTCAAGAATGATAAAAGAGGGTAGGAATGCAGGCTTTTAAATCAAAATAGAGGCTCGGTCAGTCAGTTATGAATACAGAGGTAAAGCATAAGTAATCAGTAACCACAGAAGAGCATCTGGAACACTTAACAGTACATTTAAGCTGCACCAGCAACTGCAAAGGCAGGCTGGAATTGCTTAAAGTAAAAAAAATAATTGCGCATTAATAAAATCATTGAGAGAATATACCTCTGTGGCCAAGCGCAGGATAAACATAGGCAGTCCTTCCAATGGTGGGACATAGTTGTCTATCAGAAGCGGTAACCCAGTAAGATTTCCTTCCTGCAAGGCAACATTGTTACTTCAATTTAAAAAATAAATGCCATAAATGCACCAAAACTCTTATGTATTTTGATTCTTACCAAACTCAGCGAGCCTTACAAGTTTTTAAAGCCCAATGCCTGGCAGTCATTCCACGAAGAGTAATGGGTGGTGTTTAATTTCACAAGGCATGTATTAAGCCACTCAGCTCAAGGAGTGGCTGAATTCAGCCTTCTCCTCTAGCTCTAGGTTACACATATACCACTTCCCAGTCAAATATCCAAATGATGTGCCTGGGCTTGATGAAGCTGCTCACCTTTGTATAAAGCAATGGATGTCTTAAGTCACACAGAAAAAAGACACATTGAGAGCCACAGTGGTGCTGCAGCCCTGTCTGACCTGAGAGCTGGTTAAGATGCATACTTTGTTGGTAAAGAGATCTGCATTCTAGTTATAGAAGCAATGACTAAATTGTGGATTGCCCAGAGAGAGCTGTGGAGTCTCCCTCGCTGGAGATATTCAAGAACCATCTCCATCTGGACAGAATCCTGTGTGATGTGCTCCAGGATGACCCTGCCTAAGCAAGGAGGTTGGAACAGATGACTCACTGTGGACCCTGCTAACCCAACCCATTCTGTGACTTGGTAACTAATTAAATAGAAACTCTGTGTAGCACCCTTCTTAAGGGCTGTGTAAGCCCTGAGCATTTTAAATGAAAGGGTTAGCCACCTAAAATCTTACTGGAATTAGTTCTTAGTGATAGTAAACACTGCAAGCAAACTACTGCAGTTGTCTGTCACCAAAACGTAGAGTTATGGAATCACTTAGATTGGAAAAGACCTTTAAGATCTAATCCAACCATAAACCTAACACTGCCAAGTCCACCATTCATTTACTGTCAGAAGTAACAGCTGCAGGCACCTCATCAATTTCAAGAGAGTAATAATCTTTCAACATCTCAGTCTTCTTTTTCAAAAACTCCACAATGTACTCAGCAAGCCCTTCTTTTGGGCCATCTTCTTCTGTCCAGCCACTTTCGGGATCCTCTAAAGCAAGCATTGAAAGCTCATATAAAGGAGCTGGCTCCTAAAAATGAAGAAGGCAAAACTTTGGTTAATGATCAGCACACTCAATTGGAAATCTGTAACTTCTTGCTTCACATACTAATTAATTGTAATACGCTGTTTCTGGCCTGCAGAACTAACAGTTCTGTTTATCATAACCAAGCTAAAAAGGTATGAATTTCTTTCTTCTTTCTCTGCAGTCCACAATCACACTGAACACTGTGATATTTTACAGAATAAACACTGGCAATCAACACTGTATTTCTGCAGAGTGTATATTCAAATTAATTATTTGTCCCAATGTAATGAGCAACAGCAAAACTTGGTAAATAACTACAACTGATACTAATAACAAGCAGCCAGGATGACAATCTAACAGTAACAGCTACAAAATTACTAAGTTTTCTACATTCTGGTCTTACTGAGAAACAAGACAACATTCCTATAGTGGACAAAAGCCAACCTGACTGTGCAACCAAAACGATACATTAGTCTAAAAGGATAGACATATTGTAAATACATTTTTAAAAAAAATCTTTTTCTATAGGATATAATGTACAATTATACTTACAGACAACCTTAAGACTCCAAAGTTTGCAAAGTCATAGATAAGTATTTGGTAGAAGAGTTCTTTACTAAATATAAGCAGAAAAAATAATTATATGTACAGGATTGAATATATCCAAGTTACCTTAATTAAGAGGGGAAAGTAAGGATCATCCTGGAAACATCAGCTATACATATCCAGTCCTATTAATAAATATCTTACATACTCAAGTATCCAATTGCTATCAATTTATTCCCTGATACTTTATATTTCAACTTCTTTACTCCTTTACTGCACTGTAAGAAATGCAAAGGAACTGGGAAATTAATAGATGTGTCTATCTCAAGTCTATTCTCTGATTTGTTACAAAAATTAATGTAGCTGGCCCTGTAGGGCTGCACAGGCATAATTACAAATTTCCTGTTACAATCATGTCCTGCAGATACTCTTAACTCAACTGGATACAATGTTTTCCAGGACTTTTCTGAAGCCTCTCCTTGATACAGCGTGCTGTAGATGATCCTACAGCGAATCGTGATGATGATGATCACAGATCACCTAGATCATCATGAAACAAGAAAAAGTCTTTCCCTTCCCACTGTCTGTGAGCACACAATACAGTAGTTGGCATTTTAATTACACTGATTCCCAGCAACTTTTCCCAAGTGTGCCAGACTTGTTTCCATGGTTCTCAATGGACTACTTAATCTTTAGTCTCATGACTTTTCACAGGCAACAGGAGAACAATATTGTTTTCCCTGTCATTTCCTTCCTTCTTCTAATTAGCTTCACAATTCGTACTTACTTCAGCCGCCAACAGGTCTAACAACTCTTTTACCTGAGTTTTGTTGTATTGAGAAGGTACAGTTTTGTCTGGTACTGAGCCAGAGCCCACTGAGGACTGACACAGCCAACAAATGAGTGCTCATGTAGCATCTCCTGAAGTTCTGAAACAACAGAGAGGTGGGGAAGAAACAAAAGAATGTCATTTCATAGTTGCAACCCTGCCCTCATTTATTTAGTTGAGTGGTTTGTTTCTGTAGCATGAAAGTCTCAGATTACTGTTCAGTCACTCCTACAGCCCTGCTTCTTCTTACATATCCTTATATGGCCAATTATTCACAAGTTTTGAAATATTAATAACTTTTGTGCATACTTATACTAGTAAAGCATAACATTTAAACTACAAATGCTACTTAGGAAAAATGAAATTCAAGTCCCTGTGTTTCAATAGCCTTCCAAAATTAATTTCCAGCCACAGGAGAGTGGTGAGGAACACACATATACTTCAAAAACTGCAGGTGCTTCGCAAAAAAAACAGCTTTGCAACACAATCTAGGTATTATCAAACTAAATTCTCGAAGTGTGATAGAATAGGTCCATAATATTTTTTTCATAATTTCTTTACTTTTCTCTCACAAAGTAACTTTAAAAAAATATATGTATGAGTGAGAAGGCTGGGAAAGGTATGAGAAGTCAGATTTAATAGAAGAGTTCACTTTAGGTATTTCACAAAAAAAAATCACTAGTTGCCATCCTTTGGAGCAGTTTTGTTACAGTTGTTTGGCACTGCAGACACAGCATATACAAAGCACTACAGTACCTTAATTCAATTATTATATTTTATAAAGGAATGTAACAGACTAAGAAAAGACTTCTCTCTTTCCAAAGTCTCTTTTAGGTATTTCTTACAGATGTGAAGATGAGACACAACCTCAGGCAGATTCACAAGTTTTATCCTGCACTTTGAGACATTTTTGGGTGTTTTAAGTTTCAGGGACAACTCCTTGATTTGAGTATTTAAACAGTGACAGTCAGATCTGGAATTACTGAGTCAGAAATACCAGTCTTCTGCAAAACATTTACTGGAGCACAAGTAAAGCAAAAGTTCATGCTTTCTAAATATTAAGATTCTTATCAATTTATAGAAAAGTTATTTATTATACATGTCTGTGTGGAGAGCCCCCAATTCTCACAACCAGAAAAATCAAAATAAATCCAGCAAAACCCCCAGGACATGAGATTCCCAGCATTTAGACATATGAATAATAAGGGTATGAGTCAGTGTAAGTTGCCTTCAGAGGCAACTGAGTTAGGAGGGAAACACCCTAAAAGAATCATAAACCTTTTACCTTTGTCTAAAACAACTCCTAACAAAAAAGAGAGCATTTTACAAGTCTCGCCATTTCATACAAGTGGGACAGATACAAACAAAAATGAAAAGCAAAAGCTTTTGTTAAAAACTTGCTTGTAAGTTCACTGGACCGCCTTTTAAATACTTTTTCTGATTTCAGTCATATTTAGTTGGTGGAATAACAGTTATTTTGAGAAACAAGTCTTGCTTACTTGCATGTGTCTGGTTACTAATTTCCTCCTGGAGAGTCAACACACTGGTCAAGTTGATAATTCTTCTTCTAGGGGTGCAGGCAGCAGTCATGTCCTTTCTGGTGTAATTTTTCTCCAATTCTACATCCATGTCTTCCCGTGGTCTCTTCCTACAACACCAAAACAAAACGAATTATGTTCAATTCTCCCATAACTTAGGCCAAACACAGCAACAGATGAGATGATCAATTCACATGCTGTATGTTAACACAGGAAATGCAGACAGTTTCCCAGAAAGACAGTTTTACTTTGCTTCTGAGGAACAATTTGTTAGGAAAGGGTAGTTCAGAACTTTAAGAGAATTTGTGACACTCTAATACCAATCACATCAGGCAACCCTTGCTTAAGCACCTAGCAAAATGGGCTCTAAAGGACACATCAAAAATGTTGATATTTCCAATTATTTTCTCTTCCATGCCCATTTTTCTGTAATACTGTGGAAAGGGAATCAGATTCCCTCAGAAGACTTTGGCCTCTTGTAACAGCTCCTGCAGGAGCTATAAAAGTTTATAGTACTTTAGCCTTTACTAGGGTAATGTTATCAAATTCAGTGATGTAGTTTCTATCCCTCACAAAACGGAGGCTTCCAGAAAGAGACAGACCAGTATGATCTCCCTAAACTAATAACTCCCTAATAATGCCATTATTTATACTGCTTCCTGCCTTTCATTACGCATAGAAATCCTATTCCAGTCACAAAATTTATCACAAGTTATATAATTTACAGTTCACAGATTAGGTTTAATTTCTCAATAAAATGTCATGAGAAGTTATTCTAGAGAATTTTTCCCTTCTTGAAAAGAGGTAGCCCAAAGAGATCAGAAAAAATTATAGTTTCAGGGCTATGCCATGAAATAAATAGGTAGCTTTGCACCAGTTCAGGAAAGGTGGGACTTACAGAGAAGGCAAAGTCTCAGGAAACAAGTGACCACTCTCACTCGGCCCCCCAGGCTTCACTGTATCCTCCTGAACATCAGCCACTTCAACCGGGTCACTGACTTCTTCCATTTCAGCATCCTGGGGCCTGTGTGAACTCTCTGGAGGTCTTGCATTAACCTCTGTTATCAATTCAGTGGGGCCTGCACTTAGGGGGTTGTTCACTGGCTGAAGAAAAGCATCTAATTTCTGCTCTCGGGAATCAGTGCGCACCATCTGATTTGCATAAACTTTTTCACTGGTTCCCTTGGTAACCACAGAAGAGTTAGCTGCTGATTTTACAACCTCACTGGAAGAGCAGTCAATCCCTGGAAGCAGTGTCTTCATTCAGACATGAAGAAGCAAAGAGAAGAGATTGAACAACAAGAAAAAAAGAATCAGGAAGATTAGTCATACTTTTCACAGTATCTTACTACTCAGAGGCAAATGTGAAACCCTCAGCAACACGTCAACTACTTAAAATGCCACCAGCTTTGCACTTGCTATCCACATAGAGTGAATTTCATTATCTTGGCAGTTAAAATCATTAGTTACCGTTCCTTTGTCTCAAAAGAAAAAATCTTTAAGGTCAAAAAACCACAAGGAAATTAGTTTGTATAAAAATTACAGTAATTCTTATGCTATGCTTTACATAAAGAGAGACTAGAGTATCTTACGGAGTTTTTTCTGGTAAGATTAAATCCAAAGTGTTATCAAATACACAGATCAGTTTCCTCAATCACATCTTCTTCACATAAACCAGGGCAGAATAAAAACATAATTTACCACATGTGAAGGCCAACATACTTATAAAATCAAGACAACTAATCAGGTCCTTGATATAAATGTACTTAAAATGTTCTCATACTTTTTTTCTCTTTTGCCATATTGTTAACACTGGTATATTAAAGTACCAGTATATTAAAGTGCTCTGGAAACAGAGCAAAGACCTAAAGGTACGAGTACAACACTGATAAATGCCATATCAGCAAAGATTTTACTATTGAACAGAGTAAATTATCCTTGATCATTAAAATAATGCAGAACTACCATCACTCAATAGATGTTCTCACCTGAGTGAAGTACATCCTTGAGGAATTAGAGCCCAATAACTTGCTCTCTACATGTTGTTGCACATGCTCCAGAATACTGTCTTCATGAAGAAAATGGACCTCGTGTTTTGTAGGATGCACATTCACATCTACATTCTGGGGAGCTATTTCCAGGCTACAAAACATTTTAAAAGAAGTTAACCTAAAATATCCCAAGGATGGCAGAGAAAGCAAAGGTTGGTTCAAATTTGACAAAATTTGTCAGGCTTGGGGATGCTATTCCATACAAAGAAGTCAAAATGATCTTGAGACCTGCTGAAGTTATATTACAGTCAGTCTTGTTTAGATAATTAAAAAATAATCCAAAATCATTCACCAAAATGAGCTTACATAGGTAAGCTTAAACCAACCTCTTCATTGTACAGCTACAAAAACCCACATTTAGAAATACCTTTTACTTGCAGTATCTCATGAATTAATAGGAAAGGACTTCAGCTGATATTACAGATACTCACTGCTTCTAAAAATAAGGTCTGTCTTCTTAAGATTTTCTTAATGTTATTTAATTATCTCCTGCCTGGAGATTAATTACCTCAGTGCAATGCTTAACACTATCATGAAGAAGAGAAATGTCCTTCTAAACCTACTCACCCTAGTTATAGCCTACAATACAGCATTAAAAGGCTACTTCTTCCTATTACTTTACCTTAAGTATAGGAATGGGTGCATGCTTTTTGGCAAATAAGCAGCGTACACAGTTTCTATGGCTTTGCGCATAGCAGCTGACTCTACCAACCGATCTGAAACACAGAACACAGCACTGTTTCCAAAGAGCCCAGCTAAAACACACTGCACAGTGCCCAGCTACTCCTTCAAACACCTTCACACTTTGTGTCTTCAATGGGAATCAATGGTTATACCCATTTCCTCCCAAGACCTATTTATTCTTCATATAAAATCAAGAATAGACAGTATTTTCTCAGCATGTTTGACACTTAGAAATATTTTTTCACACAAATACTGAAATAACCAGACTACCTTTTCATTATTTCATACAGTCAAGGTTTGTGGCAACCCATGCCAGTGTTGCTACAGAATGGAGAGATCAATCTGTGTAAGCTGGCAGGACACAGTCATAACCTTGATACTCCAAAGTTTCTTTAAGTTCAATCTTAGCTGTTTTCCACTAAATACAGTGCCAAGTGTGATGCACATTACAAATCAAAAAACATTTTAATATTTACAATTAACTGTAATATTTCTTCTTAAAAATGTTTTTAAGAATGTCCATGCACTTTGAACGTCTTATGAAAGTTTTGTTCTTCTGATTATGTAAGCAACATATGACTGTACAAAATGATGCCTTTTTTTTAAACTTACGGTTTATAAAGAGTAAAAATATGCATTTCTTCACAGAGTAGTTTGCATTCGTGATATAACCTTTCATTTTAAAGGCCAGATTTGCATCTTCACAGCCCACTTCTATGAGTTCCCTGTTAAGTTTGACAGAAACACAAACAAAAAATTAATTCTTCTGTTGATATAAATATAAAAACAGCACTCACAAGCAGCGATATTCTGTTTTGCCAGTTGGCAGGGTCAGCACAGACACCAAAGACACAGACACTAACTTTAAGGGGTGTCATTAACTATAGTTCAAAACAGCAAATAATTAAAAAAGGATAATATAAGTAATGTACCTAATCATTACTAAAAAAGATTGCTTACAGTGATTAAGAAAACGCATCATCCTAACACTTTACCCTGACACTTCACCATCATCCAGATCCACACATCAGTTGGGGAGCCCCGGCCACAGTGAAGGACTGGAGAACCACCCCTGATAACTGGGAAATCCTACATAGTGCATCCACACGTAGGTGAAGACTCCACCTTCACTGGAAGAGGGTCCAACTTTTATATTGTTGAATAAAAAAGCTCATATAACTCTAATGCAGAAACATCTGGTTTCTTTATCCTCTTGGGTTCCACCTAAAGCCTGGCTGGGCCAAGAAGGAACTAAGGGAGTTGGCTTTGACCTCCAAACAAGGTCAGATGTCTGTTTTCACAGCCTTGTCCATCCTCTAAATATGGAAAGATAAATCTGTTCTTATAACACTACATATTTTGCTAATGATCATGTGTATTTTGCTAACGAGCAAATACAAATATCATATAACATATGGTTGGAAGGTTCATCTAAAGGTCAACTTTGGCTTACAACCTATTGCTCAAGTCTCACTACTTCATATACTGATCTATCTTCTATCACAGTTAATGAAAACATTAGATTTATTTGAGAGCTCAAACACTGACTGCTGGGACACAGTAATTATTTAACCTGAACTGCATAATTTCCTCTTCTTAAGTGTAAACTGGTAATGTTATATGTTTGGAATCTGTAAAATTACCCTCATTATCCTTTTAATACTGTAGCATATCACAGTATCCATAGCATTTTAATCTATTGATAATTCTAATATGCATTTCATTGTTTAAGTCATTGAAGGAGATTGACAAGAGCACGTCAAACGTGTCTCCAGCCAGGGAAGAATAAACACATTTTTTCTTGGACTACTTTCTCCACTTTTGTCAGTCTAATATGTCTTGGTGGTCTGTTAAGAAGTCGTTAAAATGTAAAAAACTTCTCTCTTGCTCATACACATAGATCCTAACGTTAACTATTTTCATAACAATTTCAATAACTTTCATAATTCATTAGTCAAGGAAAGCCCACTTTGGGGGCACAGTTCTTCTCTATGAAGGCGTTATGCCAACTTCTAAAGTTAACACAGAACAGACTTAAGGGCTACTTATTTCCAATTCAATCTCAATATATACCAAGTGCCATTTTTATTTGTGTTCAGTTTTTTACACCACCTTGAACTGGGTAAGTTATTGTTTGAAAAGAAATTATCAAAACATTACTTTGAAATGGACAATTTATCCTGAACTGTAGAAAGGAAAAGCTCTTATCAAATGATGAGTATCATCTGTAGTAGAAATAAACAAATGCACAGCAAAGAAATACGCAGAACACTGCAAACCTCATTACTTAACCTCTCTATTTTGCTGTGCTTCCTAAAGTGCTTTCATTAATTAGAAATTACATTCATTAAATGTGAAACTTCAGTCAGTAACAGAAGAGAATCAAAGAGACATACAACTATTCACAGGACAAATTCATACAATGAATTCTTCACAGCTGAAAGTCTCATAAAGAGAATTTTTCCTAACATGGCAGATACATCTTCAAAAGATTTTTTTTTCCATCTTTCTATTTGATTTACACAGCTTCAGCTAATGTAGCTTTTGTCAAAATAAGAAACTGTAAGATTTCAGAAAGAAACAATATGAGTAGCTTCAAAATTTATCAGGTAGCAGACAGTAAGAAGAGGTAAGATTTTCATGGTATAGGAAGAGGTGAGGAACTTTTAGAGAACACAGGTTCAGCTTGCTGTTTTTACATGAGCAACACAGAAAGTTACAAGCAGACGACTCCTTTCCAGTGCATTAAAGGAATAAAATTTAGTAACTTTCCTCTTCCCTATGGTGCCCAAAAAAAGTGTCACCCATTCTGAAAATAAGGGAGAGCTCTCTAACTGCAGCACTCCCTCTTCTCTGAAATTAACAGTGAAAGAAGTAAGAAATGTTATGATAGCCCTTGGTCTTTAAAGAGAAAAGGGAGGGTGATTCACTGGAAACCTTCATATCAAAAGGAAACTTGACATCAACGTACCTGCTAACAGCATTTCCAAAGATGGCCCTAATGTTGTCCACTGTTGAGGCGTTGGATAAGGTTCTAACATCTGACACGGTGTCACCTTGCTAAAGAGAGAAGGAGCTTGTATCAATCAATTCACCTTTCTGGAAGAAATTTTAGAAATACTTTAAATCAAACAATAACATTTCTAAAAAAAAAATGCAGGGAATGACATATCATTATATTGTTTTGTATTCTTATTTACTTATTCATGTTCAAAAAAACAATGGATGGTAAATGGCACATGTTTACAAGACCAGCTAGAGCACATCAGACCCACTGGGGCTAGTAACTCCATCCCTGGAAAGTGAGGAACACACTCAATTTAGTAAATAATTATCTAGAATGGCACAGAACAAAGATAATCTACCCCAGCCTCTTTCATACAGCACTTAGTAACCAAGCTCTCCAGAGAAGCTAAAACAACACATAAAGCTAAACCAAATACAGCACTGACCACACAGAATCCTTCAAACTCCCGACAAATATATTCTTGTCTTGTTTACTTCTAACTGATGTGCTTTATATCCAAACTGTACCAACATACCCTTCAAAATTTCAGAGTAATGGAAGGCTCTCTATGCCGTTCCTGTTGCAAAAGATGCAGTGCAAATTTTCTGTATATTTTCAGATATACACATTATGTACATACACACAGGCACATACAGAAACACAGTGAAGTTACAGACTTTATTTACACACCTTTTTAACTGAAAAGCTGATGCCTGAGTTATGGATGGCATACCTGAAAAATAGATAAATATAAGTCGGCAGTATGCGGAAGAAAAGGTAATTGTTTTTCCTGGTTGCTGAAAAGCAGTTAGTAATTTCACTTCCTGTTAGACAGTAATGCAATTTGAGCCAAGCTGAGCTTTTGCAGATTGAACTGCTAAATAAAACCAAACGTGTGTCCTATTTATAACTTAACTATAGCCGTAAGAAATTCAAGGATCAGCTTCTACAGGCCTGTTTTTTTCAGTTTCACTGTACAGGTTTAACTAAAAAACCCATCAAAACATCCTCAGTATAATAAAATCAAGTCGCAACTACTATGGAAAAGCATCTGAATAATGGCTGGCCTGCCCTTCTAGCTTCCCCTACCCAGACAGTTCAGCTATCTGTGATCCCATGGCTGAGATCTGATACACTGCAGCTGCATAATCTTGGCTCAGAATTCTAGGGAAATTACTGCATTGAGAGCAAAACACACTATAGAACCTTGCAAGATGAGAAATGTAAAAATGCAACAAAGACTGCTGTGACTGTGAACTCAAAAATTCAAGAGGAAAGAAACCCCGAAATTAAGTAATAGAAAAATCCTAATGAAAAAGAACAACCAATGACGTGGAGGGCTGTAACTCAGCAAGACTTCAGATCATCCTGTTCAAAAGAACAGCAGGATCTGACCCTCCACCTCCTGGCTAAGGTCGGCCTAACACAGTAAAGACTCTTATATAGTTTATTTAGGGAATAGGCTAAAAATTGGTATACAGTCTTGCTACTCTTTGCTACCTTTTGTGTCCTCTGAAAGTTGAAAGCAATTATTTTCCTTAAATTGTGCAGATCCTGCTTGCAAAACCTCTGCACACTATGGAAGACTACAGTAGTGGCAAAAGACACAACCAAGTGGCTTGAGAACGGAACACGCAATAGCTAAAGTGATATTACTCCTTTTTGGGGTAATTCAACTTTTCTGTATTCAGCCAAATCTCAATGCTCCTGAGCAGTTTTTACATAAATTCTATTCAGTCCAGGTACATTTAAAGTTCACTTGTTCAAGTCCATCACCATTTATTTGCCGGAATTCTTACAAATAATTAATAGCCACAAATAGAATACACTACTTCCTTATCTGGATTTTTCACATCAAATTGGACAGACTGTTTATCTGACACTGCACACTAACAAATAGTTTAAAAAAATGTAACAAACAAAATCACCACCACCAACAACAAAATGACACCAAATACACAGTTGCCAGTCTCTCTGGAAAACCCCAGTACTCCCTATGGCAGTATATAAAATTGGGTGTCTCCTATTTTAGTTTACCTGCTAACAACTTCTAGTATTTTTGCATATTCTTCGTTTGGATTCTTTAAAGCCTTCCTCCTTGTATTTACATTGTAAAAGAGATCTTCAACCTACAGAGAAGAAGTTCACAATTAAAAATAATTTCTTAAAAATTCTCTCTTACTATAGAATTAATCTAAATCCATCTTGTTAATTTTTATTTTATATATAAATTTTGTGAGAATACTTTGGTTCTGAAGAATCAACATTCAGTTTGCTCCTTAACTCCCTAGGTACACCTAACAAACTGCAACTTCAGAGATGATACTGTTATGTACCTTACAATGTAATTGGTGCAAGAGGAATAGAAAAGGAACAGGAGAGAACAGGCATAAAAACCTACCATGATCTGAGTTCCTTGGTTTCCAGCACAGGGCTTTGGAGGGGCTTTGATTTTTCCATCACTGTAGGTAGCTCTAGGCAGAAAATAAAAAATTGTCAGGCATCCAGATTTACAGGAGGGCAGACATGGTCAGATGAAAACAAAGGATGAAAACAAAACAACTCCTATCATTGTCACACTCCTCTCAGCAAAGAATTTAGGACACTGAGAATTAGCTTCCTCCACCTTTCTTCTAGACTAAAACTGAGTTCACTGATTGTAAGAGCCAGAGGGGCAGTGGGGGAAAGGGAACAATAACAAAGGAAAGGAGGCAGATCATGGCATATGCGTTTTGAAACTGTGTTACTGAGACTTTTCCTCTAAAGGCAGGATTGCATTACTGCATTTTTTTCTTTCTTTAATAGCTAGACAAAGCATAATAACAATTCTCCCACTAGACTTTACACTTCAGTTATGCTAACAATAAATTCTTGACTTTAATCTAAGATTTGTTTCCCTTGACACTAACAGGATTTTGAGCGTAAGAGATTTCTGACCCACGTAGGTCTTTCAGCAAGTTATAGAGATACATAAATTCAAAGGACAGACTTTTGCTTTCCCTCTAGCATACCCTATATATTTAATGCAAGAAAAAGCATAATCACACAGTATTTTGAAAAATCAAGATTCGGAATGTCTCTTTTTTTCTCACTCCCTTTTCTTAAAAGTAGTTAAGAAATTAATGGAAAAACTTTTAAGTTAGATTAAGTTTTCAAAAGAATATTCAAAATTCTTTTTGGATAAGATAAAGCACTTCTCATATCGTAAAGATACAATAACAAACTAAGCTGTAAGTTCTTGTGCTGAGACTTGTCAAATTTGCTAGACATGATGCCTGTAATATATATACAATTTTTTATCCTGAAATGGAGAAAAACAAAAATGTTTAACCTACATTAGCTATTAGAAGTTCTTTCACCATTTCCTGCTCACCTCCACCAATTTTAAAATACATCATTAAGCTAAAGCTTACCTTTACAATTTCAAAAAATGTATTTTTTTACATTCCAAGTCTTTTTGATACCTGCCCTTACCATACCCTTCTCCATAATAGGAGCTCAGAAATTGATACATGTGTTTGTTATTCCTGCAGCAGAAGTCACCTGGACAATAGGTAGCATACCTGAATGCACACTTTGCATCAGCTGTTTTAGTTGTTACTGTAACGTGGGCAACATGACTGATGCTAGCCAAGGCCTGGGAAAAGAGAAAGCATCTTTGTAAAACCTTGCTCCAGAGAACGCTAAAGCATGTCCACACTTTCAACACCATCACTAAATTTCAATATACCACTTGCAAGTAATAAATAAAAATCCTTACAAGGAAACGGCAGGTCAGTAAAGCTTAAACAAATTTTTGTACCTATAATACTAAACTTCCAGTAGTTTTATCCAAGAGATCCTTCTGGCTTCCCTAATATTTTGTTATCTCTGATGATGCAAGTGGCTAACCATGTAGTGTAACTGAAAGAAATTTGCAAAATTATTACAGTCGTGCCTGTCCTGGGGTGACTTTGTGATGTTGAATTGTATCCCCATTCATCTGTTTAGCCCAGAAATAAGTTTTGTATCTTTAAGGTTGGATCTGAGAGTGAAGGGGAGGAAGGAGAAGCAGTAGAATGTCTGAGGCAGTTGTTTTCAAAACACAGAGATAGGAGTTTTCATCGCTTCTTCTCCTAGATGATGTCACTGTGGTGGATAGCGGAAGAGAGCTCTCCTTTGTTTTTAGTTAGTTTTTGACTAACTGAAACAGAGAAGTTCCCTGGAAAGATTTTTTTTTCCTTTTTTCCTGGAATTACTTGAACCTGCTCTGGACTGGGGAACTGGGGGGAAGCACCAGGAGCTTGCACCTGTGGCCCACCAGGGCCTGGCCTGGCCAGCGGCATTTTCCAGTGCTGGAGGGACTGAGAACAGACTGAGCCGAGCTACCACCCACAGGAGAGAGACTTTCTGAATTTGTCATCTCTTCAGAGCGGCAAGAGGTTTTGTTGTTCAGTATTGTTCATTTTTTCTGCTGGGAAGTACTTTGCCTGTTGAATAAACAGGTTTTTTCCACTTCTCCCTGAGGAAAAATTTTCCCAAACTGGTTGGGGGAGGGGTCGCTTGGGTTTGCTTCCTGTGGGGGGACCCTTTGGAAGTTTTCTCGCAAATTTGCCCTAAACCAGGACAGTGCCTTTTTCGTGTTAACTAGAGAGCAGCTGGAAGGCTTTAGCTGTTACTCTCTCACTCCTGCTCAAGTCTTTCTCTTGACTGTAAGTAATATTCTAAAGTTAGGTCACAATGGTTCTCCTGGAAAATTCAATGGACATGTCTACACAGACGAAACCAGCCTCACCAGGACCAGACTCCACTGGCTGTGGAGAGGATTATGTTGAAAGTGTGTGAGGAGAGGATTCAAGCAGTCTACTCTCTGGGGCATGTGAGAATCCATCTATCTGAGCACAGGACACGCATATATCTTGTTAACCCAGAGGGGAAAGCTAAACTGATCCTTGACTGTTCTTCCAGAGTTTAGATACATACAGTCTATGAAAGTATGAAGAACCAGTATATCTGAGGGGTCAAAGATACTAACTTTGTCTAACAGCAAAAATAAATGAAGAACGCTGTACATTTTGCACATTTAGTTTTAAGTGCGGTATTTAGACAAATGTCTGACAACAAAGATTTACCTTCCACTCAAATCTTCCACTGTCTTTTACCTGTAGGTTCCTGAACCATCATTTGATAGACTTTGTTTCAATTAAAAAAAAAATCTTATTCCAGAAAGCAAAAAGAATATATACCTCCCTACAGACATCCACCTAAGCTTGAAAGACACTGAAATATATTTTGAACTATATTCACACAGCAGACTCTCTAAGAAAACAGAAGCTTCTGTAAAGAGTACCAGGAATGTGATACTATGTACAACCCACTACAGAAGAATAACAACGAATAGTTTCAAAACTTTGATGAAGAGCTTACCTCACCCCTAAAACCATATGTAGAAATACTAGCCAAGTCTTCAAATTTTTGCAGTTTACTCGTAGTAAATCTCTCACATACAATGTCCAGATCTTCTTTCTATGTGAAAGGGACAAGCAATACTCACTTCCTGAGTTTTTTCAAGATTAGAAACATTTATAAATTGAAATAATTTTTAAAAGGTAGTATTAAACAGCAGCATACACCTGTAAACTTTGTTCACTTACTCTGATACCACAGCCATTATCTTGAACCTGGATGAACTTCAGACCACCTTCTTTAACTATTACCTGGATACTTGTAGATTTAGCATCCAAACTGCAGAAACCAAGAAACCAAGAAAGCAATTTCAATCCCAGAGCTCTATTTAGTGTCTTTATACATGGCCTGGATGAGGGGATTGAGTGTAGCCTTATTCGTTTGCAGATGACATCAAGTTGGGTAGAAGCATTGATCTGCTGGAGGGTAGGAAGTCTCTGCAGAGGGATCTGGACAGGCTAGATTGATGGGCTGAGGCCAATGGTATGAGGGTCAACAAGATAAAGTGCCAGGTTCTGCCCTTGGGCAACAACAAGCCCATGTAGTGCTACAGGCTGAGGGAAGTGTGGCTGGAAAGCTGCCATGTGAAAAATGATCTGGGGGGGCTATTAGAGTGCTGTCTGAACATTAGTTAGGGTGCTGTCTGAACATGAGCCAGCATGTGCCCACGTGGCCAAAAAGGCCAATGACATGCTCACCTGTATCAACAATAGTGTGGCCAGCAGGACCAGGGCAGTGATTGTCCCCCTGTATTCAGCACTGGTGAGGCCCCACCTCAAATCCCATGTTCAGTTTTGGGCCCCTCTCTACAAGAGAAACATTGAGGTGCTGGAGCATGTCCAGAGAAGGGCAAAGGAGCTCCTGAAGGGTCTAGAGCACAAGGCTATGAGGAGAGGCTGAGGGACATGGGGCTGTTTAGCCTGGAGAAAAAGAGGCTCAGGGGTGACCTTTCTGCTCTCACCTCCCTGAAAGGAGGTTGTGCCAAGGTGGGGGTTGGCCTCTTCTCCGAAGGAACGAGTGATGGGTCAAGAGGAAATGGCCTCTACTTGTACTAGGAGAGATTTCGATTGGATATTAGGTTGCACATCTTCACAGAAAGGGTGGTCAAGCATAGAATAGGCTGCCCAAGGAAGTGTTTGAATCGGTGACCCTGGAGGTATTTAAAATACCTGAAGATGTGCTTAGGAACATGCCTTAGCGGTAGATTTGGAGTGGTAGGTTAATGGTTGGAGGTCTCTTCCAACCTAAATGATTCTATGAATTATTAACCTGGCATCGAAAGCGAACAATTCATAAGTTTCTCAAACAATAACAGCACAACCCGGAGCACAAACGCAGACAGGAACACGGCTTTCCAAGCGGAGCTGTCTCCCGTGCGTTCCGTAGGAGTGTACACAGGTACCGCCCCTCCTCGGCACGCGGGCTCCCGCTCGCCCCTCGCGGCACGCCGTGTCAGCCCGCGGTGTCAGCCCCGGCAGAGCCCCCCCGCCCCACGCAGAGCGGCCGGGCTGCGGGAGGGGCGGATCCCGCGTTACCAGTTCTCGATCATCTCCTTGATGGCGTTTGCCGGCCTCTGGATGACCTCTCCGGCGGCGATGCGATTGACCACGGCTTCATCCAGCCGCCGGATCACGCTGGCCATGGGTGCCGCCCGGGAGGGAGCCGCGCTCGGGCCGCGGCCGGGCGGGAAGCAGGGCGCGTGGGCGCAGCCCGGGGGGGGAGGGGGGTTGCGCGCCCCCTGGCGGCGGGAGGCCGCGCTGCGGAGGTGCTGAGGCGCTGCGGTGTCGGGACCCGCCGAGGCGCGACCCGCAAAGTGTGTGTCCGACCTGGGGCGTCCCGAGGCACAACAGGCTTGCCTGAGCCAGCGGGCCCTTGCGGCCTAGAAGCCCAGTGATATCTTGGAGTACACTGCCAGCAGGTCGAGGGATGTGACCCTGCCCCTCAATTCAATTCTGGTGAGGCCACATCGGGAGTGCCATGTCCAGTTCTGGGCTCCTCAGTACGAGAGAGACATAGAGCTCCTGGAGCAGATCCAGCAGAGGGCAAGGCTGACTGGGGACTGGAGCATCTTTCTTATGAGGACAGGCTGAAGAAGCTGAGCCTGTTCAGCCTTGAGATCAGATGACTGCAATTGGACCTCACTCATGTGTATAAATGCCTAAAGGTGCCAAGGAGATGAAGCCAGGTTCTTCTTGGTGGACCCAAGCAATAAGATGAGAAAGGCAATGGGCAGAAACTGATGCACTGGAAATTCCACCTGAATATGAGGAAGAACTTCTTTACTATGTGGGTGACCAAGCACTGGAACAGATTGCCTTAAGAGACTGTGGAAGTCTCACTCGCTGGAGATATTCAAGAGCCATCTGGATGCAATCTTGTGCCATGTGCTCCAGGGTAACCATGCCTGAGCAGGGAGGTTGGATCAGTGTGGTCTCTTCCAACCGAACCCACTCTGTGATTCTTTGAACTGCTGTGAGCATTGTGGTATCCATTAAGGCTGAGCTCTGTGCCTATGACAGCAGGACTGCACTGGCCTGTGTGACTGCCACTATATGTCTCCAATCACAGGATGCTTTCCAGTGTGTCCCTGTATCCATTGTGATATATGTGTCTACAATCACAGTGCACAATGTTACTCAGTAATTACTCAAAAATATAAAGCAGGTCCTTATTTGTGCAATGGCTAAAACTCAGCAGCAATTTCCAAGCTTTGGGGACTCTTGAGGTTTGGAGACACTTGTCAAGCAGAGCTCTTGCCTTCTCTGCCAGTGCAAATAGAAAGGGTGGGTAAATACTGGAATGGACTGCCGAGGGAGCTGGTGGAGTCAACATCCCTGGTGGTGTACAAGAAACTACTGGTTGTGGCACTTGGTGCCATGGTCTAGTTGACAAGGTGGTGATCAGTCCAAAGCTGAACTAGATGATCTCAAAGGTCTTTTCAACCCTGAGTAATTCTGTGATTCTGTACAACCTCATGCGTTGTTCTGGGACTTGTGGTTGGAGCATGACCAATGTACAGGAGCTGGGAAGCTGTTCCCTTCCTTGCAGCAGAGGAAGAGACCATAGCAAGAGACCAGTGCAATGAAACCTGTTGGTGTCACAGCGATCCTGATCAGAAGGGTTGCACACAAAGGAGTCAGTGGAACACACATGAGTTAAACTGCTGCACACCCAGTATGGCTTTGGGCCTGTGTTGTGCTGCACAAACACTTTGTCCCCACAGAAGAACCTCAGCCTATTGTAAAAGAGGAAGCTGCTGGCAGCTCCCTCTCCATACCAGCAATTACACCACCTGTGAGGCCTTTCCCTTATTTACAGATGCAGTAAGGAGTTCTCATGTGAACATCCCTTCTGTTTGATGGCAGAAATGATGACTGGATTTTCTTTCATGCAAGAAAATCTTACAACAGCTTGAGTGACCAAAATGAGGTAGCCCTTTCTGCAGACAGGGTCTGCATGGTGCAGTGCACTTGCACTGGTGGTCCATTCAAGGCTTCACAACTTAAGGCTCCCAGTATCAAAAGGGATGTGAGATTACCTGTACTATTGTCTCTTCCTTTATTTTTCCATCTCGAATAAGAGATAGTACTTGGATGGTAGCAGTCCATCTTCTCTTGGCACGAAACAGCTCTTCACTGCATTTCCCTAAGCACAGTAAACACTGCTGCTTTTAGGCAGGCTGCAAATGGGGCTGCAGAGAAGCAAAAGCTTCTCCAGGATGGCAGTGTCACTGCAGTGCCTTGTCAGGGTGATGTAGCAAGTGTATTGCTGTGTAAAACACCAGAGTATATTCATGTTTTTTATGTCTTGCTTGTAGTGGCAGCACAAAGAAATGGACATCATTCCACTTGAAGATGCTCTACAACTGGCATCTCAATCTAGTGTAATGTAACTTCAGCTTCTCCTCATCATCTTCATAAACACCTGTCTTCATCTTTGAAACTGTACATTAATTAAAAATGCTGACAGTGATAAACAAAGCAGTTTTCATTTTGCAGAAGGGAAAAGGAAAAAACCTATCCTGAGAAGTATCCCTTCACAGGTGTCACTTTAAAAAGGATGATCCTAACCAAGGGCATGAAGAAGATACAGTTCCTCTGAGGAACATGTAGAACATGAAGCAAAACCACTTCTGTGAGTGTTAAGTGTGTGAGACCTGGATTGGTGGTACCTTGCTATAAGGTGCTTTGCTCCCAAGGACATTTTGTCCTCAGCAATGTCTTCGATGGTTGCTACAAAGTTTCACTCTGTCTAATTCCCCTCCATATGCAAAGGTGCCTGCAGTGCCCCCAAGCATGACAGATGTCCACAAAAGCCCCTTTTGAGGCTGACTTCAGGTTCCCCAATTTTTGACCTTGGGAAAAATACCTGGGTGGAAGACAGCAGTCCTGCCCCACCACCTCCCTGCAGCTTCCTGAACCTCCAGGCTGCAGTGACAACTATCTTGGCCATGGTGCACTTTGTTTTGACTTGTAGGAAAATATTCAGGAACTGTTAGGATGAGTGAGGCGGGGGAAAAGGATTAATAGGGATGAAGAGAGGGTGACCTACTGTGCACTCACCTTGACTGTGTACTGACCTGGGAAGCACTAGGAGTGTGGGGAGCACTGAACTTCAGATCAAATGAATCTGGCTCTGCTCCAGGATCTGAACTTAGAGGAGGAATCTGTTTTCAGTGGCCTTGGACAGCCACAAGCGTCACCCAGAGCAGCTCAAAATAGGAGTATGAATCTCCTGAATCTCAGCATTCAGTCAGGGACAGAAGACATTTTCTCCAACTCTTCCTTGTACATGCTGTTGCTGACAGCTATTTGTGCTGTCAGTATGTGCCCTGACCAGCCAGTAGGAAAATCTTCATGTTTGTTCCTTATACCTGTGTTGTATCACAGAGATGCAGCTCATTTTACTGGATGTCACTTGCATGAAGCTTTAAAATTTCGTGTTGTCTGTGCCAAACCCTAATTTCTGTGTGGAAGCAGGTGTGAAAAGTCTATTTCTCTGGCTGCAAGCAGCCACCAAAAGACTTCTTCATATTTGCATTGCAACAGCTCCAACTGGAGGTCAGCCCTGCCTGCTGATATCTTGCAAGCTTTGCTCTGACCCATTCCTGTTTGGATTGTTTTCTGTGACAATTTGTTAAAAATGAATTTGTTTTTATTAAAGCAAATAAAAGCCAAAGTATCTAGATTTCATTTTAAATAATTTAGGAAGACATAACCAGTGTATTTTGGTGCCAGAGCTCAGAAGTGGTGTTAGGGCAAAAGAAGAGGTGAAGAATGAATGGAAAGAGCATGTTGGAATCTTAATGCTTTTTAAGATCCCAGAGAGGAAAGCTGATATATTTAGCAATCAATGCTATGAAATTTCAGAAGGCAAGAATTGGTTTCTTAGAAAGAATGAAGCTGAAACAGTCCCACAGTCATCAGACAAGTGTAGTGAGTTGTTTCCCTTGAGACACAGAGGATCAGTTAATTTTTAAAAAAACTAATAATGCAATAAAAGAGCTGCAATCTCACTAAAATCTTTCTCGTGCTGGGAAGAGGTGGCCTAAGTGTCAGTAAACAAAATGGATTTTGAATGCTTTGTTTTTTATTAGAAAATCTATTATCTTAAGTACAAAAATCTATCTAGTTGTGGGTTTGATAATATTAATCTAATACATTCTTTTAGACGTAAGAAAGAAGGTTTTTTATAATGAGGGTGGTAAAACACTAGAATAGGTTGTTCAGGGAGGTAGTGGCAGCCCCAACCCTGTAAACATTCAAGATCAGGTTGGATGGGGCTCTGAGGAACCTGGCCTAGTTGAAGATGTCCTTGCTCATTGCAGGGGGGTTTGGGCTACATGATTTTAAAAGGTCCTTTCCAATCCAAACTGTTCTGATTCTATGATACTTTATACCATTTTGAAGTCCTAGCCACTCATTACCTGCAGCATGTACTTACTATTTGTCATGATCCCCTAGTACAGAGCGGGGGTCGTGATGGTTTGTTTAGTCTCAAAGGTGCAAACAGGCAAAATGCAGGGGACAAAATCAGTTTATTCAACACCAGAAAATCAGTTTATTCAACAACAGCAATGCATTTTCATTAAATGCCAACAACTCAGTTGTGATAGAGGGGAGAGATATAGGAAACAAAGTATAGAGAGAGAAAAAGAAAAAGAAGAGGATGGGAAAATAACTACCAAGGGATGAGACGGATGTCCTCACGGGCCAGCCGATAGACGAGTCTTCATCCGTGGGGAGATCTCAAGGGTCTTCTCCAGAGGGTCACTCTTTTATAGTCCTTCTCCAAAGCGAGTGGCCTCTGGCCAAGAGGTGGGAAGATTTATGGGCCATTGTGTGGTGCTGCAGGAGACAGGTGCTGTCAAGCAGTCCTCAGTTGGTACAACACAACCTCTGCTTGATGCCACAACAGCACAGTCCAGTGAACACAATACACCAGCACACAGTCACTCGGCAAGCATCCATCTTGGCCAGGCCAGGAAACCATTGTTCGGAGTCAGCCTGGGAGGGGGTCCTCGAGGTCTCCTTGCGATGGTCAGGAGGCAAAATCGAGGGCAACTTCAGACCGACCCTTACACTATTCCAACTCAAATGTATTAGGAACCCCAGAAAATAGATTTGAAACTTATTTGTAAGTTGTTATTGACCCCTTCAAAGTCAACATTGCTTTGTTTGCCTTGAGCAGTTAAAAGAGAGTATTAAGAAATAGTAAATAAGGTTTAAGAAAGAATTGGAGCATGGGATTGCACCAAAGGGGAAGCAAATAAAGCCTAGCTGGCACCATGCTGTCTTCTGTGCAAAACTAGAATCCAAGACTGCATTCTGTAACATAACACATGGCTGAAAAAAAGGCAGAGATCTGAAGAAACAACTGAAGATTGATGAAATCAATTTGAAAGCTGAGGATTATTCGGGTTGTAGACTGCAGATCAAACAGAATAGGAGGTTAAAAGTTGAGGATTGCTTGAACAAAAAAAGCCTGATTTTTTGTTTGTTTTTAAAGAGAAGCAAGCTGAGCAGCATTGCAGTACGCTATTACTTTAAAAGACTTCCAGCTGCAAAAAACAGCTGTTGGTTTTTTGTAACATGACTGTATCTGGAAATGTCTTCTCATTTGCCCTTGAATATTTTCCCGTGATGTGCATGTTAGTGGAAAATGGCATCTTTCATCCTTCTTACAGTTTTTAATCCAAACTGCAGCATCGTTTATGACAGTTTCTCAAAGATGTCTCCAGTTGCCAAAGAAGAGATAACTGACAGAATGCCAACAACCTTGATTCACAGACCTCTGCTTCTTTTCAGCTTGTCTTGACAGGCATCCAGGGTATCCAGGCAGTTCTTTTAACCCTTATCATTGCAGAATACAGATCTACTCTTCTTGCAGTGAATTTCTTGCATCTTTAGGATGCAGAATAAAACATGAACACAAAAGTTGTGCAAAAAAGGTATATCAACAGCAGAAAAAATAGTACTGGCAGTACTGATGTGTTACTAAACCTATTTACAGAGAAGGAGCTGCTTTGAATTAATGTAATGCCTACCTACCCCCACCCCACACACAACCCCCCCACCCCATTGCAGAAAAAAAGGTCTCAGACTCATGTTCCACTGAAATCAGATTATCCCATATATATTTCAGGACAGTACCCGACACAGGATCACTTATTTAGCCACAGTAGTTTTATTCTGAGTTGGTCACTCATGGCCAAGAGTTTGGTGAAAATGTGCTTCTATGGATAGAACAGCTGCTCAAGACTACGTGTCATGTGGCATTATACAAAGCCTTAGGCATTTGCATGAGGCAAGAGGAGTATCTGCTGCACAATACTGCCCCAATAAAGATTTTTTTCACCCTAGTTTATAGTGCATTTATAGTGCATAGTTCTGAAGGAAAGCATGGTCTGGAAGCTTGTGATGAGAAAATAACTTTGAAGTATTTACATCCCCTCATCACACCCTATGTACGCAGTCCTGTCAGGTAAGGAGTTATTATTAAGTCCACTTAAGGTGGCCCTGGAGCACTCAGATGAACAGCATGATTTGTGCAAGATCCTATAGGACACGTCTGATAGAATTTGGAATAATTATTTTTTGTCAGTATGTTAACCATATCACTTCTCTACCTAGAATATGGGCATTTATTTCTATGGACCTTAAAACACTCAGTTACATTTCCTAGGGAAAAAGAAATACTGTGCTGTACAAGCTGAAGTTTGTTACACTCCAAGTCTTACAGGAAAAAATGGTGAGCGCTATATTCATGGAGTTCCTTTAATACAATATGTGTATAGGAACTTGCTCTTCATTGGTTCTCAGCTGTTCAAATTTCTGTTCTTCCTTTTATATCTGAACTGGTTGAAGAAGATTTTCTTCCTGTAATGACCAGTGTGGTTTGTCCTCACAGCCTGGGACCACTGATACCATCCCATTTTTGGTTCTTTTACCTTCAATTTTGTTCCAGGATAACAGGTAACACAGGTAACAGAAAATAACTTCCTGTTGTCACAATCACCTGAAGGGAGCCTAAATCCAACCTGACCCCTGGATAGTTGCCATCACTGCTAAAATCAAACAAAATCAGCTTGGGCTATCATAACCCAAACAAGTGCTGAGACCCCTGCCTTGCCAAGCTGATGCAAATCCTTCAGCCATCATTTGTAATTGCAAAAATGGTATTTACCTGACTGCAGATGAAGCCCTAATTCTTAGAGAGAACATTGCTGTAGACAAGGCAGCTTGTATTTGTCTTTGCAACTTGTTAACATAACATTACTTGTTATCTCTTTGTCTAGCATTAAAAACTGTTAAAAGCAGCATGCTTATGCAAATTAATCACATTGCTATGAAGGCAGCATTTTCCAAGGTCCTAAAACGATATAAAGATGGAATTTTTGACACCAAATTTATACCAACTTTTCTTTTTCAACAGTGTTTAGATTTTTCCAAGCTACTGTTCACAATGATGGTAGGTTTTTTGATATCCTACTTATATTTTCCTTGGAAACGAAACACCTTCTGGACCAATCAGGAAATATGAAACAAAAGGACTGTTTTATTCCTTCATTTTTGTAACTTACTTCCTGTTTGACTGTGTATTTTTCAGCATCTAAGAGTTACTTTTATGAAGCATTTTGTGAGGTCTGGATGGTGTAATACTTCTGCATAACATTGTATGCATTCTGTTACTGTTTTTTTCCTCTGAGATTTTGTACATCCTGAAAGATCAGGTTTTTTGGTGTAGTGTCAGGGGAAGTTTAAAATTAACTTAATACTACAGTAACTATATAGAATTATCATATATTACTGGAAAAAAATTAGAGAAAAAATCAAAATTATATACAGATGTCTTCATCTTGAGACATATGAAAGGAATTTTTTACAATCAGAACAATCAGTCAGTGGAAAAACCTCCTCAAGTTTGCAGAAGACCCCCCATCACTGAGGGTTTCCAAGGTGCAACTAGACAAAGTGCTAGATAATGTCATCAAGGCTCCCTTTCCCACCAAAAATTGGACCTGGTGAACTTTGGAGGCCCCTTCCAACCTGAGCTCTTCTATGGTGCTTTGTTTATTGCATGACTGGACTGCAGGAAGAAAAGTAATTGTTTTCTAGTATTTTCGTTGCCAGTAAATATTGGCAGTGTTTTAACCAAATTTTTATGTGATTGAATTCTCATTTTGATTTTGCTCTTTAACTTCAATACTTCTCAAGAATGAACAAAATACATGCACCGAAGTTTCAATACCATGGCCTTTCCCGTAATAGATTAACTAGCTTTTGACGGACATTTGAGTCTTGTGCTAAGAAATCTCTAAAGGGCTCAATTTTACTGAACTTCTGAGGTAAAATAAATGAAAAAAAAAACCAAACAAAAAAACAAAAAACAAACAAGCAAACAAACAAACAAAAAACCAAAAAAAGAAAAACAACAAAAAACCACAAACCAAAAAACCAAAAAACCAAACAGAAAAACCCCAAAACCTAAACAAAAAATGCTTTATTTCCAGAAAGAAGTGCAGTGGGGGATAAGCCATACTTTTTCACAGCCAGTTAGTGATCTGCATGCTCTAAAATGTACAAGTCACATTTTAGCACATAGGTGATTCAGATACTGGGCAAGGTCTGGAAAAATTTTACCACCATTGTTCTCAGGGTATTTAGCATCTTTTTAACGGACACGAAGAGTAGCAAAAGCACCTCAGACTTCAGTGAACTCTGCCAAATTTTCACTTTTGCATTTCTCTTGTATGGAGACATCACACTTTAATAACAAGAAAGCCTAAAGCAAATACCTCCCAGAGGGAGATCCCTTACTGCAATATGGGCTATATTCCATATATTCTACAGTCCATAACTTTAAGAATACCATGACCTTCAGATTCACATAAAATTTGTGTTATATTCTGCAGAAATTTCTGGGGATTTTAGATAATATTATCTGCAGCATGTAATTCAGAATCGGTTGCCTGCTTGTGTTGTAATGAAAAAATATAATGAAACAATTTTGTAAGCCTGTAGGAGTTAAAAGAGCTGTGGAAACCTTTGTGAGACATTTGAATAAGTAGTATTCAAATGCTAAATTAAAGAGATCCCTGCTATTCTTGATTTGTAATCAGAGTGTATCACAGCTATATTGTCTTCCTCTAGTGGTATGACAGTAACTGTGTAAAACAGATGTGTCTTTTTTCAGACAAGGCTCTTTTTTGACAAACTGGAATGAACACATAAGCAATGTTTTTCAGCATTTCCTATGTGAGTGAGAAGGTTGGGTGTAGTGCTTAGTGTAATTCAGGAAGAGTAAATCCTGTCCGCATCTCCAGAACAAGACAGAAGTCTAGATATAGACCAAACAAGCAGTCCTACAGCTGGAGGAAACATCCTGCACAAATGCTCAGTTGTTCAGGAATGGCCATGACAGCCATGCTGTACCCCTGGGATGGAGGGGATCACATTGGCTCCACTGAAAAGTCCAGAAAAATGGGTGGCAGAAGGTGTGTCCTTTTCAGTAGTCTCTGCCATGGGTTGGTTTTGAAAGCTTGAATCACAAAAGGGGACAAGAGAAATTTGTAAAAGCTGTTTGCACTTCTGAACCCATGATGGCGGCGCCCACTGTAGTCACTAAAAACCAATACCTCCTGCTTAAAACTTGGCATGGACTCATTACAAAAACAAACACAGAAAATCCTGCCAATCTCTCCTGGTGTGCTGCCAGAAGTATGCCAGTGCTGAGATCTGGATTGGAACATATTTGAATTAGTTGTCCTAGTAAACTTGCACAGATTCTTGACTAGTTTCCTGATATATAAACATCTCCTGACCATTGGGTATCTCTTCCTAGGAGCAATCATTTTTCTTTGTGTCACCAAGACTGTCACCTCTGTTTCTCATGAAGTAAGGCTCAATGCCACTCTCTCTTGCTAAAATCCTGTCCAGTCCTTGGTGTTGTAGATGGACATGCTCTTTGCTGTTTAAAACTTGGTCTTCATGCTTCAAAGCACTTGATAACCCTTTGCTACTGCTAATTTCACAATTGGCTTCATACAGTCTTAGTGATCTCAGGGAGTCCGCATTCACATATCACAGCATTGTGAGAGACTGAACTGTTAAGGGATAATAACTCAAAACATTCCTCCATTTGTGAAGAAACCAGGGTGCTTTGCTGAAATGGAGGAGGTGAGCTTTTGGGTGTGTAATGCCTTATCTCTGGTCTGATAAGACAGAGGGTGAATGATGGGCTATGTGTGAGTTAGGAGACAATCCTTGGAGATTATCCTTGAATGATGCCTCTTGTAATGCTAAAAAACCTGAAGAGAGCACTAGGTTGTAGGGCTCCTACTCCTTGGATTTTCCTGGGGATTTTCCCCCACCATTTCTTTGGGACTTCCGGCCCCTTCCAATGGATCTGGCTTGCAACCACCACTTCAACCAAAACTGTGCAGCAACCAAGTCTTGTACCTGAGCCTACAGGTAGTGAGATCTTTACCCTCTCATCCTTTCTCTCTCTTTCCCTCTTTTCCCCTGTGCATGTCCTTGGGTAATGTTGTTGCAAATTTATACTGAAATGCTTCCATGTTGTTATATAACTATAGGTAACAATAGCAACCAAATCGCTACATACCAGTTTTTCTTTGCAACCAAATTGTACTATAATAAATGCTACATATGTATATTTACAAACACCAACCATTTAGTGTTTTTTCACTCCAATCCACTCCAAGGGATCTATTAACAAGAACTGGGTTACCCTTGCCTTCTGCAGCAGGTTGTAACAACCACACATAGGTGTCTGCACCCCATTAGAACATACTGCGATGGAAGCAACAAGGACATGAGTTTGAAGTTATTGACCCAAAATTACCTGAACAAGAACTGGGGAAAATTAATGTAATTAATTCAAAACAAAAGAGTACAAACCCGTGAATCTTTGTTTTATATTATTTCAGGTTTCTTCCAGGATGACTCATCTCTAACCACAAGCCTCATGTTTTTGTTTGTTCTGCTGCTGCCAGCTGTTGGTTGCCCACTCTCTAGATCTTCCTTCAGGCACTACTACTGGGGAGACTTGCCAGTCGCAGCCCGCATCAATGAGCCTCAAGAAGTGCCTTTCCTTAAACCTTCATCATCTCCTCTTTTCTGCACTTTTCCTTCTTTTGCCCTTACTCCTCTTTGCTCAGCTCTTTTGCCTTCAAAACAAATAGGTTGAGGTGACAGGTACAGAAGGAGCATGTTTCTTTGCCCTGGTCACACTTGCTGCTCTCCCTGTTCATTCTTCGTCCCTTGCTTGGCTCTGTAAGATTATTAGAACTGTTCCCACACGAGTGACTACACTTTATATAAGCAGTCTTGAACAGGCTGGGTTATTCCAAATTATTCAGCAGCCAGAAATAAAAATAGCAAAGGAAGGTAACTATTTTTGTGATACTAAGTGACTTTTATGCTTGTGCAGTTTTAATGCTGCTATGAATAGCTGGGTTAAAGTCTAGCTAAGAGACATTCCTAGAGCAGTCTTGCCAAGCAAAACAGATTATATTTCTTTCCTAACAGGATATACAGTACTTGCTGTCACAGGACTCCAGTCCTCACTCAGGACATACTGTGACACAACTGTTCTAAGTGTGTAAAGAATCACACTGGAAAATGGCTGTGTTAGTAGCAGACATGAGAGGAACAAAAAGCTTTGTCTTGGAAAGAGCACAAGAGATTGTATGTGCATCACTGACAACTGTATAATCATACAGACTTCTTCATGGGAGACAAGTAGTCCTCCAGGTAGTTTATGAATGTACTGGCCTATATGATGCTGGAACAGGCACGGTTAAGCAGTTAGGCTTTAAGGAAAAGGAGTAACAGAAAAGAATAATATGCAAGAAGCATTAGACAGAAGAGATGTAAAGGAATTTTTCAGCATCAGGGCAACTAGCACCAAAATAACAAATTAGGCATGTATTTGCCTTTGGTTGCACTGTCCTTTAATTATTATGTGCTTAATCAAAAGTTCTTTTAAAGCTATTATTCTGAAGCACCTGATTTCTCTGGAACCTGTTTCTTGACATCAGAAATAAACTAGGACAAACAGAGGTCCATCACCAGTATTACTATGTCAGTTAGGGATAGACTTTTAAAGTAAATTAAACATTCTGAAATAACCACGCTGATGGAAGCTGCAGCTTTCCACAAAACCACACCTACACCATAAACTTTTACCCTCACAGCTGTAATAGGTGGAGACATTGTTTATGGTCAGCATATTTTTGTTGCCTGTCTTGTATGGGGAAGTTATAACAAGAAATACTTGTTTTTCCGTGTATGGTATCAGGGAGCAGAAGAGGCCAGTTCCTTCCCAAGGGCTGGGGACACATGAAGACCCCCAGGAGACAGGCCAAGCAGAGGCTTCCCCAGCCAGGGTCCATTCCGCTGCCTTCAATGAGGGAGCTGGCAGGATGGGAGGAAACCAGACACATCCCCCATCTCAGGGCATCGGATAGCCCGATGGGGATGGGGATGGGCTGAGGCCAGGCTGGGATGTGTGCTTGCTGGCATGGGTCAGGAATAGGCTTGATGAGGGGAACTAGGGTAAGATTCAGCCCTGTGATTGCCAGGTCCATGTGTTACCTAATCTCAGAAAACTAGAATAAGACTCCTTACCACCAATTTTTCTGTGTTAAAGGGGGCATCATTTATTTAAGTGCCTGGAAGGCATGGAGGAATCACTCCTCCTAACATCCCCCCGATTGTTACAAGTTGCTAATACACAGTCACAACATGCATATTATGGTTTACCTATTACCATAAAAACCCTCCCCATGTCCCCCAAGTTCCTAAAGTTAGTCTTTGTTTTGGCTGTAGCTGTATTCTTCAGGCGGATGTCCCCTCTTTATCTTCTAATGTCCTTGCATAGGGAATAATTTCTGCAAGCCTTGCTTCTCTGCTAAAGGTCTGCAGACCCAGTGTCTTTCTACTAAAAGCTCACAGTTACAGTAGAAATTGAATTAACCTTTTTGGTATCACATGGGGTGAAGTGTGACCTAGGTGAGGTTGGTCAGGGCTCTTCAGGACGGTGGGTGTCCCCAGGCCCTGATGTACAGTGTAGCTTATCCTAAGGCAAGAGAGAGAGATGTTTGTTTCCCAGTTCCAGTTGTACTGGTGTCAGGCGCATGTTGCCACTGCAATGGATGCAGTGGCTTCAGTTAAGAGCTGAGTCTGCCTCAGACCAGGTGCAGGTCTCTGATATGATACAGCAATATCTGAAGCAGGCTTGGCACTGTACTCTCAGGAGCCAGGATATGCTGACTGCATATCCTGGAGATACACAGGGGAGCGAAAGCTATTGATGGAATAGCTCTCTCAAGCTCAACATGACCTAAGGCCTGTGATGTGCACTGCAATTCTCTTTCCTGGATGTGTTATGAAGGGTGTTCTTCCCATCAAAGTGAGGTTTCCTCATCATTGAAAAAGAAGCAAAGGCAAAAAGAAAGATTGCTAGCATTATGCCAAGACCCATCCCTTCTATGCAACAGATATATCTGCATCCAGAGCGCAGAGCTCTGATGTACATGCACATGTGTTGAGTGACAAGGAATTTGAGGGATCTATTACTCAATCTCCCATGCAAAAGAAAACTTTTCCCTTGGAAATGTACCCATATGGACAGCTCTACTCTATAATTACAACGGAAGGGATTTAGGAGCTATGTATAAACAACTTTATACATAATTTTCTACTGCCTTACTGGGCTTTATGAACACTTCCTCCCAGTGCTCTTTGTCCTCTATGAGCACCCCATATCAAACAGTAACTTAACTCCTTACTGCTTACATATTGCCTCCCCGAGTGTTTTCACCCTTTCCAGTTTCTGCTGCTTCTCCACTCATACAGATCAGGAAATGCAATAATTTGCAGACTCGGTAATTCACTGGCAACACATGTGATATGCTGCATGAGAAGGAAACACCATGCTGCACACCAGAGAGAGGCTTGAAAACTGCCAAGTTTGATTTTCACAGCTGAGTTATTAAAAAAAAAAGTTTTCGTTTTTTTGTCTCATGACTGTTTTGACAAACACATCCATAGCATGTCAACAGATGTTGTGCTAGTGTTTAAGTCAGAGTCCCTTCTGAGTCAAAAAGCAATGAGTTCCACTTTCTGCATTGGTATTAAAGTGGGTTGGTCCTTAGTTTCTCTGTTCTGCACTGAAACATCCCTAAATAACAATGATGGGGAGTCTGGACGTGTCAGAGATTGGAAAGATTGATGTCTCAAGACATTTTGGGGTGCATATGTATGGGGGAAGGGGCAGGTCAGGCCTTGTCCTGGCAAGGTGATGCACTGCCCTGTACACTCCTCCTGCCCTAGAACCTGTATCCCAGCCTGGCAGTGGCTGCCAATCCCTAGCACACCAGAGGCAACACTCCACACCCACCAACCCAGCTCCTGAGTGGCCACATGACCAGAAGTCCGACTTCGGGGATGGCCTAGGAAGGCCAAGCTGTATTTAAGGCTGAACACGAGGCAAGCGTTATGTCTTGACCCTATCTTCTCTTGAAACTTCTACCTGAGCACTGCTGGAACCCAGTAGTGGGTAGCTGTATGCATCCTATTCTATATCTTTCCTGTCTTTCTCTCTTTCTCCTTCTACTAACTTCCTCTTCTTGGAATTTTTGAGTAACTTACAACTGAATAGGCTTAGAGTTTTCTAAGTTGAATGGACCAAGTTAATGCTTTGGGAAGTGTTTCATGTTGATTGAATTGTTGCTCTAAACATTTTGCTAAAGTTCTCTGATTATCTAAAGATGCCAATAAAGTATTTGTTGTTGCTTAGACCTTTTGAGCATATCTTGTCAGTATTTCTCTCATGTGCCTAACTCAAGAGTACATAAACAACAGTAAGCTCTTCTAAAGGTCTCATCAGACAAGTTTTTTTGGGGCCTTTATAGGAGATCACATGAAATTTCAGATATATTAGTATCCATCAGCCACTCATGCCTCTCAACATTTATATTATGTTGATTCACTCAGGCACTTTTGACTGAATAAGAACTTCAAAATCCCACCCACGTACTTTGATTTCTTGAAGTCACTTAGGAAACAAGATTACACTGTATTTTCCCACCTCGTGTGGATGCAGCTACAAAACAATTGTGGTTGTATTTTGACTGCTTTCTTTAAAAGTAGCTTTGCCTATTCTTTTGATGCACTCCACTAGGAGCCAAGTGATACAAAACCATATGTGCTAAGGTTAGTATTACTTTCTTTCTCTAGTCCCTAAATGGATTGCAGTATAATTTACGTGAAAATTCAGCATAGAAGATGAATGATAAGCAGAAATCCATTTTTTTATGAGAACAGGATGGGTTGACACCAGGTGACCATCAAAGCCACTCTATTAGTTCTCAACAGGAATGGAGGGGGAGAATAAAGTGGGGAAAACCCTCATGGTTTAAGACAAAGGTGGTTTAAAAAAGCAAAAACAAAGGCTAAATGCAGAAGCAAAAGAAAACAAAATATTTGTTTTCTATGTCCCAGCAGGCAATACCCATACTTACAGAGAAGTAGGGTCTTAACATGCATAGTGGTTGCTCTGCCTCCAATACTGACAATTATTTGCACCCCTCTGTCACTGAAGAGATCCAGATGTGTCCTGTGCCCCTGCAGTCTGATGGCACCAAAGTACACTGTACACCAGTGCCTACCAAGGCTTTTTACTTCTGTGGGTCAGATGTGGCAGGAAATCGAATCCACATGGTCCAGTAAGCCTGGCCATCCCTTTTCTCCTCCTGATCACACAGAAAGAAACAGAGTGCGCCACACAGGACATGCCTGGGGCTCCCTTTCCCTCCCAACAGGACAGGAGAAGACGAATTTCTTGGGGCATATCTAACTGCCAAGGTGTTGACCCATAAGGACGAAGATGTACAGAGATGGTCTTCAAAGTTTTGGTGAAGACTTGACTCAAAAAATTGAAGTGTTGATATCTGGGCAATATTATTGCCAAACTGTTAGAATATGAAGCTGGAGCACTAACTCCACATGGCCTGTGTGCGCAGGACATCCTTTGGCTCTTTGGAGACCTCATAATTGTTTAGATCACTGTAGATGACTTTCATCACCACTAATTTTCTCAGAATGGAAGCCTTTGTCTCTGGTAGGTACACATTCCTGGCAAGTTCACAAGATCTTCCTTGAATGGGTACCTTCCTCTCACACTTGAGAAGAACCATCTCCAGACATACGTAAATTGCTGACTCTGTTCCACTCTCTCAACTCTCCGGTTTCTAATGAAGGATCCCAGCTGTTGGATTTCCTTACTCTCCAGCTGCTGACTGCTGCCCTGTTATCCCAGCACTGGAGCAGCCAGGCAAGAATCTGCTCACTTGTCTGGTGGCTATGATCTTCCCACATACCTCGAAATTCTTATGAAGTCAGGGACTGGGTAGGTTTTGCTTCCTGTATGAATTCTCTGACTCCTTTCTCCAATTTGTGTGTGTAAAAGGCATGCTATGAAAACCCAGTGTCCACAAAGGAAACAGAGGAGTCCTGCTCCTTTATTTGAATAAAGGGAGAGAGTCCACCGGGTCATACTTCCTGGGCCATCTCTTGAGGTCCTGAAGGGTGCAGCCTCCTTTAATCCTAAACTCCCAACCATATGTTGCCCTCTTCTTTTACCCATTGGCTGAAGTATAGCCTACCCGAACTGCCTACTACATATTCCCCCTTTGAACTTGTATTGTCTTTTTCCCTTGAAGTTCGGAAGTTCAGGTTGTCTGGTTTCTGTGGACCCATCAGAAGCCCAGACTGTCTGGGATCTGGAATAGACTTGTTGCAGACCCATTTCTCCTAATATCCTAAAGTCTAAAAATTCAAGCTGGATCAAACTGCCTGTGCTCTGTAATAAACTCACAGGGTTTGATGTTCGTAGAGACATTACATGCATTTCTGAGACAATTAACACCCCCTTCTCCTAAAGACCCCCACAGCTGTTTTTCCAACACCTGATGGGCTCTTTCAGACTTAGGGCTTTGTGAAGACATTAAGACCCATGTCTCCTACCATCAGTGAAGAGCCCAAATCCCATCTTCCAGATCCAGTCATTTGTGAAGCCATTAATGCCCTTTTTAAAAAATCATTTGCCAAAGGACCAGCTTCTTCATCTTCTTCTTCCTCCTCCTTTACTAATTGACAGTATGGATCCATTGTTTTCTTCATTCACTGTTTTTGTCTCAGTAGTGGGAGAATTGCTGTAGCTGTTGTTTGGGTTCCTGTCTCAACCGCGTTCCTCTGAGAGTACTGCACTTGTGCTCCATAGGCACAGGCCAGGACCCAGTACAGTACAAGAAGCTGCCGGTTTTCACTGGGATAGGCAAGGCACCTTTCTATTAGTCTGTGGCATGTCAGTTTGCCAGCATAACCTGCCTCTTCAGGTGTGAATTTCCAGGATTTGGTAGGTGATAACAGTCCTACGGACTTGCCCAAATCCTTCCACACACCCTACCACTCCAGACCAGCTGTCCCAGGGCACATTTCATTATTACCTCATCCAAAAATTGTCTTCTCCTAGATCAGGATGACACCGGATTCCATGAATCCGATAATACACTAACAGTGTTAATAAGTAGTATTCAACAGCTCATGTAAGGATGAGCAAGGATCTCTGAGGCCTGCATAATAAAACCATCTGCATTATTCCCAGGTATGGAGAGGAAATACATATCCTTGTGCTCACCACAAGGTATTTCCTCCAGAAGAGCAAGGCCAGAAATGCCAGGGCAAAGGACAGAGCCACTGTTTTTATTAATATGCTCTCAAGCTCAACTAAATAAAGAGATAAGCAGTGCAACCAACAATTTCTGTGACCTGCATAGGAGCTTGATGCTGAATAGCCGCTATAGCACACTTCATACAAAGTAAGAGATAACTCTTGTTATATCATGCCCCATACTGGGTGTCAAAAAGACTGTAGTGGGTTCACCTTATCTGGAAATCAAGAAGCCATCAAGCTGCTCTGTCATTCCCCTCCTCAGCAGAATCAAGGGGGAAGGAACTGAGATGGAAAAAACCCTCAAGGGTCAACATAAAGGCAGTTTAACAAAACAGAAGCTCAATCAAAGGTAAGAAACTACAAAAGATTGTTCTCTACTTCCCATCAGCAAGCAACATCCAGCCACGTCCTAGAAAGCAGGGCTTCAGTATGTGTAGTGGTTGCTCTGGAAGGCAAACGTAAATAATGAATGCCCCACCTTCCTACTCCTTTCTATTAGCTTTTATATTTGAATAGGCGTCACATGTTCTGGAATATGCTTTTGACCAGTTTAGGCCAGCTGTCCTGGCTGTGTCCCCTCCCAAGGCCTTGTGCACCCCTAGCCTGCTGGTGAAGGAGGAATGTTGGAGAGATGAGTGGCCGAAGCACTGGTGTGTTATCAACACTTTTTAGCTCCCAAAGCAAAGCATAGCACGGTGAGGGCTGCTGGCAGTGAAATTAAGTCCATCCCAGCCAGCTCGGATACAGAGAAAGACTTGCAGACGATAATACTCAATGCCAGAGAAAAAGTCCATCAGGAACATAGTTCACAGAGAGATGAATTATTGAACGATCTCCTGTGAAGTATTCATCTTTGACTTATTGATCCACTTTTCACGGTGTGAAAAGACCATGGAAAACAATAAATTAGCAAACAATTGCATCGCAGGAGGAAAAGCTTTCATTCCCCAGGTGATCCTTGCACAGTGGAAGACCAAAGGAGCCACAGCTTCCTCTGAGCGGGGGCTGTCGTGAGAAGCCAGAGGGACAGCACGGCGCCTCAGGACGCGGGGGTGCCCCTGGCGCGGACGAACGCTGGTTTTCCAAGTATCCTGACGGCACGGCTACGTCATTTTAAAAAATGGCACTCTATACACTTCCTGTTGCGGAGAGACCCCAGAGCCACTCCACAGCCACTTCCTGAACGTTTCAGCACGGAGTTGGACACCCGATACCTCATGCCCCCGCCACACTCGCTTCTGCGGGTCGGGACGCAGGGGACATCCTCCACGGGAGGGGCGGTCTCGTTTCGATTCCCCTAATCCCACAGTGACGCGAGCGGCAGGGGTGGGGCGCGGGGCGGAGAGTTTAGGGGCGACAAGCGGAGTGGGCGACAAGCGGAGTGGGCCCCTGCGGCGGGAGACGGGCAGTCAGGTAGGTGTGCTTCCTCGGCCATCCCTTGTACCCCCCTCACCCTCCCCGGTAAGGGCAGCACCGCTGTCGGCCGCCCGCCGCTCCGTGCGGGATGCCGGGGTGCGGCGGGCGAGCCGCCGCGTCGAGAGCTGCCCGCGGCTCTTGCGCTGCTCCATCGATGCTTCGTGCAGCGTGAGGGCAGCCGCGGCCTCTTGGGGGTGGCTTCCCATTTCGGTGGAGCTGTTAGGAGCTTCCCGCATATTGGAGTAGTTCCGGAGAGGGGACGTGCTGCCCCGGCGAGGAGCGTGGGTGTGGGATTTGGCGTATGGGCAGCGGGGGTGGCTGTGCTGGTTGGGAAGCCTGCCAGGGAATGTGTGGGGTGATTGAAGGAAACGGAGAAGAGTGCATCCTTGCTCCGGCCACGCATCTGGGAGTGTGTATTGGCCTGGTATGCTTTGCGCGTAGGAGCTGGGGGAGATGTGATGCCGCGTCTGCTTGAAAAGAGGAAGAGCTCCTTCAGCATAGCCTGGAGCGAAGCATTGTCTTCAGTGGTTTTGGATCCTTTCCCTGAAAAGCAAAACACTTGTACAAGGCCATGGAGTGGTCACTTAACAAAACAGACTTTTTCAGCTGGAAAGGAGTTGGAACAAAGCGTGCACTGTAGAGGAATAAATGCAGAAGCATCTCTCACCAGCTTTTGTAATTTTTTTAGCGATTTACAGAGAATTAATTTCAGATTTATTGCGAATGGGAAGAGATTTTGCTTTCCCATTAAAACATGTCAGAGGAAGTATTTCCTATCAGTGTTTTTTTTACCAACGTGCAATTAAATTTGTCAAGCATTGGCTGTGTACTGCACAAGCTTGAAAGCCTTGATGTTAGGGCAGTCTTGGTGTTTTGGTCTTCGGGTATTTTTCGTTTGTTTTTTCCTCATTCCAGAGCCAATACCCTCTATACAAAGGAAATATGAAGGCTGTTTGTTTCTCTTACCCTGTCATAGAATCATAGGAAATGCTGAGTTGGAAGAGACTTATCAGGATCAGAGTCCAAGTCTCCACCTCGTACAGGACTCCCACCCTAATAATCACATCATGTGCCTGAAAGTGGCCTTCTTAACTCAGACAGGCTTGGTGCTGTGACCACTTCCCTTGGGGAACCTCTTTCTAATGTCCAGTCTGAAACTTCTCTCACTCAGCTTCAGTCCATTTTGTCAAATCCTGTTGCTGGTCATCAGAGTGAAGAGATCAGTGCCTGTCCCTCCTCTTTCCCTCATGAGGAAGTTGCAAAGAGACCTCCCCTCAGTCTCCATCAGGCTGAACAGACCAAGTGACTCAGCTGCTCCCCATACAGGTTCCTCTTCAGATCCTTCATCACCCTTGTGGTCTCCTTTGGATGCTCTCTGGCAGCTTAATATATTTTTTATTTTGTGGTGCCCAAAACTGCACGTAGTATTCAAGGTGAGGTCACACCAGTGCTAAGAAGAGCAGGACAATGATGACCGGAACATTGCCAGGCTGAGCAAACAACTGCAGGAGTGTAAACAACTGCCTCTTGGACTGAGGTTAGGTCTTGTATGGCTGAGCTAAACTAGACATGTCAAGATTGTTGTTATTTCAGAGAGAAACAGATTAACTTTTCCTGCTGTTGTGAGGTTTTGGTGGTTTTTGTGTTAACACAGTAATGACACTGTGAAACAGAATATTGAACATGCTTTTGCATCATTTTTTTTTTGTATATAAAATGGTAAATGTAAGTCTTTTCTTAATTTACTGGAAATCATAGGTATTTGTATGTATAAAGAGATGTGTTTCTTGAAAAAGCAACTCCAGACATATGGCTCAACTGTATGTTTTCTTAGGTATGACTTGTTACTGGTAGGTTACAAAGAGGGAAGAATCATTTGAAGCTGAAGGCAAAGAAGCTTATTTTGTTTCCCTTAACAAAACAGGGTGTGCTGGGGAGCAAGGCCAGACCTGTTGCTGCTGCAAGCTGTGAAACAGTCTTCAAGGAAGGCTAGTCACATGTGCTTGGCCTGAATTCAGCTTGCAAGGAAAGGAGGAAGGATGTTCTGAGGTGTCATTTGGTTTTGGCTGGGATAGAGTTAATTTTCTTCCTAGTAGCTGATACAGTGCTGTGCTTTGGATTTAGGATGAGAATAATGTTGATAAAACACTGATGTTTTTGTTGTTGCTAAGCAGTGCTTATCCTAAGTCAAGCATTTTGCAGCTTGTCACCCCAGTGGAGAGGCTGAGTGAGGGCACAGAAGGCTGGGAGGGATGCAGCTGGGACAGCTAACCCAAACTGTCTGAAGGGATATTCCATACCATAGAATGTCACGTTGGTCTATCATGTTTCTGTTGCCTTGTCCATGGATGTGAAACTCTCGTTTCCCAGGGTCCTAAGTAGGTACAGAGCTGGTGTCCTGGGTTGTGCACACTCATCTCTTTTTGTGAAAGGTGTTGTTTTGTTCCTAGTGATATGCTTCTGACGTCCATTTCCTTGCCATGTCACTTCCTTGCCTAGTACCTTTCCTGTATGCAAGCGAACCACAAATCCCTGCTCTAAAGATTAGTAACATTTCAGTGTCCACTTCTTGAGGTTTTGCATGGCTTTGTCCTTGTCAGCAGGGCTGGCCCAACTTTTGGCTGGGTTTGGGTCTTGTTTCTGTAGTCCTGTTTGGTGGTCATGTGTCTGAAGAAACACTCACAGCCGAGCTGTGTCAGCCGTGAATTTGGTTGGAAACATCAGGTGGCTGGGCTTTGTTATTAATAACAATTCCTTTCTGACAGTTTGCATAAACAGAAAGCAACATACAGTGGTAATCTGAAAAAGGAATACCTTGGGAGGTCATTCAGGCCAGTTCTGCCCAGAAAAGGGCCCTAGCTCAGAGTCTCGTGTGTGTATTCTGCTTATACCCATTGTTTCATTCAGAGCTTGCACAAATCTTCCCTCATGGTTTGTATGTGGTGTTTGAGGTGTTAACAGGCCTTTGAGACATCTGTGCTAATTGCATCCTGGGTTGCATTTGCCAAATGTTGATAAGGATATTTGTCTTGTTTCTTACAATGTCTGTGCCCTACAATTATCAGTTTATTACAGAGCACCTTTCCAAGGAAAAATTTGATATAAAATGAAGAGCAGCCTGGGATGTTCTGTCTCACTCTGTCTCTCTCACCCCAGCCATTTAACATCTTTTGAAAATACAGCTAAAACTTAGAAGTCTCACAGCTGACTTCCAAAATACAGAAATATTGCTTGCCTGCAGACCCAGTTCAGGTGAGAATTCCTTCTCAATAGTGAGAGATGCTTTGTGCTGTCAAGGTATACTGATTCAGTGTGGTACTGCATTGGTGAAGCTACAGAACAGTAGCTTGAATTCCCCTAGTACTGCTTCTGCCTGAAAACTTAGGAAGGAAGAGTATCTAGAGAAGCAAAATTCTGGAAGTGGTGTTGATGGTTGCCTGTGATGGAGGTTGTGTGCAGGTCTCCAGTTCAGACTGAAACAACCCGATAAAATGTTCTCTCTATTCACTTACCTGGGAAATGGTTTTCTTTGTCTTTTTAGAGGCAAACAGCTCCAGAGAACCATGCTGTCTTTGTCTTTGGAGTACTGTGATATATAGGACACTGACTGGCCCTAGAGCCCAGAAGCAGTAAAGAAACTTCATTTGGTCCAGTTTGTGCTGAGTTCAGGACAACATTATGATAAGAAGCTATCACTAGGCTGCTCTGCTTGCCCTAATCTAATCCAAATCTGCTCTAGAATCTCTTTTATTTTCCAAGGGGTGCTGGCTTTTACTGGGAGCAAAGAGTCTTTGGCACTTCCAAGGTCTGGTACAAATCTGGCAAAGTGAATTCTTACATAATTTTATTTCTTTTTCTTGTTTTATAGGACTGAGTGAGAATCTATAGATAAGGCTATCTCTGTGTATCTATCTGAATATATCCCTAATCATAGGGATGTCTGATGATGAACTGTCTAAATTAGAGGCTCTTCATTTGAGTTGACCAGTTTCTCCAACATGAGCTGACATTTTACAAGGGCTGAATATGAGATCTTCATGTTCATTGTCATCTTCTTCAATATCTCTCTTCATGAGATACTGGCTGAACATTTGATTAAAATATTCAGACAGTTGCAAATGCTACTATGACCTTTTTCAGACTAAACAGATCCATGAGGATATCCATGTCTAAATTTCAGCTTCTTTTTTCTCTTCTACATGAGACTTTCAAATGTGTCTGCTTTAGCCTGGTCAGTTCTAAGCTCTTCATTTTTGTCACTGCTGTTTCTTCAGGACCTCCTCTGAAATACAGGTGATTCCAGATTTTTCATTTGATTTTTCATTTTCAGCATGCCATGGAAAGCTGAGAGAAGTAAATTTTTCCCTGCTTTTCACTGTCATGGTTAGGCTTACACACATTGAAAGGAGACTGTGTTCTCTAAATATGTCTTTGGTATCTGCTGTTGTCATGAAAACAGATAAAACTGGCTGGCAGGCAGAGGACTACCATAGTTGTGGCCACTTACAGCCTTCTAGGCCTGTATTTTTCTTCTTTCACTGGGTCTGCCCTGACATTCACATATATCTATATCAGGTCGTGAGGAAAGTGTCATTTGGAAGACCTGAATGCAATATCCTTTTCCTGGGTGACTGCAGGGCTGCTTGCACGGATCATGCCAGTGGTGGGCATGCGGTTGCAGGGGTTTCTCTGGTGTAGCAGAAGGGGTGACATGGCAGTTCTTTCTTGGTGGCATCATGGTCTTAGAGCCAGCATGCTTTTGTTGAACAAGAGCTAATGGAATCCTGAGGTTTTCTTTTGAGAAAACATGAATTATTCGAATGCTGATAAAATGTATTTAGTTGTAACTCAGCCACAGTGTAAATGCATTGTTGGGCTTTTTCTCTTCCTACCTATTGCCAATTTGTAACTCTGCCTTTTGGGTTAATGAGCAAGAAGGAATGATTTGCCTGCTTAATAGGACTGAGGAAGGCACAGTCTTTAGAAGTCAGATTTCCTGAAAATAGGAGGATTCTTATTTGTCACCATTCTTTTAATTCAGATGCAGAGCTCCTAACATTGCTATACTTTACTTGTTCCTTGCATTATGGAAATCTACTGTACCTGGAGAAAAAAACATTATTCTACCACTGAGTAATGCCAACGGGATGGATCCTTAAAGCTTAATTTTCAGAAGTGAAAATAATTAAAAACATGGCTGTGAAGACCTACTTTTTTTCGTGAATTAAACAGTGTCATGCAATTTCTCTTTTTAAAATGTGTAAAGCAGATGCAGACAGAAGAACCAATGGCTTGAGTTCACTCGCATATTTCTAAAAGTTTTAGCACTGCCAGCTTCAGATGTTCAGAAAGCACAAGCTGGCCTCTTGAGACCCATAGCTGGAGTAAGGAACATAATACTTTTCAATAGTGACAGAGGACTTTTCTGAATATTCTCCATTTGTGTTTTCAAAATTATTTTCTGAAGCGAGAACAATCAAAACTTAGCATTGTAACCACTCTAAAGCTTCCCTGCTTTTGACAGCAGTCTGACTGAAGCAGTTCAGTGGGACACTGACCAGCACAGTAACATAAGAGTTGATGACACGTAAAGTAAATGGGAATTTTGACCACTGGCAGGAGTAGGGTTTGGAGTAGATTATATTTGCCTTAGCTATAAAATATTTTGTTTTAATTCTGTGAGTAAAAATTGTGCTTCATTTTGCTGTCACATTCATGTTGGTGGTCTCAGGAGTCATAAAAAAAGTAAACAGAGTAGATCATGTTGTCTTTTTGATTTTTTGTTTGTTTCTGGCTTTTTTGTGTTTTTTTTTCTGTGAATGATGAGGTCTCAACAATTCACTGGGAAGGGTCTCCCAGACCTTAGGGTGTCCCCACACCTTTATGTGTTTCATAGAGTACATAGTTTAGGAGAAATCCGTGCTTCATGAGGGGAACCTCTGTCTGGGATGGTGTTAAATTTTCTTCATAGCGGCCAGTATGGGGTTTGTGAGCAGAACAATGCTGATAGCTCAGTAATGTTTTGGGCGTTGCTGAGCAGTGTTTGCACAGTGTTGGGGCCTTCTCTGTTTCTCACCTGGCCTCCCAGTGCATAGGCTTGGGGTGCACAACAGTTTGGGAGGGGCATGGTGGGGGTTAGGTTTCGTTTGTTTCTTCTTACCTATAGAATTTTTCCCATGAGTTGCGGGGAAACGCTAACTGCTGGTACTTACGGGTGCTTGAGACAAAGTGTTGGCTGGGCCCAGGTAAAAGGAGGGTGAGGGGGCAGTAGCCAGCTCTCTCGTGCTTGCTCTGCCTGCGCTCAGAGCTGCTGTTGCTTGGGGTGAAGAATTTGCCATAACCCAGCCTGGAGCGTCTTCTCCTCGTCGTCCTCCTTGTCGTCGTCGTCGTCGCTCTTCGTCGCCGCTCCTCCCTGCTCGGGTGCCTGGGAATCCTGAGCCCGCCTCTCCCTGTCCTGCTCGGAGCTGGACGCTGCTGCCCTGCCGGGACATCCCCGCAGTTCCAACTGTGGCCGCAAAGTTCTCTGATACATCTCGTCCACCACCCCGGGATCTTTTACTCATTCCTGCCATTCCAGCTTAGTGCTCTTCAGAGTCCTGCAGGGGCACCGGGATCGACTGCCCCAGGGCTTTGGGAAGCTAAGCCTCTCCTCCCTCCTTTCCCGTCTCTGCCGAGAAGGCTGTCCCGGGGTCCCTGGTTCTGTTTGTTACTAATTGCATAGTTGTTTTGTTTACCTTGTTATACATATTGGTAGAGAACTGTTATTGCTATCCTCATATCTTTGCCTGAGAGCTACTTAATTTCAAAATTATAATAATTCAGAGGGAGGAGGTTTACATTCTCCAGTCCAATGGAGGGTCCGCTTTCCCTAGCAGACACCTGTCTTTCAAACCGAGACAGGGCACAGCTGGGCAGATGACCCAAAATGACTGAAGGGATAGTCTGTGCTGTGTGGCATAATGCTCAGCAATGATAATGGAGAGGAGGGGACTTAGGGAGATTAGCCTTTCCTATCTTGGGAGCTGGATAGGCATTATTGCCTGTCAGAGAGGTGGTTAATGATTGCCTTTGCATCACTTTTGTTGTCTTTATCTCTTCTTCCAGATATCTTTTGGTTACTGAGCCATTTTTTATCTTGACCCACGATCTTTTTTAGTTTTACTTCTTTGTTTTCTCTTTCCCCATCCCACTGGGGGTGGGAGGATGCAAGCACTTAGGTGCCCACTGGGGTTAACCCACAGCACTCACCCTCAAAATATCTTTCTATAGCCAGTTATATCCAGATACAGCTGTGGCTTTTACTTGTGCCAGTTAAGGCAGAGTAATAGACAACAGTTTTGTTTAATGCTCTTCATACTTGATCGACTTAACATAATAGGCACTCAGTTCATTGGTTTTGAGTTAAAATTGTTTATGCTGCAGGAAGATGTTGGGCGATGGCAAGACATACTGTGCTATTCTGCATGGCAATTCTTTTGGATCATTAACTTAGATAGTTGTCAGATCTGCATGCCCAGTGTATCTCTGAGGTCTACAAACTTGGGTATAGTTGCTAAAAGCCTGCAGCAGACATCCCAGTTATTTAAATGATCTTCAATTTGAAGTTTGGCTGGGAAGCTTCAGTCAGGAAAAGGATGACAACTTGTGTTCTGGTTCCTGCTGCCTGGAAAGGGGAGGGCATGCTGCCTTCTGATCTGAAACAGGGAGTTCGATTCCAAAATTTTTCAGCACTGGACACATTGGAAAGTCCTTTTAAAATGCTTGTTGCTGCTTCCACTGTACTGTGGAAAAAACAATCTTTTAAATATCTTGTAAATACCTTTCATTTGTACCGGTACTTTTAGTATATGCCAAAGAAAAATAAGATAAAAATACAATTCTGAAAAAACATCACACTGAGTAGAAGTATAGCTTTCTTTAAAAAAAGAAAAAACCTGAAATTAAGCTATAATTTGGAATTGTGTATTCCTACTTGAAAAAATTCCTGTGTAGCTGACGTATTTTGGTAGTATTCTTGAGAAAAGAATTTGTCACACTTTCTTTTGATAAAGAATTGAAATCTGAAAGAATACACAAAAGATGAGGTAGAACCATCTTTTAGCACTTGTTATTTTATTTGTTCTGCTGCTCTATTTTTTTCCTTTTTTTCACCTTAATAATGCTTATACCATGTAGTGTAACAGAAGTCTTGAATATCTTATGAGTAAACTTGATTGGCTGTCTGGAGAAATAGTATTTTTAAAGGATATACTGTATGCACATTGCTCAATAAAGTGATGATTTAATTTGTCTGGAATAAATGTAAAAACTACCCCTTTATTATGACTGGTTGTTGTACCTTCCCCAAGTCGATGGGACCTCTTTTCCTTGAGTTTAGGTTTTTATCCAGGATTTCATCTGTTCTTGGTGCATCCCTGGAATTAACAAGCTCATGGTTTGATTACAGACATCATCATGGAGTGTTTATTTGCAGAACGAAGACATAACTTCTGACATGTCATTTCCCATCTATCTGAAGTAGTACGGATCTGAGCCTTATGGTTTCATCTGATTTTTCTGCTATTGCCTCCTTAGAGTTTTGGGCTACTGCTCTCCCATCTGCTTAGTGCATTTGTGAGCCTGACAAGTGCTTTTTGTGCTTGGATAAATGCGAAGTGCAGTGCCATCTGTAGCGTGCATCATCATACCTCTGCTCACAAGACAGCGCTGTTTCAGCCTCATCATGAGGAGTACTACAGAGAAAATACATCAATAAGGTTTCTTGCTTTGTCTGTAAATTCATATACTTAAAAATATATAGTTTGCTATGTTGTCAAGAGATCTTGCAGGTATTTTAATCCTGCTTTCAGCTGGGATAATTTTCTACTCAATAGCTGGTACAGTGTTGTATATTGGATTTAGTATGAGGATAATGTTGATAACACACTGATGTTTTAGTAGTTGCTGAGCTGTGTTTGCCCTAAGTGATAGACTTTTCAGCTTCTGATGCTTCAGTTTCATTCAGGAAACTGTGTGGGGACACAGGCAGGACAGCTGACCTGAACTGGCCAAATGGATATTCTATACTATAGAATGTCATGTATATCAATTAGGAGGGAAAACTAGCCAAGGGCCGCTCCTCAGAAACTGGCTGGACATTGTTCAGTGGGCAGTGAGCAGTTGCACTGTGCATTAATTGTTTTGTATATTCTAAGTTTATTAGTAGTAGTATCACTATGAGTATTTTCCTTTCTTTTTTTGTCCTGTTAAACTATCTTTATGTCAACACACAAATTTTACTTTTTTCCCTTAATTCTCTCCCCCATCCACTCGGGGAGTGGGGAAGTGAGCTGAGGTCTGTGTCATGCTTAGCTGCCTGCCAGACTAAACCTTGACATTATGTTAGCAGGTTGCAAGGGTTGCAGATTTTATGGGTTTTGTTACACGCCTGTTAATACTTAGATAATAAGTAAATCTGTGCATTCCTATTTGGTGAATTAATCTTACTTAATTGCACTGATATTTGTGAGATTCATACAGGTTTTTACAGGTGTTGGAAACAGCTTTTAATCATAAAATCAGTCTGTGAAGAATGATTCTATGCAGCACTTTAGCACTGGATATTTCTCTTGTCTGTTTCTTATATGCTTTTTCTCATACGTGTAGCTGGTTTTCCTCTTGCGTTTTTTCTTTCATCTAGCTGCTTGACCATGTGATTAGTTTTGTTTAATGACCCTGAGTTTAGAATTTTAATGATGAAACAGTTTTTCGGTAAGTTACAGTTGATGCTAGTTTCAACCTTTTTATTTGGCCGCTTCCTGTATTCATTTTAATAACTGTCTTAAGTCTGCCTCAAGGTCCTCAAGCACTATTTATGTTACAATATTTTCTTACAGTGATTAAGTTTTTAAGCAGTCCTGTATACACTGGCTTGTTGAGTATCTAGACTCATAAATAAAAAGCAAGTAAGTGAGCTTTGTGTTTAATTAATTGAAATGTATAGCTTCATATATTTCTTAAGCATCTAAATGCTGTTTGTTTTCTCAGATATTTACTCCTGCATTGAGTATATGCTCACACATTGTGGTAATTTGAGATCTTAATTTAAAAGACACAGTTTAAGACCGGAGGATAAAAATGGAAAACAAATGCATACCAGTGGTAGATCTGATTAGCTGAAGTTTATTAAAAAGTAGATGAAAAGTTGAGGAGGCATCAACAGCAAAAATGAAGCTGTCACCAGTACTCTATTTTACTAGTCCAACTGCAGAAAACAAAGATGATGTGCTCTTTTGTCCTCCTTTTCAAATATGCAAAAACTAAGGTGAAAATTTAAGTCAGTTTTAGGGAAAGAAGTGTCTCATAAGTCAGTGTTTTTGCTTTTCCTTAGCATGGATCCCATGGCATATGCACAGTTGAAGAGGCAAGCTGGGAACCAGGATTTTAAAAATGGAAATTACTCTTTGGTCATCAAAACTATGATGAAACTCTACAAACGCTTGGTTATTTAATGCAATGGGTCCCGTAAGTATTCTTGAACGATGAGATGTAAACCATAAGAAAAGCCTCAAATATGTAAATATGTAAATATGTACAGTTGCACAGTTAATTCAAAACTATTTGTTGACCTAACACTTGATTTTCTTATCTTTTTTCACACTCTTTAGTATACTAGTTTCATAGTTATTCTGTTCGTTACATATATGTGAGAGATTAATTTGTGACTTAAATCTGAATTTTTTTACATAAACATCAATTATAAATTAGTTCAATTAAAGCTTAAATTAATTTTCCATAAAATGCACTGATTTCTGTTAAATTACTTCTGTTTCTTAGCTGACATGTCGTGGATTAATCCTGCTGTGATGTTGCCACGTCCTGGCCTCTTGTTACATGAATCATCTGATTATCTGTAAAATGATTCGTGCAGGTTACTTTGTTCTTGTTACTTGGTCGTTTTCAGTGTTCTGAGACGTGTTAAAAGGAATATTTCAGTAGGAGATTCCTTTGGGTATTTCTTTCCAGATGTTAAGTACTTTTCATCAGTTAACATAAATTGATAATGTTATTAATGATTAAATAGTTGAGTATTATGTTAACTATTATATATTCATTACTACTGTGTATTAACACTGCTGTTAACCTAATTTAACACCAGCCACTCATTTGTTTTAAATGTGTATTTTTCTGTTGACTTCACCAAGTGGTGATACACTAAAATGCATTGAAGTTGTTCTTTGGTGACCAAAATGTGTTTAGTATTCCTTCCATTCCACAGCTTCCATTCACGTGTCTGTTTTCCCCCATTCCCTGCTGCTGGCTTTCATTGAGCCATATGTAAGTGTATCGAGGTGGTCTGAACTTTTGTTAAATCCTCATGCTTCATTATTTCAGTGGCTTGCCTTCAGAAGAGACTAGGTTATCACTGTGGGTACCACTATGGTATCATTAGGATGTCTCTAAGACATTTCATAGCCGATATCTACAACTGTATTTTTTACCTCTAATTTTGTCAGGTAGGAGATATGTGTAGTTTTTTGTTTTTGCATATCACTAACTATAAAACATGATCCTTTTTCAAGTGAATAAACAGTAATGCTAAAACCATATCTTTAGGTATTCCTAGGACATAGCTGTGTTGTTGTGCAACAGATCAAATGCCTTGTACTGCCTGGGCAAATGGAAGGATTCAATGGTTTTAGCCCACCAAAGCTTACAGTGGGATCCAGAGTATGTTAAGGTATTCAGGTGCTTAAGCTGCCAGCTTTTGCATGCCTTTCTTTTTTTTTTTTTTTTTTTTAATTTGGTTTGGTTTGTTTGTTTTCGTTTGTTTTTTCGTTTTTAATTTAATAATGATGTCATTATCTTCATTTTATTGTGTCTTTGGTTTAGGCCATGATGAGTAAATATAGCATAAAATTCCAGAAACAGTGTTTGATTCTATACATAAGCATCAGATTCACAGCTGTAATAGTATTTTTAATGAAATGAAGCAGCTCCCTTTTGTACCAGGAGATGCTGGTTCTCTCTGGGTCCCAATGAGAGAGGTACCAATGCTTTCAATAAATGTAACTATCAATATCCCAAACAAGGGTTACCTGTTAATAAGTCTCCAGTTCCTGGGAGTGGTACTAGGTCATCAAGGCCATATTGTATTTCCAGTGGACAGAACAATACACTGTGCTTGGCTTGTGATTAAATACACATTGATTAAGTACACCTTGACTCAAATAGCTATCTGTTAGAAATAAGTAGGAGTGGCATAGTATTTATGATGTAGAGTCATACTCTTGGATTGGCTTTTATGTGCAATAAACAGTCTTCTGGTCTAGCCACTAAAGACTCCTGGAGCCTTTAATAGAATGTTTTTTATATAGTAGAATTTTTTTTTTAATTTAGATATGGTAAAATCGCATCCAAATGCCCATTTAACTTGCACTGTGTTGCAATATGCCAGTTACCTAATTTGAACAAATTAACTCTACTGTGACTCTGAGCTGGTAGAATCTAATTCAGGGTGAATATAAACACATTCAGGTGCTACTGGCTGAAGAATATATGCATTGTGGGAAATTGTGCAAAATGCAGTGATGTGGAAACATAAATATATATTCTGGACCTTGTGACACAAAACCGCCCAGTCTTATCTAGAATAGGTTAACATACAGCTGAAAGTATGTTTTTCATCTTGTAGTTATTTCCAAGCTTTGAATTTCAGGATTTCACTTTTAGTATCTGTGATAATATCAGTAACATATTGTGAATTTCAAGGGATTACAATAGAATAGTTTGTTTCACCTTTTTTTTTTTTTTTTTGGATTTGTATATAAGAAATAGTGCTACGTAACATATTTATAGCATCATGAGAGAATTTACAAAAAAATTTTTTTGGTAGTAAATATCTCTGAATATTTTCCGAACATCTTTTTTTTTTCTTTTTTTTTTTTTTTTCAGGCTTATTATAGAGCTGGCCACTCATTCATCATGTTATCAAAGTCTTATGAGGCAGTTTCTATGTTCCACAGAGGTCTGGTTCTCCTGAATTCTTCTACAGATCAATCTCAAATTGCTGAGTTTATAGCAGGAATCTTCATAAGTGTTAATGGTAAACTTAAATTAAGACCTTAATTTTTCTAAGAGCTTTTCAATAGTGATGATGGGACTTAGTAGCACATCCTTTGTGAGACAATTCCTTTGTTCCTTTAGTGCCTCAAGTCTGTTTGAGAATTATGAATATATTAAGGATATGGTGAACTTGGTCCAGTTTGTATACAGCAGATGCCAACAATCTCGAAATACTGCAGGGGAATGAGTTGTCTCACAGGAATATGTAAATTATGAAATAGTTAGAAAAGCTCAGAATTTGACTTTAAGATCAGAGATTTGGAGCTCTAAATCCCAGAGACTTTAAGTGGGTTTTGTCCAGAGCACCCGGCTTTTCTTTTAGCCAGGTAGATTTGAAAATAATTAGAAGACAGGCAGTTTAAACTTTTTTACAGTGAAGTGTGTTTCAGTGTGGAGGAGTTTCCCTCAACTAGTAACGGACAGCAATGAAAAGAGGAAATGTGGCCTTCCTGTGGCATTGTATGTTTTTTTTTCAGCAACATCCATTGCCTGTCTCCCTGCCCTCTCCTCAGTCTCTCCTCCTCTGTTTGCTTTTTGGTCTGTTTAACTTGCTTTGTATGATAGGCCTACAGGCATGCCAGGAGATTTCAGGTTGTGCCTCTGCTGTCTTTTCTTGAGCCTGTAGACCCATGTTAAGATCCTTGATTAGTTGTTGCAGAGTCAGTAGCTGGTTGACCCATAAGTGAAATGAAGACTTGCCATGAGGTTCACAATGCCTTTGGGGCTTTGAGGTGTTTCTTAAGAGCAGGGATTAATTTTTCCCCCTTCTTTAATGAAGTCTGGCCACTGATAAACAAGGTACTGAATCAGTTGGGTGACCAGCGTTTCTTTAGCCCCCCATTAGGCAATTCCCTGGGTATTAACCAGTGCTAAAATATTGCTGTGCAATGAAGTAATTTAGTTGGACACTCCAAACTTTGAAGTGATGTGTATACCAATTAGTTTTCTCTGTTGCTTATTCTTGCAGATGAACGAATCTTGCCACCAAATTTCCACCCTGCATATGATTATATTTTCCATGCACATTTTGATGCACTGATTTGGCAAGCAGTGATAGAAAGGCTGGCCCAGAAAGGGAAGTGGCGGGTGTGTCACTGTGTCATCGCGTCACCATGTCACCTCCCACCGCGTGTTGGGCACTCATGTCTTACCACTTCAGCATAAGCTCGTGCTGTTTTTAAAAGCCGAAGCTGTGAATATATATTTTGGCCTGGTTCAAATGTCTTGATTTTTAGACTTGGGAAAATGGTATTAGTGATAAATAATTTCTGAAACTCATTTTTGAAAGGGATATGATGAATTTGAAATCCTGCTTGTCTCTTGCTGCTGTCTGTTGTCTCTCTTACAGTACCACCTGGAGTCACTATTAAATACTATTCAAATTAGAAGGGAAAAATACAAATTTATTTGTGGTCCCTTTAACTTTTCCTTCTGTATGACAAGCTGGATATTTGAAACTGTCTGTGAAAGACCCACAATAAAGGAGCATCTCAGTGGAAGTACATGGTTGTTGAACAAAAGCAGATAAATTAGAAAAATCAGAAGGTGGATCATCTGAAATTATTTTGGTTCCTCTCTCAAGTAACTGTGGAAAAAATTGATCATTGTCACAGTTACACCTGTATGGAGAGTTGGTGGTGAGGTGCTGGCAGTAGGGGCAGCAGGGCACCTGTGAGGAGTGGCCAGAGCTGTGTCATTTCCAGCTGGTTCCGATGGCCCTAATCTAGGGCATGGCTCAGCCAAGGTGTTGGTGTCTCAAAAAAGGGCCAAACCCTGCCTGGGAGAGCGAGGGGGAAAGAGTGAGAGAAACAGCACTGCGAGCCCAAGGGGGGCAGCCTGTCACAGGCAAAATGGAAGCTTCAGTTGAGATTTATCAGGGAAGCCCTCCTGTAGAGTCATAAGGTTCAGACAAGACCCACTTGCTTCCTAAACTCCTCAGTGAGGTGCCTGGGTGCAGTTGGATTCAATCCTACTTGTGGACATGGTGAATGATTTATGTTTAAAGGATAATATACATGTAATTGAGACTTTGTCCCACAGGATTAAGGATGGCAAGCCAAATATATCTATATGAATAAAATAACTTATTTAAATTTATTATAATGATCAGACTGAAGTACTTTATCAGAATTTATTTACTACATGGTACTGATAGTTATAGCAGTTACTAAATACTATATAATAATATTTGCACTATATAATAGTATATTATTTATTGAAGCAATATTGAAGCATTGGTATTTGTCGTGGCTTTGGTTCTCCAATTTGAAATTTCCCTGCTGTGAGATAGGATTAGGAGGAAGGCAAAACAGGCTCAACTTTGAATGGTACAAAGAATAACTTTATTACTAGAAACTATAAGAAAAAAGAATAAAACTCAGAATAAAAGTTTTAGAACACTCCTCCTCCCCCCACACACTTCCTTTTCTTTCATACTGACAATGTACGGAAAATCAATCAGTCAGTTTACCATCTTTTTAAAAAAGAGTCTTTGATCAATTTACCTGGGAGAGGAGACTTCTCTCTTCAGTCTGTGGAGATTTCTACACAAGAGTTTTCTCGTGGCCTTGATGTCACAGTGATCAGCCGCCTGGGAAAATGGAAATCTGATCACGGTGTAAAGATCCCTTCATTGACTAACAGTTTTCCCACAACTATTGTTGAGGACCATATCAACTTACAGGGCACACTTTAAGGATTGTAACAGTTCAAACCAAAAGCTCTCTTCATCTTTGAAAACAGAGGTCTCTTTCTCCCCCTCTTTCTCCCCCTCTTTCTCCCCCTCTTTCTCTCTTTCTTTTCCTTCTTCCCCCACCCAGGGAGCAGCAGGGGTCTTAATCTCCTCGTCCTTCAAACTCATGGGATCACAGCCATTTTAATATCTACTCTAAAAACAATGCCTCTTCTCATTTTTACGGTTAGAACATTCTATCCACCCCATAATTTCTTTATGTATTATAGGGAAACAAGAGTCTCTTCTCTCTTCTCCATAGCATAAAAAGGAGAAATTTCAGCCCACGACTCTCTTCCTTCCCTCATCTGGGACTTGACTCTTCCTTTTGTCTGACCTCAGTATTTTCGTGCTGTTTCTGTGCATATCATCATCCAGGTTTTTTTCTTTCATTCAGGAAAGAGGATAAAGTTTCTGCAAGTCCCATTCTGGGCAGTGAAGAGTTAGTATCTTGCCTGGGCAGCGGGATGTCCTGTGATCTCTTTCTGCGATCTCTTCCAGGGGGCAGGCAGAGCTATTAATGATGAAGAGTCTTTCAAGGCTGCCTTCGCTGGGGCTGGGCTAGGGTTGTAAGGGCCCAGCCAGAAAGCGGTAATGAGTTTTCTGGCTCCATGGCTGTTTTTTGGTGTTTGCTGCATTCAATTCCGGCCGCGGCTGATGGTCTTCCCTCCCCCCACTTGGAAGGCAAAGGGTGGCGGGGGACCTTTCCAGAATGGAGCTCAGTTTTCTCTCCCCATTCCTCTCCAGGCTGGCTGCAGGGCAGGATTCTAATGTCTGCTAGATGTTCTGCTGACCTTGCACTTGGCCTTGCTGTATTTTCTGGGGTTCCAATGGGTCTGCTCCTCAAGCCTGTCAGAGTTTCCTATGGATGTTATCCCTTCCCTTGAGCATATCAACTGCATCACTCAGCTTGGTGCCATCTTCAAATTTCCTGAGCAATTGAGGGCACCCTGCAATCCCACTGGCAATGTTATTGATGATGAGAGTGAATGTACTGGTCACTTGAGACACCACTCACTACTGGTTTCTGCTTGGACACTAAGCCACTGACTACAGCTCTTTGGATGCAGCCATTCTGCCAATTCCTTATCCATCTCACATCCATTCATTAAACTGATATTGCTTCAATTTAGAGCTAAACCTGTTGTGGGGCACTGTACCAAAGGCCTTACAGAAGTCCAGGCAGATGGCATCCATAGTCCTTCCCTTGTCTTCTGGTGAAGCTAGGCAAAGTTTTTTAGAGAAAGTGATAAAATGGAAGAAAGCAGAAGAATATACAGTATTCAGTTCTTGCTTTCTGCTTGGGATGTTGATGTTAGCTCGGCAGTCTTGTCCCCAATGTAAAGGTCCATTCCTAAAGCAAAGGGTTACTTCCAAGCACTGGAAGTATTCCAAGTATTGGAGAATTTTTTAGGACCTAACCTTTTAAACGTGGTTTTTATTTCTGAGGAAACTTTCAACACTTGCAATTTCCTGCACTCCACTGTATATTACATTAATTAAGTTGAAAATTAGAAATGGAGATTCAGTCATGATATTACAAAAAGATCTGAAATACTGTTAGCCTGTGTTGGCTTTCTGACAAGACCTGATGAGGCAGTGAAAAACAAAGTTTTAAGTGTGCTTATAAAAGCATTAATGTTTGGGGTATTTTTTCAGTCTTGTCTGTTGTTGTTGTCTGAGAAGCAAGAGTTGCCCCATGATCTCAGAGTTTACCAAGTATCTCTGAAGAATCTCTTTTCAGTAAGTTCATGTTTTTTATTTTTTTCTTGTATCTATTTCTATTATTCCTGATAACTTTAGTGAGAGATTTTTCATCTTGAACCAAGAAAGATAAAAAATAACACATGGAAGTTATATGATTATACTTTATAATCTATTTGTTTGAAAATTTAACTTCATCTAATGTAATATTTCTGAATGAAATTTAGTATTTCCAAAGTATATTAGTATTACGCAGGTGTAGTTAGACACTGCCTGTGAGCCAGGAGCTGTTGGGAGCTCACCAGCTTTGTAGCTCTGGAGCAGCCAGTTTACATAGCAGTGACATACCAGCTTTCTAAAGGTATCTTGAAATGTTTGTGAGAAATTCCATTGGGCTTTACCCTAGAGTCCTAGAATGATTCAGGTTGGAAGGGATGTTAAAGATTGTCTAGTTCCAACCCCCTGCTATGGGCATGGACACCTTCCACTAGACCAGGTTGCTCAAAGCCCCATCCAACTGACTTTGATCACTGTCAGGAATGGGGCACCCACAGCTTTCTCTATTTCTTACAGTTTCCTTCCTGACAGGAACTTTAGAAGATGTTAGCTGTAGGCTACACAGTATTTCTGCTTGGCATTAACTGGCTGGCACGTTAAGGTTTGTTGGAGTATGAATGCGAGACTCACAAGCTGAGAGCAAAATGAATCTGTTTACTGCAGAACTAAGACAGTACTTACACACTTAATGTGAGAATCTTTGTTCAGTCCTTCACACACAACCTGGTTGCAGGCCTGTAATAAATCCATCGACCAATGGTTCGTTAGTTTCCTCAAGATTTGCAGGCTTCGAAGAAACAGGACACCTTTCCTCTTCTCAGACGGTGTGTACTTTCTCTCATGCTTCCCAGGAATTTTCTTAATTGTCAGGCTTTGCTGTTTCTCACAAAAGTCATATTGGTGGAATATACTAGAATTTGCCATTTGGCTGTTACAGTCCTGGTGGTACTTTGATCATAGTAATTTCAAATTGGTGCTTTTTGCATAATTGTATTTCAGTAAGGTGCCTGACAAAGTGAGCAGAAATAATTCTGAGGGTAATGCAAGGAAAATAAATTCCTATCTCCTCACAGGCTTGTTTTTAGAGATAGCAGAAGTATTAGTGAATGGATATATGAGGGCATGTCTTGGTTGGGTATCATTAGGCAGGTGTGCTGTGCCAATGCTAGCACAGTACCTCCACACTGGCAATGAAGTATGGCAACACAACAGAAGACCCATGTGGAGTGTCTTAGCAAAGTGTCTTCCAGCAAAGCAAAACACCTCATTGAGACCGGAAAAATGAGCAGGCTTTACAAAATAGTGTGGCCCTTAATTTTGTTGAATTGGCCCAACCTATCTTACCTGTTCTAGTAGGTTTGTTGTACACATGGAAGGCTGAAAGAATCAAGATGAAAAATCCATAAGTATCGATTCTCCTTTGCGAAAATTAGAAAATGTGGCTTTCTGACAATTTTAACTTCTCCTGCTGCTGCTACATTCTCCCTGACATCTGTTGTATTTTGATTCAATAACTGTGCTCAAAGTGTAATTCTTGCCAGTCAAAATTTGGCATGAGGTATTAGGAAAAAAAAAATTATTTGTAAATGATAGAAGCAAGTGTGAAGACTGCTATTTAAGAAGATGACTGGCACAAATGGAGAAGTTTTGTCTGAATGCTGACCACCTCCTTCTTGCATGTTGTCTCAATTTCTATATAAGCTTCCTCTGCACACCTCCAGAGTATCCTATATTATAGGATATACCCCTTGTAGACTGTGCTTCATGTTAATTAAATCCTTGCTTAGAACATACTTTTAAAGTTCAGCTGGCTTCTGCGCAGACTGTGTGCTTTCTCAGAATACCAGAATCATCGAGGTTGAAAGAGACCTTCATGATCAACCCAGCACCACCATAATTACCCCTAAACCCCAAATGCCACATCCAGATGCCTCTTGAACACTTTCAGAGATGATAACTCCACTATCTCCCTGCGCAACTTATTCCAGTGCTAACTATTCTTTCAGTCATATTTTTTTCCTAATATCTGATCTGAACCTCTGCTGACACAAAGGCATTTCTTCTCCTTCTTTTGCCTGGGAGATGATGAAAGAGACCAGCCCTCAACTGGCTACAGCCTCCTTTCAGGAAGCTATAGAGAACAGTGAGGTCTCTCCTCAGCCTCCTTTTTTTCCAGGCTAAACAATCCCAGTTCCTTCAGCCTCTCTTAATCAGACTTGTGCTCCAGAACCTTTCACCAGCTCCATTGCCTTTTTCTGGACATACTCCAGCACCTCAATGTTTTTCCTGTAGTGAGTGGCCCAGAACAGAACACAGGACTTGAGGTGTGGCCTCACCAGCGCCAAGTATAGAGGGATCATTGCCACCCTGGTCCTGCAGACCACGCTATTCTTGACATCAGTTTGTTGGGACTGAGTCCACCAGAGGAGGCCACCAAGATGATTAGAGGAATGGAGCACATCTCCTGGGAGAAAAGGCTGAGAGAATTTCAATTGTTCAGCCTGGAAAAGAGAAGGCTTTGTGGTGACCTAATTGTGGCCTTCCAGTACCTGAAAGGAGCCCACAAGAAAGATGGTGAAAGACTTTTTACAATATCACATGGTGACAGGACAAGGGGGATGGATTCAGACTGAAAGACGGTAGGTTTAGATTAGATACTGTGCTGAAGCACTGCAACAGGCTGCCCAGAGAAGTTGTGGGTGCTTTATCCCTGGAAGTGTTTGAGGTTGAATGGAGTTCTGAGCAGCCTGGTGTAGTGAAAGATGTCCCTGCCTGTGGCAGGGGGTTGAAACTAGATGATATTTAAAGTCCTTTCCAACCCAAGCTATTCTGTGAAAGTCTATGAAATAAATAGTTCCATTTTACTGTGGCTGTGTCTTGGTTGTTGTTCTACTGATTCTTGTCATGACAATACAGAAAAGACTGAAAAATAAATGCTTTTTGTGTATGTAAAAATAATGTGTTGTAATTGTTCTCTTTTCTACCAGACTTCTGAGCTGTATGGTCACGGTGAGAAGATGCAGGAAGTAGCAGAGTTAGTGAAGTGCCTAATGTCCATTGGAGCGAAGGCTGAGTCCATCGGACTGTATCCGCTGCATGCTGTTATCAGACTGTGTATCAAAGCAAGTGAGTGACATCTGCAGCTAAAATGAAACAATGCTGGCTTTTATCAGAGAACTGACAGCTAGACCTTTTTTAAATGAAAAAAAATGTCCCAACAGCTCAGGTCAGATCATATAGGTATAACCTTGCACATGCCAATAAAGCACTCTTTTAGAAATGTTGTAAACACTCTCTTTGATCACCCATGCCTGATAGTGGTGGAAACCTAATATAATTATTCTGTTCTGTGTTTTGAAGCAAAAATGTGATTGATATGCGTCTTTTGTAACCTGAATATATCAGCTTTAAAAGAGGTACAGTGTTTCTTTCCACCATTCTCAGTGTGGAGCAACAGTTTCATTGTGTAGTAGAGTCATGAGTCAACCTTGGAATTGCATCTTGCCACTCCGAAGGGGAAAAAAACCTCAGGATCTGTTTCTTTAAGTGTGCTTTTTTATAATTTCAGCAAAGAATCATCTCTTCAAATGGTTACTGACTTGGAGGCCAGAGCTGAAGGATAGGATCAACCAGAAAGACAGAGATGGACAGACCCTGCTGCATATTGTGGCCTCTTCCAGTGAATATACACAGAAACGCAGTAAATACTTTTGTGTGTGTGTGTATTGTTTTGTTTTCATTTGGAAAAATATATAAGGGAAGAAAGTTTCAGACCCTAGTGTTAACTATTTCATGCTAAGGAATAAAATGAGAAATTGACTTGTAGTTTGGCAACTGATACTTAAATATTCCAAGAATTCATTTTCTAATTTGTATGCCTGATGTGTGGCCATTTTCTTTGCTCTTTGGTTTGTCTAGTTAGGATTTTCTCACAAGTATGCTGCAGGTTTTAGAATCATAGAAATTACCTTTTAAATTTTTATGTGCCGTTAAAATCACATTAGACCACCTGGGGGCCTGAAAAAAAGAGTTTAAATCTAACAGCAAAAAGCCATGAGATGAACATTCCTAATAACAATTTGGAGTCAAAATTGGGAACATAAGACATGCTCAAACAAGAATTTTCAGTCATTTATATACACTATATCATCCATTATTTTTTATAGACACTCCCAAAAGCCTGCCCAATTTATTGCATTATGGTATTTTGTTCCTCTTAATTAACACCAGAACATCTCATCTATCTTTTTTTAAAATGAGTAACCCAAGTTTTATCCAGCTAAACAGTGCTTTATTACATTTGCTGTCCTGGTTAGACAATTACTATTGAGTAAGTTTTCTGGGGTGTTTAAAGCTTTTGAAGTGTCTCCCTTACTGCACCTGCAAGTTTTCTGGGGTGTATAGGCCTTTGAATCCTTAACCCTCTCAAGATATCTTTCTTGTTCTATGGCATTTAATTAATCTCTAGTTATAGGACAGCATTAAACAATACTTTATTGAGTTTTGCTCTTCAACTATTGATTAAGTTACCTAAGGGGTATGGGTCCTTCAAGTTCCTTTCTACAGATCGGTGAGGTAATTTATCAGGGTTTTCTACTGACACTCAGCCAACACAGATCTAAATTAAAACCAGCTAAAATAACAGTTGAACATTCCTTAACTAAGTAAACATAGTTCATTACAAAATTTTTAAAGGACCCCAAAATTCCTGGATAACTAAGATATAATTTGCTGTCAGGACTCTCCTTTTCAATAGGTGAAAATGTAAGACCTAGATAGCAGTGTGCCTTGTCAGAAGAGGAAAACTAAATGCTTTCCTTCACAGTTTCTGTGGGATTTCATTGTATGTTACCCTGGCTTTTTTCTTGTATTTCTTACTCTGCCCACTAGGTGGCAACAGGAAGCAAACATGAATGCCAAGGTAACATCAGATTTTGGACGCTTAAAGTTTATTTGGTAATATTCATATGGGATTAATTACATAGAGAGCACATATATTTTAATATATTATTTATTTATTAATGTTTATGTCTTTATGTATTATATATAATATTCGAAAACACGTACCTTTATATGTATCTATTAAAGTTTATTTCTTTATATATATAATAAATATTATAAATCATAAAATCACAGAATCATTAAGTTTGGAAAAGGCCTCTGAGATCTTCAAGCCCAATCTTTGACTGATTTCCACCTTCTCAATTTATGCCACTGGAAGAATTTAGAGTTTTTAAAGTTAAAATTTTGCTAGAAATTGTGCCAGGTAATTAAAAATAAAAAGGTAAACAGAAAAAAACTCTTGAACAACATGAATTATTCTTCCTCCATTTTTTTTTCATGTATTGCTTTAGGACAAACAGAAGACGTGATCATGCTCCTGAATTTTGGTGTTGATCCCACTGTTCCAGATGCACGGTCAAGATATGTCATAGATATTTTGAAAAAGAACAAAAACTTTGATGCTGTAGAAGAAGTCAGCAAGCACATTGAGAAACACACTTTTTCTGGGAAACCAACAGGTACTACATGCAGTGTGTGCTTTTCCTGTTTTAAAATTAAAGCCATTATGTACAAAATAATTTTATTTCAAATAACTAATTGTGGGTATGTTTTATGTAAATTTTCCTGTGAGTTATCACTGTGATCTCCTGCTAGTCAATAGTGAACGTTTTGTCCTTGCTTGAAAGCAACTGGTGTCTAAGTGATGTTCAGATCAAGCTTGGCATAAAGCAAAGTTTTTAGGCTACAGCTCAGTTTTCATGTGTGTATTGTTTATAAGTTTATTGGAAAACACTGGGTTTCATTGCGCTTGCATCTTATGGCTCCTGACAAAGAAATTCCCACAGTTTTTTTTTCTTTACTGTGGAGATCTCTGCTGTGGAGAAGGGTTGTAGCACAGTTGTTCTCCATTAGAAGGTTAATACCAATATCTCTGTGGTAATAATGGCTTTGGTTGGCATTTCCGGTTGCGCTGTCTTTTGTGGCCAGGGTTTTTTTGGTTTTTGGGTTTTTTTGGCGATGCACAGCCTGCAACAGTTTTCTAAGTTTAGTGCAAATGAGAGGCTGGGCAATAAGCCTCTGCTTTACAAGTAATCTGAGGTTAGTCTTTCTTTCTAAAAAGACGACCAACCTTGTCTCTCTCTTTGTCCTAAGAGGTAAAGCTACTGTTTTGTTTGGTCTTTCATGTATCTGAATTCCTTAAAGCATTTAAGAAATCCAAGCCAAGTTTTTCCATGTTCGTTTAAGGGCATTTATTGGAACATTGTTTATAATCTGCTATTTCCAATTACATAAATATCTCTTAAATGTGTAGATAACATTTTGGTGTGGTGTATATTTTTGGCTTCATTTTTTAGTTTTAAGAAGATAAATTCTTTTATCCAAAAAATTCTTTTATGGCTGTATTTTTTAAATGGCACTGGGGAATCAGACAAGCTCATTAAAAGTGTACGCTGCAAACACTACTGGGTTTACTCATCTACCCTAAAAATTCTGAACAATTATATAATTGCAGCATTTTCCTGCCTGCATACAGAACCTATTATAGTTTTCAGCCTAGTGAATTATGGTAGATAGAGTCATGGTTTGACCTCAGCTGCCAACTAAGTACCAAGCAGCAGCTCACTCACTTCTCCCTCCCTCCCTCCCTCCCTCCCTCCCATGGTGGGTTGAGATAAGAACAGTCTAAAAATGGAGATAAAATAAATGACTATCATTTTTATTTTTATTTTTATTTTTATTTTTATTTTTATTTTTATTTTTATTTTTATTTTTATTTTTAATTTTATTTTTATTTTTAATTTTATTTTTATTTTTATTATTGTTGAGAAAAGGGGAGAGAGAGAGGAATAAAACCCAAGAAACACAAGTGATGTACAGTATAGTTGCTCACACCCCACTAACTGATGCCTAACCCATCCCCAAGCAGCAATGGTCCCTTCATGGCCAATTCCCCATAGTTTATATCGTGAATGTGGCATTCTGTGGTATGGATTATCCCTTTGGCCAGTTCAGGCCAGCTGTCCTGGCCTTGCTCCCTCCCAGCTTCTTGTGCACCTGCTCGCTGGCAGAGCATTGGATGTGGAGAAGTGCTTGTCTCAGGGTAAGCCATGTTCAGCAACAACGAAAACATCATTGTACTATCAACAGTATCCTCATCCTACATCCAAAGCATGGCACTGTACCATTTACTAAGAAGAAAAAGAACTCTATCCCAGGCAAAACCAGGACAAGAGTGTATTTGATGAAAGTATCAAATTTCCTTTGGGATAAGAAATCCATCACAGGACTGGTATTATTGGCAGTAAGAGTTTCAGCCATCTGTTTTTAATCTGCCACTACACATTTCTTAGATCCCTGGGATGTAATGTATTACAGTCTTGCCCTGAAAACATGCTAGCAAGGAAATGGATTTTCAGTTTCTGTAATGTTTTGCAGGAGAGAATGAAAGTGCCGCAGCTGATACAGATTCTCTCCAGGATGTTCTGGAACAGTTTGTCCAGTTCTACAGGTGTGAAAATGGAGCATGTAATAAAAATGTATTGAAGGAAGATGAAGTTAAGCGGTTTCTGAAATGGCTGTCTTCTGTGAAAGGTGCAGTGAGTTCCCATTTCTCCCTTTCACAAAACTTAATTGCTGCAAAAAATGTGTTTGGTGCTTACATAAACTTGCTGCCCTTTTACCCTTCCTTCTCTTATCTGTTTCTGTAACTTTTATGACTGGAACAATGTGCTTTTAATTATATTTAATGTTGTGATTTGCACTTAGAACCTGTGAAATATGCACAGAAATTCATGATGCATCAAAATGTTCAAACTTACTTGGCTGACAGCATAAGGATGGAAAGATGTATTTTCTGTTCCTTACTTTCAATTTAATGAGTTAATTATTCTGGAATTAGTTTACAATGAGGTGGATTTCATTATATGGCTTTGAGTGAGTTATGTTGTCTTGACTGTCTTGCAGAAATCCCTGAAGAAATCTCATGCAACATCTCCAGTGCCTGTGCTAACAGCTTCATAAAACAATTGCTGGGGAAGCAAATGTGGCACAAAGTTTTGCTGCTCCTAACAGGGAAAGCGACTGGGGAAAATCCATCAGATGGAGGACTCTTCAAAACCTGCAGTCTTTCCGGTGTTGACATTGGCAACATTATCCAACAGTGTGAAAGACTGGATGTGCAAGTGCACCTCATAAGATGATTGCTTCAACGAGGAGGTGAAAAGCTATGATATTCATGTGCTATAAGAGATGCAGTATGTTATTTTACATGTTGGGAGCAAGATAGTCTCAGAAATACCAACATGGGGTTTTTTGTGGCTCTGTATAAGTGCCGCAGCTTATTGGAGTGCAGTGCATTGGCTTCATCTGATGTGTGGGACGTGGCAAAACTAGTAAGGCTACATGGGTGGAAGACGTTTATCAAATGAAATTCGTCTGCTAGGGTTAGTAAAAGGCCAAGGACTATCGTTGCTCCTTCACCTGTAGTTTCTTTTGGGCCTTAATTTCTCTTCTTCAGCCACAATATGATCCTGGTAGAAAGTGTAAGCCACAGCCTTTGAGTTCAGTCTGCTGTTATGCTACAAGTAATGGACTATTTAATTGATGACCAGATGCCTTTCTTTTTTTATCTAGTATAGACATCATCATACTTTTGTTTTGCATGAGCTTATTCCTAGGATCCCTCTGGTATATTTCATTTAATCTTATAGCTTGATGTTAGCTATAAGTTATGGACACATGGTCCTTTAGAAGCCTTTTGAATGCCAGAGGTACAAGGAGGCCTCTTGTTTCAGTCACTGACTGACTGACTTGGAGAAGATCTGTTCTGGCCTTTATGTCTTTCTGTCAGAACAGAAGGACTGGTTGCTCAGCTTAATGGGAGACAAAGGGAAATTATGATCTTCTTAGTCAAAAAGTGTTTTAATAGATACATGCAAAAAGCTGGCAAAAACCATCCCTGTCACCTGCCTGGCAATCAGCATCTGACTGCATCTGTTCAGAGCTGTTGGTAGTTAGTAGATTGGTGTCTTAGATTTAAACCCTGGTATTTTCCTGTCCTTCACACCAGCTCTGCCTGATGGTATTGGAACCAGCTCTGAAATACCACTGAAAATATGCCTCAGAAAGAATTATTTCGAACTTGCATATTTGCTGCTGACCAAAGGTGCAGACCCTCAAAACCTTTCTGTTGCACAAGGAGATACTCCTTTGCATGCTGCAGTTTTCATCTGTTTAAATAATAAAGGTAAGGCTTTTGCTGTTGAAAACATCCCCATTCCTTACCTGCCCATTCTGCTGCTGCAGTCCAGAGGATACAGACCAGTCTGTTTAGCTGATGTGTTCTGCTTTGTGGCTGTGCTGGCTGAGACTGTAAGGAGAGGTAATGGCAGCTCAGGTGACACGGGAGAATCAAGGAAGGCTCTTCTATGAAACTCTCTGAAATGAGTCCCACGTGGGAATGAAATAAATGGGACATATGTTGGAAGACACAAAGGTAAAGTTAGAGCAATGGCAGCAGACTTTGAAGGAAATCCTGCAGTGGCATCTGAAATCTGTTTATCAGTTTTTATTCAGTTGTAAATCAATTAAAGTTTTGTTCAGGGGAGAAGTGAGTGAAAGAACTGTAGGGCTTAGGTAAAAATATAAAAAGTTAGGATAAAGTGTGAAATGAGGGCCCCATATCAGGTTTGATTCTAAGTTAACAAAAAAATGCATTTTTGAATTGAAGGATTAAAATTATTTAAAATATTGGATTTATTACTTTTTAAAGCACAAACAGTTCACTGAATGGCTTTAGAGAGATTAAAAGCAAAGGTAATGTCAGTTGTAATTTTTAATTCAAAAGATTAAGAAGTCCCCTGACAAAATGTTCTCATAAGTGTTTTTCACTGTGTGAAATTTTTGATGTGCAATTTCTTTACAGTGTGATTACAGTGATTTTGATGTGCCACTATTTTATAGCTAGAAAAGAAATGTTTCACATATATATTGTTTCTTTTAAATCACATCTATTATCTGGATGAAATCTAGAAAGCTGTAGAATATATGTGTATTTTTTCCCTCCAGGGAGGTAACTAATCTGATTTTGTAGGAATTGCTTCAGAGACCTGAAATATCAGGGAGTAACTGGGGTTTCCTGCAGGTTATCTGCAGCAGATTACTTCTGGATGCCTTACTAAAGTGAACCAAATGATCCCAGAGAACTACCTTGAGCTGCTGCTTGTCTGGATGACAAGTCACCAGTTTCCCTTGGGTAGCCGTCAGGGCTGATGTTGGAAAATGAACAAATCTGTCTGTACTCGGAAGTTAAAAAGGAATGAAATTGACTGATGTTATGGGAATAATTGCAGCACTAGGAATTTCTAAAGCTTTGCTACCTTTGTATACTTTTCCCTGAAACTTGGGAAAGCTCAGTTTTGAGCTGTTTCACATAAGCATGTTTTGTAAATATGAAATGTAGATTTTTTTTTTTTAAGCAACTGATTTTAATTTACTAGCAGCAGAAAAAAAAGTATTGAAATTGTTGGCATACAATGCAGACTTGTAAAGCAAGTTAGCTTATTTTCTGGTTGTTCTCCTGCTTTCAGATGGCTCTGGTTTAAACATCCTGAACTATCTGCTTGACCTCTTTGCTTCAAGACCATCTGACTTTCTGTATCTTAATCCAAACATACAAGATGACAATGGAAATACAGTGATGCATGTTGTTTTCCAGAGAGGATTTTCAAAGCAGACTAAGAGAATAACAGAGTTATTGGCAAAATTTGACATTAACTTTAACATAAAAAACAAATCAGGAAAAGATGTGGTGCAGAATTAAAAAGAGAGATCTACTGCTAGAAGCCTGGAATAGTGCTGTGCAGGTGAAGAAGAGGCACCGCCAAGATAGAGCAGGGCAGTTGGTTAAAACATCTAAACCCATTCCAGCCTCTGAGATTTCACAGTCAAAGAGCACGGGGCATTCTTCATCTGAGTTCTCATTGAAGGCACGATCTAGCAACACAGTGCATAATGATTTAAAAAACCTGTGTTCCACAAAATCAAAAAAAGGTCAGTTAACAAAGCAGGAAACAGAAGGAATACACAGCCCCTTAACACTGCGGGAAAGTCTAGTGCAGGCAGTCACAGCTTTAATTCAGCAATTCAAAGTGAGCGAAACCCTGAAAAAGGATAATCCTCTGGTGCAAAAGCCATCTTCAGCCCAGACTAATTCAGAAGAGGAAAGGAGTTCGTTGCAACCTTCTGGAAGTATAGCTTATCCTGAAAGAAAAGGGGATGATTGGGAGAAAAAGAAGGGAACAGGGGAATTCAGTATGGCCCTGCCTAATGGAGAGAAGGAAGAACTAGGGAAGAAAAGGGGAAGAGTCTGGATATTGAGGCATATGTGCAAGAGTTTGATAACATGACTTGGGAAATAGAGTGCACTCCTGAAATGCTAAAGACTTTGAGCAGTAAAGCTGTGCCTCTATCTGAAAGCTAAAACCATAATGATAATTAAGCAGCTTGGCAATGGGGAATGGCCTAGGAGCCTCCAGAAGCCACTGAAACACTTGAAAGCTGATATCCAGCTGTATGAAGCCAAACTGGGCAAAGGTGCAAGAATGCTATGGGAACTTGCCATTGACTTTCCTCCTCGTTGCAGTGAGAGTCCAGAAAAAATCATGGAGACAGAACAGACAAAAAGTTGTCTAGAAAAATCAGGTAGAGTTTACACAGAAATAATTAGAATTTGGGCCATTGTTCTTGATCACTGCAAGCTGAACCGTGCCTTAGAAAATATATGTGTTTCCTACAGCCATGGCTTATCCTGCATTTTGAGGAAAAAACTCAAGGGTATAAACGAAGGATATCAGAACCACAGTGTGACAACACAGAAGCATGTTCCACGTTGTTACATTGAAGACATGGAAGCAGAAAAATCAAAAGAACATAACATGCCTGAGTATTTCCCTCCAGCTAGTGCAGCAGAACTGGAATACAATATAATGAAGTTTCACAGCTTCAGTACTAACATGGCACTTAACATTATAAATGAAGTACAGTCTTCTGTTGATTACCCTTTCCGAGTTGGGGAGTTGGAGTATGCAGTGATTGATCTTAATCCAAAGCCTATGGAACCAATCATTTTAACTGGGTGAAGTGGGACAGGGAAGACAACTTGCTGCTTATATAGGCTTTGGAAGAAATTCTATTCATACTGGGAAAAATCCACCTTGGCAGATGGACCTTTATTGGAGAGGCAAACATGGCAGCAGAGACAGTGCAGTGACATTGAAAAAGCTAGTTCAAGGAAGGAAGAGAGTGAACTAAAACAGGGGAGTGATGATTCGAGTGAGGAGCAGGTGAGTGATGAGCAAAGCCAGGACAGCATGGATGAAAAAGTTCCTGTGGGCACAGCTGGTGCAGAAATGAATTCATGTGGTGACTGTGGAAGAAGACCAAATGTATAGCGCAGAAGCATCAAACAGGCTGGAGCCCCTGCACCAGATCTTCGTAACAAAAAATCATGTCTTGTGCCGAGAAGTTCAGAAGAATTTCATTGAACTTAGCAAGTCTTCCAAGGTGACCAGTCACTTCAAGCCTCTGGACCCAAATATTCACAGGCTACAAGCCATTAAAGATGAACATTTTCCACTATTTGTCACCTCCAGGCAGTTGTTGCTGTTACTAGATGCATCCATACCCGACCCATTTTTTCCAAGAAACGAAGATGGAAGTCTTAAAAGAGTAATTCTTGGTTGGAGTCCTCAGGAAGACTTAGTTGTACCAAATTGGCAGGATGAGGATGAAGAAGGTAATCTTGAAGCAGAACATGGTGATGATGGAGGAGCTGCAGATGCATGCTCTAAGGAAAGTGATCCTTGGACTTTTGTGACTTACAATGTATTTGTAAATGAAATATGGCCAAAAATGATAAAAGGTAAAAGCTTGTACAATCCAGCACTGGTTTGGAAAGAAGTAAAATAATTTCTGAAGGGCTCTTTTGAGGCACTGAGTTGCTTTGGGGGCAAGCTTACTGAGGAGCAGTACAAAAAGCTAGGCTGAAAGAAATCACCAAATTTCATGGAAGACAGGAGTGAGATCTATCACCTCTTCTGTCTTTATCAGCAGATACGATCACAGAGAGGTTACTTCGATGAAGAAGATTTACTGTATAATTTATCTCAAAGACTTTCAAAGCTCAGGGAGCTGCCATGGTCTATCCATGAGTTTTATGGTGATGAGATACAGGATTTCATGCAAGCTGAGCTAGCCCTGTTAATGAAATGCATCAATGACCCTAATGCCATGTTTCTTAACCGGTGACACTGCCCAGAGCATAATGAAAGGAGTTGCTTTTCGTTTTCGTTTGGTTCCCTCTGTTCTTTTTTTGGTGTGAGGTATTATGTGAGGGATTGTCTGACCTGTTCCTTCCTAACTCCAAATTTTCTTACACCAGATCTAAGACTGTCTGCACAAACCATGCATTTGTCAGTCTTCTAGTGGCAGCTTTGTGACCTTTTTTGTGAAGTGTGCTGAAATGTCTCTGTGAAATGTTATCTAGTTTTTAGAAGGCTCTTATAATAGCATCATGTTTGTTTTTCTCTGTGCAACTGTTACATTTTTTTCCTTTTTAGCTTTCTGATGTTTTTTAAATACATTTTTTGGCAGGTGGTATTAGTGACAAATCAAACTGCAAAGGAGAAGTTACCTGAGGAACTTAGTTTGGCACTTGTACTGACAATTTATGAAGCAAAGGGCTTGGAATTTGATGATGTCCTCCTTTACAACTTTTTCACAGATTCAGAGGTATTTAATTCTTATCCATTTTATCCATATTTTCTAAAGTCAATCTTTTTTATAGTCTTGTGGTTCAGTTGGGAAAGGATTCCTAGTTTTCTCTGAAGATGAGTTGTTTCATCGCAGTAGAAAACAGTGAGGTTGTAGGTTTATGAATTGACAATGTGTTTCCTTAAGTGCATTTTCCTTCAGGTTTACTGTTAAAATTTAAGGAAGACCTTGGGGTACACACATCACACACACTTCTGCTGAACACCAAGACAGCTACTCTAACCCCAACCAGGCAAGTATTCCAAGTTTTCCTTACTGAACATACCTGCAGACACTCCATGTACCCACGACTGAGTTACTCTGCAATTAAACATTCAGTGTGAACAGCCCTGTTGCAGATGTCCTCTGCCTCTGCCCTTCAAAACAGTGTCTCATGTGGCTTTCAGCAGATGAAAACCACAAGAAAACTGAGGGCAGCTTACTAGTGGCTCTTCACAGAGGTTAGTGGATTTTATGTGATGAGGGCAGAAGGAAGGAGCTTGAGGTAAATACTGGCTGTCATGGTAGATTTCTCAAAGTAGATATTTTTTTCTGGTGATGCAAGTTGTAATCAGAAAAACAACAATAATTTATCAGAATTTAGCAAAATCAGTTTAGCAGAGTTGAGTTGTGCACAGCATTTTGGCTTAGACTAATGTATGTCAGGCCTGGAGAACTGTTTTAATACAATTCTTCCATTTTCCTGTGAATCGTGAGTAATTGAGTTGATTTGAGCAGCTAAACAAGCAGGCAAGAAAGCAGCTCACCCTGAGGTTTTCTCATTTAGAAAAGATGAATCTGTGAACCATTGAAAACACAGCAGTGTGGCTTTCTGCATTTTGTAAAGTGTTGGGTTTTCTTTTTATTTGTCTTGAAAGTAAGATTTAAGAAGAGTCCTGTTTCAAGAAGCAGATGTGAATGAGAAATCTAGAAGGCAAAAAGGACAAGCCCCTAAAATACAGCAAGCTCTTGACCAAACTGATACCTTTAGCTGGTTGTCATGTTAAAATCTATGACAGGCTTAGGAATGTCTTCATTGATGACTTTTTGAAATCTTAACTTCAAAATACATTTTGCAGGAAAGGTTTCCTGCTTTTTTCTCCTGTGGGAAGAACAGTTAACTTGTTTTGTGTTGCTGAAAGGTGAGAAATGTATAGATTGTAAAAATGTTATTTCAGCCTTATTATGAGTATTTTTAATTTTGTGCCAGAAACGGGGCAGTATTTATTCACATTTCAATTAAATACCAAAAGAGAAAAATGAACGTAACTTAGAATATAGTCATGATTTTAATGTGTTTAGCTTTGCAGTGGATCAGGAACCTGCAGAGCAGTGTGATCAGGAGCTGGCATTTCCTACATGAGAGTGCACAGCACTGATCTGCTGCCACACTTAACTTACAATTAGGAGTGTCTCTGAGTATTTATAGACATCTTTCACATGTCTCTGTGTTGGAGTCCAATATTTTCTGACCACACTTTTTTAGACTTTCCCCATGAATGGGTTTTTTTGCTCACTTCTGAGTGTTCTTATAGGAGGAGTTGTTGGCAGGGGCCATTCCACCCCCTGGCTGAGTGAGACCAGTGCTAGCAGTTATTTGTGTTCAACACGAATACATTCATCACATGAATGACCAGCTAGATCTTTTCTGGGAACCTTGATGATGAGAATATATGCCAGCATCGGATATGTGTGGGTCCAGCTCACTGAAGTTGTCAGCCTTGTAGAGTCAAGGACACTTAGTGGCTGCCCATCCTAACTTGCAGGCCAAGATCTCTCCAACGTGCCTTAGGTAGTAGATTTTACTATGACAAATTGCAGCTTGTGAGTTTATCCCACCACCATTTATCTTTCATTCTGCCCTAAGCTGGCAGGGAGCTGCCTGGCCCAGCAATCAGCAGACCCTCCCCCTTAAGTGAGTATGTCTGTTGCGGTATTGAGGGTCTGTAGGAGAATCCTTATCCTTTGGACTAAAACTTGACTCTCCTCCATGGTGAAGGTAACCTTATTTCCTCCACAGAGGGATCATTGTAAGGGTGTTTAGATGAAGATGTATAGTCACCCAAGGAGGTTTTCATATTTAATGTCAAATTACTTATTTGATATATTGAGCATTGCATATTATTTGAATCTAGAAGAGTGATCAGCAGGATCCTGAAATCCTGCTGTAAGCATAACAATGACAATATACATTGGAATCACAATACAGATGTGATTCCCATTAGTGGTCCCTGTATATATGTATATCTATATGTATTCCCATTAGCTTCTCGATCATGATGCTGGCCATCCCCAGTCTCTGAAAAGTAATATGCGGCTTGTAGCCAGCTCAAGCTAGTTGCAGTCTTAAAGGCTTGTTTTGTTTGCTCCTCAGATTTTCCACTGTCTGTTGGGGTGAGGCACATCTTTGCTTTTGCCTGGGCAGCTCAGGAAGGTATAAATCTGTACTAGCTATTTTAGGGAAGGTTGTTTATATGCCTTGATGACCACCGGGTACAGACAAGTATCTCAAGCAAAGGCTGTGTTGAGATGAAGTTCAACTTTCTCATTGAAAATTGCTGATTATTCTTTACATTCTTACCTGAGATAATTTTGTCCCTCAGTCTTCTCCTCTGAGCCTTCTTCCCTTACAGGGATGAACAGATTACACCATACAACCTTATCTTGTGTATATATAGGCAGTAGTGGTTAGTACATACAAATAAACCTTATTCTCTTGATATTTCAGGCTAGCAAAGAACGGAAGATAATTTCTTCTTATAGTCCTGATCCGGATGAGCAAGTGGGAAGCAACTTGCTAATTGAAGTGCCATTAGAGGATGCCACTGGTATATAGGAAAGGACTCCATTTAATGTAGAAATGTACAAGGTGAGTTTTTTGTAACATTGGGAATAGGAAGGACAAATTAAATTCTTCTTATAAGTAGGGAAATTTCATAAATTCCTTCAACCTGTTAGTTACATGTTTATCAAGGTTGTTTTACTTTTTATAGTTGTTCACATTTGTATAATATAATTATAATGTAATGTAATACTGATTTTAAAAGATAAGAGATTGTTTGCAAAAAGTAATTTGATTAGAGAACAAAACTGTGTTATAGACTTTTGGGTATGTTTACAGAACAACTGTGGTTAATTTTAGCAAGCAATTCAGCTTGTCAATATTCATTATTCCTATAGTCTGATTTCTGATTGGTGTCACTACCTAGAAATTAAGGAAGTTGCTTAGAATTTGGTGAGTCAGATATTTTCAGGATTGTATGGTAAATTCATATTTATATATGCAAGTGATTAGAAGGAAAATAGCCTGTCATACCTGCAACTGACTTGCAGTAGTAGTTGCTTGTAAGTTAGCTGGACAATGACTTATGTAATTGAAATCCCATTTTTAATATTTAGACTTTCTTACTTAAAAGCACTTTTTTACTTGTTTTTCATTCTGTATAAATTCTCTGTTTTCTTATAACTGCAAAGTGTGTTTCTTTCTAACAATTTAGTTCATCTGGCATTTAATTTATTTTATTTTATGTTTTTGTTCTGCTTCAGTTGCTGAATGGAGAACTCAAGCAATTGTATACTGCAATTACAAGAGCCAGAGTCAATCTTTGGATCTTTGATGAAGACTGTGATAAGTGGGCTCCAGCTTTTAAGGATTTCATTAAAAGAAAATTAGTTAAGGTTGTCAAAACAGACGAAAAGAAAGGTAAAGTTGTCCTAAAACTTTCTTAAAAGACTGTCAGACAGTCAAAACTCATATTTTCTTGCTTTCAGTCTGTGTAATAAAGAAATTTAAATCTCTTAGTCCTTCTAACAGTATGCATTGATAACAGCCCTTGCAAATTTCCACTTAATTCAGTGGGTCTTACTTCTTTTGTCTCTAAAGACCAGTTGTATGCGTTAAAGTATAACTTTATTGCTAATTCACTAGTTTAAGTTTTCTTGCTGTCATAGGAGAAGAGTCCCTTAGACAGATCTGATCTTGTAATTAGTTTATTGAGTTCTAACCAGTAAATTCAGATATGTAAAATATTAACTAAGTATGGATGGATTGGTGGTCAATACTCTACTTTTTACATTAGCTTGCTGTACCTATCTTAAATATTACACACATGCAAAAATGTCATTTACCAGCCCATTGATGTATGGTGTTGAGTAAGGCATGCCTCAGCCTCAAGGGGTGACCTTAAGAGGTGTTCCTACATAAAGGGAGATCAGGTCACTGCTGCTCAGTCAGTTACTGCAGAGAGACAGTGTTGACAATGAGGTGGCTTTCAAAGAATAAATTTTCCTTGTGAAGGCAATACTATAGAAAAAGAGACATTAAAACGACATGGTTTCTGAGAGGCAATAGGTTTTGAGAAGGGAGAAAACAGGCAGTGGGATGCTAAAGGCAGTGACAGTGGAGAGAGCTCAATGGACCCTGACAGCTGCAGATATTTATGGCTTAAAGTGGTCAATTTGCAGTCAGATTTTCTGCTGTGTTAATGCAGCTTCAGCCACTTACTAGCCCAGTCTACAGCCAAACTCTACGGTTTTTTGTATTCTCATTGGTAGCTTCACACCAGTATTACCACACTTGATTCATAGTTATTATTACTGGTGTAAGCACAAACATAGAGCTTGGAACATTGTGACATAACGCTTAGTTTTGGTACAAGGTAAGTGGTTTCTGTGGTTTATCCATTCTAACATAAAATGGTCACCCCTGCCCTTATAGACTTAGATGACAGCATGTTTGCTGAAACTTCAACTCCAGAAGAATGGATTGCACAGGGAGACTACTATGCCAAACACCAGTTCTGGGAGGTAGGAATATATGTTTATCTGAAATAAGCAAGAATTTTTGCTTATTCTGAAACCTTTTCTTTTCTCTGTATCTATAAAACCATCTATAAACCTTCAGTTGCTCTGTTGCAGTCTGCCTTAATTTGTGTTTTGTAGCTTTGTGTCTACTTGTAAATGACTTATAAGAAGTGAGCAGTGAGAGCAAGCCTTTTTGTAATCTTAAATTCACTGCCCAGAATTGTTCAGTCTCATGAGGGATATACATTTTAATGCACATAAATGAAAGACAGTTGGAAAAACAATTATTAACATCCATCAGAATTGACTTACATGTGTGAATCTAAACCATGTTTTTGACAGTATAATACACATACTGTAGAAAAATGAAAGCGTTTCTTGGAAGTGCATTGATTTGGGTAGGAAAATAATGGTTTCATTCCCTTTCTGTTTAAAGAACATAGAGAATTTACAGTCTTTTGTTTCCTAGTTTATACAGTCCAGATATAGGATGACAGTTAATGGGATTGTAGCAAAACTCATCCAGGACAGCAACATCAATGAAATACTCTACAGAGAGATAAGGGATATCTCTAGATCAAATGGTCTTGTCCTTATGGGTGATTTTAACGTCTCAGACATCAACTGAGAAAATCATGCAGTGGACACAAACAGGTCCAGGCAATGTCTGAAGCATGTTGAAGATAACTTGTGGGTGCAGTTACTAGGGGAGCTGACTAAGGAAAAGTGACCTCCTAAATTTGTTGTTTGTAAACAGAGAGGTGTTTATGAATAAAGCAGGGATTTGTGTGTTGGTCACAGTAACCACAAAGTAACTGAATTTCAAGTTTTTGGCCGTAGAAGAAAAAGTCCTGCAAACCTTTGATCCTGGATATCAGGAGAGCAGACTTGGGCTGTGGAAGGAGCTGTTTTTTAATGATAGGCACTTTTTAAGGGCTATCTCTGAAGAGTGTAAAAGCAGGAAAATCTGAAGGGTCAGAAGTCAAGCCAGTGGGGCAGAGTCCGGCTTGGCTGACCAGGCATCTTCTTGAACTTAGGTGAAAAGGGAAAGTGTGTGGACATTGGAACAAGGGGAGGTGACATGGAGGAGGGCAACAGAGATGCTGTTAGTTACTGTAGGGAGAAAATTCCTGTGGCCAAAGCTCGAGTAGAGTTCAAGCTATCCAGCACTGTGAAGGACAACAAAAATTTAATTTTAAAACACATTAACAGCAAAAGAAGGATTGGACATAACATTGGTCCATTACTTGATGAGGTCATTTAGCTTACAAATAGGAACATAGGCAAAGACGCTTAATGCCTTCTTCACCTCTGTCTTTAACATTGATGATGTGCTGGAAGACACAGCTGATGATGTGCTGGGGGATGATAAACTCCCAGCTGACTCTGTACTAGTTTGAGACTTGCTGCTGCAACTGGATGCACATTAATCTATTGGGCTTGATGAGATTCATTCCAGATACTGAATGAACTTGCCCATTTTATTGTGGGGTCCTTTTCTGTTATTTTTCAAAGGTCTTGGAAGTCTGGAGAGGTCCCAGTCAATTGGAAACTGACAAATGTCCCAGTTTTCAAGAAGGTAAAAAGGAAGACCCTGGTAATTACAGGCCTTTCAGTCTCACTTTGGTGCCTGGTAAAACTATGGAGAAGGCTGTTCTGGGAGTTACTGAAAATAACATTTGAGCGACAATGCAGTCATTAGTCATAGCCAGCTCAGGTTTGCTATGGCAAAGTCCTACTTAACCAACTTAATTTCCGTTTATGACAAGGCCACTCATCTAGCTGACCACAAGAAGCCAGTAGATGTGGTATATTTTGGTTTTAGCAAATATTTTTATAGTTTCTCACACAGTCTTTCTTTATTCTGGTTGGAAGGTTCAGCACACAACTAGAAAAGTCCATAATACATTACGTGACAAACTGGTTGACAAGTCAGGCTCAAAGAGTTATAGTAAATGGGGTTATATCAAGCTGGTGGCCTGTCACTGGTTGGATCCTCCAGTGCTCAATTTAATGGTGAGTGCCCTGTAAGGTTTTTATAATAATTTGGACATAGGACTGGAGTGTACATGAAATATGGTTGCCAACAGTACTAAGCTAGGAGGACACTAAATTGGGAAGAACTGTTGATTCCTTCGAGAGTAGAGGGTAGAGAGGCCCTGGAGAGACATCTTGACAACCTAGTGGGCTATCACCAGCCGTATGAAATTTAACAAGTGCCAGATTCTGCACCTAGGATGGAGTACTCCGGTTATACATACAAATTAGGGAATGAGAGGCTGGAGAGCAGCCCCCTGGAAAGAATTCTATGAGTTTGGGTTGGTGACAAGTTGAATATGAGCCAGCACAATGGAAAAGGCAAATGGTGTCCTGGGTGCATCAGATACAGCATTGTGAGCCAGTCAAAGGAGATGATTGTTCTGCTCTGCTCTGTGCTGGTACAGACTCACCTGGAGTACTTCATGCAGTTTTGGGCACCACAATATAAGAAGGGCATCAGACTATTAGAGTGTGTCCAGAGGAGGGTGACCAAGAGGATGAAAAGTTTGGAAAAATAATGGTTTGATTTTGAAGAGACCTCAAGAACCATCCAGTCCCAACCTCCTGCCATTGCCACGGGCAACTCTAGAGGGCATCTTTTAAGAAGAGCAGCTGAAGTCGCTTGTCTTTTTCAGCTTGGAGAAGAGATGGCTGAGGGATAACCTCATCACAGTCTATAACTTCCTCAAGGGGAGGTCCTGATCTCTCTCTGATTATCAGTGATAGACATGAGGAGAAGGAATGAAGTTGAATCAGAAGAAGATCAGACTGGACATAGAAGAGGGCTCTTCACTGAGAAAGTGGTCTGCCACAGGCACCCCAGGAAAGTGGGGGCATTAAGCCATGAGTTCAGAGTTCAAGAAGTATCTGGATGATATTCTTAGTTGTGTGAGTTTGTTTTATGTAATCCTGAAGGGAGCAGGAAGTTGGCCTCTATTATCCTTATAAGTCCCTTTCAATTTGAGATGTTCTGTGATTCTATGAAATAAAACTTTAGATACTTTTTCGATCATGGCAGAGGGAAAGCTTCTGTGTTTTGCAGGTAACACATACAATTCTTTGAAGGGAAAATAAATATTTATAACAAGGCTAAAAACCAAAATAATCAGCTGCCACTATACAGATAGTCTTTATCTCTCCTTGAAAATAAAAGGCGATTTTCTAAATGGATAGAAAAGCGTTTAGATAAAAACCCCACACAGCTAAAAAAATCATCTTGAAATCTGAAATGTATTATCTATATTATCTGAAAATCTGTTTTCTTTATAACCCTGATCTTTGCTAATCAATGCTACCTTAAGATGGCATTATCTGGCGACTTAGGCAGTTCTAAGAGCTGCTTCCAGTGTGCAATTTCCAAACAGAAGCAACACTAAATTAATGGATAGAATAAAGAAATCAGGGTGTTGCAGAACAAACAGGGTGATAATGAAGCAAACCTTGCTAGGAGCATGGTAACTCCTGGTGTTTCTATTGAGTTTTCACAGAAAGAGACTGGTATGATAAAAGCACTGAGTAAATGTTCCTTGCTTTTTAATTTCATTTTGCACACATTGGTCTTCCTCACTTTTAGTAATATGTTGTAGGTGCCTGGCCACTTACTGGTTAATGGTTTAGGCTATCATTCAAATTGCATATGCTATTTGTTCTGGAATTCTGCTTTCACTACTTCCATGTACAATATTATAGTTAATATTCTAATTTTGGTAGTTGCACGTGGACTGACATTCAAGCTTTTCTTTTTGTCCTAAAAATATACCACAATGTTTTACCTTTTCCTTTTTCCAGGCACCCTGCCAGTCTTTCTGCTTTCCAGTCCAGTGACTGTAAAATTAAGTATTGCTTTTATGTGATAAGCCAGGGGCTGGATGTACATCTGTGAATGCTGTGTGTGATTTCACCCCAGGTGGCCGCCAAATGTTACCAAAAGGGAGGAGCAGCTGAGAAATCAAAACTGGCCCTGACACACGATGCTGTTCTCAAAGTGCACACAAAGAAAAGCAGCCCAAGGTAGGTGTCAGTGCAGTTGAACGAGTGTCACTCTGTGGTGCCAGACCCCTTGGGAGTATGGAGAGTGAGATTCACACCACAGCTGTGGGACCAGACCAGAGACATCTGAGAACAGTGCAAGAGGGGTGTCTTTATGGGTTTGTGGTTGGCAAAAGAGATTTAAGAAACTGGAAAGTCTAGCACTACAGGATCCAGGGCATTACTCCCTCTGGGGAGTAGTGGAAGGGCTGTCCAAATTAAATTGGCCCTTGCAAGGGCTTACTGGTTATGTGAGAGAAAAGCAACAGGATTTGCATTACATCAAGAGGCTTTACATCCTTAGATATAGATAGGAGAACATATGCCATCAGCAGTGCTCAACTTCGCTTAATCCCACTATATGTTCACTCAAGGAGAAGGAATGGTGGTATGCATTGGGGAAGAAAAGCTGCTAGCAAAAAGTGAGCTTTAGGGTAAAATTAGTGTTACAGTCAATTTAAACTAAACAAGCAGAACCAGATCTGAAACAAGGGCAGTTTTAAAGGAACAGATTTTGAGATGGACCATTTAATTCATTATTTCAGCTGAGTAAAATAGCTCAAGAGTTTAACAGGGGAGAGTGTTTGCAGTTTCCTGAAGAGGCTTGGAAACTCTTTAGGACTCATCTCAAATAAGACAGGAAAAAACTCAATGGAGAAAGATCTAGAATTAAGTGAATCAGTTCCTGTTCATGCTGAGGGGACCAGAAGCTAGCAATGATAGCAGAATGGGAAAGGAGTGACTAGATCAGAGGGAGCTGGCACACAAGAGAGAAGAGGTAAGATCTGAAGAAATGCAATTACTGGAGTTGGTAGAGATTTAAACTCTTTTAATTACCTGCTTTACATTAGTGGCCCCAGTTAGAAGTATAAGGTTGCTGGTAAAATTTCATTATTATAGAGGAATTGTTGATGGGACTAAAAAACTTTTTTTCAGTTTACTGTTCTTGTCAACTGCATAAAATTAGAGAAGAAGGAATTTGGTGTATTAGGATATGTTAAGTTGACAGAACATACGTAATAATGAAGCTGCCAAAGTTGAATTTTTTTAGTAGAGGTTTTAATGCTGGTGTAAAAAGCTTAAGTAAGATTTTTGTGTGTTCTGTATGAAATGCTCTGTACAGTTCTGATTCTCCAGGCTTAAGAATCATGAATTCAATCTAGATCATGCTGCAGTGATACCAAGAAGGCTGAGATTGTTTGGTCATACAAAACAAAGGCTGAGAATACATTTGCTTGTGTCTCTAATGACACTGGTCCTAAACAGCGGAAAGGACAGAGCAAGCTAAGAAAAGAGAAGCAGTAGAAAATCACAGTACTGTACATGACTTAAAAAAAATGTCCAAAGAGTCTTTTGACTGCCAGAGCTATCGTATTTTGGAACAGATTTCTGGACAGAGCAGTGTCAGCCCAAAATATAATTAATTGTAAAATCATAACTCATCAGGTAATGTATAGAGCATAATGTGTAATGTCAGTGTTGGTTGGATTCCGTGACAGCTCACATGATCCTAAGCTTGATTTGGATGTTAGTGGTAATTTTGTCTTACTTTCTACAGGGAAAAACAGATGGAATATATGACATTGGCTAAAACTTACTTGGAATGTGGAGAACCAAAACTATCACTAAAATGTCTGATTCAATCAAAGGAGTTCCGTCTTTCTGCAGAATTGTGTAAAAAATTAGGAAAGGTATGAAATCCTCACTTTATGACTTTCCTTTTCCTACAGCTTTCTTTCCTCTCATATTACTCAGAAAGTAGTAGTATATTTTTGTGTCATGGTAATAGCTAAACTAAACAAGCTCTTTAAGCTGGGCTGTTCAAAACGAATCATTTGTCAGAGAACAGTCAGAAGAGGAATGAAATGGAGAATGATGCAATTATTCAGGCTGGCTTTATTTTCTTTGGCTTTCCTCAAATGTCATTATCAGTCATTTGCAGTCAAAAATGAGTGAATGATTGATATAATGAAACTTAAGCTGCTGCTTCATTCAGTACTCTGATGATACAGAAACTTCATTGATAACAGCCATCTAAATGGAACCTTAAAACTTGGAAGGGTTAAAGTAGTGTACTAACAATATGCAATACTTTTATTTTCAGTGTATTTCCACTGAAAGAATGTAAAATGATTGTTCCCAAATATTTGAGGTTTAAGATACAACATTAAGGTTCTTATTCTGCATCCATAACAGTTTTAATTTAGCACTATTCCTTCTGAGAAATCCGTAAATGAGCAGAAGCATGTGTAGTGTTTTCTAACAACTGGCAGAGCTAAGTGGATAAAATTATTTTGAAGATCCTGTATAATACCTTTCATTTTATACTCTAGTTTTTCAGACACAAATATTTTTAAGTTTTTAAAACAATCTCTTCAGTTTTAGTGATGGTTACTTTAATATGTATTTGATTTTATTCAGATACTTTAATTCCAATTTTTTCAGATACTTTAATTACTTTTTATTAAAGTGTACTTCTTTATGAGACACCTGATGGAATTATAAGATTTATTCCATTCATGTAATTTTGACTGTTTACATCACTTCAGTTTCATTATTGACTTCCGCATTGCAGATGAAAGATGCTGCAGTTTACTATCAGAAAAGCCAGTGCTACAAAGAAGCATCTGAATGTTATGAACTAATTGAGCAGTTTGATCTGGCCATTAAAATGTATTGTCAGGTAGAACTCTACGAAGAAGCAGCAAAGGCAGTTGAAAGGTATGTCTTGGAAGATGGTCTTGGAATATAATTCTCTTTTGCATTTCCAAATTCCATATAATGCAGCTGGTTCACTGAAAAATTTTCAGAAGGGTTTTGTCTACTGTCTTTGTTTTACATAAATCCTTTGTGATGTACCTTTAGTAATGATAACTGCTTTTTAAAATTATTAAAGCTTCTTTAATATGTAGAGATTGTTTTATCAAAAAGTTCAAGAATTAAAGTCACTTTACCAACAAACAAGTTTTTAAATCATCCCCCTCAAAACGTTCATGGAAATTTGTCAACATAAGACACAAAAAATCTGCACTGCCACATTTCTCATGAGAAAGATGATAACGAAAAGCTAATGAAAATTTACTTATCCAACAGAAAATGTTACTCATTCTCAGCAACTCACGAAACTGGCTTAGGGGATACCTCAATGGTTTTATATCAGCCATTAATAATTATTTACTGAATATTCTGAAGTGCATGTTATGAAAGATGCAACCAGGTGTTTTGCTCAGACACTCAATAAGCTACAAAGTATATGCAGATACATAGAATAGACTTGAAAGAATTCTCTGTAAACTGACAAATTTATGTAAATTTTACAGAATATTGTATTTATTGACCTGTGGAGAATTCAATGAAATTCATATTTTTTTATAAATAGAAAAATAATGCTGATAAAATGTGTTAAAATTATTTGCACATTGATTTGGCAGTGTGGAGAATGCTTCATTAATGCTGTAAACCTTGTGATCTTGTTTGTGCCAAAAGTTTTAATAACTTTGATTCTGATAGCCTCATGTTGTAATTAATTTACTTCCGTAGATCTTTTAAGATGATGTGATCCTCTTTTGCCTGACAGGCATGTTACATGAAACAGTTGGCCTTTTTGAAGGAAGGGCTTCTAGGGGAAACTATTTGTTTAATGCTTTTTTTTTATTGCAGTGCTTTTTTTGTCTAGATTTGTCATCTGTGGCATAAATTGATTTATCTATTATTTCAGATACGAAGATATGTTGAATGCAAAAGGACAAATGGCTTCCAAACTTTCCTGTACAGCACATCAGTTGTATTTGGAAGCAGCTGCAAAGTACCTGAATATGAACAGGACTGAGGAAATGATGCAAGTCCTCTCAAAATTTGATATAGAGGATCAACTTGAGTTTCTGAAGTCTCGTGGATGTTTGCACCAAACAGCAGACTTATTGAAAAGGAAGGATCGACCGGAGAAGGCTGCAAAGTTAATGAAACAACATGGGTTTGCTCTGGAAGCAGCCAACCTCAGAGCTGTAAAAGAGTTTTGTGTTTGCTTGCTGAAGCACGTGCCAGGTTGAGTCACGGTTCAGAATTACATCTGGGGAATGTGGAGAGCATCCTAAGAGAAGCCCTTGAACTTTGTGAACAAACTGGGCAGAAGTCTGGCATTGCTGAGGCTGTGCTTTTGCAGGGAGCTGTGAAAGGAGACTTCATGAAGCTGAGCAACGCGTATTATCAGTTCCTATCTCTGAATCATTCTGCTGGTGCAGTTGAAGCTCTCTTTGCATTATGTCACTGCAGCACTCCTAGCCAGAACATACTCTTCATGGCAACACGTGGCTTAATGGCTCTTCTGAGTCTTGTCAGTGGTCTGAAGAAAGCAGCCACCAATGCAGAGAAAGATATGGTGAAGTTATGCTTTGCCTATTTTGGGATTATCCCAACAGGTGACAGTTGCCATGTATCTCAAAATGAAGCTGAACCCATTATCAAGTTTTTGTTAGACAAGTCAAGTCTAAAAGAGAGGAAGGCAATCAGTAAGCACAGAGAAAGTAAAATCAGCTTTGAAGCAGCACTTGTTAAGCAGGTTGGGCTTTATTGCCCGTGAGTTACTGAGCAAGAAGTACCCTCATATTTGTATGAAGATCATTGCTGGATTGAACTGTGAAGATGAAACCTGTGAGGGTTACCACAGGCCCTTGCTGCGTCATGAAGCAAAGACAATATTTCAGTGTAAAATGCATCTAGTGGCAATAAATGGACTGTTATTGGAAGCCACAAGCACTTTCCCTAAAGAGCTACTAAATCAGTGCAAAAGCTTTGAGGACATTTTGACTTCTGACAAATATGTATCATGTAAAGCCCTCCTAGGAGTGTTTTTTCCTAATCATTTTCATTTGAGAATACTATCTGAGAACCCAAAGGCATGCAAAGAAATATTGCAATTCAGTAGTGTTATTTCCAAACCTTGTAGAGCGATGTTGAAGAAGTACATCACATTTAAGTTTAATAATGAAAATATTGCTGCCAGAAGAGAATCAACTGACTTGTGGCTAAGTGCCATGAAGGTCTTTATCTTATCTTCAGGATATCCTGAAGAATTTGAGAAACTTCTTTTTAAAGAAAAGGATAATTATAACAAAGAGCTAATGTTTGCTTTGGCAAAGGCAAAAAGTTCCCCAAAGAATAAAGGCCAGGGAGAAAAGACCAAAGGAATAGAGGGCAGACATGGTATGTTGCTACCTGACAAAAATGCCGAAAATGCAGGAAGAACACACTTGTGCTTCATTCGACTTCTTGAAAATTCACTTGAGCAATTCTATGTTCATAAGAACCCAGAAAACTGTAAAAGATTTTTTTTCCGTTTCATGAATGTCCTGATCAAGAAATGCACAAGGTACCTGATTCCAAGCATAGGAAATGCTGTGATGTTGCTGGAATTCCAGTATATTCTATGTTGTGCTGTCCTGATGCGTCTTGCCAAGAACATTACTCTCTGCCTTCCAAAGAGTTACATTGCTCTCCTTCATTACTGGGAGTTTTTGTTCAGACGCAAGGATCATTATGAAGAACTTAAAGACACATTTTCTATTACACAGGAGTATAGACCAAAGGATACAAATGTAGCTGTATACTATTTCAGATCTCATCTCTCTTATCTAGGAGAAGTCTTGTGTGGTGTTCATGGAAGGTTCAATGTCCTGCTGGATGCATTCAGTGATCCTGACTGCATAACTTCAGGGAAGGCTGAGCGGACAGTAGTGCTCTGCTTAGTGATGTTATTGAATGCTGACCAGGTGCAGAGTTCTAAAGATAGATCCATCTTATACCACCTCTTTCCTGAAATCAAGGTGATGCTGGAATCAACGAAAAAAGACACTCCCTCTAAAGTACCTGAAAGATTACTGAGGGTTGTGGAACAAGTGGGTGATGCTACTCCTGTAAGAGAAGTTGCTGCAGGCCTGCAAGAGCTGCTGACAGAGCAAGATAAAGAGCACTTGGTTTACTGTTGCTGGAAGTGGGACACTGCCTACACTCAGGGGCATCCACCCATACAGGACATTCAGTTTGAACCTGTAAACCTCGACAGGTTTATAACCTCTTTGGATGAAACAGAATATGCCAATGAGCTGGAAGAGGAATTTGAAAAGGTTCATTGCTTAGAGGACCAAAAGGATCCTCTGGAAGTCATTGCTCTCAGCAAGCAACAGAAGCAAGAGCAGAAAGCATCTGCTCAACGCCAGCTGTATCGTGTGTTCCATTTTACTTCCCTACGTGAAGTGGAAAAGGAAGGCCCACTCCAGAGTTCATCCTGTTGCAATGAAAGAAGAGGAATTTTTATCACAGATATTCAAAAGAGCAGATATTGATCAAATTCAGTGTGACCTCTGTGGAGTCAGATTCATCCAAAGCTCTGAGAGCTATTTCAACTGGTCAGAAAGCATGGAGGCAGACATTTCTGGACCTCTGACACCAACAGAGAACAGTGGGGAAGAAAAGTTGCATGCAGAAGGAAATGCAATTTCTGTGGCCAGTGAGGCCTTTATGGAGCACAGAAACACAGACGAAGACACAAACAGCCATGCTGCCTACAGACACTATGCTGAGTTTTTCAGAAGAAAGATAGATCCAAAAATACATGATGGACTGGAAGTAGTGGAGGCCATTACAGAAAGGGATTACACCCGAGACCATTTAGCATATAAAGAAGGTTCCAACTTACGTCAGATGAAAATCAAAGAGAATATTAAAAAAATTTCAGATGCAGTAGAGGAAATCTATGAGAAAAAAGCCTGGGCTAAAGGTAGGACCTATCCTGTTTTCTTTAAACAATTTAATAGGTAATTTTTTGGCCAAACTGCTAGACCTGGCAAAGCTCCATTTGAAAATCTTCATGTAGTCAAGAGAAAGGTATTTCCAGATATTTCAGGTAGCTGAGGAAAAGAAGAACTGAGAGAGTTGGAAATACTGAAAATAAATTCTAAACTCTTCCAACTTGATGAATTATGGAGTAAGGTGAATAGTAGACAATTTTTATAGATAATAAAGTGAATTTTAACCACATGGTCAGATGTATGGTGTTCTCTGAACTTACATAGTTTTACAGTTTTACAGCAACTTTGTGGTTTTACTATTGTTTCTACTGTTTCCTGTTTACTTCTGCTAGCCATAGTAATTTGGATATGCAGGGGTAGCCTGGTAGAACTACTTGGAGTCTTTGACTAAGGATATCTCTGATTATTCTACCCTTGAACTTGTAATTTTGCTAGGGCTGAACAAAAGTGGATACTTAACCACAAATCTGTGGTGTGTCAGGTACTCAAAGGCAACACTGATATAAAAAAGTTTAGTAAATTACGGTGCTTGAGATACATATTTTGATATTAGATTTTTTTCCCCTTATATGCTTGAAGCATTATTCTATACTGATTTTTGCAAGCAAAATTGAATTAGTGAATGAATGGCCTAGAAGCAAAATTGTTTAGTATACTTGCTTTGGGAAAGTGACAACCTAAATCTTAACTGGCTTCAGTCGTAGAAATCCACCAATCCTGTATAGCTGTCATTTTGCCTTTGATGCCTGACAGTATTGAGAAACTGTAGAATTTAATATGTTCATCGGCTCTGATCAGTGAAATATGTTAAATTTGTAACTAAATGTTAGGTTGTGCTCTTCGTGTGTAAGCTTTCCTTTACTCCTAGTGGAAAGTTTTACATATGGATGAGGTCCATGAAGTTTAGCTTATTGTTTACTTGGCTTCCTGCTCAGTGAACCGTGACAGTGATGAATAAGATGGGTATAGTAGGCTTAATTATAAGGCTTATAGTAGGTAATAGTGGATTTCATTATGACAATGATGAATGTTGCCTTGTTACGGCTTGATGAATGTTACCTTGTTCTGCTACTCAGTGAAAATATATAGAGAGAAATTATTTGTCTCTGAGATTACTTTTCCCTCTCTTTGTAACAGGTATTTTTCGGGTTCTTAATGGCACAGTTCAGCAAAGACTGCAGCATTTTAGGTCCATGTTTTACTTTGATTTGTATAGTTTTAGAGAGATAATGAAAGTCAGGAACTTTATAACCCAAAAATAAAGTAGAATGTTTTCAGGATTCAGATGCAACTCAAAAAGGGCAGCACAAGGATGTAGAACTTCTGCTCTGATAGTGCTAGTAATGTTGATTAGAATGGGGAGTAATACATACATTATCTTCGTCCACATTAGTGAATTATCCCCCACATGAGATCATGACTCATGACTCATCACTCAAAGGTGACCATGACTTCTGGGTTTGCAGCACCGTCATCCCTCTGTGTAACTTCATTTTGTGCTTGACTTTTAGTTGCTGTCCATTTCTTAGCTAAATGTTCTCACAGAATGTTAACTGTGCTCCATTTCAGCTGAAGAAGTAATGACCATGCATGCCAACAAATTGGTTGACACCATTGATGATGCTTGTAAATCGATGAAGCAAATGGACTCTCACAGGATAACAGAAGAAGATATGTTTTAAAATTGCACAGCTTTCTGTGCCCACTATTGTTCAGTAGTGGTCTCTAAGCATCACTTCAGTCTCCCAGTCAGCAGCATTGTGAATATTCACTGACCTTTGAGAGGCACTCCTACAGGGGCACTCTGGAAAACATGAGATAACCAGGCTTTCCTCAGTGGCTCTTCAAAACAGAGCAGCTGGTTGCAGGGGAGCCAGAGTGGAGCAAGTCTTCTCCCTGGTCATTGGTGGATCCCAGCCTGACTAAGGATGCTTGTATTTGCTTCTTTTATTTTCATTTCCATTTCTCTTGGTTTCATACAAAAAGTAGCATACATTGATGCAGTCTATTGCATCACAGATCTCTTAGGGCAAGTTTAAGACTTCATTTTGCCTCCTTGAATGTTCATGTTTAAACATATGTTTAGGTGGTGGGATTGCAACAGTTGCAGAAATAGGCAGCAATTAAATGGTTAGACTTAAAAAATGGACTATATATAAAGCTTTAAAGTAGCTCAGTTTTAGAAAAATTGGTTGTGATAAAGCCTTGTGTTGCCTCTTCCTATTCCAGCAGATACAGGTAATAGGAATGGGAGTGCTCTTGTAATCTCAAAAGCAACCTTATAGTCTGTCTTGGAAGTCAGTGGGGCAATGTAGTGTCTGCTGAAACTGAATCTTGAGAGAGATGAGACAGACTTCTTAGAAAATTCAAAGGAACTAACAATCGGAGCAGATTTTCAGTCTGAAAATTAATTGCTAGAGCAGCAAATGGCTTAGCAGTCTCTGCTTCATTGAAGAACTCTTAAGTACATTGTCATATTAAGCTAAAAACTTCTTAAACATGATTATGCACATATGTAGGTATATTGCTGTCATATAGAATAGCAATGACGTAGCTTGTCATGCCATTGGGAGAAAAAGGTGTTGGGTTTTCCATTCTGCATTAATTTATTGTTTTTAATATAGGCTTGGTGCACGACAAAGACTTGGAAAATGAAGTGGAAGATGAAATTATGGCTTTTGAAGAACTTGTCCATAAAAAACGCTCAAGGAAAAAAGGAAGACATGGGAAACTATAAATTGAAAAATTATTCCAGATGGCTATTTTATTCTCTTAACAGTCTAAGTTTAGAATGATTTTTTTTTTTTTAATAGAGGGATGGGATCAGAAATCAGAAGAGTCTGAAGAGAAAGAGCAACTTACGCTGTGTTTTATTTTGTTTTTTTTTTATTGCTTGTATTGTGTCAAAATAATTACCTATGTTATGATAATGTAATTGTTAAAACCTATGACTGGACCAATTTCCTTTCAAACTTATGTGATAGCTTAACAGTAACAAAAGCCAAAGAAACAAGCAAGTAGACAAATATTAATGTTCTGACTTATTTCAGGGGTATTTTTCCACTCAGTCTTTTATTTCTTCTTTCTTGTAAACTTGCTTCATCATTCTTCTGAGCTGGAATCCTCAGAAAAATAGGTCTATAATTTCTCTGATTTAAGATTCCTGGTATGTTTAGAACTTTTTGAGTCTTCAGGTAAGATATTTACAGTATCCCTCTTTTCTGTTTTTATAGACAAGAAATCACTAAACACATTAATATTTTTGACAGTGTATATTCTGATTAGATAGTTATTAAAGTTAGGGGTTGTCTTTTGTTCGATAAAATTTTGATATAAACTTCTACCTGTACCTATTGAAAAAATTGATAGTCTTAATTTTAAAGAATGTTAACCATTTTATGTGCTTTCTAAAATTTAATGTTAAGGCTTAATTGATACATTTATTTAATGTATAATGTTTTTATAAAACTTGTAAAATTTTTTTAATCACTTGGTCTTGTCGTATTTTTTGAATGCTTTCTGAAAGCCATATGTGACTGCATGAGTGAGATTTGTAAATTGGGTCCAGAGTATCAGTTCGTTCTGATGGAATCTCAGTGTGTCCAACATATTGTAGTGTCCTGGTTTTGACTGGGATAGAGCTAATTCTCTTCTTAGTAGGTGGTATAGTGCTGTGTACTTGAATTTAGGATGAGAATAATGTTGACAACACACTGATGTTCTGGTTGTTGCTGAGCAGTGCTTACCATAGGTCAAGGACTTTTTGGTTTCCCATGCTCTGCTAGAGAGCAGGTGCACAAGAACCTGAGAAGGAGCACAGCCAGGACAGCTGACCCCAGCTGGCCAAAAGGACATTCCATACCATAAAATATCTTCTCAGCAAGTAAAGTGGGAGGGGGTGGACAGGAGGGGCCAATCACTTCTGGGGATGGGCTGAGCATCAGTTGGGGGAGTGAGCACTTTTGTTGTGCATCACTGTTTTTCTCAGGCTTTATTCCACCCTCTCTTTTTTATCTCCTTTATTATTATTATTATTATTATTATTATTATTATTATTATTGTCATTATTACTGCATTTGACTTAATTTCAGTCAGTAAACTGTTCTTATCTCAACCCACAGATTTTACCCTTCTGATTCTCCTCCCCATACCACAGAGAAGGTTTGAGGGTGTGGTTGGAGCTGTGTGGTCATTAGTTGCTGGCTGGGGTTAAATTTCAACATGTAGTCTCCTTCAGTAACCTTTTCAATTAAAACATTTGTGTGTTAAACATAATTAGAGAATTATTTAGTTGTTGAAATATTTTGCCTTTAAATGGGTTCCTCTTTGTATACATAACAAATTGCTTCAATAATTACCTATTGTCAAAAACGTAATCACTTTTTATTAAGCTCAGTGTTGTGGAAATGGGATATTTTACATGAGTAAAAATGAAATGCTGCTGTAGAATGGAGGTATGTGGGTAGCAGTAATAATTTTCTATTGCATTGTGAAAGTCACTTTCCAGGTGTTTCTTCTCAAGGAAATCTTATTCCTTAAGCAGGCATTTAGAAGATAGTTTGGAAACATACATTGATGAGATGTAATGCAAGTCACTTGCAGTGTATCGAAGTCAAGAATTAAGGAAGCTGGATCATTAATGTAAATGATTTGGCTTTGTTTTCTGTAATGATGGGTATTTTGCAAAAACTGTCCTGATGAGTTTTCCAGCTTCACTATTTACATTTGTGGCAGTAAACACAACCTAAACTTTTTAAGGACAATTAGAATTTCAAAATCATTGCTGGCCACATTTTAAAGATTGGATTATTATACTTTCTCTTTATGGGAAAAAAAACAACTTAAACATTATCTCAAAATACCAAGCAAAGGGGAAACAAAGAGAAAGAAATAACAACAGAAGTTACCAAGAATTTAATCTCAGGTGCCTTTCCTTGGAGCAGGGACCTGCGATTCTTGATGTGGTTCCATGCAACCCACTGGTTTACTCTGACTTTGAATCATCACTCCCAGATGGAACTTATTTCAATAACATATGAAATACTGACTGCTAGACAAAAGTAATGGCAATTCAAATTTCAGAGCTTACAGTTTCAGAGATATATTAGGTCAAAATTTCACTAATGTTCAAGCAGAGATGGGAAATCTAGTTGGATCTCCAGACCAATATCACTGCTTTAAGGGGTTTTCCCCTATTCTGCATGAATAAACGTAAATTTTCCTTTTCCATGGCAGTCTCTTCAGATAGTAATGATCTCAATATCCTATTTACATATTACATTAGAAAAATTAGTTTGTCCAGATATACCCTTGGGTTTTGGGATTTTTTGGTTCTGTTTTCTTCCTTATTTAAAAAAAAAATCATTCTCGCCTCTGGTGGAAGCCCCAGTTTTCTGGCACCAGCTAACGCTTATGACTCAAAGGGCTTAAGACCCACAACAGGTGCTGTGGTATGTGTGAGATGCATATTGCACTGAAACCTTGGAACTAAGCAGTGGATGCGGGCTGTCGAGCTAATCCACCCACTTCTGCCTGTCTAAGCCATATTGAAAAGAATTTTGAAAAGGCTTCAAAAGCTCAGAAACTAGTGACTTAAAATCTCCCTCCCTGGTGATACAAAAATTACACCTAAATGAAAAAGAATGAACTATTTGCTGCAGTTGAAAGATGGGGTGCATGGTCCTAAACATGACAAGTCTCCAAATTTCAGATTCCCCAAGGAAAAAAATCTCTTGCTTCCTTGAACCTTATATTAATACAAAGAACTGTGTGGTAAATTATGTGTACTTTTCACCTTTTTCCTTTATTTCTCTTAAAAACAGTTTTTTCATTACACTGCCCACAGTTTTATTCCAAAACACTTTCCTAACAATCAGCTGTTACAAACTCTGACTCAGCAAATAATTTAAACACTTGACATTTTTTAAACATTTGCTGTCATCCTAAAGGGAAGCCTTTTTTACCTCTGTACTTACTGAAAACATAAGAAGAAGGAAATTGTCTTATCTCTGTACATAAATCAACAGGTTTCCTGCCAGAAACCCTTGTGACAGTATTTGCTGAAAACCAGTTAGGAAGCACTAATCCTTACATGAAAGGGACCACAGCTGTTGCTACTGAGCTTCAACATTTTTGTTGGAGTATTCAGAAAGTTAAATACAAAAAAGAGCTTAAAAAAATATAACCAGCGATAACAAAGTGGCAACTAAAATAATGATAGATAGGGACACACTACTGTATCTGTATTCACTGGAATGGTAATTTTTGATCAACACAGGAGGGGTGTAGACCTGCTAGAAGGAGTCCAGAGGAGTGACATGAAGGTGAAGGGAGAGGTGGAGCATCTCCCATGTGAAAACAAGCATGAGAGAGTTGGTGTTGGTGAGCATGGAGAAGAGAAGGCTCTGGAGACCCCTTAGAGTATATTCTGCTACCTAAAAGTGTCCTACAAGAGAGCTGGAGAGGGACTTTTTACAAGGACATGCTATAGGACAAGGAGGAAATGCTTTAAACTGAGAGAGAATAGGTTTAGATCAGAGATTAGAAGAAATTCTTTGCTGTGAGGGTGATAAGGAACTGGAAGAGGTTGCCCAAAGAAGATGTAGATGCTCCATCCCTGGCAGTGTTCAGGGCCAGGTTGGATGGGGCTGTGAGCAACCTGGTCTAGTGTAAGGTGTCCCTGTCTATGGCAGGGGATTGGAACTACATGATCTTTGAGGTCCTTTCCAATCCAAGCTATACTATAATTCAGCTTTCATTAAAACCTTCACATCTACACTTATATAGCAAGACCCAGAGACACCTTGGTATTAGATTTATGGCATGTCTGTTAGCTCATAACTCAGAAATGCATTAGCAAAGTACCAGGCAACACCCCTACTCTTTATCTTGGTGTGGTAGATGGCAGAATTTTTTAGTATCTTCCCTAATGCTCTAAGAGCTGGTGTGGTGGGGAGTGGAAGAGTTTGCATACTTTATTAAGTATAACTACATTCGTACACCAAAATTTCTGACTGTATACATACTCAACATCAATGTGAAACACTTAAAGAGTCATATACCTAAACACCAAAGCAGTTGAATTATCAGGTTAATAACCATTACAAATTAGTATTCTGAGAATTAGAACACTTAATTCAGTTTTCTGACATGGACTTCTGTAACTGTTTTCAGCCTGTCTAAACATGGTATATGCATGGGCACAGGTAGTGTGTATTCATACTCTTTGCTATGTTCATCCTGCCTTGTTGCAAGAGGATGGGTTGCAGTGTCTTGGAAGCCTGTTGAGGTCATTCTGTGCTGCTTGATCTATGGAAATAGTTTCAATTTCTTTGGAAAGAGATTGGTAGGAGATTCTTACCTCCCTACAGCCCATCTTCTGCTTAGGCCACACACAGTTTCATGCTTTAAAGGTGTAGTTGCTAGTGATTTAAATGATGTTCATACCTAGACATTTAGAAATTACTTTTTGTGGTCTTCTGATCAACTAGTTTCTAAACTATCCTATGTAAACCAGAGCTGAAACTTTGGCAAACAATTGACAGATTTAGGATGCCTCTTCAACATTCTGCAGGCAAATAAATAGTAGTGATACCAGAAAGTAGTTTTCATTAGGTCTTGTTGAAGTAAATGTTTGCAATTCTCTTTTGTGAAGGGGTGAGTATATCTTTACTGAAGCTACATTACATGAGTTTAGTGCTATATATCTCTCTGTACTATTCATTGCAGAATTAGCTGGTCTTGTACTACATTAATAGTAGTTATGGACAGGGTATGCAAAACTAGAAGAGCCCTTGAACACAGACAGGACATCCTTGACAGGATGCTGAAGCAGAGTAATTCAGGTGCCTAATTTTTGTGACGAAAGGTGGGTACCTCATGGTTTACGGAGGAAAAGAACACTGAGCTGAAAGGTGCTGGTGATCTAAAATGGTGTTTCAGATGTCAGAAGACGTGCAGAAAGGAAGCTGCTGAATACAGGTGAGTTACAGACCATCAGTATCACTGGAGCTTTGACTAGGGAAGTCTGGTGAAGGAGTATCTGAACTGTGGAGCATGGAAACCTTCAGGCATCTCTGTCAAAATAATAGATCAGAGTTTTTTTACTTTCACCAGGACACAGACAGAAAAAGTTTGCTTGGAGGAATATGTGATAATGAATACTTGCGTAACAGCTAAGTGGCTGGAATACTTCTCTGAGCTGCTGAGGTGGCCAGGTTTCAAACTCAGCCCTCTCGGGAGGATGCTGAACCCTCAGATGCCAATTTGACTAGAAAACATTCACTGCAGCTACTGCTGAAGATGCCTAATGCAGGATATTTTGGAGCCAGAGAGAGGGTGGAAGTGGGACCTATTCAGGAAGGGAATATAAGCATTTGAGGTGCAGGTGTCAACACAGTAGTCCTACATGTGAAAAAGATCCACCCAATCTTGGAAGGGAACCTGCACCTCCAGTGCTGGTCGTGCCTGGTTTCCACAGCAGGGTTGAGTACCATTTCTTTGGTAAATCACTGCTGAATTCATTGTGCAGTGAAACAGTTTCAGTAGGAGAGATGGGTTTACCAGTAGCACTCCCAACCAGGCTCATCATTTTTAAGTGATAAGTGGATGTGGAGTTAAGCCTGGATCTCCTGTTCCCTGGGAGAATACTGTGATTCAGGAGCTAGTCAACAGTAGCTATTTTATGAAGATGCCCATGGTATGCAATAACTCTAGGGAGTACTTTACTGAACTAAAGTAGATGATGAGAAAGAGCTGCCTATTTTCTGAAACCTGTTTGGACTTAGGGTGTAGGTGACATGCTGAGCTAACGTATTTGTCAAATATAGCAGTTCTGGACATATAATAGAGGTACAAGGTCAAACCAAATGTGGTGCAGACCAGTATCTTGGGTTTGATACTGGCCAGTTGCTAATCCCATTCATTTTCTTCTGAAGCCCTTTCCTTCCCCGTCAGTCTGCTGCTGTCAGAGTTAGTGGGAAAGTGGCATTATCTTCAAGGTAAGGAATGCTTCCTCATTCCCATACTGATGGCCATCCCCATACTGATGAGGCTACTCCTACCCTTGTGTCCCTTAAATGCAGATATTAACATTGCTCACATAACTTCATCAGTTTTGGAATTGGGAAATCTTAGGGCAGCTTTGCAATCTTTAATGATAATCTTTCACTGGAGTAAGTTAGCAGTGCTATTGAATGTATTTGAACCATGATTATTGGGAAGATATAAAGCACTTAAATACTTCGTTTTAACAAATAATGCAGAACCATGTTTTCCACAGTTGCTAGATAAAACATGGTCAAGTTGCCCTAAAAGATGCACTTTGAGCAGTTAATAAGGAACTCTTGGCTAGAGCCCTGCATAAGGAATAGAAAGATCAAGCTGAAATAAATAAGTGCCAAAAACCAGTTTCCAAGTTGCTCTACTTGTCTCTGTAAATAACATGCTTGGTAACTCACTTTTTCTTGACCCTATCACTCTGAATGTCTCTACTGTTCAAGCCAATGTTACTCAGACAAGATTAAACACCGCTAGTAGGAAGGAATTTGCTGATGTTACATTCACAGTTGTCACCATTCTTTACTTTTGAGGAGTCTGATGTTGAAAAAAATAATAAACTTGTAGTACAATGAACTGTACCTGTGAGCTGGGGTATTTATAGCTCTATGCAGCAGTCTGATTGCAGGGGCGTACAAAAGGCTTTGGTTGTTGTGTGGAGTATGTTTTGTGTAGTAAATTAAATTTAGGTTACTGTTTTTTAGTGATCAGTGAATATCGATATGGAGAAGGGATTTTCTTCCTATTTCCACCACCTGCCTAAAGACATAAGTCCTTCTTTATCCTCACCTTGCCCACTTTGTGTTGTCTAGTTCAAAAATTGCTAACTCTGCCCGGTTTTTTGCTGGAGGATCTTTCTGACGTTCTTGTGGCTTGTGAATAGGCAAGAAAAACATGCTGAACTTCCTTCTCCGTTTTGAGGACCTAGGTTAGACAATCCCCTTCGTCTGGCAGGAGCTATAACTCTCTTGAGCAGTTCTCTTGAGCTCAGGATTGACTGAATCTTGTCTAAGGCTGGGGTCATCACTTGGGACTAGTCACCATTCCCCAAGTAAAAACATTTTCTTCATTTTCTTCTAGGTGTAATGAGTTTTTAATAGGAACTGTAATCACCTAGTAATTTAGCCTGGGCCTCTAACTGGAAACAGGGATGCATCTGCTTGTCTGACTGAAGTTTTTTGATTGAAATTGTTAGAGCACAATCTGAAGAAGTTGTGTCCTTATAGAAAAAGGGACTGTCTTTCCAGATTCAAAGTTGTAGTATGGACCTCCATCTCCATATTTCTTCTAACTAAATTGGGGTGAGTAAAAAGAGAAAATGCCATGTCTTGTCTGATGCTTATCTTCCCTTCCAAATGTTGTCCCAAAATATGGTTCTTTAACCCAGCATGCATGAGTTCATCCCACATGCAGAGTTGAGGTATTTATTTGTAGTTCTGCAAAAAAACCTGCTGGGTGGCAAATCCACAAAGCCATCACAACAGCTATCAAAACTTTTCACTATTTATACATTTTAGCAAACAATGGCATTAATGTTCACTTGCTTCAAGTTGCACAGTCCTCTTAGTATTTTGTCTTCTATTGATTAAGTCCCTTACTTCTTATGCTGATTAGTCCATGTGCTCAATTTTTCTCTTCAGTTGGTGGGTTTTTTGAGTCAGTCGTCATGAACTCCCCCTGTCAGAATTACCTTTTCCCACTCAGAGCTGATTTTAGCACAGTTGCTTGAGTTTTCTTGTTAGTTTCTTCCTTATCTTGGGAGTTTTTCCAAATGTCCTTGTGGCCTGTAAATTCTGCATTCTTTGTGTCTACTATAGTAGTTTGTCCTCCCCTAAGTCGGAGATCATTGAAATGTTCAAGCTCTAAATCTTAACAAGGCAATTCCACCAAAAAGTAACTGACATTTTTAATGCCTGGATATCACAGCCATCCCCATTTTGTGATTTGTTCTGCAAAGAGTACTAAAACAATTACCTGAAAATGTGGAATAAAAGTATCTGTCAACCTAGGTTAATTGATAAATAGACCATTATAGGTATTTGGAGGAAAAATACTTCCTTTGACCATGAAAACTCAAAAAAGTCCCAAATTATGCAAACCTTTCTCTTTATGAAAGCTACAATATCCAAAGTAAGAATGAAGTCGGGAGGTTTTTGAAGTTAAGAGGTTTCACCTCAGTGATGAATGAGACAATGTCTCTCTTTTTTGTCTATTTTATCTTACGTTTTCTCTTTCAGCAGCATCTCACATCCAGACCTTGAGGTCTGGACTAAAATACTATCCGAACACAGGTTTGGATATGCTGCCTAGTTACACATGGTAGACAATTTTGTATTCCATGACCAAAAACTTCCCCCCACTCCTCATACTGTCAGATCCACAATTTTGAATTGTTGCACAGCTGTGAGCTTAAAGCCATAGGATTGTATTGTGAGTTTATTGAAATTTGGTATTTTCTTATATACCTTTATTTCCTGAGTCTTTTTGACTGTCTTCAACCAAACCTGGTTTTCCTCTCTATCCAGGAATACTAGAGTTACTGCTTTATTTAAAAGAAACAGAAAATCTGAACTGAACACTTCCTTCCAGGAGCTAGTTATTAAAGATAAATACCAATTTGCCATAAGCCTCAGGGTTAAACCTCAACATTTGGAAACAATGGGGCATATGACTGAATTCGACTGTTTGTGACAGGGAAAAGAGGAAGAAAAATAGTTTTTATTGTCAAATATCCTCTGTTTCTTTCTGTTCCTAATAGGTAGGGTGGAGGTGATCAGCAGTGAACATCGTGTAGGATTCTACAGCAGCTTTTTAGTCGTCACCTAATAAAATGGGCTGTAGAAGCCTCTTCTTACACAGGGGGTTAGCTCAGAAGCAATGCCATATTTCAAAATGAAGCACTTAGGCAGTGGGTGTGTGTGGAGGAGAGAGTGGGATCATGCTGTAAAAAGTGCTCACATTTTTAGCCAGACAGCAGTTCTGCAGCAAATAAAATCTCTCTCTCCAACAGATGGAGGAGAGGTGAGTGGGAGGGAAGTTTGGAAATGCACTTTGTAATTTATTTTCGCTCACTGCTTCGTCTGTAAGGGAGAGGGCATGAAATACTAGTTGATAAAAGGGTCGATTAAAAAGTGTAGCAGCATTAAGGAGGTAGCGGCAACTCTCCATGAAGCAGCTTCCATCTGGGACTGTCAAAATGCTTTACAAACACTGGACAGCTGAGCTTTGTGATATCCCAGTGCACAGGTATTAATCATTCCTATTTTGAGATGAAGAAATTCAGGAATAGGAGTGCTGACAAGATTTAGGTGCAAAAGAATATTGATTTGTAGGGCTGGACTTCATCCTACTGTCATCTCCTCTTCTACTGCAGGACCTCACTCCCTGTATATTCTTCAGACTTTGACTAGCTGCCTGGATTAGCATGGACAATTCTGCCTGACCCAGCCTCCCCCTGGAATACACTTCCATTTGCTTTCCATGATCAGGCTTAATTTATCTGTCGTTTTCATTAGAACTGATGAATTTAAAACTCTCCTGGAAAGCAAATGTTCTCATCTGAAAATGGCAGGTAGAAAATCACGAAGCAAGAGTATCTGTGCTGTTTCCACCTGCAAAATTTTCTTACTCCTCCCTCAACATTTGTTTTAAATAGGGGGCAGGGGTAGTGAAAAATCATCTCTGATAATTTGTTGCAATACGAATTAATCAGCTTTCCACATTTCGTCAAAAAAGGGCTGCTGTTTTAAAACAAGGTCAAAACCATGGTTACATGAAGATATACTTATTTGGGTGAAATGTTTAACCATGAACTCAGAGAGAGCTGTAAGTTCTGATGCCCTGCCCCTGCACTGGAAGGAACTTTATTTGCACTCAGCAAAAATGCTTCCAAACACAATCTTATTTATATTTATACAAAAGTGAAGTAAACCTGGTAAAAATCAAATTACTTTCATTACCATAAAGGGAAAACAAGCAAAACCAGAGTCAGATTCTTCAGGTGCAAGGGCAGTCAGGTCTCAATGTACAAGCTGAGGTGTACTTTCTGAATTACTCTGACTTTCTGACCTGTTCATTTAGTCAGAAATCAAAACAGGGATGTTCTCTTGCCAATTGGACTGGACATCGATAGTATTTAATAGAAGGCAGGACAATGAACCTATTGTTTGCTTTCTCAGATTCTGGAAAGTGTTTATTGCTGTGGCTGGGAGAGTGTGTCTCTGTACATAGGAAGATTTCCTAGGCTGATGTTCTCAAATGTAAAGACTGATAGCTGTTTTTCAGCCTTTGTGAAATGATTCTGCCTGTGTTGCACAAGGGCCTGGTGTTCTGACTGATTGATAAGGTAATCAAAACATGGATTCATCCCCTGGGTTTATGCTTTTGAACTGTGGTATCTCACATCAATCAGTCCTGTTTGTTCCTGTGTTGCTAAACCAAAGCAACAAAATACATTCTGCCAATGTCTGCCATTCCTCATCTGTCTATATTTATATTTGCAAACTATTTATATCTTCAATGCTGACTCATAAAGCAAAGTATTTCACTGAGACTGAAAGGGAAATGACCCTGCATCTTTTCCAGCTTATTTGTCATTCCATTTTTTCGTCCCTCTTCAGGGATCTCTGTCCTACTTTCTGTCACACACATTAGCCCTGGCTGACTGACATGATAAAGAGCCTTGAGCAAAAACAGCCTTATAAACATTGATAGAAAATTACTTTGCTTCATGTATCAGAAAAATATTTTAAGCAGAATGAAAGAGCATTAGCTGACCCATTTCCAGACTAAGGTATGAGTAGGTTAACAAAGAAACTAAAACGTATATTTGCTGGATTATTTTTTCTGCCCTGGTATGAAAAGACAGAATAAAACAACAGTGGCTTCAAAGAAGGCATGCAACTAGGCCTACTGTCATGAATATTTTCTACTAAAATGTGTTTACTTCTTATGTCCTGAATTTTACCATGAAAATGTATATTGCAGATTAGAGATATTTACTAAATCCTTGTAAATTACACCAAGGACAATGTCTGTATTTGCTATCAGTCACAGAAGTCCAGTCAGTGTGAAATCACCTCCCATGATTTGATGTGTAGGATTTGCTGAAGGAATAAATATACTTCTTCTAAATATTCTTATTCTTCTTCTTTGCACACACACACACGCACACACACACACATATTTATTTATTTATTTATTTATTTATTTTAATGCTTGTGAATACTTTGCTTTTTAAATAAACAGTTTATTCCACTTTTCTCAAAGGAGATTTTTGTCTCCCCAACTGCATGGGGGAGGGGCCACTTGAATTTGCTTTCTAAAGGGACCCCTTCAGAAATTTCCTCCCTAAATTTGCCCTAAACCAGAACACTAATATACATTCTTCTAGTTACCAAACGAAGGTTCCAAATTTAGTAAGAACGCCTCACTTACTTGCAAAACAGCATGCCTTAATAATTGCTAAAAGTGAGAATCAATCTTCAGAAAAATAACTAAGTATAACCAATGTGAGATAAGAATAAAACCACATTTTAAATCACATGTGTTCTTTGCTGAACTAAGTCATGTTAAAATTAGCTTTTCCAGCCTTACCCATATGTTGCCTTTCTCTTTGAGCTTTTGTAGGATTTTCGTGCATTTGATGGTAGTTGCATTTGTGAGTTTATTGGGTTTTTTAGGTTTTCTTTTTGGTATCAGTTGAGTAATAAACAATTAATAGATGACCTCAAATGATGTGCAGATCTCAAATGTACATCTTCCTTTTCTGTTTAGTGAAAGCACATTAAAGCAAATGTGTTCAGTGAATGTGTTAGGTACTCAAATGGCTGGTGCTTGGCTCCACAATGAAATCCAAAATCTTCTGTTCAGAAATATATGCAATTCATGTGGAGAATAAAACTCTTCAGGACACAATCCAGTGCAGCCATTACACTTATTTTATGAGATCAGCTAAAATGTAAAGCTGCCTCAAGCTGGGAATGTGGAAATAATGGAGAGACGAATGAATCTCTGCCTGAGATGCTCTGGTGGTGCTCTGGTGTCTAGGTGGGATCCATATCCCTGAGATGCTTCCCAGAACTCCATCTTGAAGACAACATTTGTACACAAAATGGTAGCAGAAAGAGCCTTTTCTCACCCAGAATATTCCGACTATCAGAATCTCCCACTCTGAGACTGTAACACAAAGCCAAACTGGAGGCAAAGTTCCCTCTTAAGCCTAGTCCTTTCATGTAAACAAGTAATTAAGAGACTTCCTGGGTGACAAAGTCAGGGTGTCCATGGACCAAAATCTCATTGCCCTGTGCTGGCGTGGTGAAGCCTGATCACCTCTCTGTGGTTATGAATTCTGCACTATACAGCTTCTGGATAAAACAAAGGTGCTGACTGAAATTAGACATGGCTGAGGGGGAGGGGAGATGCTTAAGAGTGTGATTTTGGTTTGGTGAACTTAACTTAAGTCTCATTTCTGTGACTTTTAGCTCGCTCTTAAATCACATGCTTGGTCACTGTTCTGAGAGTTTAGTAGTAAAAGAACCAGCTCTGCTTTGTTTCTCAGCACATGAAAACTAACTGTTTCCGTTTGGATTTATGCCATGCCATCTAATATTCAGTGAATAAACAAAGTTGTAATTCATGTGCAATCATCCCCAGCCTAGTGGAGTTATTAACAGCACCCACTTATGGACTTCTTAACAGAGACCTAGCTTTCCTCTAAATTCTCTCTTGGAAAAGTGGCCATAAAACATCCCAGGCTCAGATAGATTCTATTCTGAAATAATTCTTATTGAAATTTTTCAGTATATACCACAGCATGATTCTCTTTAAATTGTCCTCCTTTGGAGTGCTTACTGAACATTCAAACTAATAAGCTGATAATAAGCTGATAATATTGCCTCCAGAAATTTTCTATGTCCTTGCAATATAGTTACTTGTATTACTGTAACACAGAAATGTGATCAAAACCTTATTTTTTTATATGTCTAAAATAATTAATTCACGTAACTGTCTTAAACCCCCCCAATTTAAAATATAAAGCAAGAATTTGTTGACATGGCACTGCTCTTTCCCTTATCAGCTCACTGGGGAGGTAAAATTTTGTTACAATCTTGATTTTCAAGCGTAGTTCACACTCACCACAGGACATGAAGCACTGAGTAGAAAGAAATAATGGGTGTAGCTTTCTTCAATCTTCTGGTGGAAACGGCCGGGGAACTGAACTCTTTTCAAAACATAATATTAAAAATAGTTCTGCACAGAATGAGTTCAGTTCCTCATCACCAGTTTTTGGGAGTTTCTCACACATTGGACAGTATTGATGTATGACCAATGTGTGCAATGGTATATGTATAATCTATGTATCTAGATCTGTATTTAAAAATACCTGAAAATCGAGATATTCTCAATCTATAACTTGAAGTAGCTGAAGTTTATACAAGGAATACCCATTTTCTCTGTAGAGTCTTTACATTTGTCCATAAAATGAGGAAAATTATCCATAAAAGGTTTGCTTGGTTTAAGCAGATAGACTGGGAGTTTTTACATCTTTAGTTAACGCTGACTCTCTCTTTTGCTCGTATTTGGTGGAAAACTCAGTAGATAATTCTAATTACTGAGATAAAAGATGGAATATTGATCTACATCTGCAGTTTCACACAAGTGTCTCATGTATGCTGCATTTCAACACCATCTTCTTGTAAGGGAAATGCATTCTGGGAGTGTGCTTCACAGTCTTATGGTGATCTTCGGCATAGGCATGGAAGGATAAAGCCTGGCTAACAACTCTGATCAAGTTTTCATTGTAAACTTCACTCCTTTCTCTACAAAACCCCTAAGAGAGATGCTGTATTTGTATCTTGTTAAGTAAATAAAAGACATAACTGGTGAGATGTAGGGCTTCTCATTCAGATTAGCTGGCACATACTATCCACAAGGCTTTAATGCTGACGAGAAATTGCCTGGGTAGCAGAATATTGTCCCCAGGCTCCCAGGCTGAGAGCACGTACAACACTGCAGGCCTGTTTCTAATAAACTTAGAGGAATTAGAAAGTGATTGCTTACTTTGAACTGCTTCACTTCTGCCTCCTTGCTTGAGACAGATTTATGGATAATTTAAGGGAGGGAAAACAGGTTTGCAGGGGACAATTTAGAAGTGAACTTCACTTTTTGGGGACTTCGCATGTTTTTTTAGACAGAGAGTGTCAGGAACACTGGAAAACCAGAAAAATACAAAACTAAAGGTTGTAGCCATCTGCAATCATAACAATAAATATCATCGGAGAGTTAATACTTAATCCATGTCTGCTGTCCAAGAAGACTGAAAAAGCACTCATTATTATTTCTCATTATTCTGCACATACAGAAGAATTTCATCCCTTTCAGGAGGAGGAAAATTGTCTAGTCTCAGGTCTTTGAGTTCAAAGCAGTTTAAATCTTGGCATACCTGTTTAGGAATTACATTTGAGAGGAGGTCTGGTAGAAAGACAGTTTTCATCTCTTTCAAAATGGCTAATTTAACACTGTAGCAGGTCATTTCTGCAACGTGCACCTGCATTAACTGTTTCAGTTTGAATCTCCCACCAAAGCAGGACATAAAAAATAGCATTGGGTAGAGCAGTAGAGAAGGAGCTGGAACCACAAATTTGTATCAGGGAAGGAGGGATGGAAAACTTTAACAGAACATCTTATGCCAAGTTCTGCTCCAACAAAATATCTCTGAGATAGGGTCAGCTCTGATCTGCCTGATCTGGGAGGTGGAATGACGGATTATGCCCACACCATTTGATGGGTGTACTCATTGTGTGTCTGAAGGACATGTGGCAAAGGAAAGGCTATACTAGGCAGAGTCCTCTTGTCTGAGTAAGAATTGTATGGTTTGGTATGCCCCTCAAATTTTTCTCCACTTTCTTTTACGACACCATGAAGAGAGGGACAAAACCAGAAAAAAATTATCTTACTACCATGTGACTGTGTGCTAAAGCACCATATCCATCAAAAATCCTAATAAAGGACTTAACTGTCTGTTCTTGACTTTTGCATCTTTCTCTTTTACTTGGGTATGAATATACTGGCAGCTACATAGAAGCACTTTTAGTACTTCTGCTTTCTCTGGGGTTCATTAAGGCCAGTGGAAAACCACACACTTTCTCATGAATTTTCACCATGTGCATCTCTTGCACTCTTGTTTTGGAGGCTAAGTCAGGAAAGCAATGAAATTATTGCATAAAGAGCTAAAAAGCTTATAAATAATTTATTACATCATATTGGCCTAGGAAGCAAAGAAAGTGGTAGCAAAAGAAGGTGACAAGGCTTTTAAGGTGCTTTTCTGAGGAGTCAAAATTAATGCCATGTGTTCATTTTACTGTGTTGCCCTAAGATTGACAGTGTGTCTGTGCTGTGGTCCCTATGCAAAAGCCAATGAAATTTAAGTGAGTTTTTCTGTGAGCAGAGGGGCTAACCAATCTTGTTTCCTATAAATTATCCTTTGCCTGCAGTCTGTTATCTCTTCCTTTATGTTTTCATCCAATTTGAATAATGTCAGCCCTCCCCTATGTGCTGTTGATGCAGCAGCTGTCGATAGTATGCCAGAAAAACAGGGCCAGGACTAATGTGAAGCTGCCCATGGATGATTACACATGTTCTACTGCCATTTGGTTGTCGGCAGTTGCATATGTGAAAAGCAGCTACATCCTGGTTGCTTTGCTCTCGTGAGGGAAAATAATTTGTATCACTCTGTGCTAGTCAGCTTGAAGTTTTCACAAAATGTATACAAGGCAGTTATACTTCAAATGTCTACTCTCTTGTCAATTTCGGTAGAAATTAGTCAGTGCTATCATAATTATTGGGCAAAGAGAGGGAAAGAGACAAATGAGAAATTGAAGAGAAAACCACAGCCTCAAAATTCTTTCTTGGGGATTCAGGCCTGAAGCAGTTAATGCCAGTATTGCATAGTTCTCTGCTGCTCCTTTAACTGGTAATGCTGGTATTTTCAAGATACTCTTTCTCAATCAGGAGGGCCAAGCATTTTTTTTATGGTAACGCAAATTCTCATATAACTGTAGCTGAGGCTTAAAAAAACCATAGTTGTTAGATTGTGAGATTAATGAAATATAAAAAGTAGCCAGAACAACGTCCCCTGTTTTGGTTCTCTTGCTGATTTGATATCTTGTTCCTCAAAGTCCATGTGAAAAACGAGGTTCACTTTCCTGGTAAAATTTAAAAAGTTTAATAAAAGTCAATAAGAGACAAACAATAAAGCAAAAGGTTATAAAGCCGGGTGCTTGGCATTCAGCCAAGAGCACACCTGCTCTTTTGGAGACACCACTTTGCATATTCATAGACCTGTCACGCATATTCAAACATTTCTGTAAACTATTTTCCATATTCTAGGAATTATTTTGCATGGCCACTCCTTGACTCCGCCTTTTTAGAGCGTGCGTGTTTCTTGGCTGTGGTTTTAATTTATTTTTCTTATCAGTCTTAATTTGGGCTGTGGTCTTCAATTTCTACAGACAGTCGGTGCTGCTAACTGGTATATCAGTAGCAGGTATCTTCACTGGGTGTTATCCAACCAAGCAGGCAGTTCACTTACTACGAAGATACTATCAGCTTATGTTACTCCTGAAGAAAACTATATCTTAAAAACCATTTCAACACCACACATATAGTATCTACCCTAATATTTGCGAAAAGCCAATACCATAGTATGTATTTATAACAGTCCAGAATACGCAGCGAATTCTAACTGGGGCTCCCAAAACTTACGGCACCAGTTGTCCTAAGCGTGCAGAGAAGAGCAGCTGGTGACTGTTTTTACACACAATCTTCCTCCAAATAGGATGCGAAAGGCTCGTGAAGGACGCCGGCGGGCTCGCGAGGCGGGGCGGTGTCGGGGGCGCGACAGGAGCGCAGCCATGCCGCTCTAGAGCCTGCAGAAACAGCCCGGCGTCGATGTGGACGGCGGGCTGGGGCGGCAATCCACGCCGGAGCCGCGCGGCCACGCCTTCGAGCGCGAGTGGGCGGAGTGAGGGCACGGCTGGGCCAGACCTGCGCCGGCCGCGATGCCAGCTCGCGTATGAGGATTTCATGGAGTGCAGGAAGCGCACCAACCTGGCCCAACTGATGACCCTGGCTCCGGGTCATCTTGGAGCAGCGGGATGGGATGATCAAGCAAGGGAAGTACACACCCCCCCGAGTACCACATGGGCAAGGAGGAGCCCAGGCAATGATTCCCACTGGAATTCCTCTTGGAAGAAGACCCACAGAGCAGGGGGCACGGGCCCTGATGTGGCTGGAAGGAAACAACCTCAGGTCGGGCATCTCTCGGGCAGTAAATATCCCTTTGGAGTGTCAAAACATTTTTTTTTTAGTTCGTGCAGGCACGGCAAGCAGGTAGGGTTGCAGGTTTCTTCCTGGTAGCAAGGCTTGCTGTGTGTTGTTTCCTGTGTTTCTGTTGGTTGGTTGGTGTTCGAGTTTCTCTTAGTAAAGGTCTGTACACGATCGAAAACTGTAGTAAGTACAAGTGTGTATAACCAAATAGAACCCTCCAAAAAGAACGTGTCTGTACAGATCCATTCATGTGTGGAGTGTTTGAGGTTATGACTGGTACCAGGGGGCATTGCAGATGAAGTCTGCCTGTGGTGTGAATGATCTCCTTTTGCCGGGTGGAAGTTGAAAGAATAAGGAATATTAGGGAAAGTGAAAGGGAAATATATTGGTGGAGCTCTGCCCTCCCATCCTTGAGGGAGACCCATCAGGAGTCAGAAGACTCCCAAACCTCCCATTGTGAGGCAAAAGGAGGACACTTGGTCGATGAAGGGGAGTGGAAATGGGTCTCTGGCTGGAGAGGGCGTAATAAAAACTCCTCCTGCCCCCCCATCCCCTAGCCAGGTGTCACTTCAGAATAGGTACAAGATCCTGGATTTAGAGAGTCAGCCAGATGATTTAGAAGAAAATTATCTGAACAGTGAGCCTCCCAATTACGCTTCATCTGTGAGAGGGATCACCACCTCCAATATCAAAAAGAAAAGAAGGGTAGTCGTGGTGGGTAACTCCCTTCTGAGGGGAACAGAGGGGCCCATATGTTGACAGGACCCATTCCACAGGGAGGTGCGCTGCCTCCCTGGGGCCCGGGTGAGGGACATCACCAAGAGATTTCACAGGCTGATTCAGCCGTGTGATTACTACCCACTGCTGATACTCCAGGCTGGTAGTGATGAGATTGGAAAGAGGAGTGTTAGGGCAATGAAAAGGGACTTTAGGGTACTGGGTCAATTGGCTGATAGGGCAGGGGCACAGGTAGTGTTTTCCTCAGTCCCTTTGGTGGCTGAGAAAAACAGTGAAAGGAATAGGAGAGCTCACATTGTTAACATGTGGCTCAAGAGTTGGTGTCATTGAATTTCGGGTTCTTTGATCATGGGGCAACTTTTACAGCACCTGGCCTACTGGTACTGGATGGGCTCCATCTGTCTGTTGAGGGCAGAAGGATTTTAGTTTATGAATTGGCAGAACTTGGTGAGAGAGCTTTAAACTATGTTTGAAGGGGGAAGGGGGTGCAGCTGGGCTGTCTGAAAGCAGGCTCAAGGGTGATAAACCTGAGCTAGGGGTGAAGTCAGTAGCCCAGCTGAGGTGCATGTATACCAATACATGCAGCATGGGTAACAAACAAGAAGAGCTGGAGGCCATGGTGCAACAGCAGAGCTATGATGTAGTTACCATCACAGAAACATGGTGGGACGACTCACACAGCTGGAGCACTGCACTGGATGGCTACAAGCTCTCCAGAAGAGGCAGGAAAAGGAGAAGAGGTGGAAAGGTGGCCCTTTATATTAGGGAGGCCTTTGATGCCATAGGTATTGAAACCTATGATGATGGAGTTGAATGCCTACGGGTAAGAATTAAGGGGAAGGCCAACAAGGCTGACATCCTACTGGGAGTCTGTTATCGTCCACCCAATCAGGAAGGAGAGGCGGACAAGTTATTTTTTAGGCAGCTAGAGACTGTTTCAGGATCATCAGCCCTTGTTTCTTGTAGGTGACTTTAACCTGCCAGACATCTGCTGGGAACTTACTACAACAGAACAAAGGCAGTCCAGGAAGTTTTTAGTGTGTGGAGAATAACTTTTTGTTGTAGCTAGTGAGTGAGCCCACCAGGGGAGAGACTATGTTAGATCTGTTGTTTGTAAATAGAGATGGGCTGGTGGGAGATGTGGTGGTTGGAGGCCACTTGGGGCATAGTGATCATGACATTAGAGAATTCTCCATATTTGGTGATATCAAGAGGAACATCAATAAGATTTTTACATTGGATTTCTGGAGGGCAGACTTTGGCCTGTTTAGGAGACTTATTCAAAGAGTTCTTTGGGAAGCAGCCGTTAAAAACAAACGAGTTCAGGAAAGGTGGATGTGCTTCAAAACAGAAGTCTTGAGGAGTAGACTGTCCCTGCGTGCCAAAAAATAAGTTGACAAAGCAAACATCCAGCTGGGATGGGCAACGAGGTTTTGAAGGAACTTAGGAATAGAAAGAGGATGTATCATCTTTGGAAGGAGGGTCAGGTGTCTCAGGAAGTATTTAAGGGGGCTGCTAGGGCATGTAGGAAAAAAATTAAGGAGGCCAAAGCTCAGTATGAACTTAAAATGGCAACTTCTGTAAAGGATAATAAAAAATGTTTCTGCAAATATTTTAATGGTAAAAGAAAGAGTAAGACCAACCTTGTGAAGCCACTCTCCATCATTTACCAACAGTCCTGGCTCACTGGTGAGGTTCCAGATGACTGGAAGCTGGCCAATGTGACACCCATTTATAAGAAGGGCGGGAAGGAGCATCCTAGTAATTATAGGCCAGTTAGCCTGACCTCGGTACCAGGTAAGGTTATGGAGCAGTTTATACTAAGTGCCATCATGCAGAATTTACAAGATGGCCAGGGTAGCAGACCCAGCCAGCATGGGTTTAGGAGGGGTAGGTCATGTTTAACCAACCTAATCTTCTTTTACCTTTAGGTGACTTGCTTGTTGGATGCAGGAAAGGCTGTGGATGTTGTCTATTTGGACTTCAGCAAGGACTTTGACACTGTCTCCCACAGGATACTCCTGGAAAAGCTGGCAGCCCACAGCTTGGGCAGGAGCACTCTTTGAGGGGTTAAGAACTGGCTGGATGGCCGGGCCCAGAGAGTGGTGGTGAATGGTGCTGCATCCAGCTGGGACCAGTCACCAGTGGTGTCCCTCAGGGATCTGTGCTGGGTCCAGCTCTGTTCAATATTTTTATTGATGGCATGGATGAGGGTATTGAGTCCTTCATTAGTAAACTTGCAGATGACACTAAGCTGAGAGCATATGTTGATCTGTTGGAAGGTAGGAGGGCTCTGCAGAGAGACCTAGAATGGTTGGATGGATGGGCAGAGTTCAATAGGATGAGGTTTAATTAGTCCAAATGCTGAGTCCCACATTTTGGCCACTATAACCCCTGCAATGTTATAGGCTGGGGATGGTGTGGATGGACAGTGCCCCAGCAGAAAGGGACGTGGTTGACAGTCGACTGAACATGAGCCAGCACTGTTACCTCGTGGCCAAGAAGGCCAACGGCATCCTGTATCAGCAATAGTGTGGCCAGCAGGAGCAGGGAGGTCATTCTGCCCCTGTACTCAGCATTGGTGAAGTCACACCTTGAGTGCTGTCCAGTTCTGGGCCTCTCAGTTTAGGAAGGACATTGAGATGCTTGAGAGCATCCAGAGAAGGGCAACGAGGCTGGTGAGGGGCTTGGAACACAAGCCTTATGAGGAACAGCTGAGGGAGCTGGGGGTGTTTAGCCTGGAGAAAAGGAGACTCAGAGGTGGCCTTATCACTCTCTACAACTTCCTGAAAGGTGGTTGTAGTCAGGTGGGGGTTGGTCTCTTTCACCGGGAAGCAACTGACAGAACAGAGGACACAGTCTCAAGCTGCGCCAAGGGAGATACAGGTTGGATACTAGGAAGAAGTTATTAATGGAAAGAATAATAAAGTATTGGAGTGCTTTGCCTGGGGACATGGTGGAGTCACGATCCCTGGATGTATTTAACAAAAGACTGGATGTAGCACTTGGTGCCATGGTCTAGTTGAGGTGTTAGGGTATGGGTTGGACTTGATGATCTTGGAGGTCCAACCTAGTTATACTGTGATACTCTAAATATTAGAGGGTGCTTTTCAATGTGGTATTATTATTTATATCTCAGTAATACCAAGATGTCTTAGCTGAAAGAGGAAAGGCAGGTGCTGTGAAATCAGATGCCTTGTCCTAGGCTCCAGAGCAGATCAGTTTGTGTGTGCTGAGAATAGAGTTCAGTCTCCTGCTGCCCAATGGGAATCTCCTCCCTGGATTGCTTAGCTGTATCTCAAGGTCCCAAATAAAGTGTTGCATTTCTAATATGGTGTTACAAAACTCAAAAGTTTTAAGGAAACATTATAAAAACTTCGTAAATATAGACAACTCTAGAGAACACTTGAAATACTCTGGGTACAGCTGAGCAGTATTCATTCACTTTAATGCAAGGTTGTTAAAATCTTTATTGAGACAAGGCAGGAGGAAAGTAATTTATTTTCAAGGATTCTGCTTCATTGTGTGCTTTTCAGACACTCATGATTTGTCATTTGGATGTGACTTATGAATTACATTCCTAATAAATATATTTGTGTTTACATTGTCATTAGCATAAATGTGTGAACACTCTATGCATTTACCATGCACAGGCTTGTCTTGTCTCTTGGCCGTGTCAAAGCAACAGAATTTTTTCTCCCAACACATCCTGTTCTTTAATATACTTCTCTATTTTGTAGAATGATTCTTTCTTTGATAGTGACTTGGATCACAAATGGTCTTCATTTCCCTATTCTTCTGAACTAAATAGCTAAATGCAGGTTCCTGTGGATGTGAAAGGGGTTATGAATCATACAAACAAAAATATGTTAACTTCTTGAGCGTGCTGTAATCCATTAGAAACATTCTTATTCCGTGTGGCTTAACCTTGTACTTTCTTCCTATTATAAGTGACAATCATCAATTAATTGAAGTGTAAATTTGGACTCATCTCATCAGACTGTCAGAACTGTGTGTTGCAATGCATTCATATAATTCCAGATGCCACTTTACATTGTCACCTTAATATTGCTGTACTGTGACAATAATGGATTGAATAACTGGGATTGCAAGGCGGTCTTTTAGGGGGTTAGTGTAATAAAAGTGAAGGTAAGTTACATGCTCCTCCCTGTTAAATTTTCCTCCCTGTTGAGTACAAAACTCTTTTTGCAGGGACTTTTTATTTCCATATAGAGAGAGATCTGTCTCTCTTCAGCTCTCAGTAAGAGCTGGCTGGTCCTATCTTTCTAGATGGTTTCATCTGCCTGATGTGATTGCTTACAAGTCCCACTGAGGTCTCTTGTCCATGAGATCATCACCTGTGTAGGCCTTCCCCATTATCTCTCCTTGGGGAGAAGTTTGAAAATGTCGAACCCCTGTGTGCCTAGGCTCCCTCCATGACATGTGAGATGGAGAAGGCCATCAGGAATGCTGCTATGTCTGACTCTGCAAAAGCATTGGCAAGAAACAAGTTCTGTCCTGGGTAAGAAATGTAAAAGTGATGCTGCAAGCAATCAGAAAGTAGAGGTCTTAGTGCCCTTTTTACTGTCAGAATTTTAATTACAGTGTAAAGTATTCAAGAGTGATGAGGAAAATACGGATTCTTTATCTATTTTTCCTAAGAAAAAAATCATAAGCATTATTAATCTGACTGGAGCTTGCACAAAAGACAGTTTTCAAGTATTCTTAATGGAAACACAGAAGATGATGTTTTTTATAATTATACTAAACTCCACATTGTATATTATTTGGGAAGTTTCTCAGATAAAATCTGCCGTTTTCAAGTTCTTTGTTTCCCCACCAACCACAGACATTGTTTGCATGAGAAGTCCTTATTTCAAAAGAGACGTGAGAAAGAATTTAAGGATGATCTACAGCTATATTACACAGAAGATTGACTGCAGTATCTTGGCCCCATCCTTTTATATGTCTAAACACAACAGGTTGTGGCGACGTTTCCTGAAGATGCAGCAGAGGCTGAGCAGCTTGAGTCCTGTTCACCCACTCCTGAAAACGAACACCTTCCGTGATCTGGCCTTTTCATTCAGTGCAAAGTGAGGAATTGAATTTATTCATTAAGCCCAGCTGCTGAACATGTGGAGAGAAACTTATATTGCCTCTCAGTTTACCTGAAGAGGTGACCTGAAAATCAGTGATGCCTCTCTTGGCTTCCCAGTACAGCCCCTTTGCTCTGGCGTCATTCACAACTCCAGCTTGTTAATCAGTACTGACGAGTGTTAGATTAAATGACCTTGGAGTAAAAGATGATGTCAGACTGGTATTGCTATTTCTGGTTAACTGGTCTGTTTTTCCAGTAGTGTTCCATTTCTACGGTAACAATGGAGACATGATTAATAAGTATGAACTGCCTGCTTCCAAACGCTAGTGAATTGTGTAATTTAAAATGTATCTGTACAAACACTGTCTCACATTCTTTGCAACTAAATTTTCTGTTGCCTGAGCCATCAGTGGCAGTGAAAACCAGTGTCTCCGAGAAGATAAGGTTCCTCTTCATTTTACATGAGGCATGAAATAAGCTGACCTGTAGCAAATACAAGTATTCACAGCAGGAACCATGTTCAAAAGTTCAAAGCAAGGAAGGGAGAGAAACTTCTAAGCAAGGAGAGGAGTGTATTTTTAAAACTATACTGTCAGACAGAGGATATAGATTCTAAAAAATCCACAAAGAGCTTATGTAGGTGCATAAATACCCAGGGTACTTTCAAAAAAGCACATCCAGCATCAAATATTATAATAACAATGCAAATATTGAGGCACAAAAAGTCAGGCAGTTGGGCTTTGAATTCTATTTCTGTAACTTGCTATGTGACCCTCGTTGAGTGTCTCCATGTTTGAAATTTCTTGCTTTTAATTTTCATTTAAGGTACCTAAATACACTTTATGTACCTTCAATGTTTTTCTCCAGCTCTAGGTTCATCTGTTAATGAAGCTCCTATGTGACTGATATAATTGTGCAAGGTTTCACTGAATATTGATGACTTTTGTGATACTTGAATTAAAAATATTATTAAATGTAAAATATAATAAATATAAATACAATATAAAATGTCTTCTTAGAGAAGTGTCCTAATGATAAGCATGCAATTCTGTGAGTCTTACTCGAAATCATAATCCTTTATGCATTGTTTAGCACAGGTAAAGCTGAAATCTGGAATGTCAGGGGATGTCAGGCGGTCGCAATTTCTACTCATTTGATACCATTGAGTGTCTCTTTAATACATGAACACTTTCTATAACAAGTCATGGATAATTATCCTACATCATCAAAACATTGCCATTTATAATACACCTATTATCCATGTCCTTTTCCATTGCAGTTTCTAATTATCTGAATTTGACGCTGATTAAGTATTTTCATGACTTAGAAGCTGAAATAAGGTAGCATATTAGAGGAAGATAACAGACCTTACTTTGGTGAGAGTACAATGCTCTTTTCTAACTATGTCCTTTAAACGAAAAGTTAATTCTGGAAAGAAGTAGTCAATTATGTTCATTATCTTCTTTTTTGGTTAGGTAATAAATTGCCAAAGTCTGGTTTTTACTTTACATATCTGCTGGCTGGCCTGCTGACTGTGGCTGAGGAAGCTTTGGATCCTTTTTTATTTGATCTTGTGAATTTGTTCAGTGCTATTGTTATGTAAATGCCCATAATATCACTATTATGGCAAAATTATACATTGTCTTGATTACACTTTGGTATTAGAAGTTTGTTTCTATTGGGAACTCTTTCCTTCATGGCATTTAAGGAGTAGCATGGATGTAAACTCGTTGATTTTTAAAAATAAATATTTTTCAGAGTGGAGAGTAAATCCTGTGTTGTTCACATATAGCTTGGCATTTGTTTTTTATGATTTGAAAAATGCCTGTCATTTTTGGTATTTTACCAAATAAAAGCCAATATATTGCTGGCTTTTGATTTCATATCGAAGAGGTCTGAAATATTAGCTTATGGAGCTCTAACGGCAGCAGACTGTTAGCTACCATCACCTTCTTTCAGATTAATTCCTTCATCTTTTGCCCCTTGTATTTCATATACTCAAGCCATAGAAGATGAGATACAAATGTGGTTTAGAGAGAACTCAGTCTTATTTTTAGTCCTCTGTAAAGGTTAATGTTTTTTTGTCTTTCATTCTTATATTAAATGCACTGGGTTTATTTTTTTCTTTAAAGGGAGCCATATTAACTGCTGTCTTATTTACATTATAGATATTTTTGCAAATATGAAGTAATCCCTGATAGTTCTGCCAGAAGCAGCAGTGTCAGGGTGCCTTTCACACATTTGTATTTCATCTTCTGTGTCAGTGGAAGCTACTATACACGACGTGATGTGACAAAGTTTAATGTGCCCTAAGCAACCATTGGCTCCTGGGTGTTTGGAGTATCCCAGCTACATGGGATATTCATATTCATCTGAAAACGATACACACACTTATCTTAGTAGACTGTAGAAAAATTACATTATAGCACTGGGCTCCAAGACTTCAAGCCTAATTTGCCACCTCAGGGACTATTAGCAAATTGGAAAAACCACTGTGTATGAATGACTTTCACATAAAAATGACAGACTAGCATTTTTGTTAGTGAAACTACATTATGAAACTGCTATTTCTATGCTGATTTATTCAATATCCTAGATTAAATTTTTGGGTATTAGAAGACAAGCTCTCATTAGACTTTGTGAATAAACTGATTAAAGTAGTTGATTTTTTCTTGTCACAAAGCAATTGCAAGTTATTTTAAAATATGCAAAACAGAGTCAAATAAATATATATAGTAGCTCTTGCTACTTCTTCCTCACTTTGTATGGTGTGTATAGGTGATTTATCATTTTCAAAACAATGATGTGTTGTGATAACAGAAGGGATGATCCTATCTGGGGTATAAGTTACTAGGTCCACCATGAAATAATGTGGATTCATTTTTAGTGATATATTTTAAGAATATGACAAGAAACAAATAAAATGCAATTTCCGAGCATGATCATCTAGAGAGAGTAATTCATCGAGGAGATCAGATGGAATTTTTGTTTTACATATCTCCTTTAATTAAAGTACAGCCCTTGAAACAGAACAGGTGCCAGTAGAATCCTGGGTCTCAAAGGAAGAGAAAAGGGAGACAGAGGTGGTTTGTAAGGCAGAATAAAATTGCTGATTTTAGGACAAGGCCAAAAGAAAGTAGGATTTCTTACTAAAAGAGACTGAACATCTAATTTCCAAGGGTATACCGACGTATTTGTTGTCAGTCATAGCCGTCTGCAGATACTGTGTATGAGCTGGTGTGCAAAACACAGAGATGTGTATTTGAGAACTTCCTGCTGAAATTCCTTCTGTGAAATTCAGCTTTCTTACAGGTTAAAAAGGTATCACTGGGAAGCAAATCTCGTGGTTCTTGTTTATACTTATTAAGAAATGCCAAGGAAGTAGCAGATGGTTTAGTAGGGGTATGGAGTGGTTGAGGCCACCAACTGGTTAAAAAGTGGATTGAAGGAAAAACCACTTCACTAACTGATGAAGGCAGAGGTGATAATTTTCCAGAGGCCAGTAGAAATGAGGTGTATTCAGAAGTCTGTATTCACTCCTCATCTGTTTTTAATTTTATGATAAGAAATGAGGGTACCACTGATCTAGTGTTTATTTTTGGGTCCTGTTGCATTCTTATTTTGGATGCCAACTGCCAATAATTAAGAGTGATACTTAGCTGTTCTAAGGATTTTGCATCTATCAACAGCAAATCTCTTTAACTGATGTTGTTATTGACATTTCACATTGAAAAGGTCACACGCAGAAAAGTGGAATGACCTGGTGGAGGAGGCCCAGAGACAGGAACTGAACACAGTCTCTGATTTCTTAAGACAAGGTTAATAATTGAGATGCCAACAACTGCAGGAATTGTTGTAACATTGTTTAAAGGACAGGGTGAAAGATGGAGAATAGCAGAAGAAACCTGCCACTGCCTTTACTGAAGCCAAAATTCCACATGGGCAGCAGATGTGTCAGAAAAGGTGATCTGTCATACAACACAAACCATATGTGTGAAAATGACTGGAAAGCAACACCTTAGTTACGTTTCTTCAGGCAGTTCTAATCCTAAAGATCTGTTGTTTGAAACTAACTTTGATACACAGGGCAAATAGATAATGATGACTGCAGGATTGGAGCAATCAACAAGCTATAGATAAAGGAGTAAGGCAAAAATAAGAAAATAATTATGGAATTTGACAGTTTCTTAGTTTTTAAACAAACAGGAAAATGTCAAAAGATGGTGAAATTATGCTACCTTTTTGGTATTATAATGTGTTGCAGGGTTTTGACAACTTGAGTTTTGACTAGTTTATAAGACAGCTTTTGTCTGTGCTTTTATTTTACATAGTTTCACTCATCACTTATCTAGCCAAATACTAATTCTCCATGTTAAACAGTGAGTAAAGATATTTGAACTTGATACTAATTTCTTTATAAGTACAATGAAATACATTTTAGGGAAAATATTGTTCAACATCTACTTTTACAAAGGTGTTTGTGTAAGACTCTGTTGCCCCCAAAATTATTAAATACCCTGGAAGTAAAATCATAGGAGACAAGCCATTAAACAGGGAAGCTTGACAATACTTTTAGTAAATGACAAAAATCAGAGTATAAGATACATGTTTAGCATATTCTGCTTTGTCTTGTTCATACAGTTTGAGGCCAGAATGATGTAACACTACATCTTTTAGTCTGACCTATTAGATATCTCTGGCCACTAAATTTTTCATGTAAGTCCAGCTTATTTTTTGGGATACTGTATTTATCAGTTATTCATACAGTATTTACATATTATTTTCCACAGAGACATCTTGTGTTTTTAGGAGATTTCCAAAGAATAAAATACAGCTTCCCTCTAGAATTTATGCCAGTGATTATTCACTCCCATTGATAAAATTTCTTATTCGTATTTACCCACCTTCAGCTTCCAAACATAGACTTTCATATCCATTTTAACTACAAAGTTGAGGGGCCTTTTAATTTGCGGTATTTTCCCCTGTGAAGGTATATATGTGCTGTTATCAAGTTGCATCTCCTTTTGTAGCAGGGTATAGGGACCAATTTCTATTTTTACAACCCTTAAATCAACCTTGTGGCTCATCACTTGCCTATTTTTCAGGTGTGCCAGCCAGGTAGCCAGCATCCAGTCTGGATGAAATAAACTCCCTTCTCATATTTTAAGTAGATACTGGGCAACCAGTTGTTCTTGCATCCAGTGTGTACGTTATTTACATTGTTTAGTCCTTGCCTCTTTTAATCCAAGCGAAACTGAAGTTGTGTTAGGGGACGTTTTGGTTGGGTATCAGGAAAAGGTTGTTCCCCCAGAGGGTGATTGGGCACTGGAACAGGCTCCTTAGAGAAGTGGTCACAGCTCCAAGCAGGACAGAGTTCAAGAAATGTTTGGGCAGTGCTCTTAGGTCAATGGCGTGACTCTTGGGGATGTTAGTGTGCAGGGCCAGGAGTTGGATTCGATGATCCTTGAGGGTCTCAGCATATTCTGTGATTCTGTGAATTATTTTCCAAGTCTACTTGGCATCTACAGGGCGACAGTAAAAGTATTTTCACTCATGAGCGGACTGGGAGCAGTGCCCTACATCCTGCCACCTGGGGACACCCTCGGGGACGCATGGAGCCCCCGGGCACGTAAGAAAACACCCGCGCCCGGCGTGCGGGCGCCCGGCTGGGGGGCGAACGAGGACATCCTGGCGGCTGGGGCCGAGCCGGGCGCTGGGGAAAGGCGGGAAGCGGGCGGGCAGCAGTCCGGGGGCGGGCAGGCTCTGAGGCTGCCGCGGAGGGGCGGTGCCGCCTGCGGGGCAGCCCCGGGGAGGGCGGGCAACCCAAGGAGGTGCGACCGCCAGTGTGGCTGGTGCGAGGCGCCGCCTCTCCGCCGGCTCCCCTCCTTCCCGCTCCCCGACTGCCCTAGCAGGCGGGAGGTGGATGGGAGAAAGCGTGCTGTTCCGTGCGGGCAGCCCGTAGCCGGAGCCTCGCCTCGCCTTGCCTCCGCACCATGCCAGCCGCCGCACCGCCCCCGCTCCACCCCGCGGCGGGCTCCTGCTGTCACTGTCGGGGTGAGTGCCCCTTCCCTCGTCCCCTTACCCGGGGGCAGCCTCCGCGCCGTCCCATCGAGACCGTTCTCCGACAGGTCGCCAGCTCGTTCCGGGAGGAGGGGGGGGGCTGGCGGCGCGGCGCCCCGGCTGTAGGGGGACATGAAGCGGCGGCGGCGAAAGTTCCTGCCCAGGTTCTTGCCTGTCTGCGGGGCTGCGGAGAGCGGGGGAAGCTTTCGGGGCCGTTTGGGCTGGAAAATGGGGCTGGAGATGACGGAGGAAGGTGCGATGCCTCTCGGCCGTGGGATTGAGGCGAGAGCTTTGGGAGAGGAGAGAGATCCCCGAAGGTCCGAAGTTAGGGTGGTTATTTCACTGTGCTCCTTTAATTACCTATATTTTGGATTAAAGAGGAGCCACTTCCCTCCCGTTTTGTGTTGTAGAGGAGAGTAGAGAAGTGGGCTGCTTGGGGAAGCAGAACAAGGGGCTGCTGCAGCGCGGAGAGCTAGTCCATGCTGCTGGGTGCGGGTCACGCCGCCTGCGCCCCTTTCCGAGTCTGAGAAAACGCCGCGGCAGCCGCGCGAGTCCCGGGGCAAGCTTTGAAGTCTGAGTGTGAAGTCAGGGTTGTCGCTCAGAGAGGCACGCACGGTGTCATCTGTTCTTCCATAAAAATAGAAGATTTGAAGTAACTTGCACTCTTAATAGTCAGCATGAGAGTACTTCACTCGGGGCGAATGCTTGTGGGCTGCTCAGAGCACACTGGTGCTGTGCAAAAAAAAAAAAAAAAAAGTAAATAAAATGCGGTGTAAGGGTTTTAAACCATTGCACAACCGTGTATTAAAACATATTTGAGGCTGATGAATCTTCCCTCATCTGCGAAATCTCCACGGCCGGAGGTATGTGGGTTACAGGCAGGGGCTCAAAGGGTAGAGAGGGTTCTTGTGTCAGATGGAGATGCTGTGACATGTGACAGCGAGACCTCTCCCGGGTAGAATGCTGGCTGTGCCCTTGCATCCCCCGGTTTCTGTAGTTATATCACTTGTGTCTGCTTCTATTTAATAACTGAGCAGATTATTTATAGGAGAACTGCTCCATAACGTTTCACTATGCAGCATTATTTTCTGCCTTCCTCAGGGTACATTCACAGTATGCAATGTCAGCAGGACTGGACAGGCCACTGGTTTGAGCTAATGGAGCAGTTTTCAGGTTGTGAGACACAGTATTTGGGAACAACCCCATAAACTGAACTTTTGCTACACCGAGTACTAAAAGGTTTCCTGTTTCAAAAAAGAGCAAACCCAAACCCAACAAGAACCAGGCCTCGCAATAGCGCAAAAAGTTTCTAGCTCCTTCCTCTGAGCATTTACATTGAAACCCATCCTGTGTGAGGGTATAAGCTAAGAGTTTATCCTTGAACCTGGTAATTTGTTACACATACTTTTGTTACTAACCTTATAGAGACATGAAAACCTGCATATATGTAAGTTTGCATGCAAGTTTGTCTTTCCATTTCCTTGTTTCCTTTTTCTTTAGCTCCCCTTTTTTCTTTTGATGCTTCTTGCGGTTTTCTATATGCTTTGAATACAGTTTTGACACTGAAATGTTGAGAGCTTAGCAAACTCCCAAAACAGCAAGTGAAATGAAGCTTACAAAACATATTACAGCTGCGTTATGTAGTAGAAGTGCAATTATTATAGCAACTCACTCTCTTCTCAAGAGGTTGACTGAATTTTATCTCGGGAATCCACCCTTCAGCTCTCCAGATAAAACTGATCCTCCTGTGTTAGTCCCTTTCTTGTAGTAATGCTGACCTTCTGAAATAGCATGACCTTTTCCATTAAAATTTTTGTTGGATGTTTGGACACATCAGCTAAGAGTTAGCGTCTGATAAATCTCTACCTGTGGCTTAACCTGAATTGGCTAATGGCCTTAAATTGTCAGCAAAGATAACTTAGTTCAATTCAAGTTAGTGGCAGCTGTTCAAACCTCTGAATTTGAGCTGTGCTTTAGTTACCTTGTCTATATATATTTTTTTAATACTCAAGTTAATTACCTTGGGCATGCTAGCCTGACTTTTGAATGTATCTTTATCTGGTAGTGTCTCTACAAGCTTTGTATCTGTTTTCACTGCTGCTTTTTCTGGTCATGTTCTCCAAAGCGTCACAATTTTGGCACCAGCTGGACTTACAGCGTACAGTGACTAAGGGAAGTTGTGTGGGATTCATTTCCCCATTTATAAGATAACCTAGCTTGCTTTGTTTTCTGCAGAAATATCTATAATTTTGTAAAAATAAGGGAAGTTTGTGGTCCTTCCTTCTCTTCCGACAGCTCTAGGGCGAATTGAGTTGGTTTCTGTCACTGCTTTTTTCATTTCCTTTAACTTAGTGATTCCTTGACATTTAACAACCTTTGAAATTAGTGTTACATAGATTTTCTTGTAAATAAAATTAGAATCTTTCTTGCAAATAGAATAAGAACAGTATGATGACTTTAACTGCCTCAGATCTGATCCAGATCTCACTGAAGCTAATGTGAATCTTTTAATTAGCTTCAATACAACTGGAATCAGAGCTGAAAATGGGGGAGTTGAAGAGGTGAATGTGACATTTCTCTGTAACAGTATACTGTTTTCCATGTTTTTCTCAATTTCAGGGTATGGGCAAACTCCAACTTTTGGAGTGTTCACTAGATTCTGGAAACAATGAGAAAAGAGTGGGAGCTACTGCCTTGATTGATTCTAATGTAAATTTGGAGTTTTGGTAATGCTTACACATTGTTCATCTTACCTAGCAGTGGTTGGCTTTCACTGCAAATGAAAGTCAGGCATGTTTACCATCTTCTCTCTGTTGCTAGTACTGTTTATGCAGTCTAATTATTGTAAGAATGCAAAACAATTATGCCATGTATTCATGGAGGAAACTCTCAGTAGACATTCTGAAAACACCATCTCCCACAACATCAATAGTGCTAGCCTGCACCTATTTTCCAGCTTTTAGTTTTCTCATCACCCCAAATAGTAATTAATAGAAATGCTGGGAAATGTCTGGTGATGTGAAAATCGTGATCTTTCTCCTTGTCATCATGCTTTTGAGTCTAATTAGCACTGGCTTACAGTTTTCCCTGAGAAACCCATCTTCCTTTATAAGTCCTGTGAAACAATTTTTTTTGTTTGCAATGTTGCCTTTAATATACGAGTCTCTTCTGAAAAAGTGGTTCTGTAATAATGGGGTTGTGAGTTAGCATCTCTTAAATGTGCTATATTTACAAAAAAAAAAACTTGTGTGATTTCCCCTTTTGCAAACCATATGGAGAATCAGACTCGGGCGAGTCTTTCCTTTAGTTACGCAATGAGGTTATTGGTAATAAAGGATCTGGAAGCTTAATTAAACTCTCAGTGACACCTCTGCAGGCTCTTTTATTTTCACTGGGTTTGTTCAGTTGCAACTGATGAGTCATCAAGTTGAGATTTAGGAAGCAATGCAAATAAAGTCTCCCACAAGAAGAAGCAGAATCCTACTCCTCTGACTGAGGCATTGTTGGCTAACAGGACTAAAAAAACTTACTTTGTAATGAAACATGAATAATTAATTTGAAATATGTGGTACTTCAGGAGTCAAGAGCATCAACATGAAACTCCCTGTACAGTGAACCTTGAGAAACACATGGAGGACTTTGCCAGAAGGATTCTAGCAAATGCCAGAGTTTTGTAAGATGTTTTTATTTCCCTCTTGTCAGCTGTGTCCTTCTCCTGAAAGATCCTTGATGGAAGGTCCTGGACTGTAGAACTGACTTCCCTGGTTACTGGGGCAGATGTAAAGCAGGCAAACTGCAAAAAGCAGCCTTGGCTGTTCCCGGTAAAACACACAGTCTGTCATCTTTGAAAGAAATTAAATAAATGAGAAGTTTCATGATATTATTTTTTTGTTTTATTCAGCTTAAACCAAGCCTCACACCTCCAAAGGCACTGATTCATTTCATGTGCAGTCTTACATATTTCACATAATTCTTTACAGATTATGCATCTGTATACTTCTCTATAAGACCTTTCTTTATGCTCGCTTTTTAATTTGCTACCCTTAAAATGTCAGAAAAGGTAATTAAAGTGGGGTTCTGCTCCAAAAAAAGTAAAAATTATGACACTTGTGAGTCATTACCAGTCTTCATGAAATCTTTATCTTCATCTGCTGCTCCGGGTGTGATTCAGCTCAGTTTAACATTAACACGTGTCAGTAACCATCTGTGTTTGCTGTAAATATTTTATTTTTTAATTACAAATGGCTTGATTTAGAAAACCTGCAGTGGTACAGTGGGGTGGTTGTGGGCCTGCAGTGGAAGAAGATAAGCACCTAGGAAGGTGCTTAATTTTTGCCCAAGCGCTGTTTCTGGTTGGAAAGGGGAATGTAACAGAGCAACCCAGGCTGCCCTGCAGCAATCCAGACCCTGCTGCTCCCTTCTTGGAGGAGCTGGACAGGAGAACACCAGCACAGACTGCAAATGTTCCAGCTGTGAACATTTAGTGAAGGAGAACGTGGAGGGGGGAAATAAGGCAGAGAAAACTCTTGAGTTTATCTTACCTTTCAGGAGAAAGAAGGAAAGGTGGCTGCTAAATGTCACTTAGCCATCGTGATTCTCATACAGTAAATATGGTCGTATATTGTGACATGCTGAGCCTCCTACAAGCGTTTTGCTGTGGGATGACACTTGCACTGGGGCTGAGGGTGTCACAGAGGCACCATACATCCTCAGAATGGGAAAGTCCAGAGTTCCAATAGCCACGGGGAGGGTTTTCCAGTATGAGCATCCCTCAGGCTCCCTCCTTCTGCTGAAGTTCAGCCAGCTGCAAAGGTTTTCCATCAGACTGTCACTCTAGACAGTCCTTCTCATCTTAGGAACTCCTTTGCTGCAACATCTGCCTGATTTTAGCTGCCCTGGTGCTCTTTGTCCTCTAGGATCTCCCATTAACTCCAAGGTCCATGTCCCAAAACAGGAGGTGAAAAGGGAGTGAGATAAATGGTCAGGGGGAAAAGAGTAGACTCACTCCTTTCTTTCTAGCATGAGAGACTGGGGAGGAATGAGAACGGAAACTTATGGGACTGAAAAATTTGGGGATCTCTGGTTTGCAGTTTGCATGACACAATATATGTTTGTTTTTAAAATAAAAAGCAGATGTGCTGAAGATAAAGTGTACAATACAAAGTTTTGAAGTCTTCTTGCTTGCCCTCTTGAGGCCAGAGAGAGGGTCCAGAGGTGCATGTCTCCTGTAGTCCTCAGTCTAGGTGTAACCACTAAGGACATTTTCTTGTAGTTGACACTCTGGAAATTCACATAAGGGGACCAGACAGATTTGGCTGAGAGAAACTTTAGTTCTGTTGGTGATGTGTGGGACAAAAGGAGCCCAACTTGACATATAGCTGAGTTTGCAGGGCTGACAGTTAAAGGAAAAATAATATTGCATGCAAATTTAAGCATGCTTGATGTGAAATTGTGAAAGATAAAGAACTTGGAATCCCATCATGCTAATTTTATATGATCTTTTAGGGCTAAGACTGTGTAGAGATATTATTTGGATTATTTTTCTTTTTTATGTAAGGCCAAATTACTTTTTCTTCAGCGAACTTAGAACACTGTCTGAACTGCTGAGTGATTTTCATTTTCTACAGACTGGGTTAGACCGGGTCAGCAGTTGATTTCCCCTACACTGGTGCATATCAGACATGGAAGTGCTGGCATGGAAATGCCCATTAGGGTAGCAGAAAAGATGTTATAGAAATTAAACTGATAACTGACACCCCTCCTTTTTTTTTTTTTTTTTCTTTTCCTTGTGATAGTATTAAAACTGTTTTTGAAAGAATTCAGCTGATAAATGATACTGAAACATCGTTTTGTTTTCCTTCTGCTCCAGTAGCTAATGCAGGTAAGATTTCCCGTAAATACCACGATGAGTTTGTGGTTTGTTTTTTTTTTTCAAGTTCAGCTAATCTTATTGAATAAAATACACTTTGGTAATCTAAAAAGACTGTGCTTCTTTTATTTGGTTATGTAAACCATGGTTATGATACCATGTGCTTTACAATAATATTGCATAGTATAGTTTATAACTGCCTTATCATCAACTGCATTCTGAGCACAAAAGGCTTGTCCAATGTATTTCTTCACTGTATTAAAAAATATATTTCTACGAGGCCAGATAGTTAAAAATCTATTATTCAGGTTACGAAGTCAAGCTTTTATGACTGTTAATTAGCACTGCTGTTCGCCCCAACCCATGTTCCTGTGCATTAAGATATACATATTTAATTACATTATCACATGCTGCTTTTTTTATCCACAGGGACTCTCTCTCCACCAGTATATGTGATGGACAAAGCTTTCCTAATGAGCCTCTACTCTGCTGTTTACCCTGGCTCTTCATGCCTCTTGCTGTGTGTTTTTTGGATCTTGCTGTTAATACAAGCTTATTAACTTCTGGGCTTTTTTGTCATGGCTGTTTCTACAGTAACAAATATGGATTAGCCTATCTGTGATACCTGCAAAGGGAGGGCTTGTACTGCATTCAGTGGCAGCCAAGGTGCAGAAAATAAAGTCAAAAGTACTTTAATCTAGGCAAGAAAGCAACTTGAGATTCTCCAGTCCTGAATTTTGGGATGACTTAACGTTAACTATGTGTTGTGATATATTACCTTGTGGTCTGAAGTACCTCTTCCCTGCAAGGTATATGCCCTTGCAGCTGTGAGCACTAAGCAAGTTTGTGGATCAGGTCTCAGGATGTTTTGACTACCAGACTGATCCTCTCTGAAAAGTGTAGATTAAATAAATTGCTTTGAAACTCAATGGAATTAGTTGAGACAAAATCCAGTTCTTCAGGGCTGCAGTGCCTTAAGGAGAGTAACTGATCTTCCTATATTTTTTCACACACTTTTCAGCTCTTCTAGTTACATATATTTCTTTACAACATGGTCCTTAATGCAGTTTACCTGAAAAGGAGGGTCCAATGTACTTTGGAGTAGACACAAGAAAAATTGTATATATATCTAAATTGTCTTATATGCAAGGAGGAAGTGAATTCACAAAAGAAATTATTTGGATTTGAAGTGACCTTGAAGATGATCTAATTCCAAGGCTTCTGCTACAGGCAGGGGGACCTTATACTACCCCAGCTTGCTAAGAGCCCCATCTTGAACACTGCCAGTGATGAGGCATCCACAGCTTCTCTGACAACCTGTATCACCACCCTCACAGTAAAAATTTCTACCTCATATCTAGTCTAAGTCTCTCCTTTTTCAGTTTAAAGCCGTTCTCCCTTGTCCTATCACTCCATGCCCTTGTAAATATCCCTCTGCAACTCTCTCCTAGGTCCCTTTAGGTACTGAAAGGCCATTCTAAGGTATCCCCAGAGCTGCTGCCTTCTCCAGGCTGGACATCCCAAGCTCTGTCTTCATAGGAGGAGTTCTCCAGCCCTTTGATCACCATCATGCCCTCCATTGGAGTTGTTCCAACGGATCCACATCCTTTATATGTCAAGGGCCCCAGAGCTGGGTGCTGCACTGCAGGTCTCATGAGACTGGAAAGGTGGGGGAGAACTACCTCCCTTCACTTGCTGGCCATGCTGCTTTTGATGCAATGCAGGATGTGGGCGATAACTCTAGTTTTCTCCTGTCTCACTGAGTACCTTACTAATGTTCTCTTAATATATTCCCGCATTGTGTGCATGTACTTCTTCCTGTTATTTAAAAAAGTTATAAATCAATGTAAGCTGATATGGCAAGTGACAACAAAAGCAGGTAGATGTTCTCTATGGAAAACTGCAAAGGAGTAGACCATGTGAGGATAGTTCTGTTGCTGACTTCCAATCCCATTTCTTTGTCTAAGTTTGGCATTCTACCTGACTTCTTGATCCACTCTTATTCTCATGTTTTACTGCTTCCCTATTACAGTCTCCATATGCTTCCACTGTGTCAGTAAAGTTCAGGGAAATTGCTATCAGCTGGTATAAAAGTTCATAGGAACTGCTGTGTCAGACAGTGTCTGACTATGGCACTATTGCTTCCTTCTCTGCAGTCTGTCGCAATTCCTCTTTTCTCATATCCTCACAGTCCAGTTCTTCACTAGGTTTCCTTTTCTGTTTTCAATTCCATACCTCTGAGCTGAGTGAGCATTTGGAGCTTGTTCAGGCTGGAACTAACAGCAACTGTCCTGCTGCATTTGACACTGTCTTGATCCAGTCCTTGTGAAATTTGACTTTCTTTTTCTACTCAGGATTTTATCTGGTCTAAACTGATGCCGTATGTCTGCCTATTGTTGCTGAAATAACCACCAGTCCTGACTCAAAATCTCTGTCCTGATATGGTGTAAAACATGGCAGAGGAGGCAAGGATGAACAACAGGGAGGAAAGAGAGGGTATGACTCCTCAAAAAAAATCACCAGTAGTTTTTCCAACAGTGGGGCTGTAGATAATGTAAAATTTACTTGCTGTAAAAGGATGCCTGTGATTGTGTTTTGTTTCTGTACATCTAATCTAGTGAACTGGTACTTGACATGTTACTGCTTCAGTCCTGGGCACTAACAGTGTGCACTCGCCCTGGAAGTTGCAACTTTAAATAATTTACAGCAAGGAGAGGAGATCAAGATGGCGCATTTCTAGAGGACTCATTTTGCATCCTGGAGCCAGCTGCTGATGCACACTGGTAACCTGTGTGAGCTACATTCCTGGCTGCTCTGAGCTCAGTGCCAGAGGCATTCTTCATACTCAAGTACTTGAAGATACTTGTTAGTACTATGAAATGAATCAAATGTTTTCTGTTCCAAGTAAAATTATTCTTTTTTTTCCCCCTATGGTCTTTATTTTACATGCCTTCAGCAGAAATTTTCTTAAGGAAAAAAACAGACATTTTTACTGCTGTCTTTCCTCTGCCCACTTAAACTGTGTTTTGTTTATGCTATATTGGGACCAATATATTAAAACAATTCCCAGATACGTGGTTTCTGTCGTGCAAGTTTAGTTGCTGCTAAAGTTTAGGGGTGTTTGTTGCTTTTCTAAGTGGAAGCCTCCTAAAGAAATTGAAGGGCTTAAATAACACTATCTTATTCACAGCAATGCCATACCTAGATCCTATTTCACGGCTGCCTTCTGTTTTAAATTGTGCTGTAAAACTCCTTGTAAAAATTTAATTCCCCTTCAAGCTGTGTCTTGATCGCAGAATGGTGAATCATTCAGTTAATTTTCAGTTAATTACTGAAACTGTGATCTCCAGCAGGAGAGCCAAGAAGAATGCAAACTGAGTGGCAATATTTTAATTAATGAACAAAAGTTGATGGTCAAGGGAAAGGATAAGTTTTGAAATACAAATGGCAGTAATACATTTTTAGTTGCAATGGGTGACCTCTGCAAAACCCTGATATCTGCTGTTTTAGCTGGTATAACCAGGCAATTCCTTAAGATATAGATGTTGATGCTTTGTATACACAACTTCTTCACGGCTTAAGTCTCATTTAAGATTCATTTAATTTAAGATGAATTTAAGATTCATTTAATTGTACTCCATGTCCAGAATATGATCTAAAACACTCCAAGGAAATGTCTTCTAGAGGAATTTTTGTGATTTCTCCCCACCCCCACATGGGATGGACTGCGATGATCACAAGTGATTTGTAAAACTAAAAAATGAATCACAGAAGCTGTGCTCCCTGCAAGGGACGACATTTTCTCCCTAGGGAGCACCTGTGCTTTGGTCATAGATGCTGAATTTCTTGTTTCTGATACCTGTTTGAGCCCCCAAATCCTAGTTTCTTCCATCTTCTGTGCTTCTCTAGAGAGTTGGTGTCAGTATTTGCCCTACAAGACCATAATGTCTTGATCATGTGGAGGTTTGTATTGCTCTGTGGGTTCTAGTTTCCATTTCCTTGTGCTCATGTGCACAGTTTAGGTGGTGTGGAGGGTGCCTTTGATCAGTTATGCTGCCTCACCCCTGCCTGTCCACAGCAGCATCCTCAGCATCCTCCTTGGCCATGCTGCACCATTGATAATCCATAATACACTAGAATATATGGATAGATGTGTATACAGATAAAACAGACACACTCATTGATGCATCTTAACATTTCTAAGGAATATTTATATTTAATAATTATTAGGTCTCAGGAGGACAGTAAAAGAAAAAGCACATTTTATTCTCAGATATATAATGCAAGTGCTTGAACTCATTGAAGTGTATTTCTCATACCACCTCTCACTTCCTCCTTTTCCCACTTGTTTATAAATATGGAAACAAGATTTTGAAGCCATATAAATTGTAGCTATAGGATTTGGGTATGTGTGTGACCTTTGAAGGCTTTCTAGAAATGCTTGTTACTGCTTTAAGTATATGCACTTTCCTGACAGATTGAGGCTTGCTTCTTGTGTATCAGTTAAATATAGCATAACTGGAAAATAACAAAAATTATGACTGAAATAGTTGTAACAGGCAACTGAAGTGAATTTCAGTTGTGTGTAATTAAAAGTCATTGTGACCACCACTTTGATAAAATTTGACACCTCCTCTTTTCTTGGAAAATATTAGAAGATTCTTTCATGCAATGATTTAAGCAGTTAATTCCTTTCTCATCATAGAAGAATATGCAATTCTATTCTTATAGCAGACATTGTTATATATCAACTCGTGGCTTTTGTCAAAGCTTTTTTGGCTGGGAATCAAGTCAGTTTAAAGAGAACAAAGTATTTCTGTATTGTTGTTAATAATGACAAAAAAATTGCTCTTATTCCATGAATTACAGAAGGGAAAAATAAGCTTGTCTTCTTCTCCAGGCTTTGCCAATTTAGTGAATAAAGGAAACATAACTGATGCCTGGCTAATTGAAACAATCAACAGTACAACCAAGCACTTAAAGTCAATGGTTTATAAAAAGGCATGATAATAACAACATAACCAGGAGGAACATAATCTTTTGGAAAAGTAATTATTAGTGCACCATTGTTTTTATGTTTTACAAAGATTATAAGCAGTAAAAACGTCACTCACAGTTCCCATAAGCAAGATAAAGCTTTGATTAGTGAGTACGCAGAAACCTGGAAATATTGGTTAAATTCAGAGCTTCCTCAGTTCCTGGTAACTAACGTGGAGTTGATTTATGTTTCAGAGAACTGTTTATTACAGCTGATTTTCTTCTTCTCCATTCACAGTGAGCTTTATTTTGGGTGGAATGTAAATACGCAACTGTTGAAAAACCACTAACATGTATGTAGTCATCTTTTGATAACAGGAGATCATCCTTAAAAAGCAGAATGAAGACAGAAATAACTTGTACAACCACCAAGCATTAGTCACACGTAGCTGTTATATAATGCTTATGTCTTCAAGCAGCATGCTGGCAGCTGGGCTTCTATGTAATTTTTGGAGAAGAAGCATCTATCTAATTTAGCAGGGGAAGAAAATGAAGCCAAAAGTTAAGGGACATGTCAAGGCCACACAGTACTTAGCTGGGGAGAGTATTACAACTAAGAAGTGTCCATCATCCTTGTAGAGAGTTGAATTGTTCCCTTTTCTTTCTGTGGAACTTTTCCCATTGTTATGCTAAGTATTTGTGGCTACTCCTTAGTAGCAATAGTTTTCTCTCGCAGGGAGGTGGGGGATAGGGGGAGACCAGAAAAGGAAAGGTGGGACGGGGGCCTGGGCTCGCTCTCTCACTTGCTCGTGGAGTGGAAGGAAGACGGCCAGGGCTCCTACCTAGCATCTTCCCCACCATCCCAACGCTGGGAGCCACGTTCCCTGATGTCAGACATCACTCTGCTGCCTTCCCACTTCATCCTACTACCTCCGGGCACTCTGCCGAGCACCACGACCGACACCGTGAGGGGGGAGTCGCTCCTCCATCCCTCTCACCCCTGGGCCGCTGCCGCCATCACTCCAGCCCTCTTTGACTGCATGGGACCTGCCCTGCCCCCACAGCACTGGTAAGTGAGCGCAGGGAGATGGAGCCTGTGGCCAAAAAGGACTGGAACTGAACTATACTGTTCTGTTTTGTTGTCAATTTTTATAGCTGTTGTTTCTGCGGGTTGCCTTGTTAAATGTATTAGTAAAGAACTGTTATTCCTATCCCTATATCTTCTGCCTGAAAGCCTCTGATTTGAAACTGTAATAATTAGCAGGGAGGAGATTTCATTCTCCATCTCAGAAAAAGGGCTTCTTGCCTTTCCGTAGCAAATACCTATCTTTCAAACCAAGACAGATTTTGGCGCCCAGAACATGGGGCATTGCCTGAGGGCATTGAGAGAGGGGTAGAAAAGGGGATAACAGTTCTTGAGTTACGCAAGTTTGTGGTAGGTGACACCATGCTGTCCAGCTTACCCTGGATTGGCCTCCATGTGGTCACTGCTATATCTCTCCCATTTGAAAGCCCTTTTTTAAACATGAGTCTCATAACCAAGGTTACTGTGGCTATTATCCAGTTCGTTTTGTGGGTTGATCAGTTGAGGAATTCATGGATTTTTAATTTTTTCTGGAAGATGGCCACATGGATTCAGAGCTATTGCACTCTAAGTTTCTGGGGCTACTTCAATAATGGTAGTTACTGCGAGGAAGTGACAGCAGGTGAAATTTTCTCCCAACCCATCACACCGTTTTTGAAGTTCACCCCACCAGTCTTCAAGGGGTTCAAATCTGCTCCAAATGCTAATGACATTATACTGTGGCTGGTGTTGCTGATATCTCTGTTAAACCTGTTCTATCTAACATTCAGAGATAAGGGGAGATTGACTTGGATAACGACCCTAATACTTATCCTACTTATGCCCCAGAGCCTGATCCTGCCCCACAGCCCACCTCAGAAAGGAACCACCCGGAGTGGGTGGGGGTTCTAGCAAAGGAGATATGTGAGATTAGCCAGATGCTGAAGGAGTACCTTTCCCCAGTTGGTGAGAAACTCTCTCCCTGCCTTAAAGACAGAGACTATGATGGTGCACCAGTGGAACTCACAGACGTTACATCTGTCCAGTTTCCAGCTGAACTGCGAGGGCACTCACAGCCAGCAGCAGTTCACCCTGTGGAAACTAGGAAGTCTAAGATGAAAACAAAGCACCTAGATAATAAGGGTCAGGAAGGAGACCCCTCACAACCAGCAGGGGAGCCAGAAGTTGAGATCATCACCGAGTCACTGTCATACAAGAATCTCTGTAACCTGCAAAAAAACATTGTACGATGGGGCCGTGAGGCTTTTACAACCTGGTTACTGCAGGTCTGGGACCTTGTGGGTACAGGTGTGCAACTGGATGGTACTGAGGCAAGGAATTTAGGATGCTTGACCCAGGACTCAGGTGTGGACCAGGTATTTGTAAGGGAGCCAGGCCTCCTTTCCCTCTGAGAGTGACTTTTAATGAGTGTAAGAGAAAAGTTTGTCCACAGAAAGAGAATGCAGGAGTACCACCATAGAATATGTTCAAAGACCCTTGAGGAAGGGATCCAACAGCTGAGAGAAGTGGCAGTACTGGAGGTGCTCTCTGGAAGGGATAGACAGCATGATAATGACCCCGACAAGGTCAGGTGCACAGGACAGATGTTGTGGAATCTGGCAAACCTGGGGCCATCTCAATACACCACCTTTATTGCAATGATTAATGCTGATAACAACCAAGTGACAGTGGGTTCTGTTGCCAACAGGCTCAGAAATTTTGAGAGTATGATGGCTGGCCCAGAGCAGGCTCGTGTCTCTACTGTGATTAAGTAACTCAAAGAGGAGTTTAAAGAGATAAAGGAGATAAGGGAAGAGGTGAGGAAGATCAGTGCAGCACCAGTGCGAGTCATGGACCCCAAAATTAGAGCCCAACGCCCCCCAGCTAAGGCGAGGGCGTACACCCCATGAGCTGACCTGTGGTTCTTTCTGCGTGACCACGGGGAAGACATGAGAAGGTAAGATGGAAAACCCACTTCTGTCCTGGCAGCATGGGTGGGTCAACTCAAGGAAAGAAACACCGACCGAAAGAGCTCCACTAAAGTGAAGGTAGCCTCAACCTCCCATGACCAAGGTGCAAGGTATTACAAAAGGGAGGATGATCTGTCAGATCCCCTTGAAGGAACCTCCAGTATGTATGCTCTCTAGCCAGGGAGAGGCACGGGAAAACCGGGTCTTTTGGATGGTGTGGATCTGATGGCCTGGCTCATAAGAGCCACAGGAACACAGGGCATTGGTTGACACTGGTTCCCATTGTACATTAATACCATCGGGGCACGTCAGGGAAGAACCTGTTTCAATTGCCAGAGTTACAGGGGGATCTCAGGAATTGACTTTGCTGGAGGCTGAGGTGAGCCTGACTGGGAAGGAGTGGCAAAAACATCCAATTGTGACTGGCACAGAGGCACCATGTATCCTAGGCATAGACTTCCTCAGGAACAGCTATTACAAAGACCCAAAGGGACTCAGGTGGGCTTTTGGAATAGCTGCTGTGGCAGCAGAGGGCATTAAGCAGTTGGACACTCTGCCTGGGCTATCAGAAAACCCATCTGCAGTAGGACTCCTGGAGGTATAAAAGCAACAGGTACCAATTGCTACCTGCACCAACAGTGCACTGCTGGCAGGACCAGATGAATCAAAATGCCATGATCCCCATCCACAAGATGATCTGTGAGCTGGAGAGCCAAGGGGTGGTCAGTAAGGCCCACTCACCCTTCAACAGCCCCATCTGGCCTGTGTGTAAATCTGATGGAGAATGGAGATTGACAGTGGACTGTCATGCATTCAATGAAGTTACTCCACTGCTGAGCGCTGCTGTGCCAGACATGCTGGAACTCCAATATGAGCTGGAGTCCAAGGCAGCCAAGTGGTACGCCACCACTGACATTGCCAATGCATTTTTCTCCATTCCTCTGTCAGTAGAGTGCAGGCCTCAGTTTGCTTTCACATGGAGGGGTGTGCAGTACACCTAGAACCGACTACCCCGGGGTGGAAACACAGTCCCACCATCTGTCATGGATTGATCCAGGCTACACTGGAGAAAGGTGGAGCTCCAGAACATCTGCAGTACATTGATGACATCATTGTGTGGGGCGACATGGCAATGGAGGTATTTCAGAAAGGAGAAAAGATCATTGAGATTCTGCTGGGAGCCGGCTTCGCCATTAAAAAGAACAAAGTCAAAAGGCCTGCCCAAGAGTTCCAGTTCCTGGGAGTAAAGTGTCAAGATGGATGGCACCAGATTCCCAGTGAGGTCATCAATAAGATCACTGCAATGTCTCCACCAACCAGCAAGAAGGAAACACAAGCCTTCCTAAGTGCCATAGGCTTTTGGAGAATGCACATTCCTGAGTACAGCCAGATTGTGAGCCCTCTTTACCTGGTCACCCGCAAGAAGAACGATTTCCACTGGGGCCCTGAGCAGCAGCAAGCCTTCGCCCAGATCAAGCAAGAGATTGCTCATGCAGTAGCCCTTGGCCCAGTCAGGACGGGACCAGAAGTGAGGAACGTGCTTTACTCTGCAGCTGAAAACCATGGTCTGTCCTGGAGCCTTTGGCAAAAGGTGCCTGGTGAGACACGAGGCTGACCACTGGGGTTCTGGAGTCGAAGCTACAGAGGGTCTGAGGCCAACTATACTCCAACAGAAAAGGAAATCTTGGCTGCCTATGAAGGAGTTCCAGCTGCCTCAGAGGTGATTGGCACAGAAACACAACTCTTCCTGGCACCCCAATTACCAATGCTGGGGTGGATGTTTAAAGGAAAGGTTCCCTCTACCCATGCCACTGACGCCACATGGAGCAAGTGGATTGCCCTCATCACACAACCCGCCCATATTAAAAACCCAAATTGCCGTGAGATTTTGGAAATAATTACCACCTAACCAGAAAGTGAAAACTTTGGTCTTGCTGACTAAGAGGAACAAAAACAAGTAACCAAGTCCAACCATATAACCAACTGCCAACAGATAAAACATGCTATGCTGTTTTCACTGATAGTTCTTGCCACATCGTGAGGATGAACCAGAAGTAAAAAACAGCCATATGGAGCCCAACACGACAGGTTGCACAAGCTACTGAAGAAGAAAGTGGATCGAGTCAACTTGCTGAACTCAAAGCTGTTCAGCTGACCCTAGACATTGCTAAAAGAAAAAAGTGAACAAACCTCTATCTTTACACTAATTCATGGATAATAGCCAATGCTCTGTGGGGTTAGCTGGAAAAGTGGAAAAAGGCTAACTGGCAACCTAGGGGAAAACTAATCCAAGCTGCTGATGAGTAGAAAGACATTGCCACCCAGGTAGAAAAGCTACCTGTAAAAGTCTGTCATGTAGATGCCCATGTCCCCAAAAATCAGGCTAATAAGAAACACTGACACAATGAGCAGGTAGATCAGACTGCACAGATAAAAGTGTCAAAAATAAATTTAAATTGGCAACACAAGAGAAAGTTGTTCCTTACTCGATTGGCCCATGATACTTCAGATCATCAGGGCAGAGATGCCACCTATAAGTGAGCACAAGACCAAAGGGTGGATCTAACCATGGACAGTATTTCTCAGGTTATCCATGACTGTGAGACGTGTGCTGCCATCAAGCAGGCCAAGTGGGTGAAGCCCCTCTGGTATGGGGGGCGATGATCCAAATATAAGTATGGGGAGGCCTGGCAGACTGGCTTCATCACACTGCCTCAAACTCGCCAGGGCAAGTGCTATGTACTGACCATGGTGGAAGCCACCACTGGATGGTTGGAAACCTACCCTGTGCCCCATGCCACTGCTCGAAACACCATCTTAGGCCTTAAAAAACAAATTCTTTGGAAGCATGGTACCCCTAAGAAAACTGAGTCAGACAACGGGACTCATTTCAAGAACAGCCTTATAAACACCTGGGCTAGAGAACATGGCATTGAGTGGGTGTACCATATCCCCTACCACGCACCAGCTGCAGGGAAAGTTGAATGCTGCAATGGCCTGCTTAAAACCACCTTGAAGGCACTGGGTGGGGGAACTTTCAAGAACTGGGAGATTAATCTACCAAAGGCCACCTGGTTAGTGAACACCCGAGTTTCCACTAACTGAGCAGACTTTGCCCAATCTGCGGCCTTGGGAACACCAGATGGAGATAAGGTTCCAGTAGTACACATGAAAAGTATACTAAGAAAAACTGTTTAGGTGAATCCTGCCTCCAGCAAAGACAATCCCATCCGGGGAGTTGTATTTGCTCAGGGACCAGGTTGCACCTGGTGGGTGATGCAAAAAGATGGAAAAACCTAATGCATGCTCCAAGAAGACCTTGTTTTAAGGTGAAATACCTATGGCTGTGCCTATATCTGTAACTGCATGTATGTATATAATGTAACAGTTTTAATTTGATACAGCATATTAGTATGAGAAAAATTCAAAGGTGGATGATGTTGGGAGTTGAATTGTTCCCTTTTCTTTCTGTGGAACTTTTCCCATTGTTATGCTAAGTATTTGTGGCTACTCCTTAGTAGCAATAGTTTTCTCTCGCAGGGAGGTGGGGGATAGGGGGAGACCAGAAAAGGAAAGGTGGGACGGGGTCTGGGCTCTCATTCTCATTCTCTCGCTCACTCGTGGAGTGGAAGGAAGACAGCCAGGGCTCCTACCTAGCATCTTCCCCCCCATCCCAACGCTGGGAGCCACATTCCCTGCTGTCGGACATCGCTCTGCTGCCTTCCCACTTCATCCTACTACCTCTGGACACTCTGCCGAGCACCACGACCGACACCGTGAGGGGGGAGTCGCTCCTCCATCCCTCTCACCCCTGGGCCGCTGCCGCCATCACTCCAGCCCTTCAGCTGATTGAGACCTGCCCTGCCCCCACAGCACCGGTAACTGAGTGCAGGGAGATGGAGCCTGTGGCCAAAAAGGACTGGAACTGAACTATACTGTTCTGTTTTGTTGTCAATTTTTATAGCTGTTGTTTCTGCGGGTTGCCTTGTTAAATGTATTAGTAAAGAACTGTTATTCCTATCCCTATATCTTCTGCCTGAAAGCCTCTGATTTGAAACTATAATAATTAAAAGGGAGGGGGTTGCACTCTCCATCTCAAAAAAAAGAGTTCTTGCCTTTCCGTAGCAAATACCTGTCTTTCAAACCAAAACAGTCCTGCATCAAGCAGAGCGAACAGCAGAGTGGATTCTATAGTAGTGTCTCCTTATGTGCTTTTCGCACTCAAGCCCTGGCCTGTTGGGTAGTTTTTGATGCAGAGCAAGTGAATGCTGTGCTGCAGCACTTCTGCAGTTTTCCTTTTTGTTTGTTGTTCTAGGAGAGGAGGTGTATTTCTTCTTAACTCTATTATGCCTCGATGGAAAGGACAAATAAAAATATGTAGCATGAAATACTGAAAATGGCTTCTCTTGCACTTGAAACCCAAAATGTAGTAGGCATGAGCCTAAAACCAAGAGAAATGCTGATATGTGCAGATTTTCCTTTGAAGATTTGGCCACTGCACTGTGACTGGAATCATAGTAATGTATGAAAATGGACCTAGTTCTCTGGGAGATAAGCCATTGGTCTACAGAAATTTCCTTTTAATGATTCGTTAACTATTCTGGCTGTTTCCTTTTGTCATGGTCCTGTTAGTTCATATATATTGAATGTTTGTTCCCAACTGAAGAGCAAGGCTATTAAATGGAGTTGGAAACATGCTGTGATCTCATTCTGAAAGCTTATTCCTTGAGGCTGAAAATAAATGCATTGTAAACAGCTTTTAATCCTAGCAAGTACAACAGTCCCTAATACTTTTGTGAGACATTTTTATTCTTAGCTTATTGTTGGTAGACAGGGAATTACGTTATAGCCTGGTTTGTCTATAACCATATGTTAGGTTTTCCGTTTGTTCTTTTCACAGTTGTGCATAACAAATGGTGCCATTTTCTTTAATGATGTTCTAAGATGAAATATCCATGTCCCCAGAAAATACTCAGAACTGTGTGTGATTATAAATAATTTTTAGAATTAAAAAGTCAACCCAAAGTATTGAAAACCATGACTTCAATTATCAAACTAAACTGCTGTTCTTTAAGGCAAAAGATTAAATTGCATTACTATTAGATGACCTATCAAATGACTGTAAAAATTATAGCAGAAGTAATGTTTTTTTAAAATAATTTATTTTATTTGTTATAGTAGGTTCAGGGAGAATGAAGAGGAGATAATTATTTGTAAAAATCTAAGATTGCACACAGAGTACCATCTGGTAGTAATTTTAAAACACAAGTAATTAGTTTCTTTTACTTCATGCATTGTAGTTGTGGAACTTGTCACCACAGGGTTTACAGAGGCCAGAATTGCAATTGAGTTCAGAAAGGAGTTGAGTGAGTTTATGGCAGATGTATTAATAAGAGAATACTAAACAATCTGGATGCAATGCTGCTATTCTTTGAGGATTTCTGAAAGAGGTGAAGATTTAGAAGAAAGATCTGTTTGTGTTCAATATTATTATTTTTTTAATGACATTTCCCTGTCACAAAATGAATTTAGATTTTCTCACAAACTGGACAATGTTTGTGGTTGCAACTATGTGGAGATACTCTGTAGTAGTAGTTAAAAGTTCTTTATAAGCCTTGAAGTCACCTACCCTTACTCTCTGAGGTGACATGCACTGACATGTAGAAAACTATTGTTGCAAGAGGTCTGATGATGCAAAATGATTAATATGCCTGCTTTTTGTTTGTCTTAGGATGCCAAGGCTTGTTGGACCATTCGCCACACAATGCAGACTCAAAAGTAAAAGAGAGGAAACTACATGGGACTTGTCCTCCTGTTGGTTGTGGAAACTATGGAAAACCATGCTTGGGTGAAAGCAGCCACAGGTTTTTCAGTCCCCGCAGTGGTTTTCACACGATACATTCAGAGCACAGTCCTATGAAGCCAAGGATAATTACAGTGGTGAAACCTGGGGGACGCACGCTCAGAAGGATAACCTTACTTCTCAACAGGAGATCAGTCCAGACCTTTGAGCAGCTGATGGCTGACATTTCAGAAGCTCTGGGATTTCCTTGTTGGAAGAATGACCGTGTGAGAAAGCTGTACAATCTGAGAGGCAGAGAAATCCAAAGTGTTTCTGAGTTCTTCAGGGAAGGTGATGCTTTCATAGCTATGGGGAAGGAGCCCCTCACTTTCAAGGACCTGGAGGTGGTATTACAAGAAGTTTATCCTGAAAATCCTTATGGTGCCAGTGCTGCCATTCAGCAGAATGAGGAGCAGTCCCAAAAACTGAAGAGCAGGCTGTATGACAAGGCCTCGAAGGTAGACAGTGGCTTTGATGAGACAGAAATTACCAAGAACTGCAGCAATGGCTTGTCTTCCCAACTGGTGGCTGGACATGAAGGAAAAAGTCAAGCCAAGACAAAGCAAGAGGAAAAAATGAGAACCAAAAAAAAGTGGACTAGAGGGAGCTGGGGTGGTGAATATGGAGTGAAACCTTCTAGGAAAACACGAGAAAGTGGAAAGTACCTTAACCATGAGAGGAGTTCCGAGGAAGGCTTAGAGGAGAGTTCGGAGGAGGTGCTGAGGTGTGAGAAATGCGAACAGGAAAGGCAGGCCAGAGAGAAGTTATGGAGGGAAAGGCAGGCTGAGGCCTCATTTGAGAATAGAGACTTGAACACAGGTGTGTGTCAGAGGTATGATGTTGAAAGAAATACAAAAGTTGGGAACTGCCAAAAATCCCCTGAAACTTGTCTGGAGGGTGAGGAAGTTGGATGGAAAGATAATGGCAGTAGGAGGATGTGGAAATCGCTGCACAGGATTGTTAATGAAGGGCTGGAGAAGCCAAAAAGGAGCATTAAGAAAGACAGGGATGTGGAGAAGCATGAAAACCATGGGAAGGAAGTAGTAAAAATCAGGAAGAATGCTGTAGAAGGGCTCCAGCTATCTCATGAAGTGAAGGAAGATAATGGAAGTAGCTGTGTAGTGAACCCAAGTGGTTGGCTAAAGAAAGACACTCTGAGGGATGCTGAGAAAATATCTAAAACATATAGGGAGGGCAGAGATGGGCAAAGGGCTAAAGAAGAAGCTGCCAGAAGAGAGGGGAATGCCATGTGTAGAGAGAGTGACATGACTCGACAAGAAAAAACAGGGGAGTGCAGAGTGAATAAAGAAGACAACAAAGCTCAGGCATTGGAAAGCACAAGCCAGAGGTATGCCATTAAAAGCAGAACTGATGTAGAAAAACACTATGAAATTGGCAGAACTATTGGGGATGGGAACTTTGCAGTGGTGAAGGAATGTCGCCACTGTGATTCCAATCAGATCTATGCAATGAAAATTGTTGATAAATCCAAGCTGAAAGGGAAGGAGGACATGATGGAAAGTGAAATCCTGATTATTCGGAGTCTCTCTCATCCCAATATAGTAAGCTTAATTGAGGTGTATGAGACAGAAGCTGAAATCTACTTAATCTTAGAGTATGTCCCAGGAGGGGACTTATTTGATGCAATCATAGAAAGTGTGAAGTTCACGGAGCATGATGCTGCTGTCATGATCACTGATCTGTGTGAAGCACTGGTTTATATTCACAGCAAGAACATTGTCCACAGGGACCTCAAACCAGAGAATCTTTTGGTAAGTATAGTCAAACATTTGCATTTGTGCAGGAATTGAATTTATTTTCCTTTCAATTATGGTTCTTTGAATTGTTTTAAGCAAATCCCATGCAAAAATAATGTGCTGTGGCAGGACTGTTTGAAAAAATGGGTACAATTTTGAAGTGAAGTTACAATTGCAGTTTGCTTTACATAGATCTGCTGTGCATTGCAGATAGCAGTGGTTGCAGAAAAGAATTCAAGTAAAAATTACCAGACTTTCAGGGATAGTGAGCATTTGTATTTTTCAGAAATCAGACCTGTTACTTAGCATCTGACTTTTAGATGTGGTAGTCCTCTACTATAGTAATTTCTATCTTGTGACATTTTTTTTTGCTTAGAAGCAGAAGTATTATGCAGTTGATTGAAATAATCTGATAGTAAAATGTTTTGGTGAATACAGCATTAAAGTCAGCTCAAATAATCACTTCATGCCAAAGAGAAAAATTGTTGTTTCCATCACATTTCTGAGGCTGCATTCTTTGCATCCAGCACTGAAGAGTTACTGACGTGTGAATTTGCATAGAAATGTTTGTAGTATTGACACTTCACAAGATAACTGTAACAGTAAACACCTCTCTCTTGCTAAGTGTGTGTTACACTCTTGTATTAGGGTTCCAGATTTCCTAATAAACAGATAAATAGTAAGTATTTGCCAGTCTTTAACAAATTGTATTTTATCAGCTATTGTGGAAGTTCATGGTTAGCCAAGCAAAAAAAGTAATAGATTATTTAGTGCTATGGGCCATTCAGTGCTTTTAAGTGAATTAATTTTGCACAGAGATCAATGTGAATTTCTGGAGAAAAGAAGCAGTGTAGCCTCAAGGATAATGCAGAGGTTGTACAAGGCTGGGCTGGAACAGTTTGATCCCAAACGTTTAAGCAGTTTGCCTTTGTGCTTTGTTTGCACAAAGTTTGAACAAAACTTCACGTAGAACTGCATGGCTTTCTCCAGAGGCTGATTTTTCATTATGAACCAAGTCCTGCTGCTTCCTATTTGCTGAAAATAAGGTAGTGCATGTGAAACACCTGAGATCTGGTGCTTCATTTCCCTCTATAATGCGTAATCATCATAGTGATGTAGATAGGCAAAGAAGGGCAAGATAAAGGTTTGTTCTGCTTGTTTTCACATTTAGTTCACAGAACTGCAAAACAGAGAAATGCTGGTCAGTATCTCTGAAATAATCATATTGCCCATTCTGAAAGTCAGAATACGTTTTTCAAGGACAGAGCAGGTCCCAGACTGTAGGTATTTTGTCATACAAGAACAGTATTACCTAAACACTGCAGGAAATAAAATTTTACCTGTTGTAGTTTCAACTTGCTGTAAATTTTCTGTGCACACCAGTATTAGATACCATGCACACAAAGAATCCTTTGAAAAGCAAATCTATTCAACCATGCAAATGAGTTTATAAGGTCCTGATAGTATTGGATAGGTCACCTGCTATCAAGTAAGTATTCCTATAAATACAGGCCACTTGAAAAAGATTCTGGGGTTTCTGTCTTTTTAGTGTGCTGCCTCTGTCTCTTTAGAGTGTCTGGTCCAGCAAGGAAGGAAGGAGAGCTGCCACTAATCTTACTATCAGCCAGTGCTGAACAGTAACAAACAGTATTGAAGCAAATTTCATGGGTTCATTGGCTGTTGATGGAGCAGGAGCATCAGGAGATGAAGCAAAGTGCTTCAAGTTCCAGCATTCTGCAGAGATGTCCCTGTTTGTGGAATACCTCTTGTTACAGTGAGAATGTTTAAATCTGAATTAGTCTACCTGGACTTTGTACACAGAGGTCAAAATATAGGTATGTACTTTTAGGCTGTTGACTTGTTTGTCCTACTTTAGGTCTGCTTTTGGTCAGGTGAACCTTGTAATCTTTATCTACTATTTTTCCCCTTCAAGAAAATGGGAAATGGAGAAGAAAGGATCCTTTGTCTATTTAACTAAGGAAATATGTATGTCTACTCTGAATCTGCTTTGTATGAGAATCTAACCCTGTTCCTAATGACTTTTTAACATATTGACTAATTGTCATAAGAGGTGACAAAGAAGCAGCAATCTGGGAAAAAATATTTCCCTAAGTTTCATGAAAATAAGCAACCGGGGAAAGAAAGCAAGCAGTTTCTGTCCCCAGAGAAGAAAAAGTAGAAATATACCTTGATGTCTAGTAAATTATAAAATTATTGACAAAGGGGAAAGTTGGAAACCTGGTTTAGCTATTAGTTCACTGCACTTCAGTTACTCTTATAGAACTGTCCTCTAGTTATACACTTCTGTACCAGGACACTATCATCCTTTCTGCTTTTTCCCCTCCCTCTTTCACTGCTGTGTCTGCCCACATTGATCAGGCTCCTTGCAGCTGTGAGGTGGAAGTTTTGTAGACTTGTGCTACAAAACAAAATCTGTTTGTCAGCTGGTGTGAAGACAGCTGCTACAACTCCCTCCCATCTGCTAACAGAATCACCTCGTTTAGAACTAGGTGTTCAGCAAGAAAACCTTTGCTGCTGAGGATGGGCAATGTGGTGTGTTTGGTCTCACAAATGAAGCCAGTCGCTTCTTTCATGCTACCTCGTGGAACAAGATTTACTGGCAAGGTTTTTAGGTAAGGGACTGTTTAATTCTACAGCTGCTGACATTTCTTCACTTGTGAGTGAGAAATTAATGTCCAAAATGTGGTGGTGTTTTTCCAGATTGTAACTGTAAAAGACATAAAGTCACTCCTTTTCAGGGAGAAGGGACAGGGCTCCTTCCAGTTTGTGGCTGTGTACTCATTTCCTTGTGCATTTCCCTCGCATGCTAATGTGGTAATTCTTCAACACTCGTCTTCATAAATGTTACAGCTTTTTATGCATTGAGATTACCCCCCTGCCCCTTTTTCTATCTCATAGGTTTTCATGCATATGTGAGAACTTCAAATGTAGCCTTTCTGCCCTTTATGACACTATTTACATATATACAGAGGACTGTCCATTTTTTGACACTATTTACATAAATACAAAGCACTGCAAATTTTCTGAGTGCATGTGAGTCAAGCTCCTGTTTAACCACTTACCTGTCATAACTGTCAGAATTTTCATAGAGATTCTTCTGGCTAGCATCAAGGGATGTCTGAAACTCAAATATGTAAGCAGTAATTTTTCTTAAGCTCTATTTCCCATATACACAATGTCACATGGGCTAACTGGCTTTCATGATGTCCATAAGAAGAATCTGTGCTACCATATACATGTGCATACACAGAAATATTAATGTCATAAATCATCATCTTAAACACACTGATGGATTTCACAAGGTAGATATGAAATCAAACAAGAGCATTAAGTACTGGGAGTCACCCACAGACAGGAGAGAAAGATTATTTTTTTTCCTTTTGAAGATGAATTTGGCCTTATATTATAATCTTCTGGTTGTATGACTGGGATAGCTAGAAATCCTCAGACAATATTCTAATATTCTGACATGTCATCTATATTTGAGAAAGTAGTGTGCAATTGACAGCCTTTAGTCTAAGACCACTAGATGATGGCAGTTAAAGGACAAGTATTTGTATGGCCTAAATTGGCTATCCATAGAAAGTGTATTGAAGTGTACTGGTCTTTCTTACCTCAATTAAGTCTATAGGCAGGCAGCACTATTTTTGCTTTGTTTTCACTATTGCATGGAATACGTACTGTGGATATCAGAGGTTAGATTTCTCTTGAGCGGATTGTGCATTTCTGCCATAGTGCTATGAGGAAGTTGTCTGGTCTCAGGAATGATTGAAAAGAGCATGAGAAGCTTTTGTTTCTACAGTGAAGCACATTTGCATGCTCAAGGTGATGCCAGGTGACAGAAGGGTAGATGGGACAGTAGGAAGTTGGGGATGAAGGGAATTCTCTGAGCTTACTGAGTTGTTCTGAGCACAGTGTTAGTGAAGCTGCTGAGAAGTTCTGGGCTGGGGTTTCCAGGCTTGCTGACAGGTTACATGCTGTCTCTGAAGTGATTGTCACCAAGCTGTGAAAATATACCCACCGTGCCTGCTGTTCCTGCTCTGTTATTAAGTGAAGTGGAAGCTCAGTGGTTATGTCCTGAAAGAACAGATGATGCTGTGTTGCCACCTTGTGCTGTAATGGGAGATTAAGAGTCTGGCATCCTGAGAAAAGAAGAAGTGCAGCAGTGCATTTTACAAAGCAAGAAATCTCCTGTAGAGTTTGGGACTGGAATTAAGACCACTGTGTTCTCCACCCTTTCCACCACCCTGCTGTTTCCTAAAAATGTATATCAATCTTTCCGTATTTTTTGTCTTAGAGCAGTAGCATGCAGGGTAATTGAAATTCTGTGTGGCATGCTTTTCTTATATAATTAAAAAAAATATATATATAGAATAGGAAAATACATTCATGCTCATGTTTTCGTATTGCATATAAAATTGAGCATTTCAGTTGTGAATTTTTGTAACATCTTACCCCTATTACCCCTATTGTTAGAATATAAATCCTATAGATAGATGTTGTTCTATAAAGCAAGTGATACTTTTATATTTTTTTTGTCATTTTTGTCAGTTTGTGTTCACAGCGCATGATGGCAAAAGATTGTCACGTAGTTGGCCTAATATAGTAGAGAAAATGGCTGTGGCATTTTAGCTTCTTCTTGCAGAAGTTTTGACTGCATGGTTGTAGTAAGCTTTGTTTTCAGTTTCATACTGAAAAAAAATATTTTTTCATGGAAGACCAGAAAAAAAAAAACCAAAATATTTTACTTAATGAAAACTAGAAGAGTGCACAAGGGCACTGCTGGTTTACAGACAACTTGTTGTCTCCCAGCAGCCCTGGCTCCTTCTCAGCAGAGCTGCTTTCCACCTGGTCAGCCCCTAGCCGGTACTGATGCGTGGGTTATTCCTGCCCAGGTTTTGGACCCTGCACTTGTCTATTAAATTTCCAAAGGTTCTGTCTTGCCTGTCTCTCCGGTCTGTTGAGAGCCTTCTAAATGGCCGCATAGCACTGTGGGACATCAGTCACTCCTTCCAGTTTTGTGCATTTTTTATAAAGAAGGTGAAAAGAGATTAGTAGGCTTTACTGTATTATGTTGTAGTGCAATACTTGTTGTTTCCTAAAAAAAAGAAAAAAGAAAAAGCCCCACGAAAAAGTCCCAATCTATTTTGCTTATTGATGATTAATGGGTATTAGTCAACCGTAATGTACAAGAGCAAATTTCGTCACATCTGTGCTTTAGTTATCTGGTAATAGGGACCATCCTGAATTTTTTACTTTCTTAAGTGATGTCTGATGACAAAGTATGAGGTGTTAAAGCACGGAGTATACCTGTCACATTATATTCCAGTTTGTCCATTCAAAACCAAGTCTAGGTTTACTTGGCTTTTTTGTAGACATTTTAGCTGCTGATCTGTTCCGCATAGTTCCAGGGACAAACAATTTTCATTTAAAAGATATTAATGACGTTTTTTTACCTCTCAAAGAATATTTGAGTGTCAGTCACTAGTATTAAGCATACTGATTTATTAAATTATACTGCAGCATTGTTTATTACTTGGCCTTTGAATATGGGATCCTAGAATGGTTTGGGTTGGAAGGGACCTTTAAAGGTCATCTGGCCCAAACCGTTGTAATGAGCAGGGGCATCTCAACTAGACCAGATTGCTCAGAGCCCTGTCCAACCTGACTTTGAATGTTCCCAGAGACAGAGTATCCACCACCTCTGTGAGCATCTGATATTTTGCTACTCTCATCATAAAACATTTCTTTTTAGTATCTAGTCCCAGTCTACTCTCCTTCAGTTTAAAGTTATTGCCCCTTTTCCTGTTGCTTCATCCCTGCTAAAAAGCCTGTCCCCACTTTTCTTTTAAGCCTCCTTTAATTATTGAAAAGTGGCAATAAGGTCTGTCAGGAACCTTCTTCAGGCTGAACAGCCACAATTCTCCCAGCCTTTCCTTACAGGAGAGGTGCTCCATCAGTCTTTTCTGGCCCTCCTTTGGACTCGCTCCAATAAGTCAATGTCTCTCCTATGCTGGGATCCCAGAGCTGGATGCAGCACTGCAGCAGAGCAGAGGCACAGAATCACCTCCCTTGCCTGGCTGGCCACACTGCTTTGGATGCAGCCCAGGATATGATTTGCAGAATGCTGTAAATGCACATTGCTGGCTCATTCCAGTTTTTCATCCACCACCTACCCCAAATTGCTCTTCACAGGGCTGCTCTCAATCCATAACTCAGTCTGTCTTGATACCAGGGATTGCCCCAGCTCAGGTGTAGGACCCTGCACTTTTCCTTTTTGAACCTCATGAGGCTCAGCCTTCTTGAGCTTGTTCAGCTGCCTCTGGATGACATCCCGTCCTCCAGACATGTCAAACTCATCACTCAGCCTGGTATTGCTTGCCAGCTTGCTGAGGGTCTGCTCAATCCCACTGTCACTAACATATTTCATTTCTTAAATAACCCCTCATTAACTACATTATAAAGTAATGCTAAAGACCCGTGCATACAAAATTAGAATTGGAGGAAGTATTTTGGCTAGTTTCAGGGCAGCAGGTAGAGTAGCAGAGTAATTTGGAAAGAATGTAAAGCTTTTGTTGGTTTGTATTTTGTTGCTAGACAAGTATGATGAAAATACACTTTCCATGTGTCTTGGTTTTAGCTGGTACAGTGCTGTACTTTGGATTTAGTATGAAAATAACATTGATAACACAGTAATGTTTTGGTTGTTGCTGAGCGCTGCTTAACTCAAGGAATTCTCAGTGTCCCATGCTCTGCCAGGTAGTGGGTGTACCAAAACCTGGGAGAGAGCATGGCCAGGGCAGCTGACCCAAAAGGATATTCCATGCCATGGAACATTATGCTCAGTAAATAAACTGAGGAGAGTTGGCCAGGAGTTGCTGATCTGTGGTGGGGAATGATCTGGGCTGGGCTGAGGGGCAGTGGGCAATTGTATTGTGCAATGCTTGTTTTTCTCGGGTTTTATTCCTTTCTCTTTCTCTCTCTCCCCATCCCCCTTCTCATTATAGTTGTTACCATTCCTACTGTTATTATTATTATTATAATTATACTTTTATTTCAATTATTAAATTGTTATCTCAACATACTGGTTTTTTTGTATTCTCCTTCCCATCCCCCTTAGGGCAGATAGGGGATGAATGGCTGAGCAGTTGTGTCGTACTTAGTTGCTATCTGGGGCTAAAACACAAGGATAAAGTTAGTAGTTTTAAGCATAAAGACATCCACACTATCCTCTTTGCTTTCCCAGGGAAAAAGAACAGTTTCTTTTCTCAAGAGGAAATAATAATATTTAATTGACTCTTGGTTATTTTTTGTGCTCCTTCTATTAATTTCTTGGAAATTGCAGTGTGCCAGAGTTTGTAGAGCAAAGTTTTCTTTTTTCCATAATTGCTTATCCTCTAAAATAAATGCACCTTCTTAGTGTATGGGGGAAAATAACCATATTCTAAAGACTGTTTCCATTATTAGTACTATTATTAGAATTCCCTCCTGTTTGGTTTTCTGCTTTCTTTATATTTTGCTGTTTTAAAATGCATCTGGATTCAACATATATATATATATTTTTGTTCGATATAGGTTCAGCACAATGCAGATAAATCTACTACACTGAAACTGGCAGATTTTGGCCTTGCTAAGCAGGTTACAAAACCAATATTTACTGTCTGTGGAACACCAACGTATGTTGCTCCTGAAATACTTGCTGAGAAGGGTGAGTATATATATTTTTAATTTTTCATAAATCTTTCAATTGTGCTAAACTTTCTAATAATGGAAATAGTCCAGAATGTTTCAACCTACTGAAATATCTTTTCAGGGTAGGAGATTTGCTAGCAGTGTAATTTGGGAAGGGAGACCTCTTAGTCTTTAACAAACACAAGCATGATATCAGTTGCTTACATTTAATAATTTACATTATTAGTGTCTGTGCTAATATATCACTGATTTCCAAGCAGATAAGCCATAAAATATCATAGATAATAATAGTTGGAGGGGGGAAATGACCAAAAGTTCATGTTGGAACCTAAGAGTAGCTAGCCCCATTTTATTACTGTAATCTAAACAACTTTCCAAAGTCCCTGATGATGCAAAGTCGTTATGAACATGTATTTTAAATTTATGTAACAATTCAAAACATGTTTCACATCACAAGGAATTTTGAAGATTTCATCTCAGGAAAGATTCAGACCTGGAAAGAAGTCAGTTTTGTTGGTGACTCAAGCAAATCTATTTCTGGTTTTTGTTCTGTGGAGCGGGGTTGCACATCTCCGGTTATATCCAATTTCAGTGAAAACTTAGCACTCTTAGTTCTTTTGTGAAGAGAATCTGAGGATTTAGAAATAAACGCTCTGTTTTCTCAATTAGTCTCCAGTTGACACTGGCCTTGTGAGACAGTGTTTGTGAACATGTGGAAAAGACTCTGTGAGAGCTGTAGCTAATAACCACATCTTTTTGAGGAACTGAGCAGAGAGATTCTGTGTTTCTTTTTCATTCTATTTCCAGTAAACATTTCCCTTGCATTTGTGAGTTTTATTTCTAAAATAAGACTTTTAGAAGTCTTTTGTCCCTTCTTCCTTAGGCTATGGCCTCGAAGTAGACATGTGGGCAGCTGGTGTGATCCTTTACATCCTGCTCTGTGGTTTCCCCCCTTTCCGCAGTCAGGACCGTGATCAAGAGGAGCTGTTTCAGATCATACAGCTGGGTCACTACGAGTTCCTATCCCCTTACTGGGACAATATTTCTGCAGGTAAGATTCTGCACTTATAGCAGAAGTGGCAGTCTTCTTCCCTGCAGTGGGAAAAGCTCTTTTTTAGGGCAGTGAGCTTGATCAACTTGGGGTGTTTTATAGGTCTCTCTTGTGTGAATCTTTAATGCTTTAAATGTGAATTTAGTCCTCTGGTACTATTCATGGCTGTGTTTCTGCATATTAGTTCTGAATGCTTTAATGGAGTTGTCAATTCTTCCCTTTCTAAGCAAAAGCAAGGATTTTCCTAATCTTGTTTATGTGCCTCTGCAGAAAAAGATGTCAAAATAATCTCAAGGGTTACGTTAGATTTTAAAGATGTTTTTAAAAATCTTAAAAGATGAGAATGAAATCCTTGCCCCGCAGAACAGTGTCAATTTCCTGTTTGCAATGGGTCTGCATGTAGTAGTTTTTTTCGTTTTCACAGGCTAGTACAATGTCTTTTGTGCACTCTTCAGAAACCCTAAAATTCCTTTACTGCCCATACAGTCTTTTAAAGAACATGTTCCACAGCATTTTACAACATTTATGCCTCTTAAGGAATGACATACCCAGTGCTCATTCCTATGAATGTGAACACTTAGCTTGATGCCTTCAGCACACTTGAGATTAAATTCTCTTCACTTTCTCCTCCATTTCTGAACGGGAGAATGACATCAGTCATAGAAATGTAATATTTTCTGTCACTAACTGCAGTTTTTAGAATAGCTCCTGGGGATAGTTACAAAAACCATAACAAAACGGATGAAAAAATGTAAGGACATTTTGTGTGGGTATGACTGTCACCATGGGTGACAGAATGGGTAAGGTTGGCAGTGACCATGGTGGGTGATGTGTTTCACCCTGCTCGAGCAGGGTCATTCTAGATCATATTGCACAGGATTGCACATCCTAGAGCATGTTACACACCACTGTGCTTCACCCCTCTCTGCTTCACCCCTCTCTGCTTTCTTCCATAATAGCAGCGAAAGACCTCATCACCAGGCTGTTGATAGTGGATCCCCAGAAGCGCTACACAGCACGTCAAGTACTTCACCACCCCTGGATCAGAACAGCTGGGAAAACTAACAGCAGGAATTTGCAGAGGGAAGTGACAATAAACATTGAGCGCCATTTCCGGGCCCAGCGTCGAAAGGAAGTTGTTGATGAGGACACATGAAATCTTTCAAGCTCATTTTGTCTTCTTTTTATTGATCAATAAATCATTTATGTTTTCTAAATCAATTGGGAATTTAATGTATAGGTATTGGTGGCTATTGCCATGCCTTTTTGTTTTGATTCTGAGATTCTGAAGGACAGAGATCAAATTCACATCCACTTCATCTGATGTTGGCAGTCTCTCTGTTGAAAGCAGTGGGGACTAGATAAATTCTGGAGGGTGTCTATTATTTAAGTACTTGTACTTTTACATCTTTTACAAATGTTTGCTTCTGTGACTGACGCTAGTGGTGACTCTTCTCTCATCCTTTTTTTATTATATCCTTCAGGAGTTTCGTGTTTGTAATGTTTTCAAAATAGCCGTCTGCATACACATTTTGCACTCATTCTTTAAACAGTCTTTTCACTAATTCTTTCTTGCCACAGAGTAGGAAGAATAAAAAGTAAATGTATTCTTTAGCTGTAGGATATATTAAATAAGAAGCCAAATACTGTATTTATTAAGTTGGGAGGGAATACAAATCCTTATTGACGAAATCTTGTGTTTTATGATATCATCTCCCTTGGCGACATCTTTCATTGATTGTTCAGGGTAATAAGATGGTACAATGTTCCTATTACAAGAAGGTGGTGCTGTGTCCTGTGGGGTGAAAGTAGACTAAAATCCAGCTTCGGGATAAACAACTTGTTGACTGTGGAGAGGTCTTCCTGGGGAATCATCAGATGCTCTATTGCATGTGTTTTTTAATATTTTTATTGGATGCAGTTTTAAAGAAATCCTGTGGGGAGAAAGGATACAGCCCAAAGAGGGGCCATGACCTAGACCAGCATTTGAATCTCAGAGTTTCCGATTAACTAATTCAATTCAAGAAGCACTTGAGTTTTCTATTTTATAATTCTTTGTTCTCAAGCTCCATGGGCTAGCAAATAATATTGATGTTAGAATATCAGTGGTGTTGGCATTGAATACACAGCCTTTACACTTGGAGAGCTGCTGCTCTGCCTATGTATTTCATAGTGAGAAATGTCAGAAGCATTTTAGAATTAGTGGAACATTTTCACAACTATATGAACCAGAATATTTTTTTGGTGAGTGCTAATATTTTGTGTGAACTTGCTGAATAAGCAAAAAGTGTAGGGTGCTGTCATGATGTTCCTGTTTCATCTTGTGACTTTTGTGCGAGAATTATGTATAAAAGTAGACATCACTTGACTCTTAAAAGAAAATTGCACTTTAAATTGAATTGGCTTATTTCTAATACTTACTGGAATAAGACTTGCTGTGGAGTTCAAGAATTGGTGAAACAAACCAGTCATATCTTTACTGTATGCCCAGGTACTAGCTGTATGATATGTCATACTTCTGCTTTGGAGTCTTTGAGTCAGGAAAACTTTCGTTTTCCGGAAAATGAGAATGGATTTAAGTGCTTCCCTGAGTTAAGGGAACCTCATGTAACCTAATATTATAAAAGCATTACATTGTATTTGAGTACTAGTAATAATGTATCCTCTGTTAATTTAAGTCTATTTTGGATAGGAAATTGTGGAAAAATAGCTTCTGATGGGCAATACTATATTTTGTAATTATCTTATTTTTAATATAGTTGTTTAGGAATAAAGTCTGAAGTGACAAAAAAAATGTAATCAACAATGCATCTGAAAGTTTAGAGTTTGTGTAGCAAGTTGCCTTTTTTACCTTTAAGAACCTGTCTGCAGCCTTATTCATAGTGCAGAAGATGGAGAATTTGCTTGTAATGGTTATAAAAATAGTTATTTTTTCAATGATTTTGTTTTTCATTCAAGTTCTCTGTGTTCCAGACAGGCTAAACATGGACTGTGCCAGGTGGTTACTGCATGGCACCTGTAAGTACAGATGCTGCTGTGGCAGTGCTGAGGCACTGGTTTGTCACTGTTGCTAATAGACGTGGCATTAGGCCCTCCTCCTTCAGGTTGGAGGCTGAAAAAGCTTCCAGGTGCTTCTCAGGGTTTTTACCTCTTTCTTTCTCTCCTACTTCGTTATTCCTTCTTTTCTCTTTTTGCTTCCAGGGTTCTTGCTCTGCCTCTATGTTGACCGAGGGAGTCCAGGTCTCCAGATATTATGGTTTATGTTACTTGTAGCAATGAAAACCCTTATGATTTTGGAGAGCGCAGCCTCAATCTTTGTTTGCTGATGTTGAAAGTAGTATTAGGCAGGACTAAGACAAAAAATGGTGCAATCCCCAGTCATCTCCTACTGCCTTTTCTCAGGCTTTTCTTTTCGCTCGCTGTGACTTTTGAATGCAGACCTGATATTTATGCTCTGTAAGAGGGTTTCTAGTATATGAACCATGTTCACACTCTATGACTGAGCATTATCACTGTTCTTCCTTTCCTGAGGTTTGTCTCCTTGGGTTCTGGAGTCTTCTTCCCTGTAATGTTTTCATTTCTTGAATGGTTCCTTTCTCTATAATACATCTGAGGAAGCTCAAAGCTAGGGGAGATTATAGACTCAGAGCAAATTCTTGCTGATTTGTTAGGAAGAAGAAATATCCCTTCTTGTTCTTCCTTAAGTCTTTATGGATTAGACTCTCACATGGCTTTATATTCCACTGAAAATAAAACAAGTTATGGTGTCCTCATCTCTCTAAATGCTAACAATGAAGAGAGTCTGAATGTATCACCAAGAAAAACAACCTTCCCTCCAAGAGCTAAGTGCAAATTATTGCAGACCTCAACAGGAAAGTTCCACTTTCAGAGGATTTGCAGGGTCTAAGGAAATAGAAGGCAAGAACCTGTTTGTTTAGTGCAAGCTTTAGCAAATCAGCTGAGTCGGAATCCTTCCATGCCTCTTAAAAGGTATTGTTTGGTTCCTAACTCATAATGGAGATCCTGATCAAGTTCTAATTATTTCAGGGTTGTTTCTTTACTATCTGGTATTATTAGTCTCCTTTTAGAAATCAGAGGCTCTTCATCCTCTTTAATCATTGACTTGGCTCTTCTTTAGTTGGTTGCAGCTTTTAAGCATGCTTGCATATTTTCATGTTCTAAATGTAATATTTCTCAGACTTGAAGCAAGCACAAAGATCCAAGCATATATAATCAAGTCATCAGTATTTCATTATGTAGTGAAACACATACGTAATAGAGAGAGTTACTTTTTAAGCTTTTCAACTGCCTGAAGATAAAGTGGTTCCTGGATATCCCCTCCATTTACCACCAAGGTCAACTTCTTCACTTTCCCATATGCTATTACATTTCATTGGTCCTAGACCTCACCTACATATTTTCTATTACCTGTCATCTGCCTACTGTCATTGCCTCTTATTCCCTTGAATCACTCCCATAACTGAAACATGGTGAAATATTCACATATTAATGTTTTTCTTCAGGAAATTCTGGCCTTAGAAATGGGAATGAGCAAAATATTTTGGAAGTGTTTAGGCATGTGAAACTGTGCAAAAACTGGTGCTTCACGCTGCGTGGTGCATCACTGCCTGAAAATGAACAAAGGGAATTTGGATATTGCTCATATATTTAGTCTCCTAATATTTAAAAGTATATGCCCGCCCAAGAGACTCGTGATTGAAGGCAGTACAGCAGAGACTTTTTCCTCTGAGACATAGGCACTTTAACTTCTTTTATTCAGGGACCTTCTAAATCAAAGGTTGTTTAACAGCTGTGTGGAATAGCTGGACTCAAGCAGCATCAAATCTGCCACCTCGCTTCTGACTGGAATTATAGGTGGATTTCCTATATCTCTGTTACTGCATTTTTGGCTGTAGAGTAATGGATGGATAATGGGATGTTAGCCCCTTGAGCTTAGGCTCTTGGGTTTTGGTCATCTTGTTAAAGTGAACTATCAGGAGTTGTCTGCTTGCTTTTTGGCAAGTACTCAGATTTGGGGAGGTATACAGTCTGCTTGAAAAGATAGTGAATTTGCTGTGCTTATAAAGTAATCTTCCCAAAGAAACATAAGTATCACTCTTAAATATTTTTTCCTATAATTCTTCTGTCACCTGGATTTCTTTTAATTTAAGCAATGTAAGGAAAATGTTGTTTATGTTTCTGGACATGTGTTTTTCTGTTTGAGTCCACTTGTAATACTTTAATGTTGACATTCTTGCTCCTGAAAGGAATTATGGGCACTTTAACTGGACTTACAGTGAATAATGGCACTGTTTGTTCTCTAACATGGTTTATTTGCAACTAGGCTGAAGATGTAATTTTCTAAATTAAAATACATTGTAGACTTCAGCAGAAAAGCTGTTATTCCTCTCATGTATCTCCAATAAAGGTAAATTATAGAGTAAATGTTATGTTTCAGTTCTTTCCAATAAATTAGGAAACAAATGTGTTGCCAAGTATTTTGAGTTTATTTTTGTTTTTTTGGTTGGTTGTTTGGTTGGCTTTTTCCTTATAGTAATGTATCTGGGAAATGCTTGTTTTAAAAGGTTTGCAATTTCAGTAAGTATTGTGTGCACGTTCATATATGAGTAGGAGAACCCACCCTAATGCTGCTAGTCCTTTGAATACTTACAGATGTGTTTTTCTTTGCTGCTGCACGTAATCCCATTAAAATCAATTAAGTCTTTGCAGAACTGGAGCTGAGATTTATTCTACCACCATTTTTGCCCTGTATTGTTTTAATCATATATGCTGTGATGTTAGAGTGATCATGACAAGCATAAGCTTCACTTATGCTTAATGCACACAGGACTGATTTCTCCTATCATTAAATCTTTTTCTGTAAAATTCAAGTTTGTTTAGAAAAAGGTTTGCTTTCTTTGTGGAAACGGGCATTTCATTTGAAATTGAGTTGCTTGCAAAAAGTGGCTTTTTCAAAGGAGACTGTTTCATAGTAGCCTGTGTATATTTCAGTTCTGAAGTGGTATTTTCCCAGAGGCCTGCAGTATTGTCTGAAGCAGTGGAAATAAAATTGTGTTTAGGATATTGATGGTATTTTTGAAGAAGTTACCTTCTCTGCAGATAAAGTGGCTGCCAGTGAGAAAGGTTTATTGCATATTGGTCCTTAAAGACATCACCGCCTCCTCATTAATCTAAGAATAACTGTAAACTCTTTGGAATGACTGACTTTTATGATAATCACACACATTTATTGCACCTCATTTTAACAATTTGTATAGGCAACTAATTAAATCTGATTTAATGCTTTTCTGTTAGGAGTGAGATTCAGATGTGTTTCCTGTTCTGAAGTATTTGAAGGCAGAGTCCAGCAGTGCAATGAATTTATGTGATTATCATAAAAGTCAGACGTTGTATTCTTGCAGAATTTTTCTTTTAAATTAGAACTGTTTTGACAAAGTAGGAATTGGAAAATCAGAAATACTAAAGCAGATAACCTTTAAGCAAATAACCTATAATTGAAAATACATTTTTTTTCTGAATTCAGAAATTGATATGCAGAGCTGGAAGCGTTTTAAAACCCAGAGAAATACAGGAATTATTTCCAGAGTGTTTCAGCAATTAAAACAGTAAGAATGTTTGGTGCAGTAAGATTATGAAGTACCTTGGGAGGGCTGAGCAGATGCTGCAACAGGAGCTGTGTGAGATTGCTAGATTGGATAAGGAGTATAGGTCTGAAAACGGGATGCTCCTTATAACCACTGGAAAAATGTATTGAATCATAAAAGGTTAATTGTGCATTGTCATTGCTGTCTTTATAAAAGCTTTCTAAATTTCAGTGACAAGCACTGGGCCATAAGAAGGCATTTCCCATGAAGAATTGCAACACAGAACATTTTAGATAATGTTTAACATAAAGGATTCCAGCAATGAATATAATTTTCCTAGAAAATGGAAGTGTATGATTGTTAACCCCTATGGTAAGTTGTCAAGAAAACCTTATTGCTGGAGTTTCAAAAAGAGTACAGTTTTGTGATCCTAAGCATTTTCAACTACCCAGCTTGCAATGTTGATACTTTCAATGACATTGCATTGCTACAGCATAAAAACTTACTGTTAAATAGAAGAAGAAAGATTTGTGCCTAGTGTAAGGCTGGAACTAAATGGGTTGAATATGCTTTAATAATTTCAGCTTGCCTGGCAACATACTGGCCAGAGTATTGTTCACATGGTGAGTGATGGATGATAAATGTATTATTGACCAGTATTTCCAATGAAAGCATAAAATTGTTCTTGAAAATGAGAGTATGTTGGTTGTTTGGCTAAAAGTCAGCATGTGTCCTGGTAAGGTATTATTTCTTCAAATAAAGAGGGAGAGACAACATATTATGTAGCCCCTTGTGATTTGAAACAAACAAAAAAGATTCTGACAGAAAAAAGTGGGAAATAAAACAAGAGGAGGAAAAGCTGAAGAAAAACAGCGTTTTTTTCAAAATATTTTATTTTCTTAAGTAAATCAATGCTCTAGACAAATCTAATACAGCTTTATCAGTGAAATAAAAAAATATTTCCCTTTGCTGCTGTGTAACATTCCTGTGGTGGTTCCCCAGTTACTTAGCTGATTCCAAGCAGATACTATGGCAACCACTAGATTATCTCACCTGGATCATAATTTTCTAGTGACAGGACAGGAGAAGAATCCCTTAAAAGAAATAAAAGCAAAACTACTCCATTATGTAAGTAATTTTGACAGGAGAATTTTATGGAAGTTTATTTTTACATGCTTTCATAACTCACACAGTTAATGTTCAGGGGACAGAAGTTAGAGCTTCATGTTAGAATGTGACAGGAATAAACTCCTCCTAACAGCTGAAGCCTTACATATATTATTGGCTAATAGCTGGTAAGGTTATAAAACAGAATTTCCAAAACCTCTGTGTAGGTATACAGTTACCTGGGGAAAGGAAGCAGGATATATGAGGAAAACTAACAAGGATGTGCAGATAAATCCCTTAATGACCAGGAAAAGCACTGCCAGTGTTACTACTTCTCCATGCAACAGAAAAAAATCGTAACCTTATTCAAAATGCACTGGCAGAAATAGTGTCATCATGTCATTGCTTTAATGCATCAGTGATGGGGCTGCTGTGAATTGTACTAGAAACTAAACAACCTTTATCAGGAAGATATTTTGGATATACTTTTGGACAGATCCTATACATAGGATTCTGGGAGGCTGACAGACGAAGGATTCAGCAGCTTCGTTCTGGCAAGGTAAATCATCAGGACTGACTGTTGTTCAATTTGTTTTCAATGTCAAAGGGCTAAAAGAGGAAAGGTAAGGATGGGACAGCTTTGTTTTTTACAGAGCCTCCTTACTGGCAGGCTACAATGATTTGGATTCTGAGCTTTTTTTTTTTTTTAATGCCAGTCCAAACTATATTTTGTGAGTTTATTGAAGTTTTTCAGTTCACATATGTGTACACATTTGCAACTTGAGTAAGACAATTCTGTGTGGGCGGAAAAAACGACTTATTTTAGTTGGTATATTAGTTAATATACTTAGTTATTTTACTGATTTTCAAGTGTAGTCTTTTTTGGTGAAGCATACAACTTGCAAAACTGAATCTATATTTAACCCCATATAATAACCAGAGAAATTTAGGTTTCAGCGTGACACTTTATGTATGCTTCTTTGAGAAGAGATCTTTTGTATTGCTGAAGTGTGTGGACATTTTATGTTAATGTGAAGATTTCCTAGGTGCATGTTAGCTGTTTAATAATACCAGTGCTGCCTTTGGGCAGCCCCAAAGGTGTTAATGAACTTGAGCTCTTGTTTATTTATTAGGAATGAGTGCCTTGATACCTTAGTGAATGGCATTTCTTTAAAAGCACATACAACCTGAATTTCTTCCGGGGAAAAATGCTGGAGAACAAGGTGCAGAACAACTGGGATCCAGAATTCACTTATGCCCTGCCTGCTGATGCTGGTGTGGTTCCAGTGTGGGAAAAGTCCTGGTGTGAGGTCTGGAGGTCAGAGGCTGCTGCCATTCTGTAGAGGAATGAGAGGCTTCATAAGCACAGAGCAGCAGTGATGTTTAGTTAGAGCAAAGCCCTGACAGACATCACTGTCCTCTACTGCAGTTGTGGTCCCCAGTAGCCTTGAGTCACAGTCCCCATCTGTCCTCCTTGTTTTTCCCATGTCCAAATTTGAATCCTCCATTACTAGGAAGAGAGAGAATAAGAGTGCAAGTCCAGGTCCAGCATTTCATGTGTTCAAAGCTCTTAACAAACATCAACTAATTAAGCCTCAGCAAGTCCCTATGAGGCAGGTATTTATTCCAGCTGAGTGTTTGTGTCTGCAATCAACAATATGCTAGACTTAATCCTCCTGTCAATCAGCCTAATTGATTTAAATGTCTAATTGTGTAGATTCCCTCAAGTAAGTTCTTAAGAAAGATTAGCCTGGGGGAGAGAACTATGCAGGGGAGAAAAACATTGCAAGAGGAAATCCTCAGCCAAAAAAAGGCAAGGACAACTGTCCATGGTGGTTTTAAAAGCAGTTGGGGAGACAGGGGCTATGTTTTCATTGCTGCAAAGTATCTTCAAAGAGGCTCAAATAACCTAGAATTAATCAGTCTTTGTAAATGGGTTGGTTTCAAAAGGAAAAATTCAAAGAGAAAATCCCCAGTAGCAATGAGTAGTAGTATCAGGAGAGTGGTGAGGGACTGATGAGGCCACTCTGGGCATGAGTTCTGACTCTCTCATCTGCACTTTGTCTAGAGAATGACAGCTGCCCTCTGCATCTTGCAGGAGGCTGGCATTTTGAAACAAGATGATTTTTAGAGGGCCCTTCTGACCCAAAACATTTTATGATTCTAACATTTCTTACTGTGGTGCTGAATGGTAGTGTCCAAATGTGCTGCATGACCAAGTTGCCGCAGGGTTGTGGAGAAGGGGAAAAAGTTAAAAATGGGAGACCTGAGCTGAGAGATGTTGCAAAGGGAAACCCCCAGGCTCAAAGAGGTGTTGTGCTGTGGTCTTCTGTGCTATGGTCTCCTCCAGACATTTTCTGTGAAACTTCAGGGAACTAGAAAGTGTTTCAGGAAGTCACACATCTGTCTTCTTCCAAGGTAAGATTCCTGTGGCCTTCCTTATGGCCACTGGCAAGCCGGATCTTTAAAAGCTTAAGGAAAAGGATCCTTTTCTCGGTCATCGACAATGGCTTGTGTTGATCAAGGCTAGAGTGGGACTGCTGTCTATGCTGGAATATGTTACATCCTCCTTCACTGTCTGTGCCTCATTACAGAGCTGTGAGTAAGCTGCAAACACTTTCCAGATTGGGTCTTTCCTCCTACTTCGTGCAAGTCTCATTCCTTTCTGTGTGGCTTCAAGCACAAGCAAACCTTTATAGCTTGGGACATTGCTGCTGGAGAAATACTTCTGAGGACTGAGTTTTGGTGGTACTTTATATGAATATTTTACCTACTTTTCTTAGATGAGTTCTATGAGGTTTAAGAAGAAGGAGATCTACAAAGACTTTAAAATATCTTCTGTGGAGCAGAATCCAGAGACTGTTGAGGTTGGGGTGATTGTTGAGGTGGTACAGGTAAAGAAGTAGCAAGGGCCTTTGCAGGGGTTTTACAGAGATGTTTATTTCAGCCACACATGTGAACTAGTCCAGCGTTCAGAGGCAAAGGCAAGGCCTGATTTAGGGCTTTGGGTTAAGTACATGGGAAGAGCAGGGCAGGGAAAGAAGTATCAGAGACCAATTACCAGGGGACATGGGAGTGTCACAAGGATGGGGTTAGGGCATAGGGGCCAACAGGGAAACAGGGTGGGAGTGACCAAAAGGCTGACGGACAGGGAAAGGGCAGGGAGCTGTCCCAATGAACAGAACAGAGGTTGCTTTGGCCTTATAGAACAGGATTTATTATCAAGAGGGCAGCTGAGAGAGGCCTCTCGTGTTCCCTAACTACCCTTTAGGGTCTCCACAAGAGACCACCTTTGTTGTGGTAGGGGATGTATAAGTAGAGTCTAAAGAGCAGCTTAGAAACAAATAAACATACAAATCCAATGCCATTCTTCAAAATTTCACTAATACAAGCAATCCTTGTAGAAATCCACAATGAAAGTAAACAGTAGGTAATTTTGCAGTTGCTGCAAAGAAACCATCTTCTTGCCTGCATCCCTTTCTACAATGTGCAAACAGCTTTGAAAAAGAGATATGGTTGTAACTTCAAGCTGACAAGAATTGCAATATGAAATTCATTTCAGACAGAAAATAAAAGAAAATTTGAAAAAGGATGTCTACGAAAGGACATGACTCAGGAAGCTGTATTAATTGGTGAAAAATGTTGCTTTGCATATTGTAACATCAAGAACCTTTATGTCAAAGTAAAATCCAATAATGTTACTGTGTTTTAAACACAGATGTTCCTTTTGTGTTCACCCGTTTCTTATGAACAAAGGAAGGGTGGTTTGAAACAAAAATAACTGAATACATTTCCAAAGAGCTTTAAGCATAAAACAGGTAATTTAGATGATGTTCATCAAACATCTGCTAAACCTGGGAAAAAAGTATGTACACAGGTAGTATTACTCTAGGTTTCTAATTAGTGTGGGCTTCAATTTTCAGTGTCTCTCAATAAAATTGGGCCCTTGCAATTTTAGGAAATGAAAGTGACACTACATTTTGTTACACACCATGTTCCTGCACGTGTACTTATCTCATTTTTTCCAGTGATGCTGACTTGTCCAAGAAATTATAACTGCTCACAGTACAAAACACTCGATTTTTCTATTAACCAAAATGATAAAGGTTTACAGTGCTGTGGTGTCTTGAAGTGTCTCTTGAAGTGAAGAGCCTTTTCGGTAATTCTGTCTTTACTAAAGCAGCTTTGATATTTTAGTAAGAAAACTCCTCTCATGGTGTGGTTGTATTTAGGCCAAGTGACATCCAGAAGATATACAGAACATGTATTCATCCCACATGTGTAGTATTTGTCATAGCTATGGCTGTGTGACCTGCCAGCTGGTCTGTCTGCAGATGAGACAAAGTGCTCTTCCTAAACTTGTAAGGAAAATGAAAGTGCAAAGGACAGGAAAGCAAAAATAAATGAGAGAAGGAAGAAAGGTGAAGGACTGTCTTAGCTAACAGGAGGCTTTTGCTATGGTTCCCATGACCTATGAGCTAAAGGTGCCTTGGGTTACCAGATCCTACACATCAGGCTGTACTGCCAGGCTGGGCCCTCAGGTGTTTGGTGTAGGCTGCTCACTTCCAAATTAGCCATGTCTGACCCTTGCCTCCTTCATGCTCATGTTGTTGTGAGCTCTTTTTATTTGTTAATACTTCAGGTAACTGGTGAGTTCTCTTGCTTGCTTGATAAGGTCTTTAGTGCCAGGCAAAGCATGACTTTCTTCAACCCTCTTCAATTTTCCCTCTAATCCATTCAGCTCTTATATAAAACCTCCAGAACAGACGACTAAAAGCAAGGGACCTTCCTTATTCTTTGCACATGGGCCTCGAGGCATAGCTACTGGGAATTATTTATTATAAGGACATAACCTTTTCCATCTTAATAGAAGTGTACATTTTCTTTTTCTTCCCAAAGATTTCCATTAACAGCCAGTAACACTGTGCTTCCCACAGGGCTGTCTTCTTGCCAGGACTGAATTGTTTAATGTATTCCTGCTTCAGGCAGCAGGAGGATGCACACAGAAATCCCGCAGTGCTCAGGGAGGTCTTCTCTGATGAGCATGCCCCAGGGCAACCCAATGAGTGCACAACTCCAACCAAAGCCTATGAACAGTGTATGGAAAAATACTAATGAACACTTGTCAAAGCCTCACTTTCAGGCCTCAAGATCATCAAGGCTTCAGAAAAACTTGCAGTGACCCTGTGAAACACACTGGATAGAAGTAAACTGATAGTAAAGGGAGGGTAGAAAAGGGGACATGGTGGCCCATCACTGCCCAGGTCAGCAATACCAGACCTGTCTTGGCTTGCTGAGAGTGCAGAGAGCTGTGTAGAGAGAAGGGACAACTGCTGTGCAATGCAGCACCTTTGGGATGTGGCTACTCACCCCCCATGAGCAGCAGAGCTGCTGTCCTGGGAGGTGAGGTGCCAGAGGAGGAGGAGGTAAGTGCCAGCTATAGTAGGACCATGGCTTGCTCTCTCAAAGCCTCTGCAGCCCTGCACATTCACCTGGTCCCAGCAAAATCCATCCTGTGGCTCTTTCCTCTTCTTCAACACAGCTGTAATGCAGGAGTTTTTAATTTTCTGGGTTTCATTCAATAAGCACACTAGGGTTTATACCGAGCTTATCCATACAGCTCTGTGCACAGCTACAGGCTTCTGATTTTTCCTTCCCCTTCAAATGTTTCAGTTTTATTACGGTTTCTGAGGGAGAGCGCCATGGCCAGTGAGGCCACCAGGTGGTGTTCTTGGCACAGAAATGGGGGACTTGGGACGCCACTCTCTACTCGGGATTGAGCTCCGTGCAAAGGTTTGGGCTTGGCTGCAGCAGTAATTTACAAATGTTTGACACCAACAGCTGTTCCTCTACAGAATGCACAAACGTTTCCTGATTTTGAAATTAGTCCTGAAAAAAACATTTTAAATACAGACATCTTCTTTCAGTGTCTCTCAAAGGGGAAAAAAAGACCAGTTTTGAAATGGGAATCTTCTTGACACCCCCTCAGCAAAGAGTGTGGTCCAGAGGATGGCTCTGATGATGCCTCGACTTCTGCACAAGAGAGGTGTGGGAGATCAGTTGCTATAGCATAGCTTTTCTTACAGGTACCATAGCTACCATGGGCAGTGGGTGTGGAAATTTGGTATTTTTGTTTTAAATCTCCCCAGGGGAAAAATGCAAAGATGTCTTCCTTCTGCCTGCTTCCCTGGGGAAACTCTCTAGTATTCTGGTCTCAAGAGTCTGCCCCGGGGGAGCTTACACAGTGCCTGTCCTGGTGGGGAGCTCCCAGCAGGGATGGCCCTGCGCCAGTGGTCAGTTAGAGCCCTTGGCTGCCTTCTGTGAGACCTGGGCTGACACCTCAAATGTGGTTGCCTTAAGGCTTTCCTACTGGAAACCTCTACAGCCCTGTTTTTCTGGAATGGTTTCCTGTTGCAAACTCTGCCTGCAGAAGTAACCCTTTGGCAGCAAATGGCACCCTGTGTTTTTCACAATTTGAAGACTTGGCTATTTTGGCCATTATTTTGCCCTCACCTTCCATTCAGCTTGTCTGATTTAGAGATTAAATCCAAGACTTGTGCCTATTGCTGAAATGAGTAGAACTATTGCCAGTGATGTGCCATCTGATGCTGTCAGATACAAAGAAGGATCCAGAGTTGAGCAGGTGACAGTCTTCTAAATTATGTCCCCAAGTGATAAACAGATTGAGGGTGGATGGAGATGCTGGAGATAAAATGTGTTGTTTTGTTCTGTCTTACTGAGCAATGTGGGCTGTTTTCTTTTATCTGAGTCAGAGCTGAGGAGCTTTATTCCTGTGCTATACCAAGGCTAACGGATGCTACTGGAGCTCAAACACTGGTCCTGGACCAGCCATTCTGTAGCAGCTGAAACTGCTTTGATAGGCAGGAATCAGCTGAAATTCGGGCTTGTTGCCAGGCAGAGTATCAAAGGAGGACTCGGGACCTCAGCAACCTCCCTTTTCTCAGCCTTTTTTTTCCTTTTTTTTTTCTGATATTTTACTTCTCCTAGGAGGAAGTACTGAATTTTTATAGCACTTTGCTTTTTCAAGTTCCTCTCAAGCTACTCAGCTTCTTCTCATGGCCTCCAGCATCCTCACGAGAAGGTGAGGCACCTGGCAGAGTAAAGGCTTTTGAAGTGTGGTGAGCAGTTCTCTTCCTGCTGGCAGCCCAGTACATAGTTACTATCTTTCATTTTGGGCATGGAACAGGTGTTGCAACAGCACTCTCCAAATTACTGCAGGAAGCAGTATATTTAAAAAAATACCTATATTAAAAATAATTATAATAATTAAAAAAATAATAATATGTCCCTATATTAGAAAAAAAAAGATCACTGGTGTTACTGTTTGTGTTGGTTTGAAAGTAAAACCAGTGCGAGACTCCAAGTCAGTAATACAATTTAATAGGAGAAAAGAGAAACAATAAAATACATGCAATAATATGAAAGAAACAACCACCAACACAGTCAGAAATACAACCTGACACCCTGTCAGTCAGGGTGTTGGTAGACGTCCGTATAAATGGTGGCTGCAGTCCTCCTGGATGAAGGATGTGGTTCTGTTGAAGCAGTGCTCCTCTAGAAGGTGCAGTTTTCCTCCGAAGATCCAGCGATGATGTGGAAAAGGTCCGACTTTCCTCTGGGATCCAGTAGAAAGGTCTGCCCTCAGGTCCCAAACTCCAGTTTTTTATCTAGGTAGGAAAGGCTTGGCTCCTGCCCCCGGTTGGGGCATCTCCCAATGTAATCTTATCAGCCACACAATAGGACTTAATGGCCCATTAACGGAATATATCTTCTGGAGGAAGGATGGGTTGTGAAAAGATAACAATGATCATCCCCTGATCTTATCAGATGGCACATCAGCAGAGGATATCTCCCACAGAGATAAGGATCACCACCCCTCCCACATTTTAACAGATGGTGATAGAATACACATTTTTGCATTGTACCCCAGGACATAATCCACCCCTTATTCTATTACCATCTACATCACACCCAAACCAATACCCTCTTACAGATATATAATACAAAATGAAACCTTACATACAGTTCTCACTAAAAATTAGGTCTCTTTGCGGTACACAACGGGTTTCCCCATCTTTCTGCATTACCCACCAAGTGCAACCAGGTCCTTGAGCAAAAACAATCCCACGGATTGGTTTGCCTTTGCCTGTGGTGGGATTAATCCAAACAGTCTTTCCTAAAATACCTTTCATGTGTACCACAGGGACCTTGTCCCCATCCACTGTGTGCAGGGGTTCAGAGTGGGCAGGACCGGCTCGATTGATGGACCCTCGGGTGTTAACCATACAGGTGGCTTTGGCCAAGTTCATTTCCCAATTTCTGAAGGTTCCACCACCAAGTGCTTTCAAAGTAGTCTTAAGGAGTCCATTACACCGTTCAACTTTCCCAGCAGCTGGTGCATGGTAAGGGATGTGATATATCCATTCAATACCATGTTCTTTGGCCCAGGTGTTGATAAGGCCGTTCTTGAAATGGGTTCCGTTGTCTGATTCAATTCTCTCAGGGGTACCATGCCTCCAAAGGACTTGTTTTTCTAGGCCCAAGATGGTGTTCCGGGCAGTGGCATGAGGCACAGGGTAGGTCTCTAACCATCCTGTAGTTGCTTCCACCATGGTCAGTACATAGCGTTTGCCCTGGCGAGTTTGGGGAAGGGTGATGTAGTCAATTTGCCAGGCTTCCCCATACCTGTACTTCAACCATCGTCCACCGTACCACAGAGGCTTCACCCGCTTGGCCTGTTTGATTGCGGCACAGGTCTCGCAGTCATGGATGACTTGTGAGATGCTGTCCATGGTAAGGTCCACCCCTCGGTCATGGGCCCATCGGTACGTTGCATCTCTCCCCTGATGACCAGAGGCATCATGGGCCCAACGAGCTAGGAATGATTCTCCCTTGTGCTGCCAGTCTAGATCCACCTGTGATACTTTCACTTTGGCAGCTCGGTCCACCTGCTCGTTGTTGTGATGTTCTTCATTAGCCCGGCTTTTGGGTACATGTGCATCCACATGTCGAACCGTTATGGTCAATTTCTCTACTCGGGCAGCAATGTCCTGCCAAATCTCAGCTGCCCAGATGGGTTTCCCTCTGCGTTGCCAGTTGGCCTTTTTCCAGCGATCCAGCCATCCCCACAGAGCATTAGCTACCATCCATGAGTCAGTGTAGAGATAGAGCCTTGGCCACTTCTCTCGTTCAGCAATATCCAAAGCCAACTGGACGGCTTTTTAGCTCTGCGACCTGACTTGATCCACCTTGTTCCTCGGTAGCTTGTGCAACTTGTGTGGGGCTCCATACTGCAGCTTTCCATTCCCGGTTAGTGCCTACAATTCGGCAGGAACCATCAGTGAAGAGGGCATATCGTCTTTCAGTCTCCGGTAGCTCATTAGATGGTGGGGCTTCCTCAGCATGTGCCACTTGCTCCTCTTCTTCTTCAGAAGACAATCCAAAAGTCTCACCTTCAGGCCAGTTTGTAATTATTTCCAGAATCCCAGGGTGATTTGGATTCCCAATACGGGCGTGCTGAGTGATGAGAGCAATCCACTTGCTCCATGTGGTGTCAGTGGCGTGATGTGTGGAAGGCACCTTTCCCTTGAACATCCAGCCCAGCACTGGTAGTCGGGGTGCCAGGAGGAGTTGTGTTTCTGTGCCAATCACCTCTGAGGCCGCTTGAACTCCTTCATAGGCGGCCAAGATCTCCTTCTCTGTGGGAGTGTAGTTGGCTTCAGATCCTTTGTAGCTTCTGCTCCAGAATCCCAGTGGTCGACCCCGAGTCTCACCAGGCACCTTCTGCCACAGGCTCCAAGACAAACCATGGTTCCCGGCTGCAGAGTAGAGCACATTCTTCACATCTGGTCCCGTCCTGACTGGGCCAAGGGCTACTGCATGAGCAATCTCTTGCTTGATCTGGGCGAAGGCTTGCTGCTGCTCAGGGCCCCAGTGGAAATCGTTCTTCTTGCGGGTGACCAGGTAAAGAGGGCTCACAATCTGACTGTACTCAGGAATGTGCATTCTCCAAAAGCCTATGGCACCTAGGAAAGCTTGTGTTTCCTTCTTGTTGGTAGGTGGAGACATAGCGGTGATCTTATTAATTACCTCTGTTGGGATCTGACGACGTCCATCTTGCCACTTGACTCCTAGAAACTGAATTTCCTGAGCCGGTCCCTTAACTTTACTTCGCTTAATGGCAAAACCAGCTTTCAGCAGAATCTGGATAATCTTCTCTCCTTTCTTGAAGACTTCCCCTGCTGTGCTGCCCCATACAATGATGTCATCGATATACTGTAGATGTTCGGGGGCCTCACCCTTTTCCAGTGCAGCCTGGATCAGTCCATGACAGATGGTGGGACTGTGCTTCCACCCCTGGGGCAGACGATTCCAGGTGTACTGCACGCCCCTCCAGGTGAAAGCAAACTGAGGCCTGCATTCTGCTGCCAGAGGAATGGAGAAAAATGCATTGGCGATATCGATAGTGGCATACCACTTTGCTGCCTTGGACTCCAGCTCATACTGGAGTTCCAGCATGTCTGGCACAGCAGCGCTCAGCAGTGGAGTCACCTCATTCAATGCACGAATAGTCTACGGTCAATCTCCATTCTCCTTCTGATTTACGCACAGGCCAGATGGGGCTGTTGAAGGGTGAGTGGGTTTTGCTGACCACCCCTTGGCTCTCCAGCTCACGGATCATTTCATGGATGGGAATCACTGAGTCTCTGTCAGTACGGTATTGCCGATGGTGTACTGTTGTTCTGGCGATTGGTACCTGTTGCTCTTCAACTCTCAGTAGTCCCACAGCAGAGGGGTCATCTGCAAGACCAGGCAAGGTGCTCAGTTTTCTAATGTCGTCTGTCTCTACAGCAGCTATCCTAAAAGCCCAGCGATATCCTTTTGGGTCTTTGAAGCATCCATTTCTAAGATAGTCTATGCCAAGGATGCATGGGGCCTCTGGGCCAGTCACGATGGGGTATTTCTGCCACCTGTTCCCAGTTAAACTAACTTCGGCCTCCACTACAGTCAGCTGCTGGGATCCTCCTGTTACCCCAAAAATAGAGATGGATTCTTCTCCTACATACTTTGATGGCATCAGAGTACACTGGGCGCCGGTGTCAACCAAAGCCTTATGTTTTTGTGGGTCAGATGTGCCAGACCAGTGGATCCACACAATCCAATAGATCCGATTATCCCTCTCCTCTACCTGGCTAGAGGCAGGGCTCCTCTATTCCTGATCCTGGTACATGTTGCTCTCTCCCTGTAAATAGGTTCTTGAGGTTCCTTCAAGAGGATCAGTCATATCATCATTCTGATACTGTCTGGAGTTCTGTTCACGAGAGACTGGAGCAGCATTGACTCTAGATGAGCTTCTTGGGGTAGGTGTCCCTCTTTTCAGCTCACGTACCTGGGCTGCTAAGGAGGAGGTGGGTTTTCCATCCCACTTCCTCATGTCTTCTCCATGCTCCTGAAGGAAAAAACAGAGGTTACCTCGTAGAGTGTGTCCTCTCTCCCTGCCTGAGGAACGCTGGCTCCTAATGGCAGAAACTCTTGTTGGTTCTGGAGAGATCTGGTAGTTGTTTTCCTTAAGTTCTTTTTTTAGTTTCTGATGGCCCTCTTCAATCAGGTTTCGGACTTGCTCCACCAGCCTTGTTTCCACGGATGAGACATGGGTACGAAATGGGGCTGTGACAGTGTCCTCATAAATTCTTAGGTTATTGGCCAAGACGCCTACCATGTCCTCACCTTCCCTCCACTGCAGCGTTGCCAGGTAATGGGAATACATCTCTGGTCCAAGCCGTGCAAATCTCAACCACATCTGTGACGTGCACTGGACACAGTCTGGGCTCTTAGGAAATCTCTCATCTTCTGAGAAAATGATCTCCAGCACGGCCAATTCCCTCAGGCATCGGATACCTTGTTCTATTGTGCTCCATTTTCCTTGGTGCACCTGGAGATCTTATTTACAAAGGTATCTGTCCTTCACACTTGTCAGCAGTCGCTGCCAGAGGCTGAGAGTTTCTTGGGTTCTCCCAATCCCCTGGTCAATGACCACATCCCGGGACAGAGATCCCAGTTGCCTGGCCTCACATCCATCCAGAATGGTGTCATTGGCTGCAGCGTCCCAGATGCGGAGCAGCCAGGTCAAGATGGACTCATTTGTCTGGCGGGTGAATTCCCTCCGCAGGTCACGCAGCTCACCCAGGGATAGAGACCGAGTGATGATTTCTGGCTCTGTAACTTCTGCTGGGTGCGAAGGTCCTGCCACGTCCTCGTCAGTCACTATGCGAACTGATTTGCTCTTTGATTTCTTCTTCTGAACAGGGGCAACTGCTACTGGTCTAGGCTGTTCTGGCTCAGTGATGGTTTGTGTGGAGATGCTGATGGTGCTTCTGTCTTTTTCCTCCTCTGTGGCAGTCTGCATAGACACGGACACTGTTGCTTTGCTTTTGGCTTTTTCCTCCTCTGTGGCAGTCTGCATAGACACGGACACTGTTGCTTTTTGTTTGATTCTTCTCCTCTTTGTGACATTCTGTGCAGACGTGGACGAAGTTGATTTGTTTCTTTTTTCCTCTTCCTCAAGAATACGCATCAATACGCCATGTAGTGTTTTGTTTCTAAGCATGTTGTAGGCTGTAAAGGCTGTGCAGAGGAGACAAAGCAGAACTTACAATAATATTATGCTGTCCTTAGCATCCAGCAGGAACTCAACATTTCCGAAAACTACTGTATCAGGCCGGAAAGATTGGAAAAAATCAGCCTTTACCCCTCCCCCCAAGCGCTGGGTGTGATTGTTAAAACCCCGGATGTAGCAACCTAGACTAGGACAAGCAAACAAAGTCGAGTATATATTCTGGATTATGTTCATTGCCTCAGAGGTTATCATGCAGTAGACATAATAGGCCAGTAAAGCAATTTTTATACCATATCCTGGTCTACACAGGAGCATCACAGCTGGCAGATAGTTCCCCATGTGTGGAAAAATATAGAGAGCAAGATATAAAACCCATGTAAGCATGTTGAGAATCATGGTGAAAACAAAATTGTAATACTGACTTTTCTCAGTACCCTTCGTGCCCCACATTGGGCGCCAATTAATGTGTTGGTTTGAAAGTAAAACCAGTGCGAGACTCCAAGTCAGTAATACAATTTAATAGGAGAAAAGAGAAACAATAAAATACATGCAATAATATGAAAGAAACAACCACCAACACAGTCAGAAATACAACCTGACACCCTGTCAGTCAGGGTGTTGGTAGACGTCCGTATAAATGGTGGCTGCAGTCCTCCTGGATGAAGGATGTGGTTCTGTTGAAGCAGTGCTCCTCTAGAAGGTGCAGTTTTCCTCCGAAGATCCAGCGATGATGTGGAAAAGGTCCGACTTTCCTCTGGGATCCAGTAGAAAGGTCTGCCCTCAGGTCCCAAACTCCAGTTTTTTATCTAGGTAGGAAAGGCTTGGCTCCTGCCCCCGGTTGGGGCATCTCCCAATGTAATCTTATCAGCCACACAATAGGACTTAATGGCCCATTAACGGAATATATCTTCTGGAGGAAGGATGGGTTGTGAAAAGATAACGATGATCATCCCCTGATCTTATCAGATGGCACATCAGCAGAGGATATCTCCCACAGAGATAAGGATCACCACCCCTCCCACATTTTAACAGATGGTGATAGAATACACATTTTTGCATTGTACCCCAGGACACTGTTGTAACAGGTGACACTAAAAAATGCAAATATGACATCAGAATGAAACACTGGATTGTCTGCATGCAGCCATCCTTGAATGGCTCATGACTCCTCTTAACTGATGAACAGCCAGGGTCTGGCAACAAATTTATTTATTTATTTCCAGAATGTAGCTGGGGCGCCTCAGTTATTTATATTGCCCTTGCAATGTCCAGTAAAACAATTGAAGCAACCTCTGGTTCCTGATTCTTTGGGCCATGTCAGGAATTGTGCTGGGTTATTTTTCTCAGGTTTTGATATCTGATCACCCAAGTCATGGATTCCAGCTATTCCATTGATGCTGTAGGGCAGCACTGAGGGACAAACTGCAGGTCCCTGTCCCACACTGAGTGCAGGACTTGTGCTCTTGAATCTGGGGTTTGAGCCTGTGTCAGAAATGGCCATCACTGGGCTTGGTGGAGTGCACTTTGCAAACATATAGATCTGATTTCAAGTCTGTTGAAATAAATCTGAATTTTTATGATGGGTGACAATTCATTCTCATTCTTGAGTTAAAAAGACCTTCCTCTAGGGATGTCCTAACAAATGGGCAGGACAAGAGAAGTAGGAGGTTGTTTCCTTCTGTTATTTGAGAAAAAGACTGTGGTGGGGTTGTTCACTTAATGAGCCCATTAGTACAGAAAGAGGGAAAAGACAAGGAAGTTGCCTAGAAGATGTTGTGGTGTGTGTGCTTGCAATACATTCTTTCATAAGAGGTCTCTCTGTTGCCTTCCAAAGCTCAGGGGAGATGAATTTGCTAATAAAAAGTTCAGCTATGAGGGAGCCCCTCTACAGATTATTATTATTATTATTATTATTATTATTATTTATAAAAAATGTTTTGGAGACATAAAATGCTGCTGGACTGGGCTAGGGAAAATGTGTTTTGTATTCTACTCTGATTTTTTTCTTTTCATAGACCATCTCTTTTAGTAACGTATACTGTTAGAATTGTTGGATTTCAAAATAAAATTGAATTGAAGTGATCATGCTTGGAAAGGAAATAGGTTATGGGATCTATAGACCCTCTCCTTCTTATAGTAGATAAAAACTTTCCAGTTCTTGGGGTTAAGTGTACTGTTCTGTTGCAACAACAATAACAACAACGATAATTAAAAAAAAATTGTCTTATTCCCAGAAACTTGAACTGCCAAAATGACAGTGGTGCTGTCTATGCAGCAGCTAAAACTTGTTTGGGTTGTATACAGTTCCAAATACACTGTTTGCTTTTTCAGCGCCTCTCTGCCTTGTGCTTTGTTGCTAGTTGCAGCCTGTGGCCAAAAACAGAACCCAAGACCCTCAATCATCAATATTTCTGGTGGAAACCCTGCACCAGAAGGGGGTCTGATATAGGAGTGAAGTCAGAGGCAGGGATGTGTGACCTGAGGTAGACCTGTAAGGCTCCTTATGGGTAGCTCTTTTTCTTACATGCTTGTCTCAAAAATAAGGGGTAAGCAAGCGGAGATAAAGTTTTATGAAGGCGCTAAATAAAATGGAAATTAATTTTCTTTATGTTTTCTCTTCTCACCTCTAGGTGGAAGTTGAAGCCCTTTCTGTGCTGGAATTGTCTGAAGGACAGAGTGCTGTGGGCACTATCTGACACTGGGGAGTGCTCATGCCCAGGCCCTGGGGGTGACCTGCTTCCCCTGTCAGAGGTGGTCACTGAGCTGGCAAGGAGGTTTGCTCGGGGGTAGCATTGCTTTCTCTTCTCTGGTGTGAGTTCTACAGTATTTTCTCTGTTTCCTTGGCATTGCTGGCTGTTTCTTAGTAAAAAGCACAAGATCTTGGGATTTCTAAACAGGGTGTTGTCTGAGAAAGCCTGTGGTGGGCATTAATAGCTGCCTATGGATGTGGGATACTGTGTGTGCACAGGTGAGGGATTACACCAGTGGAGTAGTGCCATAAGTAAAAGGACACTCAGGTACTGAAAAGGATCATAATTTCTCTAATTTGGTGTCCTGGACACTAAATGGGCTGACTTGAATTGTTGGCAAGTAACTTACTTTAAAATAGATTTCCTGTCTAAAACATACTTTCAACAAGAAATTATGCTCTGAAGATGCCCTTGAAAGAGTTGCAGAAGCTGTTCACATGCATAGCTTGAAGGAAAAAAAATACATGAAATGTAATATGCTTTGCACATGTCAAAGAAAAGAAATGGCCAGAACTCTATGAAACCAAGAAAAAAATATGTGTTTGCTCTATAAGTGGTGGCTGCCTGGTCTGAATGTTCAGAACGAGAGAATAAGGGTGAATTTTCTATATCTGCTGTGCAGATTTTGTCCAAAAAGAGGCCAATGCAGCCCCTGAAAGTTTCTTAGTAGCTGACAGGTGTCATGCGTGACACCTGTCTGTAAGCGGCCTTGGCAATTTGTTGAGCATTTGTGTACACACATAATCTATGAGCAAATAGGGGGTCTTTTCCTTTTGTTCACCACTGAAAGGTAGGTTTGATATCCAGCTTTATAGACCATGCATAGAATTCAGTTGTGTACAAGGAACATATTTTGGAGGGAAGCCTTTTGGAAAGACACTGGTTTTTTTCTAATGGAAGTGCATCCATGACTGTAGAGCTTTCGGCCTCAGCTTAATAAAGAATCGTGGGAATAAACAAATTTTGTTGCAGTCCATTACCTGGGGCCTGGTTACATCCTTGAAGGACACAGAGAATCTTCAGAAAACGAATCAGAGACTCCTGTGCTTTCTCAATGTTTACCCCTGCCCCTGTGTTGCAGACATTCCTTTGGGCCAGGTTTCTCCTGCAGTTTGTTTCCAACATAGAAAACCAGTACTGAGTCCATCACATTTCAAATCTGGGTGGATACTTAGTGGATACACTGTACCTTATACAAATTTCTTTCTTCTTTCTTTCTATTTTTTTTTAATGTTAGTTTTATAAATCCCCTGGAAAGAAAATCAAAAGAAAACACCCTAACAATAACCAACCCCCCCCCCCCCCCCCCCAAAATATTGAGATTAAGAAACTAACTGAAGGTGAAAAAAATCTCAACACATAGTTATGAGGCTTGAGATAATCCATACTCACAAGTTCACAAGTATAAAACTTTGGGATTCGGTCATCTATGTATGTTAAAAAAGGCTGCCAAGTAGCTTCTGTTAGAGAAACATCTGATTGCACAAGTCCAGAAAATGTCTGAATGAGACCAGTCTGTATTATCTAGGCATATTTAGGTTTGGGACTGCATCTGTCTTGCCATGAATGGAGCATAAATGGCAATATGGTTCTACTTGAAGCTCTAGAAATCCCTAAGGTTTATTTAGTTTTTAAAATTTGAGCTCTGAATTGATCTGCTCCCATTTGAAGAGACATCTGAGTTTACATATCTATTCTACATATCATATTCTTTCAGCTCTTAAAAATAATTTTAAAAAATGGGTTTGAAAGGGAATTATATATATAACATTTTGAAAAACCCTTTCTGAGTTGTTTCTGGTTTTGCACGATCCTATTTGTTAGCTAAGCACTTAAATTCTGATTGGGTTGACTCATAAGATGAAATTGTAGTATTTTATCCTGTATACCACTCGGATTATCTTTTATGAGATGGAATATCACACCTGCCAAAGTGTTAAACATAATATATTTTTATATGGCAGCTTTTATCTCAAAGCACTCCATGAAGCACTGCAATGGTGCTCGAAACTTCCAGATGATCGGGATAATTACTGCTGGGTGAGTCATGTTTTCAGAAATTATTAAGAATTTGGGATTCGGACCCAGAAGCCTGATCCTCCTCTTATGTTGTCCCCTGCAGTCAAGAAAATTTCTGGTGTATTGTAGGGAACAACTGCTTGGCTTGCATGGTTTAAATCAAATAAGGATCAAAGCACTTATGGTTATCTAGTAAACCAACAATTGATGAACATCAGTATTAGCAGCAAAACAGGTAAACCATGGGACTAGATACTTTCAAGATGCTAATTAGAGTCTGTAAGTGCCTAAACTTCTTCTTATAACTAACCTTCCTAACTTTCTGGCAATGCTCAACTGAGGTTTACCTGCTACTGTTACCATTTTTCTCCCCAGTCCTGTAAATTTTCATGCATATTTCACAGTTAATTCCAAGCTGATGCCTTTCCTCAACTCTCTACAGAATTCCCCATCCATTTCTGTTTGGGTATTCATCTGAGTGTTGTCTTGGGCAAACTCTGTGAACCCTTGTTAATTTTCCCCTGACAATGTGAATTTTGAGGTAGGCACTGTCTCAGTACCTCAGGGTTCTCAGGCCTTTACTTGCAAGCACTATTTACTCCTGCATCCCTTTCACATCATCCCTTGTTATCCCTCCACCTTGTTAGGTGCAGGTACCCCCATGCTGCTGTAATTTCTGCTCCTTCCTAAAATTGGAAGTAAAAAAGGATCTCTTGATGGAGAATTTTAAAGCACCTAAACACCTAGACACACCAAATCATGTCACTTTATAAAACTGAGACTCAGGATCCCAAGATCCTATTGAGAAAGCTGCTCACTGTGATTTTTTCTAAGTACTCTTTCGGCAAAGAGCACCTTGAGTTAAAAATGCTGTGAGCGCTTCAGCATACACATCAAATGTGCAGTTTCAGGTCTTGTAAACTCAGCTGGAGGATAATCCACCCACTTTACATGTTGGATCCTAGAGCATTTTACAAAGGAATGTAAAGAGGTTGCCCTCAGAAGACAGGCAGCTCAGCCTGGCCAGCTGTGCATTGTTCTGTGGCTGGAGCTGGGGAAGGAGCTTCCTCACTGCAAACAATGATTCATGGAAACCACTGTTTCAGGTGGCAGAATAACCACTAATGCACACAGGGAGCCTTGGCCCACGTTCCAGAAGAGATAAATTCCTCATGCTAATGCCCAGTTAGTGGGTTACATGTCCTTGCAATCTTCCTCAGGGCAACACAGAACTGTGAGATGGCTTCCTTACAAAACCATTCAGGCTCAGGCACAGTGTTACTGAAGCCTGAGGAACAACCAGGTCCCCAGGCAGCAGCACTGTTCTTACAATTGCTGTCTCCTGCCGTATCTTTTGAGAGAGAAGTTAGTGTTTGCAGATTGCCTGTACAGGTATTCTTGTCTGCATTTTCCTTTCTAGATAGCATGAAGGACACTCTCCCTGCTCTGGCTGATGATGCCCTGCCAGAAAAAGCACTGAGCTTTGCAACTTCTCGGGAATATGGAAATAAACAAAATGAGTAGCATAAAAAATGAATTTCCTTTGAAATTCAAATGTCACAGAAATAAGCACATCTGATATATGTCAACTTGCCATGCAGAATTGTTTTCTGACAGGATCCATGGGCCCTTGCATGGAAATTAAATAATAAAAAATATCCATTAAATACACCCAGTATTGATAAAGCCATTTAGACACTAGTTCAATACATATTAGGCCATTCTTCTGAGAGTATTTGTTCCACTAATAAATATGCCTCAAACTCTTTAATTCTTGTGGTACAAGTCAGGCCTTCTAAGTTATCTATTGTCCTTGAAGATACTTAGAATTTTGCTTGTGCTTGAGTGAATGTTCCATTGAATTCAATGCCTGGGATGATGATAAGAGTTCTTAATACCTTTACAAAGAAACTAATAATCATCCAGTTACTGTGGTTCAGAGAGCTAAGGCTGGCTATATTTATCCTGCAATAAACTTCTTGGGGCCTATGTAGTTGTGATAAGGCCCTTCCTTAATGGGTTTTCCTGATGTCTCTTCTGAGCTTGGGAGGAAGCTGCAGGGGATGAGGCACCTCCCTGGTGTATGCATTTCAACATCCTGCCTTGGACATGTGGCCTCCCCCATGATGGGAGCTATTTGTACATTGTCTTCCATTAATTTTTCTAATTGCATGGGGAAGTTCACAGCTTTGCTTCTTTCTTGGAAAAAAATGAAGTTGAGATTATGGAGAATGGCAAAGGAGCTGTTTTCTTCCAGACTTAGCAACACAGTTATGCAAAGTTCTCCATGCCCACCTCTTTCCTCCACATCTTGCTCTCCTTCTGCTGTGGGGTTTGTGGCATATGGCCTGCTTGTGCAGCCTTCCGGGGGGCACTGTAATCACATGCTGCAGGCAGGGGTGTCACACACCATTGATGCTGCTTCTTGGGAAATGCAAACAACTCACTGGCTAACTCTCTTGTACAGCAAAACCCCAGGAAAACTGTACATGGATGTGGAGAAGGAATACTAATTTGTGAGATACACACAGAGCCAGAAAGCAGACAACCTGTTTTCTCTAGGTTAAGTGGGTGATGACCTGTATGTTTGCCCCAAACTTGAACTGAGCCTAAACATGAAGGGACAGAGCAGTTTGAGTATTTTCCAGCCTTTTTGCTGATAAGCTGCTTTGCTAAGTTGCTCTGCAATCTCCAGCCAAAGTTAATAATAATTAAGGGACTAATCTAGAAGCTGATGGAAATCAATGAACACTTTCTGTGACTAACAGAAGACTTAATCTACTTTTTCACTCACCAAGAGCCCAGCAGAAGTAGGATGTGTGTTTGTGCTTGATGGAGACATTACCTCTGGGATGCCTGGTATCATCCCAACCCAAGCAAAAGCCATCTCTTCCCATCTTTCTGCTTTCAGGACCTAACCAAGCTGGCCTTGTGATTTTGTCCCTTTAATACAGGCTGGGGCATTTTTCAGAGCAGTGACAGCATGCTTTCCTTGAGGCTGAAGTCAGTATGTGCTTTCATCCCAGACTTGCTTCTGGGGCTGCTAAAAGATTTTAAGCAGATCAGCCTAGGAAAAAAACCCCAACCAATCCATTATACCTATGCTGTAAGGTGAAAATTTGGTCTGAGCACTGATTGGAGTACATTATTTGCTCACTGTATCTCCAGCTCAAAGCATGTACTCTTCAAGGAGGAAGAGCCAGATGTGGGGTTAGGCTACTCCTGTACCTGGTATGGCTTAGTCACTTTGACCAATTTTTCTACTCACTGGGACTGTTTCACGGGTGGGTGAAAGTAGTGCAATCCCCTTGCCTCACCTGGACAGAGGTGAGCAGAGCCAAAAATCCTCAGTAAAAGGAGTGGCAGACCTGCAGGACCAGAGAAGCATCCCTGCAGATGGAGGCTCCTATAAATCTGCCATATCTCTGTCTCTTGGGATGTTTAGCCATGACATCACACATTGTGAGGGCTTCTGTCTGCAGAGAGGCCACTGTCCTGTCCATTGACAGAGCAATTTAACTTAGGAAATTAGGGAAATCTGTAATTTGATGGGTAGCTTACTTGATCCGTTAAAATGAATGCTTGCAGTGCATACAATTGTGACAGCTATAGCCGGTCTATAGCTGTACAAAATATTTGGCCATGACAAACACTTATTCAACCAGCCTAGCTCGTTACAGAATAGGAAGTCCCCAGGCATGTTACTGATAGGTTACTGATAGGTTGAACTCAAGTTCAAACAGGGGACCCCAACCAATCGCTTTGTACTAGGAATGCACTCGTATCATTGGCCAGTGAGCTGGGCGGTGCTAAGACCTTTGTCCAATCATCTGTGTATGAGCAGAAAATTCAAAGCCCTAATAAAAGGAGGCGTGCCTCAATAAGCTTGGGTTGTTGCTGCATGAACTTCGGTATATGTATTCCTGTGTCCACCATCAGAGTCAAACAATGACTTGAATTTTGACCTTAATATAAATGACAACTTATTACAATGTGTGTCATGCTGGAAAGTATATCTGAGCTGGAAATGCTCCTTCACAATCACTTCTTCTGGGATACAAGGATTTTCAAAATACTCTTTTCATGGCAGTCAATACCCTATTAAGGTGATAGCAAACCTTTGTGTCTGTAATTTAGCATCAAGTCTGAAGTGGGTAATAAATTTACTTACCTAATGATATAATCAATAAGCACAGAAATGGTGCAAGGGAAAGCCTGTGTTTTTCTGCTTGCTGCTGGCAAGACAAGCAGCAATGTAAAAAAAAAAAAAAAAAATCACATCTCTCTTAGGAAAGCCACCAAAGTGTTTTGGAGGGCAGAGTTATATCTCCAATTGGCAGAATCTACCATTGGCAGTATACTACATTGGATTTCTTATGATATTTTTGTAAGATAGATATATAAAAATAGATACATGTTTTTTTTCTCCAACCTACTATTTCTGTTGTCAGTGAGAAACCTGCAGGAAGCTCTCATCTGGCTTTCTCAATGTTGAGAATCTTCCCTGTAGTAGCTAAGTCAGAAATCAGGGCTTTTACTTTATTCCTATCATTTTATCACCGTTATTTTCCTGTCTTGCCAATTGATTAGTGCCCCCACTTTCCATTGCTGCCACTTCTATGCCCAGGGAAGTGTGTGAGCTCATAATTCCCACAATATCACATCACAATAGCTGCAGTGCCTCTAGCCCATGCAGAGAAAATCCAGTCTGCTGCATTTGTCCATGTTCAAATTAAATCAGTGGAGAAGCAGATGAGATTTTGAGAATTCCAGGAAAAGCCCAGACCTTTGATACTGAGTACCTGTCCTCCCATGAGTGACTCTCTCGGTCAGAATGGTTCTGATGTGGCTGATTTGACTACACCGAGTGCTTGCACTGTTTTGAAACATCTTTTGCTAAGCAAACTTAAATTAAAACAGCTTAAACAGGTGCAGCTCTTTATCTTGGGAGTTACAATAGCGCAATTAGCCTGATCTGAGCTGGATTTGGGTACATTATAAACTCTGTGGTGGGTCATGCCTAAGTTTCACTCTCTTTTGTCTCAGTTCAAAGCAGAAATATGCTATTGAAATATCGCCATCATCTATCTTCTCCAAGGGCATCATAAGACTTGAATTAACTTTTTGGAGGCATCAGTTACAATTACCTTTACCCCAGCAGAAAGGAAGGTTGGCTGTAGCATCAATCGTGCTGGTGATCCAGTCTTCCAAAAGCCAACAGGCATCTGACCGGCTGATCCTCCTGAGATACTGACTACTGAATTGGACTCTGACTGTCTGAAAACTAACAGCAGGGAAAGAATGTCAAAAACGTATGGGTATTAGCAAGAAGAAGTAATATTGCTTCAGTATCAGATCTTCACAAAAGAGGTGGCAAAAATAGAAGATTCCATGTTTTGTTCCTTCCAGACTGAGTTGGGGGGCTTAGCAATGAATGGGGGGCTTAACAGTGAAAGAAGAAAACATTTGTCTGGGGTGCAGGCAGTCACCTGCAGTCTGCTTTGCACATCTTCCTAATCTCCTTTGTGGTTCCCTGTTAGCTATTGTGTTAGCCGTCATTCCTTTCTGAATAAACTTGGTCAAGCCTGCAGCTATATTTATAACAGTGCCTCAAGGTACCCAGTTGGAAGCTGCCTGTTTGCCTCGTGTTAATGGAAGTCAGGCCCAATTATATGCATGTGGGGGATAAGTTGTTTTGTCTTGCTCATAATGAATTCTGACCTTTCCCAGGATCTGTCTTGTCTGTTTATTCAATAACACACTACCCATCACACTAAGGAGAGAAATGGAAAAATCCCCAGCCCAGCACAATGGCAGCCATCTGCCTTCTGTTTAAGCAGCTAATGATAATAAAACACAGGTATGAAGCAAGCAGATGTGACTGTATAAGTGGGAAGCTTTGATCCTTTGGCAGAAGGAGCATTTTAGCTGCAGTATTGGATTGAAATTCTCTCACATTCAGCCTGGAGAAGCAGCTGTGGGCATGGGGTGCTTTTGTGCTGGTCACAGTGATCTTTCTCTGTAGGGACCAGTCTCTGAGAAGAGCCCATACTCCTGGGCCAGTGTAGTATGGTTGTGGGTGGGAATGTCCCTGTACTGTTTGTGCCTTGGGGCTGCAGTGCCAACAGGGGAACTGGATTTCTGCATGACAATTTTGCAAGGGAAGTGTCATGGCAATTCAAAAGTTGTGTTCTTGGGTAGGATGTGAGTGCGTAAACTACACAGTCTTTTGAAATTTTTACCCCTAATCTTTGTCCATGGTATCTCTAAGCCCATTTCCTCTCTTGTTTTAATTCGTGTGTGTGTGTGTGTGTGTGTGTGTGTGTGCATGAAGATGAGGCAGCTGCCAGCTGCTAAATTACTGGAACAAAGCTAAGTATTCTAAAGCATTTTATATAACACTTATTCCCGTCCTTTTGATGAATTATTCATTAATGTTTCTATTTGAGATAACTATTACAAAGGCTATAACCTTTTTAATTATTTGAATGAACACAAAATGTTTAAAAGAAAAAATTTGAAATTACCTAATTCATGACCATTAAAAGAGGTGCTGTTCTCACCAAGCTGTTTATGCGTGCATTAAACAGCAAAATCATGTTTACAACAAGGGCTGCAGAGCAACACAATCTCCCTAAATGTTTGTTTAAGAAGCTGATGCATTTTTATTGATGTTTAGGAAAAACCTCCATTGTTTTTCTTGGCTGCTCCTGGATCTGCCAGGCACAACTCTGAACAAACCAGTGCAGTTAAACCACCAGGGAAGCTCTGAAGCCTGTTCCAATGTGTGACCATCAGAGGCTGTGTTTAGTTTCTGTTGTTTCCCCCTTCCTTGCCCTTCAACCCCAGGAGTAAAAGTTTGCCCTGTGGAAGGCAGTGATGATATGTTATGCCCAAAAAATCCTGTGAGTGGGAAGGGGCTGGCACAGCCCTGCAGGCTGTAGCAGGGAGTGAAAAGGGACTGACAAAACACAAAAAAGGAGAGAGGGGAGAAAAAATGGGTCAAGAGGAAGAGTAAAGTAGCTTTGGTCATCAAGAGCATGCTGCAGCCTTCTTCCATTGCCCTAGGTGAAACATGGTGCATGCAGAGTTCTTGAGGTGCAAGACTGGTCCAGTGATGCCACCCATGGCCAAAAAGCCATGAGCCTCTAAGGGAGGCTGATTTGCTCTACTTGTAATATCTGTAGTCACCAAGAATATAAACTCTGCTCTGTTAAATCTGGGCTGGGCCACTTTATTGTTTTTTTGTTTGTTTTGTGTAATGGCTTTTCTGCCCTATGGGAATCTCAGGGAGAACACAGCAACTTGCTTTAAACACAGTTTTCCCTATGGTGTGATTTCCTGACAGTTCAGTTTTAATTTTGCTGTAGATCTTAATGGTTAGAAATGTTTTGAAACATTCATGCCCTAGCCAGTTGGAAAAATGTGACATGGTGGTGTTACTTTTCAAAACCTTGAATTTTGTCTTCCTTTCCAGTAAGTTTCTCAGTTAACATCAGCTCTGATTAATATATTGGAAGGACAGAAGGGCCATTGCATTGCCTAAAATAAGCTAAATTTCAATTTAATATTATTTGAATTAATTTTTTATAAATACTGAAGCCTTAGTATGGCAACATCATTTTTCCAAAACTAGAATTTGAAGAATTCTTACAAATTCTCACAGACAAACCCTGTATACATCAGGTGTTTTTATCACTTCATAGAAAATGCTGCTACTAAACTGTCAGTAAATAATTAATATGAGTTTGGCATGAAAGCTAGCAATTTGATGGATTGCTTGTAAACTTGCCTCAACTGTGCAATAATAACAGATATATATGTTACTGGTACAACATCCCTCTAGAAGATCAATAGATGAGTTTAACAATGCCTGGAGGGCAGTGTGATGGCATTTCCCCTCAAGCTGCAATGAAAGGGCACCATCAACAAACTCTCTGGGTAAAACTTCACAGGCACGATTCATGTTCCTAGGGATTAGCCGTGGGAGCACTGGGTGCTTGCTCAGGCAGTAGCTAGCTCTGAAGGGATCAGACTCAGGAAAACACCTTCCTCTTCTGCCTTCTTAAGCCTGACAGTTGTGTCACTCTTAACTGACAGCAGTTGAAGTTTCCTGATGCAACAGGATGCCGTGGGGAGGAGGAAGTTTCACTTTGTGGAAGGGTCCTGTAAAGAAGTACTAGCCTGCCGTCGCCTTTTTATTTTGTCTTTTTCTTTTTTTTCTTTCTTTCTTTTTTTTTTTTGGTAGAACAGTTATTGAAAGTACATTATTAAAAAATAGTGATTCGTTGCACATTTTTGTCTCTGCTCGATTGAAACCTTCCATGTATGCCTTTCAGCGCCTTTTATTTACTCAAAAAAATGGGAGCAACTGACAGTTAAAACCAAGCACATGCACTTCTTGTTTCCAAATGGAAACGTTTCAGCCTAAACTCAAAGCATTTCTGGAATTCTATGCTTCACTACATTACAGCCATCATAGCTCCAAACCCCTCCCCAGTGCCACAGTTATTCTCTGGCTCCCAAAGCTGCTGTGTAATTGCTATCATCTTAAGTCCCTTTAGAGCAGCAAGAGATACTGTAGAGAACATTGGGAGCTGTAGCTTGATCCAGCCAGCATAGGCTCTGGGGAAAAATAGAGGTGCAAAACATATAAAACACAGTTTCTCCTAGGCATCACTTGGTATTTCAGGTGGTGGTTTAAAAAAGTAAAAAGGGATATTTTCTTGGAATTTTTTTCCTTTGGTTTTTGTTTGTTTGTTTGAGGTTTGATTTTTTTTTTTTAGCTAGTGGTTTTGTTAATTTATCTCCATGTGTGTGGTTTTATATGGATGTATTTGTGGAGAACTACCTTAATTAAGACATAAAAATATACATGTAGAACATTGCATGTGTCAAAGGATGACAAAGATACAGGGGAAAAATGGGGAATTATTATCTTCCACCTTGATTCAGTACAACCTTCCTCTGATGAAGGCTCCAGAAAGCTCTACAGAAGAAGAAAGAGCAAAAATGAGGAAATATAACAAATATCTTGGATGTATAGAGTTTTTTGGTTCCACTTTTGTCTGAGCATGATTAAACCTATTTCCTAGAGGTTAGACAGAGCAATTTCTATCCTTCCTTCATCTCTTCATGTGAGGTAGACAAGAAGGAATAAAAGAATCTTCCACCCTGCATGCAGGGAAGGATTAATTTTGATCTTTTGTAATATAGAGGGGTTGACCCTATACTTCCATGTGGCCCAAGGAAGGGATTGAGACCTGCGATAATCCAAGTTTGTTCCTAGCTCTTTCAGAAGGGGATATCAGGCAAACTCATTTGATGTTTTCATGCCTCTGCAAAATGGGAAGATACATTATTTAGGATGAATAAAGATAATTTGTTAATATCTGAAAGGAGTTTAAGTTCTCTAGATGCAAAGTGTTGTAGGAAATGTAAGAAAAGTAGAAATGATACACTATTGTGCTTCAGTCAAATCTTTCTCTTTCACCCCTTCAATCAGCTTACTATTCTCTAAAATGCCAGTGAAATGTATAGTACTCTAACAACTTTAAGCCTGAGTGAAATTTTTTAATTGGGCTAAGTCAGTCTTGCAAATTGACCTGCGTTCTTTGGAACAGAATAGCCAGTGACAGACAGTGATGGAGTAGTGGGTGGCTGGTGCCCTTGGAGAAAGGAAAGTTTCTTAGAATAGTCAAAAAATTTTCTGGCTCATTATTCTCAGCTGGTAAGAATGGAAGTGAAACATTAGTGACAGGATTAACACAGTACATCCCTGCACAAATTTCTGCTTCCTAGCATTATTCCTGGTCAGTTTTCAGAGGCTTGGTTAAATACTGAAAGTTCCTGAGGAAGAAAGAAAATTAATAAAAGTCTTACTTCCCTCACATGCTCACTGCAAATGCTGAGCGTGTCTCTGTGCCTTGCAGAAGGGTGACAGATACAGCTCCCCATAGCAGCTCTGCATGGACAAGTGCAGTGTGTGTTCCTGTCAACAGCTCTGTAAATGATCTGTGGGAGCATCATAGGTGGCTGTGAACTGGCTTGCTGCTACTGGAGGAAACAAGCTGAAATAGCACATAGGCAGTGCCCTGATTCACAAATATTTCCTGCCTAGGCTAAGAACACGTCTACCTCCACCTTTACCTCTACAAGGAGTTGATTTCTCTTCTGTCTACTCTCTCTCGCCTGTAGAAGTGCCAGTCATTAGTAGCTCTCATTGTTCAGCTCCTGCTATTTGTTGCCATTGCTGTGATGCAGCAAACCCTGTGGATTTTTATACATATTCATATTCTGAGAATGCACTGTCACTTTCAGCTCAAGCTATTTCTGCATCTGTACATCCTCACAGTGTTTTCTGTGACTCCTCACTCACACCTGTTCCAAAGATAACAGGAGTCATGGTGAAGATATTCTTCAGTGAAGGGGAGGATTGTCTCAGTTTTCTCAATCTTCTCTTACACTGCAGTGCAAGAAATAGAGCCCCAAACCTGCAAAATTATGGTATTAAAGACACACCTCTACTAGGAGTGGCAGGTTCAGGGAAGGTGGGGGGTTCAAAACAAAAGGTTATTCCTGATGGCACAAACCTGTCTCTCTTTTGTGTCTTATGGCTTTTATTTTTTTTCTTCATTTTCTCTAACATGAGCCCATCTGACACACTAATGCACAGTGAACATCTTTGTTTTTGAGTACGTTTGCTCCAAACTAAGGTCCACTGCTGGATAGTTGCATTTTTGACCATTTTCCGTCAGGAATGGTTTCCCATTTTCACACTGCTGGTTATATTGAATATAGGGAGGTCATGATACAGCCCTGCAGTCTGGTATATAGGGAGTCTTTTTAATCTTTGCTTTGTGCCAGAAATGCAGATGAATGAAGTAATCTTCCATAAAAAAAGGCTTTAAGAAAAATCCTCACAACATTTAAATCTACCTGAATGTGTAAATGCACTGATGATCTGTCTAAATAGACATGAAACTGTACATTTGATGAATTTGATATACGGAGAATCTGCACATGATCTGAGCAAAATGTCCCTGATTTAATTCTGGTGTAATAAGGGGTACATAAAGAGGTAAGATTGTGCTGAGGAAAATGATGCTAGATGGTGGCTAGATAAATCAGTGAAATATCAAACTATGTGATCCTGTTTTATAAAAAAAATGTGTCCCTGACCACCTCCTGGGGGAATTGTTAGATTTAGGATATTGTGTTAACTAGACTTCTGGTCTGACCCAGTATCTTTATTCTTCTGTATTTAATAGCTTCAGCATAATTGTTTGCACTTCTTGTTTGAAGAAGACTTGCAGAGTGTGAGCAGTCTCAGGCAAACAAAATGTGTCTATAGCTCAAGGGCACAGTTGCATTGTTATGTTAAATCATCTCAAACAGGATGGGTAAATTTTTTTCCTTCCCATAGGTAAAAGGGAGGCACTCTTGAAGAAGACTCTGGCAGAACTACATAAAAGGAGTGGTATGAATTTCATTATGGAGATGATTCTTTGTCAGCTATGGAGGGCAACCAGACAGCTGCCTAAACATAGCTGTCTAAATTTTAAATCATAAATCTTAGGAGAGATGATTTTTCTTTTTTCTAGTGACATTTGTCAGCTGCTCTCTTTTAATGGCAGGGAAAGATCTAGCACTGGTCCAAGACCTAGGCTGTACCATGTTATAGATACAAGATGAAGAGTATGCCACTCAAATCATGCTTATCCTGTATGTATCTGGGAAGTATTTCTGGTAAGTTCTTGCATTATGTCAAGTATTGCTCTTGTCCCAGTGTTGAAATTTGCTGAACCGAAGTAAAGTATCCTTGGATATATCTCATCTGTAATGCCATCCAGTGAACATCAGTGAGAGGCTGATGGTTGTTTATCATCCCCTGGGACACGGCTCTGGCTAACTTATGTGTGGAGCTTTGACAGAAGAATAAGAATGCAACCCCATCAGCTTCGGTATGGAGGGGGAGAATTAAAAGATTGCCTCATCTGCCATGAGAAAACTTCTCTCTGACATCTGGGCTATTAAAGTCAATGACAGGTTTTACTGCAGTGTCCATCTCTTGGAGGGACATTGACAATTTGCTGCTTAAAACCCAAATCACAGAAGAGCACTTAGGTGACAACTGAGACCTTGGCATCAACAGCCTATATTGATAATATACAGCACAAACTCAACAGGAAAGGTGGAAAATGGCAGAAAGACATGCCTTGTTGGAGTAGGTCAACAAATAATGCTTCCTCCTCTGTTGTGCTCCAGGGAGAGAACCTTTTTGCTCAGTGCCTGCTAAAGACAAGGAGGTACCAGCTTTGATTCTGTTTTTATTTATTCCTGACAAACATGATTTATGAATTAGAATACTTGCTTCATTACTGAAAGGATCTATATCTGCTCAGCGCCCTGACACAATGATTTCCTTTAAGATTTTCTGCCTATGCACTTCCTAGCCCCATTTGTACACTGTCTTGTCAGCTCAATAAATCATTACAGACAAGTAAATCTTTCTCTTAACCTTCAGGGTTAATAGCATTGCTAACATTTTCTGAACATATAAGTCCCAGACTTTTAAAAATAAAGACATGTTACTTTGTTGTGCATCACAATAAATACAAAAGCCTACTGGTTCCCCTTTTGTGTCAAATTGGTAGTTTTTAACCCTTTGCATTGCACATAATGTCTTTTAAGTGCTCCATCAAAGCTTTGAAACTACTTTTGTAGTGCATGTTTGCATCATCATATTTGAATATTTTATCACTAAATACAGATATTGAACAGTGTATTAAGCTTCTTAGCAATTTCTCTAACAGTAAAAAAAAAAAAAAGAAAAAGAAGTCTGTATAGCAGACTAGCAGAGTAATTTGGTATACAGTAACATGGCATTCAAATTACTTCAGTTTTATCATAGTTCTTTTGCCAAAAAGCTACAGGTCTCTAACATGATTACATTAATTCGTCTTAGAATAAGAAAATAAAGCTTAGAGCTTAATGGAGATTCATATGGAATGAAAATGGAAGTCAAACTGGACTGAAGAAAAATTGCAGCAGAGACAAAAATAATTCTGTTTGGGAAAAAAGAAACCCAAGAATAAATAACCTTTAAATAACCTTTTCAATATTTCTCAAAGAAAAATTATATTTTGGCGTTTTGAAGGATTTCTTTTCTTCCATAATGCTTGAGTGCTCATACCGTGCTGTGACAGGATTCTATTTTCCTAGCTCACTGAAAGGTAGCCGCAACTTTCCTCCTCTGTCCAGAGAAAAGATAACTTGTTTAAATTTTTTTCCTATGACCATTTAACAAATATGCAAGACAAATCTCTCTTGTCCACCTTTCACAGTGATGTCTCACCCCTCCCTTAACAGTTTTATGTTTCCTTTAATGTCTATGAGTAGCCAGCTAACCAAGCTGTGACATGAGTCTGTGACATGAATTTATTTATGGAGACAGGAGCAAGTCAGGAATACAGACAGTCCTTGAGCATTAGTGCTTTATCAGAAAGTCAACCATAAGTTTATCCCTGACAGTAAGTTGAAGTAAGGCCTTTGGTGTGTTGATTACCTCTTCCTTTTTGTTAGGGATTCTTTTGCAGCTTTCTAGGCTCAGATGGCCCACACAGAGATTAACTACTGCAGCAGTTTTCCTTTACAGCAGTAAGTCCTTTCTACTAGAAATCTGTGGGGACAGGATGGCTGCATAGCTAACCAGGGGTCAGATTCTGATGTGCTTTGAAGGTGTGAGGACTTAGGTTGAGGTGATTTAATTAATATCCCTGGCTTGCTCCAGTAACAAGGTACCTCATATTGTGAGCACAGGTCACTCATAACAAGAGCAGTTGCTATAATTAGTTGTCATCATTCTGAAATATAACCACTTAAAAAAAGCTCTCCAGGCAGGATTTTTTTCCTTTCTTTTCTCCTTCTTTTTTGGCCTCACAGATGAATAGGTCTTCCTAATTTTGAAATACATCAAAAGACTGTCAAGTTATGTTACACAAGGTAATGCAGCACATCTCTGATCATACTGGTCTTTCCTAGCAGTGAATCTTTCAACTCAGTGCATTTTAAAGACTGTGGCACATCACTTTATCTTTCCTCTTTCAAGGTATCCCACCCATATTAATGTTTCCTGGAACTTCATTTGTATCCAATTTCCTCTTCATATCTTGGTCTAAATAGTTGTCATGTAGCTGCCATTCACAGGACTTTTATTCTTTTCTGGATTTTCCAGTGTTGGGTGTGCCAATGCTTACATTTTAGGAGTAAAACTTGCCCCCATGGTGTCCACAGACGTTGTGGAAATGAGTTTGATATAATTCGTCTCTATTAATCTAATTGGCTAGTGATGAGTGATGAATGTAAAATACACAATGTTCATATCTTAGAGATAATTTGTAATGGAGGATGAGTGTGCTTCCAAAAAAAAAAAAAAAAAAAAAAAACCGTAGATGTCTGATGCCCCACTGCATATGCATCGACCTGTTCCAGAGCTTGCTGAACTCTGGGGCAAGGAGACTTAACATGTGAAAGCTGCTCAGACTGTGGTGTTACTCTTACCTGTGATCTGTCTACAGAGAGGGGATAAGTATTGTATATTTGAGGTATATGAGAAGTGCTAGGCTCCAATGGGATGCTGTGGCTCCTGATTGCCAGACAACTAGCTAGAGCAAAGAAGGTGTTTGACTCCATGTCCTGTGACTTTGAGCAGTAAGCATGCATTTTTCTGGTGGCAGAGGAGATACCTCCATTGAAAACACCGGTGTTTACAAACCTTAATGAAACTGCAGCAGCCAGAATTCTGAATGTAGAGTAAAAAGTGCTCTTTACAAGGAACAGCGATCCATTCTACCTTTACCCATAGCTGATTATTGCTTGTATTTTTCCCTTTGAAAGGAAAGATAGAATGAATGACAACAGGATTTTATTTTGTAAGCTCTAATGCATGAAAATATCTGCATGTGAGTCCTGCTAAATTTTACTGGAAAAACCCAGAAATTATATAATGCAGAAGTCTTCCTTGACTGGGGAGGTGTTACATTAGTGACATCCAGTGAAAGTTACTGCATACTAGTTTCATTGCCCAAGGACAAATAAGAAATAGACATCTGTTCTGCACTGTCTGGGAAGGTCAAAGATGCACAAGACAGCAGTTGTGCCAGCCACAGTCAGAGAGATTTCTTGCCAGTAGCAGAGGCATCTGGCAGGAGCCAGCAGAGTTAGAGAAGAAAGCTGCTCTGTGGAGGTAGGTACCCAGATGTTAGGCAGTGAGACCTGGATTACCCTCCACAACTAGAAGGAAAGACGGTGAAAGGATGAGCTGGCAAAGCAAACTTCCTGGTGTACAATGTGCCTGGCACCTGCGTGTTTTAGAATGTGGACTGTTTAACTGCCTGCTAGACACTCTCCACATCCTTCCTCTGGATGACAAATCAGGCGAAGGTTTGTACTGTCAAAGACTGGAGTAAGAAAATTTGATACTGGTACCAAGAAAAAGAAGGTTAAAAACAACTACCATTTAACATACAGGGATATTTTTAGCTGGTGTATTTTTTTGATGGTGGTAATCCAGATGTCTATCAAAAAGTAGAATATAATGCTCTCTAAAAATACAAAATACTCAAAACTATCATACTCTCAGAATTACACTACTAGTAACACTCCATACTAACATTTTAATAATTGCCATGAAGCTGATAACACATGGACTTTTATAACTGTTATTGTGTCTGCTACTGCAACTACAGGCACACTATACTTATATTGGAGATTTTTAGTAAGTTTGAAGAACATTTGAGTCATTCAATGCAGACATGTTGTACTAGCTGCAGAGGAATTTCTAATGAACTGTTTTCCTGATGAAACTTGAAGGCTTCTGATAAACAGAACATCACATTCACACTGACATAATTTTGTAACTCCTCAAAACTTTTCTGTCATCTAGGCAATGGAGAGCACTGATCTGTTAGTGTTTGTATTCTTTATTCCTCTCCTAAGTGAATTTTCTGATACTCATTTAATCTTATTCCAACTTTTTTTTTGTAGTATGTGAATGGAACAATCCAGAAAAGCCCCAGAGATGGATCTTGGGTCAGACATGTGCTCTGATAATTTTGTACGCTCAGTAGTATTGTGAACTGCTTATGCTCTCCCATTAATGCATCCTAATTTATTGCTTGATTGGCTTAAACTCCTACTCTCTACTCTCTGTTGAGTCTGTAGGACTCTTCTTTAGCACTGGTTTTATTCTTATTAGCTGGCAAATTCTAAAGTTCAAGATTCCCTTTTGTTTTGTAATGATAGCAAAAACCACTTGGGCTGTAGAACCGGAGGAGTAGGTAACAGTGTGCAACAATCCAGACTCAGACAAGACGTTGGTTGTTGTTCTAACAACATGAGACTCTCTTTCACCCCTCTAACCTGTGTGTTTTTATATAGCATTTGGGTTTCACTCATTCCTACTAGACACCCAAAGAATTTCTCTCAAATGCAAAAAATTTGAAACCCTTGGGAAACCAAATCAGGGATCTAATTTGGACACTGAACCAAGGGCCATCCAGAGGAAACATTAAGTAACTGTCTCCACAGCACTCCATGGAACAAAAATCCAGCAAAGATGATGGAGAAAGAATGTAAAAAAAAAAGTCTCCATATTTCCTTTATATGAGAACTAACTCAATGTCTTTCTACTTTTTTTACCAAATTATAGGTTAAGACAGATGAAGAAAAAATAATATGGGTATGGAGAAAACGCCAAATTTCCCTCTGTTTCAGTGGGTACTCAAGCCTGTTTAAGACAAAGTTGTTTCCACAAAACACTTATTATATGCTCCAATAACGGAACAAATACAGCTGCATCAGTGCAGTCCTTTGCCTGAGTGAAATAGTTCCATCAAGATTAGTTTGGGATTATATAATTTCAGTTTTACTGAATTTGGGATGAAGGTAGGAGATTGATTCCATTGTGCTGCTTCATTGCATTACATGGCCTTTGAGTTGTGCTCTGTCTTCAAACTGTAGCAGCTTCAGTCTCTCATTTCCCTTTCTGCCCTTGCTTGACTAAATCTTGGCCCTGATTTAAACGAGGTGTTATCATTAATGCAGCTGCCTATTGATGTCAATGACATGGGTAGTTTATTCTGCAGATGGTATTCAGAGTGGCATTGACTTTTGGGTTACTCTCAGCACCCCATCCATCAGCTGAGCACTACGTCAGCAATGCTCTAACATTTATTAAATTTAGAGTGGTTGGGATTTTTTAGACAACTTTATCTGTCTTGGTGGCTGTCTTGGTTTGAAAGACAGGTATTTTCTAAAAAGACAGGGGCCTCATTTTTGAAAAGGAGAATATAAACCCCTCCCCACTTTACTATGATTTTGAAATTAAAGGGCTCTCGGGAGAAGATATGGGGGCTAGGAATAACAGTTCTTTACTGACATATATATATATATATGTAACAAGGAAAACAAAACACAACAACAATAACTGCAAGATCAACAACTACAGAGCAGAAAACGCAGTAAACAGTTCTCCCGGTTGCGGACACCTTTCCTCTGTGGTGCAGTTACTGTTCTGGCGCTGCCTGCCAGCTCTCGGTGAGCAGGGAAGAGATGCGATGATCCCATGTGGCGGGACGGACGCTGCGGTGAATGGTGTCTGTGTCCCAGATGGGAAGGCCGGAGGGAAAACGCTACTCACAGATCCCGATGATCCAAAAAGATGTCTGAAGTTGGCAGGAGACGTAGGAGAGGGAGCGTCCGAGCAGGGAGATTGCGGGATCCCACAGCCAAGGAAGGCGGTTCTCCCACGTCGGGATGGCAGAGCGGAATATCTAGCTACCGTGATTCTCCAAGCCAGATGAGCGAGAGAGGGCAGCTGCCCCCCTGATCTCACGGTGTTCCTCCTCTTTCCTCCCCGCCCCCATCACCAGCCAGGGTGTATCCCGCAAACCTCTCAACGTTACAATGGGGAAAATACCACTGAGAGACCCAACCCCCAACTGTGGCTTACAGAAAACATATGCCTTTGTCCTACCAAGAAAAGAACTACTCTCATTTTATCTGCTTGGACATCTTTGAGGGAGGAAAGGGCAGGACAGGATTGCATTCTTGGGCAGAAATACATAGGTCAGGTGAGTGAGACAGAAACTAGATTAGTGGACCTTGTAGATGCTTGTCTGTCCTGAGGCAACAGAGTTGTGGGGTAAAACTTTTAGAAGGCCTGAATATATCTCTTGCTGACTTGACTTCAAGGTGAAGAGAATTTTCTAAAAACTGAGGAATGGAATTATTTGAAACCAAGCTGTAGAGCTGTAGTTTGCTAAGCAAGGAGCAGAGCATGAGAGCTTTTCCTGTGATTTGAGATGGAGCTGAATTGGATCCTCTGTCTAAGGACAAAACCTCCCAAGTTACTCAGTGACAGTTTTGCACTAGAGATGCTCTTCTTTCTCTTCCTCTTTCATTCCTCGTGTGCTTCCCCTATTTCAGTCAGAAATGACCAGAACAACACCAGGTCCCAGGCAAGTAAACCCTTGCACACGTTTGTGCAAGGCAGTACCTGCTCCCCAGCCTCCCTTGCTGCTCCTGGAGCTGCATCCACGCTACTCCATCTGTTCAGCTGCTCTCTGACAGCCCATGTCTCTCCTCGTGCTCATCCTCCCTGCTGTTCAGTGGCCTCTCAGCTGTGCTGCATCAGTCCTGCTCCCACTACCAGACCCCCAAGAGATGCTCCCTTTCCAGTTTGTTTGCTGAGGCGGGGAAAGGTCACTGGCATGGCAAGGCAGAGAGGGAGACAAGTGATGTCATCTCTGACAGCTATTCCTGCCCCTCTTCTCTACGAGCTCTCGCCAGTCAGGACAACAGGGAGATCTGTGCATATGGGAATCAGGCAGCCAATCCACCTATTCGTGTTTCTGCCTTGAACATGGGTTAGCTGGGGTCTAGGAAGCAAACTGCTTTTGAAGCAGGCACTGGGATTGCTGTGAACAAGGAGGTTTGTGGATTTCCTTGCATGTGCCAAAGCAAATAACCGAATCATTGCTCATCCAGACTTCTCAGCTTTTTTCTGCCCCTTTATTCCACATTTTGTTGGTTCTCGTTCTCCAAGTGGGCAAGCTTTTTCAGATATCTACGTTGATGGGATGGCATCACAGTCTGGCTGCAAGTGCCTCCTATCACAAGGGTTTGCCCTCCTCAATTTCCTTATGGAAATGAGCCTGTGTGAGCATGCACTCAGAGGATGTGTCTACCTACCTAAAAATTCTTTGCCAGCAGCAGTCATATCTGACACGTGTATTTGTATCAAAGTGTCCTACAAGTCTTATGAAAATGTCTTGTGGAGGAGAGTGGTGCATCCACAGAGGAGAGGCTTGTGCTGCATTGGCATCAGAGAGTCACTAAGGTAAGGAGACATTGGAAATACTGTTCATAGGCATTATTTCTAGAGTGGAATAATTGCCATTTAGGCAAGAGGGGAAATTTCCTAATGACATGCCTACTTTCTTCTGCATTTATTTATAATATTGTTTATAGTGGTTATTTTTGTTTTGATGTTGCAAAACAGCAAAGATGAAAGCACATCTTTTCAGTGCTATTCAAAAACAAACACGAAAAGCAAAGCATTCACAGGCTAAAGTAATACAGGCCTCGCACAGCTCCTTGCAAAGGTGAGCCTGGTTTAATGGAGCATTCAAGCAGTGTTTGGTGTGTTTTATCTAAATACAGGAGTCCTGCAAAGGAGCCCACAGACTAAGGTATGTGTATCACTGGGATCATCTTGAATTCAGAAGCTTGTGGATAGCCCCTCTTGCATCTGTCATCTGACCATTCAAAAATTTTATTTTTTCCTGTAACATATAAGATGATCCACTGCATTGTGGGTTAGTATCTCTTTGACCTTTCAGGTCATCAAAGACATCTACCAGCACATTTGGATTATATAGGGAGCACATGAGGCTCCTGATGGCTAGTGGTACAGAGCTGTCATGAATTAAATAGGAGATTGATGGGATTCCCATAATATGTACCAATATGCAAGAATATAAAACTGGCTTTCTCTGAGTGCTTTGTGAATTATGATCTGTTATTAATTTTTCCATCTGCCTGAGCTACCCTCATGGGACTTCCAGCTTCCCGGTCTTCTTCCCTGCTGTATTGCTGTCTAGCCAAGCACTGATTGTCAGGCTGTGCCACGTGGGATCATGTCCACCATGAAATTGCAAGCATTTGGGCCCAGCACCAGGGTAGGAAGGTGAGGACAGAGGAGAAGAACAGGACAGAAGTTTGTGTTTCACCCCTGGCACTGGTGCAGATGTGCTGTGCCTCCAGTGACACACTTTCCCCCTTGCTTTGCTGGGAGATGCTCAGGAGTGTCTCTGGGAAGGAATATGTGGCTCCAGGGATGTCTGATCCGGTTGGTGCCCAGGATCCACAGGGAAAGTAGGAGCAGTGGGAAAACTAACTGCAACTCCAGCAGTGCTCAGTAGCAGCTCAAAAGCAGCAGATTTTCCTTTTCATATAGCTGCAGATACAACGTGTGCCTTTCCCTTTGGTAATTGTAAAATAAACAGAGAAACAAACAAACATTGGGGATTTTACTGATTCTCAGTTCAACAACTTCCCATTTTCCAGTGGAAGTACATTAATCCCCAGAATTTGTAATCAGCTATTTCAATTTCCTTCCCATGATGTGGAGATGCACTCTGCAGATGTGCTTTCATCTACTCCTTAAAGTAGGTGAGCATATCTCACTGTCAATTATCCAGACTTCATGCAATTTTTCTTTTGGAAATGATCTGTAGACTTTTTATATGTGGCCCTTAGCTGCAAAACCCTCTTAAATCTCTGTCAAATAGGTAATAATGAAGAGAATACATTTTTATGCAGTGTGAACCTTCTGACTGCAGCAGACAGTTATCTCTTACCCTCCGACATTCCTACAGTACATTGAGCTGTCAATCATCAAATGAAGAGGAAAAAGGGAGACAAAGAAGCTGAGGAAAATTCTGGTACTTGAGTGAAAGTAGCTACATTTAGTGAAGAGACATCTAATAAAGATTGCTGCAAAATGTGCTTAATGGCAAACTAATTTAGCAATATGTGCTTAATTTGGATCTGCTAAAACTGATGTCTTCCAAAGATACAGCCCTGCATTGAAAAATTCACAAGCAGTAGAATCTCCCTTTTTTAGCTGTCTGTACAGGTGCACATTACACTCTTATCCATCTCACAACCTTAGTGTCTCCCTTGGACATTAATGACACTGTGGTGCCAGTGGAGAACAGCCAGTGCATATGTGCTGTGTACGTCTCCAGGGGGTCTGGGCACCTGCGTTGCCTTCACCTGAAGATGTTGCAGGTGGGAGAGGCTCCACAAGGGATGTGTAGAAGCTAACAGCAATGAGAGTATTCATTTGTGTTGACCAACAGGTGGCTGCTGAGGACTGCAGCTGCCAAAGTCAGCTGAGGGCTGCTACATGTGGGTGGTTATTGGGGCTTTGGCAAAAGCATGAGGTGGACAGACGTTGACAGAGATGATGAGAACAAGCATCGACGTGCCTGTTTCTGATAGAACACAGATTTTTAGAGGTATTGCAACTGGGCTGCATTTCCAAGCACCAGACTCAAGACAGTCTTATCTCGAAGTTGTCAAAAAAGGACTTTTGTAGGATTGATTTTGGCCAGTGAAAGCAGCAAAATTCTGGGTGTTGAAACATCCCAGAACAGGTTGATTGTTAAGGTGCCCTACTGTTAGTATGAAGGGTCACCCCACATTTTTCATGTCCTATTGGGAATTTCGCTGAAGAAGCTGTGAAGATGAGCTGACCACAGAGCACTTCAGACCCCGTCTTGTGATGGATGCTCATTTTCTGAGTGTCCACAGGAGTCAAAGAACTTCTTCATGCCCACACAAGTCCTTTGTTGGAATTAAGCCCTGTCATCTAAGCCAGCTCTCTTGACAGGCTCCAGAAATAACTTGAAGTCTACATCTGGTGAGTGAAAAGGAAGATTAGTAGTTTCAGTCTCCAGGTCTCTCACTAAGGTGCACAAATGGGACTTACTTTCCTCAAAGTGTCATATAAAATGTTTTTCCACTCACATGCAATATTTAATACATAACTCACTGTTTGTACATATGCCAATAACCCTTTAGATTCCAAAAACTGAAATATATCTTGCTTTTCTGACAATGTGTGCTGTTGTCAGTACCCTATTTTAGTATTGTATCTTGCTTCTGAAGGCTCAGGTCTGTGGAAAATCTGATTTCTGTGTTGAAGAAATCACTGAAGCAAGTGATGTGAAAGTGCACGCATTATTTCATGCGAGATGAAAACAGGGAAGGAAAATATTAGCTTACACTTTGAGCTTTGTAGAGCAGTCTGCCTGTGGGTTCCTTCCCTTTGCTCATGAACCTGACTTATCTGTAAGTACAAAGTTAATTACTGTCTTTATATGAACCAGCCTCAGATCAATATCTCTGTTCCAGACCCCTCTGCTTGTGTCCAAATGAAATTTCAGCCCGTCTGTCTGGCATTTCCTCTCGATGTGTCACCCCCAGCTCGTTCAAGAAAGCTAAAACTCAGCGTTCATCCTTCATCACAACTCTTAGCTGTTATCAACTGTCTCTTTTGGGGCATCTCTGCTGTTTGCTAGGCTGTCCATGAATATTTTTCCAAACATTTCGAGTTTTCTGCTTGTTCTTTCCGTCTTCACATTTAAAAGATATGTCTTAAGCATCCAGAAAAGTGATCTTTAATCTTTTGTTGAATCTCCCAATAAAACTCTCTTTTGTTGGGAGACCAAAAAAACCTCAAAAAACCAAATAGCAAAAAGTCAAGAACCTCATGAAAAACTAAAATTACTTGTGCTTGCTTTCCTAAGCTGAGGCTCAAATTATTCAGGTGTTTTTCTGAAATTTGCTCATATTTCTATTTAAGCAAGAACCTGGCACTTGTAAAAGCAGGGTGATTTGGAATGGAGAATAATTCAATGATTTTCACCATAAATTCAGCTACTGGTTAGGTAGAGATTTAATTCTCCCTTCAAAGGCCTCTCATGGCAAGAATCCAATGGCAACAAAAGCACATCAGAGTGGAGAAAAAAAACAATCCCCCATCTGAAATCAGTTCTTCAGATCCCTGCATTTGGCTGTGATTTGGCATCCTTCTCTGGCCAGGCAAGGGAGCTCTGCAATTGTATTAGATCTGTGTCGCGTGCCTCTGAATTTGTATGTTTTTTCCTTGTATGGGGCTTTTTGACAACAGCTACAAATTGCAAAGATCAGTGTTTTCTAATTCACTAATTTGCTTGTTGCTGTTTCCATGGTGCTCTCATTTGGCAGGCAGGGAGCACTCTTAACGAGTGCACTGAAGTCAAGCTGGAATTAATTTCTGCTTTTTCTCTTTCCTTTCTTTACCTCTCCAGTGGAGAGGTATGGAAAGGGCCAGCAGGAGCGTTTCTCCCAGTTTGGTGGGAAGTAACTGAAGCTGGAACAGGGGCACTTCAGCTCTCAGCAACATATCCTGCCCCCCATCCTGCAGCAAGCATGTCCTGGGACAAGAAGGAGGGTGAGCCTTCCTGCACTGACCTAACCCTGATGGATGAACTCTGCTGATGGAGAGGTGGCAAGAAACATGTCAATGAGGCATGGCAGGAAGGTGTGATGTTGACCTGGAAAACAAAGAAGTGCCCCTGTGAGCACAGACTCAGGGCAGGAGGCAGACACAAGCCCCTGCCACCAGGGTGTGTCTGTGCATCTTCCAGGCCTGAGGTGGTCCCCCATGAATCTATGGAAAAGCAACTAGACAATCTGATTAAGAAACTGTCTTGGTTTGCAAGACAGGTATGGTCTAAGGAAAGGCAAGAGCCCCTTTCCTTTTAATTATTTTAGGTCCAAATCAGACGCCTTCAGGCAGGAGATATGGGGATAAGGGTAACAGTTCTTTACTGATATCCAACAAGGCAGAAAAAAACAACAGCTATAAAAATTGACGACAGAACAGTATAACTCAGTTCCAGTCCCTTTTGGCCACAGGCCATCTCCCTGCTCTCAGTTACCGGTGCTGTGGGGGCAGGGCAGGTCCCGCGCAGTTGAAGAGGGCTGGGTGATGGTGGCAATGGCCCAGGGGTGAGAGGGGATGGGAAAGTGACTCCCCCCTCATGGTGTCAGTCGTGGTGCTCAGCAGAGTGTCCGGAGATAGTAGGGTGAGGTGGGAGAGCAGCAGAGTGATGTCCAACGGCAGGGAGCGTGGATCTCAGTGCTGGGATGGCAGGGGGAGATGCCAGAGCGGAGCCCAGGCTGTCTTCCCACTCCACGAGCCAAGCGAGAGAGAGAGCCCCGCTCCAGACCCCCCGTCCCACCTTTCCTTTTCTGGTTCCACCCCCCTCCCCCTCCACCCACCCCCCTTCGAGAGAACATTATCTGTAATTTTAAGGTGTAGCCACAATTACTTAGCATAACAATGGGAGAAAATTCCACTGAAAGAAAAGGGGAACAATTCAACCCCCAACAGAAGCCTGTTTCATTCCTATTCTTGGTGTCAGGTCATTTCCCCTTCCAAAGGTTATTTACTAAAATGTAAACTGGTAAGTAGACTGCAACAGATCAAAAAATCCCTGTGCTTTCATTCTGACCAATATGTGTATTTCTCCTTAAGTACTATTTGCTCTGTTTCCTCATTGACTCTTTTTTCCTTTTTGCTAAACCTTTTTTTTTTTCCCATACTTTTTTATTTCAATCAAACTTTCAAATTCACTTCTGTGGTACACTGCCACAGTGTCCTCACTCTCAAAACCTCAGATACAGGTAGAATCTAGCTGGAAAGTTGTCCAATGGAAAAGAACAGAAGAGCCAGGGGCAGTGATCATTCCCTTTCACTCAGCACTGATGAGGCCTCACTTTGAAACCTGTATCCAGTTCTGGGCACTCACTACAAGAAAGACTAAAGTGCTGGAGCATGTCCAGAGAAGGGCAATGGAGCTGGGGGAGATTCTGGAGAAAAAGGTCTGATGAGGAGAGGCTGAGAGAGGTGGGGTTATTTAGCCTGGAGAAAAGGAAACCTTATTGCTCTCTGAAAATACTTCAAAGGAGGCAGTAGCAAGGTGAGGATCTGTCTCTTCTCCCAAGTAACAAGCAACAGGACAACAGGAGAGGCAGCTTGAGGAAATGGCTTAAGTTGCACCACGTTAAGATTGGATATTAGGAAAAATTTCTTCACTGAGAGGATGCTCTGACATCGGAACAAGATGCCCAGGGAAGTGGTAGAATTGCCATCCCTGAAAGTGTTCAATAAATGTCTAGATGTGGCACTTAGGGACATTGTTTAGTGGTGGACTTGGCAGTGCTGATCTCTATGATTTTAGAGGTTTTTTGCAACCTTAATGATTCTACAACTCTGTGATTTCTCAGCTTGCTGCTTGCTGTCATCACCCAGAATTCATAGCTGGTTTATCAAGTTTTTGTCTAGGTGACAGTGTTCACATCCAAAGCAATTTGAACTGACTTTTAACTGTGAGATTTTGTGACATGGTATTAGATGCTTTGCAAAATCACTGTATATCATAGTTGCTCTTTTGCCATATCTCATACATTTCTTTATATATTCCTCTGTATTGTCTCTCTTCAGTATTCTGTTTGCCTGGTGTCTTCCTTTCCTTCAATTTTTCTGAGACCTGCCTTGTGGTTATTGTAAGTGTGGGATTCTCTGCCCCTCCCTTCTGCCTCCCTCACTTGTTGTAAAAAATGCAAATAATAATGATTACATTATGCTTCAACATGTTTACTTTGTTAATAAATATATTAAGATAAATTACTAAATATAGAGAACATGTTGCTAAGTCAACTCTTCATCTTGTAGCACAATCCTTAATTATGTAAATAATCACCCCACGAACAGTCCCTTGGGTTCAATAGCAGTACATGGACAAGGGAGGATTTCTTATTAAACATTCAAAATTAGGTCCAATGCACAACATAATGAGACTATATTATGGTAATGATGCCTGTCAAGGTAAAAATAAGAGAGGCAGATGAGAGAAAAATGCTGAATATTTATCCCATTAACAGTGTAAACCAGTTTGAGTGTTAAAATGAGGGCAGGGAGAGGCAATGAGGGCAGCATTCTAAATCATTTTCTTTCGGGGATCAGTTTCAGTTCTCTTGTTCATTAATGGTCATTAATTCCATGAGCGGCCATATCTCCACTTCTATTATGAATAATACCACATGAATACTTACTGTACATGTTTCTATTTTCAGTTTAGTTCCTATGATCAGCTTTGTATTCCAATTCCACATACTTATTTCTATTAAATAAGCAAATGTACAGTGCAGGTAACTGAAGCCTCCCATTAAGAAGCTAGCACTATAGCCCTTTCTCTTTTAAATTTTATTTTCTTGATAGCAATCTCCATTTTGCAGCTCCCTTCTTGGACAGAATTCTTTTGGGAGGTGGAGAAGAGTCAGAGAATGGGAACTCTCTTCAGATTTTCAAGATCTCATTGAAATGGCATTTGTGAAATTTATGTGATCCTCAGTTAATTTTCTGGGTTCGTCAATGTAGCTCTGTGAGTAACATGGTGTGTTGTCTACCCAAGGTAATTAGCTCTCTATACAGGGAATGAATAAGAAACTTTGAAATCCAAGCTCTAAGCAGAGTGCAGGATCAGTGTGAAAAGGAGCAGGAGGTATATATTATTTCACTGGACTGTATTACTTCAGACAGCATCAAATATATTGATGGTGAGAAACACAAGACTGAAAATAGGATAACCTCATGGTATCCAGAGCTCAGATGGAGAAGAACAAGAATCTTTCTTGCCTTATTTTTATTTCAAGTCTTCATGACCACTCAAATTCTTGCTTCTGCTTTCTGTTATCCCTTTTAAAGTGAGTCTTCTCCCGCTCTGTGGTTATTGAAGGACTACATTGTCCTGTGCTGCAAAATGGGGAAAATCTAACCTCTTCTGGTTTCTGCCCACCATTCTGGCCAGCTCTTCCCTTTCAACAAGCCAAGCAGCTGCATTGTGGCAGAAGCCTCTAACAGAGCAACTTTCAAGTTTCCTTTTCCAATTGGACCGGATTAATTACCTCTATAGAGTTTGCTCAAGGTCCAGCAGGTATAAGACCTGTTAAAGACCAAGAATATTCAATGTTGCTCAGCAGTTTAAATCCAGCAGTCACAATGCTAAAGAATGCTAAATTGATGGGGACGACAGTTAATAGTGTTAGGAGCATTACAACAATAATTAGAAATACTAGAAGCCATGTGCAAAATAGATTAATTGACCCTATACCAAAGATTGGTTTCTAATCAAACTGCTTTTGATTCACTATGCTTATAGTATTATATAGCAAAAGGTGTGAATCTAATCATCGTAAAATTACCATAAATAACTTTCAGTTCTTGAAAGCTGCTCAGCTTCCTTAAGTGAAGTATTTCCATCTTATTTCAGGGAAATAAGAGTTTCCATTTACTTTTTCGTCTCTTGCTTTATAAGCTAGATTTTCTTCTCATTTGTGCAGATGCAGTTCTATTGCAGTCAGAAAGGCTGCATTTTATTCAGAGGTATAAAATAGTTGCATTAAATGCACTTGATAGTAAAAGAAAGCTTCTGTCATGCCATTTCCATTTTCTTATACTGTCCTCTCTATGGTGCAATAATTACTTGACTGCACATAGATTGTAAATATCTAGTATATTCTGCACTAACTTAACTTTTCAGGGATGTAGCTTTTTCCCAAAAGCATTTTAGGGAAAGCAGGGATGCAATTAGATGTACAATTTGATTGTGACTGAGTGACTTTAAATGGTGACACTTTACAATACCAAATGTCTGTCCAGGGCCAATTAGCCCTAAATTAGTCCTTTTCTGAGACCTTTCATGCCAAGATTAATCTTTGAGCAAGTATTCATTTTTTGCCCACCATCTAAAAACTTATGTGCTTTCTCTGTAGAAGAGGCTGATAATGTTGTGGTCCACAGCAAGGCAGGAAGTTTGGCTCTCTGAAAGGATCTGGGAAACTGTAGACTTGGAAACTTCAAGGTGAATTGGTGGTTTAGAATTTTTTTCAATGCCTTGGTCATTTGAGACATCACTTTATCTCCCTTGTTTGTTTTTTTTTTTTTTTTTTTTTAAATCCTTTAGTCTCCCTCTCTCTTACATAAAAGCAAAGGAAAAGAGTCAGCAAAGGGCTATGGCTCAGCTTCTCTACAAGGCAGGTTGGATTAACAGGAGAAATGAAAGAGCTTTGTGCTTTGTTCATCCTTTTCATAAAGAGCTGGAAATTAAATCACATGTATTCTTGGTTTTCAATAGCCAAAGCTGAAATGATAGATTTCCATTAGTGTTGGGAAGGATAAGGATTTGACAGGAAGGTCTCACAGATATATATGTGTAACAGAAAGATCTTTGGATGTAGAATCTGAAGAAGGAATAGAAATGATAGCAAGTTTTGATATAGAAGAAAGAATTGCTGAGCCAATCTTGCTGGGTAACTAGAAGGCAAAGAGCAAAGTGAATTGGAAGGGGATTTTATGGCTTAGAGCAAAGGATAAACCCACCTCAAACAAAATATGTTTTTACCCAACAAAAGGATTTTCAGAGGCAAACAAGAAAGCCAATGTTGCAAGTAGAGAAAAGATCTCAGAAATTTCCACAGCAAAACAAGTCCCAAAATTTAACATGTAACTACTAACTCCAATGATTGGCTAGTCACTAACATAATATGGTAATTTTAGCAGTTTTGATAGGGTGTATGTAAATGTAAAAGGTATTGTGTATGATGCTGATTGGTAGCCATGTATTAAGATGCTCTGTAATGAAAAGTATATAATGCATTGTAACCAGAACTAGAATGGGACTTCAGAACACATGGCTTGCCTATGGCCAGCAGCTATAGGCTCACTCACAACCCTCAACTGCTGTAACCTCGTCTATGCAATAAACAACATTCTTGAGAGCCATCTGAAGCCTCCATCTCTCCGTCAGGCTCTTACACATCAGGCTTAGTTTGTTTACTGGTGGACAGGACACAAAGTCTGGAGGTCATGTGGCAAACAGACTTTGCCTTGAAACTGATGCATATCTCACACTTCTGCTTCTTTACAGTGAAGAGATGGAAAATCAGCATTTGAACGGAAGAATGTCTTGTATTTCAAGTAACCCTACCCTGCAGAGAGTTTCTTCTCTGTATTTCAACAGGCAGCAGGGCTAATTATTATTACTGAAGGCTGCTAAGACAGTTAAATTTATGTGGATGTGCTCTGGCTTGTCAGAATGAAAGAAGAGGATCATGTTCAGTTCCCATTTATCTAGGCTTGTACTATGGCTCAGAGTGACAGGGATGTGACAGATATTTGGATTAATAAAATAAGAAGGTGTCAGCACCAAGTCACTGTGGATGGGAGACTATGATGCTGAAGGGCCTTATGAACAAATCTAAACAAATGTTAAGATTTGAGGAGAGATACAAGTATGTTCTCAAGATCCATGTATGACCCATGGCATGAACTGAGCACATGAAGAAAATTCATGTTTTAGTTAAGATCCCAAAATCACTGTTTGCTTACTTATATGCCAGCTTGTTGAATGTTTATTTGTTATTTGTATGCAAACATGTGATAGAGCACACTGGTGGAGGCCCATATGATCCTGGTCTAATTGATGTTAGTCCAGGGTCTCCAAGTCCTGTGAATAAAGCAGATAAAATACAATTTCTGTCTAATTTTTTTTTCTGTTGCCCCATGAAATAGCGTCTAATAGCATTAGGCTAATTTGTGCTATCTCCTGTAATGGACAGTGAATTGTATTTATGGATAGAAAAGCAGTCCTAGTTTGACTTCCCTTCCCTGAATGCAACATTCATTCTTCCTCCCTTTCAGGAGTGAAGAACGAAGTGCTGTACAGCAGCTTCTTCTCTGATGTCAGAGCTCACAACAGTTATGTCTGCAGCCTAGTGAGGCAAGTTTTTGTCCCATTTTCACAAATGAAGATAAATTCCAGCTACTAAGAAAAGGAAAGATAATGTTTTAATTATTTTTATTCTATATTCAGAAGCACCTCAGTTAATAGAAACATCAGTGTAGGTACTGCAAACTGAACAAATGTGATAAGGAAGATACAAGACAAGATAAGCATGGTAACTCAAAATGATCTTGTTTCCAGTCATGTTTCAAAGATTTCTGTCACTGTGAACCTGAAAAGACACCTATCCTTTCAAAGGCTTTGGATAAAGGTCTGGTCATGATGTCAGAAATGCACGGGTGTCTCAAGGAACCAATGCAATTCAAAGGACAGACATTAAAACACGTTTTTAACTATATACGACCTGCTTCCTCATTCCCATATGTTTTGTAGATCAACTTTAGCTCCTCTACAGTCAATAGAGCTCACTGATGTAAAACTGTGTGCATGTTCTTAATGATTCATAGTTTTGAATCCTGACCAGTTCTGTAATTCAGCCCTCACAAAGGCAAACAAACTCCTGCCAATCTGCCCTTTCTTCTCTCATTCTGTTATTTGTTAGGCATCTGTAGCCCATTAGCTGGCTTAGTAGGGTATTAATAAGTGATATAATTATTCATAGCCAGATCTGCTGATAAGAAATCGAATGCTCTGGTAAACAACCAACTACTTTTTCCATGACATCAACAACAAAGTCAAACAGGATACTGGATAAAGGATAATTCCCTGACCATGCTAAAAGATTGCATAGTTATGTAGAAGAGGAGAAAAGCTACTTGCAAAGCACCAATCAAGAATGTTCTGAGTCATTTCCAGCAGACACGTCACCATGTCTTTGGCTACACCAATGACATATAAACTTACATGGCTGATCACTCCAGGCCCAGTCTGGCCACCAAGGGAACTTGTCTGATCCCACCATCTTTTCCTCCATAAAACCAGTGCCTCGGGGTATAGGAGAGCACAAGTGGCTATTGGATTAATTAATTTCCCTCCAGTGCCAGTGTTGCAAGTGCTTGCTGTCCCTCCATGGCTAGGAGAGCATGTTTGTGTGAAGTTCTTTGCAGGACTGACTGAGCAGATGTCTGTCAGCACCGAAGGCTGCTTCTTGCTGCTGTTGACTCATATCAGTCACACTGGCATGGGCAGAATGTCCACAGTTAGAATATGTGTAGTTTGTATTATTTGTTTGTTTTATATTAGATGTGCTTTACATTATTGTGATTTTTCTGGCTTTGTTAGGGTTGCTCTGACACCCTGTGTGACATCAAACCCTTCCCCTCCTCCCCTTCCTCTCACAGTGACTGATTGACTATTAAGTGGTTTTGAGGCTGAGATTTACTGTGGTTAGAGAATTGAAAACTCTGGCTAATGCTGTAAACAATTGGGCAGCTCTTCTTGACAAAGTAAGTGCTATTTTTAATGCTTAAAGAAAATTGAACTCCTTGTTCCTTTTTGTTCTTTGAATACTCTGCATAGGAGTAAGGATACTTAGAGGGAAATACCTCTCAGTAATTTAATACCTTTTATGTTTCAGGTTAATAACAATGATTTTCAGTGATAATTCAGAGGTTAAGTTCTGACATGACCCTTATACTATCTTTCACATTTCCTGTGTTATTCCTGGTCTGACAGTGTTTTTTGAAGCTAGTAACTTCTGTGTAGAATGAAGATAGTTTTCTAAGTCTTACCTTTGTCAAACTCTACCATTCTTCTAGCATCTTGTTCAATCAGTCAGTTACCCTTGCTCCTCAAAACATTTCAGAAAAATCTGATTTTTTCTCATCTTTGAGGTCTTGGGGCTTTTTATGTCTTCTTTGGCTGAAAGAACTTGTCACTGGCCTTGGCTTTGCTCTCTGAAAGCAGTATAACACCAGCTGAAAAAAATTACTCAGAAAGCATCTTTTTATGAGTTTCTGAGTAACTGTCTTATTGAAAGTAATTTTTGATGTGTCTGACATAATTTTTTATGCCTTTTCCAGCACTAGGTCTTCAGCACCTATATTGCAACTAGTTCTGTAGCTAGTATTTGACTTCTCTGTGTTGTCTGCACAGGTAACAAAATCTCCTTACAGCAAGTCACATACTTATTTTTAAAAAGTGTTCTAGGATCTTTTAATAAATCCCTAGGACTTCCTGCCAAAACTTCTTTTGTGCTGGGTGGGAAAGCTGTAGAATTTATATTCTTTTCAGTGAGTTCCAGGATGTGACTGTCCTGATCTGAAGGTCTGTGGTACCTCTAAAGGTCTGTCTGGGAGAGATCTTGTGTCTGTGGGCTGTCAGAACACAGCATGTTTGAATGGGTCTGTTTATGGGTGATTCATCTCCTTGTGAGTATCTCTTGTTATGACTTTACAAAAAGATTAGAGCTGTATTTGCCTAGTGCTGAACTGGAACTTCTGCATCAATATTAGCAGTTCTTAATATAACTTCAGTTTCACAGAAGCACTCTTGAAGACTCCTCTCTCCCAATCCTGACCATTCTAGATCTTAAACTGGTATCTTCAGCACAGGATTTTTATGTGTAGAACATAAAAAATTAAAATTAAAGAATAAGGAGAAATCTAGAATAATTTTTTATATGTTGTAATTTGTTCCATGCCCATTTCTACCAGTTTCTAGTTTTCTGTCTTGTAATATCACAAATGCATCCTTTATTAGAGAACAAGAGAGAGTGTTTAGCAAAGGATTGCTTTCACATGGTTGCACTAGAGTTCCTCCATAGACAGAGACAGGGATTTGATGGTGCCCTTAGGCTAGTATCCTTTTTTCCCAGAATGTATCTTCTCACAGAGAAGTCACTTGGAAATTAATTCTTTTCTACTGACAATCTATACATCAACACCCTCACCCTGGCTGTAACATCTTCTTAGGTGGGTATATGAACTTCACTGGGTAGAGGATGTTTTTCTTTAAGGAGTACGTATATAGGCATCCTAAACATTTCAATTACTAACAATGATGTTCCATTTGTTGGAGTCAGTAAGTCAGGAGTCTCTCTGATTTCTTCAGAGAGAAATCAGAGTGCAGGGATAAAATTAAAATCTTTGAATGGAATGAGTAAGTGAATAGATGGAGTGAATAAGTAAGTACGTAAATGGAATAAGTTTTAAGTGCTTTTAGTGAGTAAAAGGTCTTAGATGCCTGAGAAGTAGTACATGTTCTAGTGAAGGCTGAAAAACATACTGGTGTTTCCTTAGAGGCTCCAAGAACCTAGCTTCAGACATAATAGAGTCAGAGTTAAGTATATTGCTTACATTTTTCAGTTAGAACAAGATAGGCCATGAACGTAGTCTATACGTAGCCTGGCATGCTAAGAAACCAGAATTCTAATAGGTTAAGGAGTAGTGGTCCGAGTTGGTGTCTTAGTTAGTTGGAAAGTTTCTATAAAATAACATGCATCAGGGAGAGCTGGGGCTCTATGCCATGGCTTTATGCCATGTGCATTTTGCCATTGTATTTTGCCACTGCAGTTTTGCCATTGCTTTATGCCATTGTTTTGCTTTGTTTTTGCCTTTGAGACTGATGTGCTTCTGCAATAAATAACTTTATAGCAACTATTAACTTGTTTGACTTTTTAAAGAAGAACATAACCCGGCAGTGTGGGTGCCCAAGAGGCACCCAGAGGTTTGCCTAAACCTCACACCATTAGTGGAACTCGTTTTGAAATTTTAACCTTTTCCCCAAAGGCATGAATCTCCATCTCTTCCTTCTCTGCCTCTTGCATCACATCTGTTTTGAAAAGTAAATTTCTTAATCCATCTTGTTTAACCTGCCCTAAACAGGAAGTGAGAGGTCAGATTCCAGTCTCTGTGAGAGTCTTTCAAGACTCTCAAGTCAGCAGGAGAAGCAGGATTAGGACCTGTTTGGTCCGAGCCATGAGGTTTTGGCAGTTAATTTTGCCTAAGTAAAGTCCTGATAGCACCTCTGGGAATTTACTCGATGGAGTTGAGGGCCATTACATTTAAAGCAAGGATGGAGCACAAGTATTTAATTTATTCCTCTGGGATTCCACTCTTTTTCAAGATAATAGAGGCCATCGTCAGTGTTATTTTACTCCCAGTTGTTTTGAGGGTAATCAAAGCTGAAGTGCTATATGCACTTGCTCAAAGAAGGTTGTAACCTGTTCTGTTGCCTTTCCTGTGGTATTGATTTAACAAAAGATGTTGGTCAAGTGGGAGGGTGAGTGGATGGGCCAACACAAGATGACTTTCCTGAGTAAATATATCCTGGCATTTCTGAGAAGAGTTTTAGCAGCTCATTTCTGAGTATGGAAAACAAGGCAGAACAAAAGGGCAGGTGGCATGACCAGTGAAAGGCTAAGGATAACAAACAATACATGAGTTCCCTGGATTTAGGTTTCAATGTTGTGGCAATTTGGTGTGAAAACTTACCAGCTATTACAATAACATCTGATTTTTTTTTCCTAGAAGGATGCTTATGTTCTGGGAAAGCCGTTATGAAGTTATTGTTTTATTTTAATTTGATTTTAAACCATCCACCCTTTTATAATATCAGCCTCTGCACCTTACTACTGAGTGATAGTCATTTGGGAAAAAAAAAGAGGCCTGATAATTAACTTAGTTTTGTATGTTTATCTACAGAGCCACTACAGCAGCAAGAGATTTGAGAGGACTGTTCCTTCTCTTTGTTTGCCTTCCAATTGCAAAACATGCTATCTCTTCTGTTCTTCAAAGGAAGCAGCAGAGGTGATGTCATGATCTGCTCAGCTCGTGCAGTGTGCTCTGCTTGTGTACTCCATTCAGTATGAAATACTGAAAATAAAAAAAAGGGTTTTTTTTGAATGGATAAAGTTTGCACAAATATTTGTAATATTTGTAATGTAGTTGTAAGCAGTGCTTGAAGTCACATAATGCCATAAGAGACCTCAACTGACAAATACAAAGTTCATAGGAAGAACTTTGAAACAAATGTTCAAGTCAGATTATTCAATTAAAAAAACCTAAACAAATAAACCATCAAAAACCACATTAAAAAACCTGTGGTGGTACTTGTACCACAGAGATTTTTACTGTGGGGGCAAAGCTGGACTGCAGTGTTCCTCCCAAGGGAAAGTGTGTAGCTGGGCTTGGACCCACTACGCCCAGAGCAAACAGGAGGTTTGCTGGGTGGGAATGGGTTGCAGTGATGAGACCTGGGTCACAGGGGAGTTGCTGTGGGTGTTTGTCCTTGCAGAATGCCGGTGGGCAGAGCCGGCTGGTAGTCTGGGACTCTTTATCAGAGGACTAAAGACGAGTGGATGCTGGAGTGTTTGATCCTCAAGAACCAGCATACCTGCACTTGGTAGCAGGTGGCTTCATGCTGCCCTTACAGTTATTTGACTCTTCCCTTAGTGTGGGCAGTGGTGAGGGGGCTTTGCACCACCTAATCAGTGGTTTGTCAGTCAGTCTCATCTGTCTTCTCAGAGCCAGGATTAACAAAAACATGGCTGAAACATTTTTTCTCATGTTTGGGCTTGGATGTTTATTATATCTTATCAGAAAGTACAGAAAGTATGACAGCACTTCCAGCTCCTTGCTAGAAGTAAGGAAAAATGGCTGCAGAGGCAATTGCTACAAGGTCTTTTAAGGCTAAACAGTCCAATAGAGAATTAACACTTATATTATTTATACTTTTCACCCAATAACTAGATTCCCATGACCCTTAGAGTGACACTAACTGACCAACCAGAAACTACTACCTTAAAACTATGAAGAAGAAGGAAGAAGAAGAAAGATGAACAAAGGAGACAACACCCCAAATCTACCATCTTCTCCTATACCTATTACTATACTATAAAACCCTCAAATTTAAAACCCATCACCATGTGAAAGCACAGACTTCTAATTCACTACACACTCGTGATTTCTACTTCACCACTCATATTTAGAAGCCATCCTCAAGGCCTCAGGTTAAAAGCAGTGTTTTCCAGGGGGTCTGTGCCTGAAAGCACAGAAAGCTCAAAACCTCCAGATTTCTGGGGTCCAACACCTTAGGGTACTAGAAAAATAAAGTGTGTCCACAGCCTACTGCCAGGGGTTGGATGACGGGCTGAAATTTATCCTGAGATGCACTTTTTCCCCTTAATTTCACTTTTCAGAAGCTCAATTTTCTTTAGCTATCATTCTTATCATGAGTCATGCCCCATATACTGAGCAGTAATAGTGCATGCAAAGGGAATTGTACCAGCCAATGTATCAGAAGAAAACACCATTTTTGGAAAATGGAATCTGCAATGTTTCAGCAGAGCTAGTTTCAAGTTCCCAATCTTAATGAAATTTCTACCTGAACTTTTCCCCCCTAGATTTATTTGCAGTTCTTTGAGATGTATTTCCAATTCATGAAAATGTGATACATATAATATAGCAGCCTTAAAAGACATCATAGATCATTGCAGAACAATTCCTCTCTGAAGCCAGCAGGACTGTAATTAGTATAATGTCCACTAAATAGCTCAGTATGTGAACCTCAGTCACAGTTGCTTTGGGTGTTACCCGTATTTCAGGACTTAGAATGAACCAAGTAATGCCTAAATGGTGTTTAGCTTTGCATTACAAATATGTCTGAGAGCTTATTATGAAGTTCTCCAATTTCCTCAAGACTGATGATTTAGATCAACCTGGCTCTGTGTGCTTTCACCTAGGAGCTGACCATGATATGTATGCAAAAAACAAGCACTTCAACAAATATTGAACTTTGAATAGAAGTCATCAAAGATTTATCAAAATTAGTCTTTTTTTCAACAGGAGTTAAAAAGTATGTCTGGATTCTTCACACACGTAGCAGAGGAATCTCTTGTCACTTCCAAGGGGTGCGTGGGTGCCTTTTTATAAAGTCATCCATCAAAACTCAAAGAGGACTCTTTCAGGGTTGCGGTTTTTTTTGTTTTGTTTTGTTTTTTTGTTGTTTTGTTTTGTTATGTTTTGTTTTTGTTGGTTTGGTTTGGGTTTTTTTTTCTTTTTTTTTAATGAAGGAGAAGGGGAGAGTAATGACTAACTTATCTGAAAACCACCATTCCAGGACCAAAGTCCTCTCCAAGAGGTAAATTCCAAGAGGCTCTGACCTTTGATGGTTGTATGCCAGGATTCAGTCAGAGATGCACATTTGAGGCACATTCGAGAGAAAATGAAACCTCTGCTCTAGTTTATAGACTGTGAGTTGTTCAATAACAGCCAGGAGAGAAATTCTGAAAATATTACTGTCTCTGAAATAATATCTTAGTGCTGTTTCCTCCTTTCTTCTAGATAAAAACAATTTATGAATTGTCAGCTGATTATACTGATGAGTTTATAATTAACTTTTCCTCCTGGAAACTTTTCCCTTTCTCAAGTTTCCTCTGAGGCCAAAGGATTTTATGGCAGCTGCTCCAATGGCAAACTTGGATTGTGACAGCAGCATAGTGTGTTTTCCCTGTGTCATACCAGACCTTGGCTGGAAACACATCTCAACAGGGAAGAACAGCGGACCCTGCAAATAGACACCACATAACTCTGTAACCCCTACATTGTCTTTGAACATCTAAGTACATAAGAAGCAGCATCCATTGCCATGTTCAATTTTTTTCTTATAGAAATGTCAATTTGTAGTACCTGAAGTTGGGATTTGTTTGAGCTTCCAACTCAGAATACGCCATCAGGAAGTTTTTTGCATTTTGCATGTATATGGTACATCAAATTTATGTCATAGAGAATGTATTGAGCTTAATGAAGAGGTGAAAGTAACCTATATGAAAACTGATTGCAGTTAAAAGATTGTATGCTGGTCAAGTCTTATCTCCCAGTGACTTTAATGAATGCAGCTTTTTTATTGCTGAACATGGTGAAAAGCATTTCATCCCCAATTATTCTTAACATAAGACTTTTCAGAGGAAAGGCCTCACAGGAATCTGTTTGGTATTTTTAAGTTGTGGGCAGGTTTTATTGTGTTGTGTTGGCTCTTCAAAGAAGTCTATTTCCTCAGTTTTTTGGCAGCTCCTTCAGAAAGGACATAAAAGCTGGAGGTGTTGCAGTCATTTTGTCTGCCCAGTAAAAAAACCTCCCTGCGAGTCTGCAGCAAATCTGGGAGAGGTGAGTGGTCAGCAGAAGCTTCCCCTTTACACAGAGAGCCCTTTACACAGAGGAAATCTTGTGTGACAAGAAAGATGGTGGAATTGTCAGCACCTGTGCCAAAAGCACAAGATAAATAAAAATCAAAATTCAGCAAAATATAAAATGAGAGATCATGCAACTCAGCAGCTGCAGCATTCCAGGGTATATACCTGCAGTGTCTCCCGAGTCTAACTGGGAGAGAAAACTTTGTCACAGATATGCATAATGCAATCGCTGCCTGAAATGTTCTTCTTTGGGAGCCTGAAAGATGCTGCTGAGTGGTTCCCACTGCTTCATCTGTGTAGTACTGGCTCAGCCAACATATTGAGGAGGAAAGGCATAGCCAGAAGTTTTCAGATGAATAAATTGAAACTATAAATAAACTGGGATTATCACTATAAACTTTTTTCTCCATTCTTTTACTGTTTTTTCTTTTTAACTTACAACAAATTTTTTACTTTCCATCTTCATCAGCTAAGATCCTCACTCAATTTTTCTTAATAGCAGTCCAAACCTGTTGCCTATCACCTGGTACTTATTTTTGAATGAAGAATCTGCCCCCATTTTACTCATTTCAATTAACGGTCATGCTTAAATGATCTTCTTCAATCCTCTCTAACCCCAAGGCAAATCCTATCTGCTGTCTTGATAGGTGATTAATGACTTTCCATTCCTGGAACCAATGTGAGAGACAAAAGAGAAATAAGACAAGCAAAAAAAGACTCTTTTTTAACCTTTCTTTCATCTCAATCATTTCAGGAAGGAAGACAAGAAGGGTAATAAACGTTTCACTCTTCTTCAAGAACATCAACTTTGTTGGTGCCCAGTGTTAACTACCTGAAAAATACTTAAATGAGGGAGCACAACTTAGAAAGACAAAGTTATTTTCTCTTGTCAAGTTGGAGTGGTGGCACAAAATAGATTTGTTCAGTGCCTGTTGACACTGTTTACACCACCTTCCTTTAAGCTCTTATGTTGCTCCTCAAAATCCAGACAAGCTTAAGAACAAGAGCAATGCTTTTTGTGGGTGTAACTTTAGAGTTAATCTAATTCAATCTACAGTGATTTATAGAGCACTAACTGCTGCCTAGTTTCTGTTTTGTGGTAACACTTGGGACTTAGGAGGTGCAAGACTCAAAGTGCTTTACAATCTGAACTCACCTTGTCCCATGTTTAATGGATTTTTGTCTCCCTTGTCCACTTGTTCTCAGCCCTCAGTAGCATGGATGAACGAACACAGATGCAAACTTCACACAGAATACAACTGTTGTGATATTCCATGCAGGAAGCAGGGGATTAAATTGATCTGTAAAGTCTTCTTGCTTCCCTTCATCTTCTTTAGGGCAACACCGAACACTCAAACACATCCTGCCTATTTGAGTGATGATCTGTCATGTTGGGCATTTTTTCAAGTGTTTGTGATTTGACAATCACCTGTGGCTTTTACACACTTGAAGGCTCCTTGTGCTGTTCCCTCCTCCATGGTGAGAGCTGCCTCCATTCCTTCAGTGACACATAATCTGACTGGTCAATGTCAGCTGGACCTCCTTCCTACAATAACCTCAAGCCCATGGTTAACTAGATTATTCTCAGCCTAAACCTGAGTAAAGAGTCACCATTCCTCAGCAGCTCTGTGCAAAGCTAATGATTCTCTTTTTGAGAATAAGGGACTTGTGGTGACATAATACATTCGAGACAGATTCTCAGGAAGCAGGAATGCCATATTTACTTTATTTAAGAGTCATTAGTCTGTATCTGGTGTGCCAAGGGGTGGATCACATAAGCTGGTTAGCGGGTGTCACTAATAGAGCAATGAACCCTAAAAGTAACATCTGTCTCATCCTACTCAGGCTCTCAGACGATAATTACATCATCTGCTATGTAGCTCATTAACACTGTCAGCTCTTCCTTCCTTGGCTCCCAAGATGGTGGGGGGAAGGTAAGGCACTTACCCCACCTGTGGTCGGATTTCCACTAAGCAGGTGTTGAATCTTCATCTTTTCATGGAGAGACTCAGGGGCTACAACATTACGTTAGATGCTGCTCTATCTACTTGTCAGGACTTTTCTTTACTGGTTGGTCTGAGACTAAAGCCACAGTGATATTGCTTAAAAGAAAGTGAAATCTGACTTACAAAATGGTGACATCTTGAAAAGTTGGCTATGAAAGTGGTATTACTCTGAAGGGCCAGGAGGTATCATCCTGATCTTAAAGTTAAAACGTGCAAAGAACACTACCTGGCAATGCCTGCCTTCAGAAAGGACTTTTAGGGGCTGAGGATGGGGCTTAATCTGGAGATGGAACCTGGAACCCCTTAAAAGAAAGAGAGCAAAAGTGACCATTCCTATTACCTTCACTGCCCAATGCTACACTGATCTGGCAGGCAGAGGAATTCACTCACGGAGACAGCACTAAAGGCAAGAGGCTCCTTTGATGCCTCTGGCCTACTGCAGATTGTTTCATTAATTGCTAACATTAAATGTGACTAGTGAGCTAACTCAATGAGGCATGTAATTGGAGCACTGAAGCAGGAAGACTTCTTAAGGAGCACTTAAAACTCAAGAAATTAAGGCATTTCCTCCTCAATTAGCAGACCTCATGTAACTTAAGTCTGAGGGGTGAGTACAGTGCAGTCAGATGAAAAACTGTGTGTCTGCTCCAGAATCTGATCTCTTGGCTTGTGTGTTATGGTGATTGAATTTATGTGTTGGGGGGTGCATTATGCAGAGAAGTGACATTACTAATGTCACATGAGACGACATAAAGGCTAAAGGGATTTTTGAGAAACCAAGCTATAGCATCATGATCTGCAAAAACAATATGGACAGCCCTGGGCAGGAGCTGCCTGACCCCAGACTGGGAAGTGGTCCTTTCTGCACAGTTAACATTGACCCTGCACCTCCAGTCCTGCTGCAGTGCAGCTAAGACCTAGCCTAAGAAAAAAGTTTCATTTTCTGCATTAAGTATTCTGTAGATACAGGAATGACTAGCTTGCCATATTTTATTTGAACAAAATGCATGTAACTGTGCAGGATACAGAAATTGTCCCAGCTAACATTTCATGCAGGCTTGCATGTTCCCTTGCACTCCTGGTACTTTGGTGGAGGATCAGCATGGTTTCTTTGTGGCATCTACGGGGTCTTTAGAGACTAGATCCTTGCCAGTGATGTGGAGGATAGAACTGCTCTGGGTGCTGCAGTCTTCAGGAAGAAACATCTCTCTTCCAGTCTAGGTATGCGGGAGCTTTTGCACTCCTAAGAAAAACTGTAAGAAATGCATTAGCATTCAATGAAGATTTATGTATAGGTATTAAACAAATTTTCTGTTCTTTCCATAAAGCACCTGTAAGTTAGATTCAGGATGCCAGTAAAACAGATTTGCCTGCCAGTTGTACTAATAATGTGTACTACAGTAACCTCCAGAAGCCATAGGAATGTATGCATCTCTACAGAAAAAGCTACAGCAGGCAGTATAAAAGCTACAGGTATAAGATGAGGTATAATATAATTTTGTCTTGGATTACTGTGTTGGTTTGAAAGCAAAACCAGTGTGAGACTCCAAGTCAGTAATACAATTTAATAGGAAAAAAAAAGAGAGAAAAAATAAAATACATGCAATAATATGAAAGAAAAAACCACCGACAGAGTCAGAATACAACCTGACACCCTGTCAGTCAGGGTGTTGGTAGCAGTCCGTATAAATGGTGGCTGCAGTCCTCCTGGATGACAGATGTGGTTCAGTTGAAGCAGTGCTCCTGTAGAAGGTGCAGTTTTCCTCCGAAGATCCAGCGATGATGTGGAAAAGGTCCGACTTTCCTCTGGGATCCAGTAGAAAGGTCTGCCCTCAGGTCCCAAACCCCAGTTTTTTATCTAGGTAGGAAAGGCTTGGCTCCTGCCCCTGGTTGGGGCATCTCCCAATGTAATCTTATCAGCCACACAATAGGACTTAATGGCCCATTAACGGAATATATCTTCTGGAGGAAGGATGGGTTGTGAAAAGAAAACGATGATCATCTCCCTGATTTTATCAGATGGCACATCAGCAGAGGATATCTCCCACAGAGATAAGGATCACCACCCCTCCCACATTTTAACAGATGGTGATAGAATACACATTTTTGCATTGCACCCCAGGACAATTACTTTTGTGTATTTACCATTCTATTCACATGGTAAAATACTACAAACTATATAAATACCAATAACACTGATCAGGGTCTCAATCCCTGAAATCAAATAATTCAGCTTCCCAGTACTCATCTATGGTCTACTTGTGTTTAGGTGGTCTACTATGGAGTTTTAAAAAGCCCACATGACCCTATGTTGCCTTTCAGCAGGATGAATTGTAAACCAGGTGGCTGCGCTGGCCATATTCAGCGCTGGCTGAGATACAGGTACAGCAATAGGGCTGGATGCTGTTGCTGCACCTTGGATCATTCACAGAGAGCATCACCTGTCGCAGGAGGGGAAAAGCCAGGGAGGGGAGACCTTTGCAAGACTGAGCTGAAAGACACGAGGCAACAGCTTATTAGGATGTGGAGTGAGTGAAAGAGAAAGCAAGAAAAGTTTGCATTCACTTTGCATTTCTTGAGCCAAAATGTGGCAATACAGAGTAATAAAGAATGTGGACAGGCTAAAACCAGGGGTTGTTCTTCCATGTTTAGTATGACTCATGCAACACTTGGGCTTAGAGATACAGACTTGTTGCAAATGCTCAAAATAAAATAGCTCTCCCCCTTCCATCCTTCATCACATGGAAGTGGACCCTGCCCATCCCCTGTGCTGGTGAGGATGGGGCTCACAGCAGGCCCATACACCTTTGAAAGAGGCCTTTTCAAGCACTTCATAGATGTCCATGTGGGAAAGCTGCTGAACCAGCCTGTTTTGAGACAACTAGCTGGACAGCAAACATTTAACAGAGCAGATGTATTGGATGGAACTGACAGGTTTCTCCTGGCAGGATAGAGTGAGACACAGTGGATGTAAAATGAGGATAGCTTGTGAGAAAGGTGCTGCAGCCTGCCCAGACAGAGAAGGACCAGGAGCAGAAGAGGTGACTGATACCTCTCAGGGAGGCACAAAGAACTGCCAGTTTTTTGCAGTGCAGTTTGCAACACCATAGGGGCATGCAGGAAGGCCAGACTCCAAGGTTTTGGGGACTGCTGCTTTGTTTAGCTGCTGTTTTCCTTGGGATTCCTTTTTTTTTTTTTTTTTTCTTCTACTAGACAAAAGGGCAAGCAGTTGGCAGCAAGAAGCTGAACTGGCATGACCCTTGAAATGAAGAATGGCTGGAAAGATAGTGGCTGAAATGAAGAGTGGCTGGCTCTGTTGTCATGGGGTAGGCAGGCTGGAAAGAGCCCTGGAAAGAGGTCTGCTTTTCAATTGTTTCAATTTGCTTTTCAACTGTTCCTGCAGTGCTGCCCATGGAAGAGAGCAAGGGATGGGATCTGCTGCCATGGCCACCCAGACTGGGCCTGCCAGGCAGACAGGGCTACATGGAACAGACAACACACATTAAAGGGTTTGCTTTAGTACCACTGCTGCACTGCTTCTGTTAAACATTGAATTTTACCCACAGCTATGTCTCATTTCTTCCTGTTTGTGATGCAAAGCTGAAACAACTCTCATGGACTTTCAGTTTTGTGTTGTCAGCCTCTGACCCTGTCAGCTGGGAAACTGCTGGGTAGCATAGTAATTATCCAGACATTGATTTACTTCATTCTAATGAAGGTAGACTTAGGTGCGCTCTCATGGTGTGCATGTGTGACTGATTAACACTTTTTAAAGCCTCCTGGCTTCCTCTCCTTCAGGGGTCCCAGGAGAAGTTACTCTTTATTTTCAATATCTCATAATTGTGAGGCACTGAGTCAAAACAGTATGATTTACATGATGTTCTGACAATGTTTTCAAGCTGCCAATTTGTATGTGGCATGCAGTGCTCTCTTTGCCTGATGAACAACGTGCACTTCAAAGTTGTAAGCATCTAGACTCTGCTCAATGTATTGCATTGTTTCCAGTTCAACTGCTGCAACTGTGCCTTTATATATTATATACATTGTCTAATACAGACAAATTCTAGACTTTGTCCATCTAGCTGCCTGTCAGTACTTACTGGGCACTATTCATTACCGTAACTTGGTGCTGAACACAGTAAGATAAGAAAAAAGTCAGTCATGACAGCTTTTAAGGGCATGTCCTCTTGCAGTTCGATTGATGTTAAAGTATGTAAGATATACATAAATAGATACATACATATTTATGCATGTGTTGCCTGTATGTATATGAATAAAATATGAAACCAATTTAGCTCATTTGATTGAAAAAATGACATTCGTGCAGGCAAGTGCTGTGTAGAGTTTTTTGGGCCACTCAGGAGATGGATGTTCATGCTGACCTGCAGCACTACTACTAAGGTTTTTCTAGGCCTCTTTTGTACCAACCCTGCCAACTGTTCATTCTCAAGGCACATAACAGCTTTCTATATAAAGTATGGTTTTTAAAATAATTCTCATGTACCTCTTAGATCCAAATGCTCTTTTTAGCCATGGAAAACTCAACAATGTGATGACATATATTCCCGCTGGGGAAAATATTTATTCTCCTTGAGTTGCAAAATGTAGTGTGCAAAATTGGGATAATTGGGAGACTGCATTTATTATGAAATGCCTCAAATATGAAATGAAAAACTTGTGTTCGTCTGATCCTATTTGTAGTAAAGTACAAAAGGAGTATGCATGGGCATATCATTCACACTCCTCCCTCCTTATATTTTATGTGTACTATTTAGGAAGTGACCCTTACCCACCAGCCAGTAAAGGAAATTCTATAAAAAGAAAAAGGGGAAGAAATGCACCTCTTTTCCCATTTCTAATAATAATCACGAGCAGTACCTTCAGAGGTATGGTAAAAAGTACAAGATATGTGGTATTCAGGTGTTACCTGGTTCAGATATAAATAGATCAGACAAATGACATCATAGGTTTTTGGGAGAACAGTAGCACTGGAAAGTCTTTTGCAAGATAATGAACTTTAGTCCCTATAGCATTCAAGAGTTCTTTTTTATGTCGGATTTAAACAGGATAAAATTGATATGGCATACTGCATTTATTCAGCATCCTTTATGGAAAGATGTCTTTTAAATGCTCAATAAATCAGACTTGTCTGCACATATTTAAAAAAATGAGTTGGGTTCATTCTACAAAGACATCTGTCCTGTTTCATTTTAGAAAACCTACATGCTCTCCAGTGTCTTCTTTAGAAGGTTATGGTTTTTAGAAATCTCCCATGACACTTTCTGCCGACCCTGTGCATATTCGTCTGATGGCACTGAGTGCTATATTTAGTCAATTGAATCTCAACAAATAATTAGAAAAAAAGGGCTGTAAGCAATCCTAAGCTATCCAGTGTTTGTAGGCAGTGTAGTAGTTCCCCTGGGACAATGAATCCACAACTGAATGGTGTTGTGCTGCAGCACATCTCCAGATGGAGTCACTGAGTCTAATGGCCAAGTGTAGGAAGAGGTCATAGTAAAGTATGATACTGTGTTATTTACTGATGGGAGAAAATCATGATTCGGACAGCTTATACTCAATTCGTGTTGGTAAGCTGTTCTTAGCACATAGGAAAATAGTCTATAGGCAGTTTTATGCTGTGATGAGATGTTGAATGGCTAAATACTTTCTGATATGCCAGAAATAAGTGTTCAGGGTGGCCACACCACAAAACTTCCCTCTGAGTCTACACATTATGTACATTGCAGAAATATGTTAGAAATGGTTTGCTAAATGTGGCAAATGCAAGTGCTATCAATTTGAAATGGAAATGCTCAGTAACGTCTGTTGCTGATGGGTTTAGTGACTGTGCTTCAAGGTGGGTAACTGAAAATTCCATAGGCGATGCAAAAAAGCCAAGACACGTACACTTCTATTCTCCTTTCAACCATCAGATAGTCTTTATTAAGAAGAATATTAAATTAAATCTGAACAGCATTAATCTCCTAAAATTCAATTTTTCTGACCATATATCAGAATAAAATATGTTCCATTTTCTGTCTGATTTTTAACTGCTTACTAACACAATACCTATTGCAAACAGCATATGGTAGTAAAAAAAGTTATGAGATACTTGTCTGGATTCAGAGTAAGGCATCCAAAATAAATTTGAGTAAAATGACCTTAATTTAGCAACGTACTTGAGCTTTAAGCATGGAAATGGCCAATGAATCACATGCTTAAAGTAAGACTCATGTATGATGTGTGCTTCTTGCTAAATTATGCGTGAATTACATCCACATACTGAATGGTAGCAAAATCTCAGTAAAAAGACAAAACCAATCAATCAACCAAAATACAAAGAAAATAAAAACATTAAAGCTTTGGTTCAGAAGCAATAGTTTCTCAGATGTAATGCAGTCCACATAAGGCCTGTTTTGTTTTCACTCAGTCACTTTATTATTTATTGCTCAGTATCAAAAGGAATAAAACTGACATTGATTAAAGGCCATTGTGATTGGTAGGTAATATTAATATAATTCTTTGAATAGCGTGATGTACGTTGTAGGGATAAATCAAAGTCATAGAAGACTGAACAAGGGGTGAATCACAGTATGATGCAATCATGTAAACAATATGTAGAGATTAATACAGATTTCCTTTTGTCCACTTGACAGGCCTGATCAAAAATAGCAAATATTTTAGTAGTAACAAACACTTGAGTTTTTACTTCGAATGGGTGAATATATATATAAAAAAAATCTTATAAAGCAGACTGGATTAATATGTCTCTACTTCTTTTCCTCTTGATCCTTAAGGATCATCAGAATCTTCTCCCATGGAGTTTATTGGTTACTTAAGAAAATGAGCTCAGCAAATGTTGTTTGAAGTGGAAAAAAAGCCCTGCTGATATTCCCAGAGAAGATATAAAATCAGATACTTTTGATCAGCCAGGAGTTTGTTAATAATCAGTATGGACCAGTTGCATTACAAAGGGCCATGTTTCAGCAGTTGGCAGCCCTGCAACTTCCTCTGCAATTAAATGATGCATAAGAGCTGCAAAGTATGTCTCTGAGAGGCTGAAGACCATCTGCTCCAATAACTTCTGGTCAAATGTAGAGTTCACCTGGATTTTATAAGGCTTTAAGCAAGATCAGCTATTCAAACAGGGCAATTCAGCTACTGAGACCTGGGCTGTGCAACACAGATTCAGCTTCGCTCAATATATGGGAACAGGACCAGTAACTGCTTTTTATAGAAAGAGCATCAACTTTGCAAAGGCTTGTACTAGTCTGGCATGCAGTATCAGGATTCAGGACACCAGTTTGTGGTTAGTCACAGAAAAAAAAGGCATTCGGTTTCAAGCTAGTAAAAGAAGGCATGAATTCAGCAGGGAGCTTTAGGATAGGGCTTAATCTCTACATGCTAAGCTGTTCAAGTGTATTTGGTGCAACTACATCAAATTAAATACTTGGAAATTAGGTTCCCTGTCTTCAAATATCATAGGACCCTTGCTCTATTGGCACTGACTGACTTGTGTAATCAAGACCCCCAGGTCTGAAAGGTTCCTGTTCCCAGAACACATTTGAAGACGGAGGCTTATATGGACAAAATAGGGATATCTGCACAGGTCTCAGTAGCTTGGAAAAGACTCAAGGGATGATCACGGTTTATGCCAAGGAAAAATCTATGTTGGTGTATTTACTGCCGAATCTGCAAAACTTCTCTTTAGCAAATGGAGAAGAGAGCTGTGATGTGTGAACACACCACCAAGACACTCAGTGCCTTTCTGTCATGAGTTCTGCATTTTGATAATTACAGACTTCAGTCCTGTGTGCAGCCTGTCCTTTCCTAACATTTTCAGCCTTCCAGTGGGTTATATAACAGTTTGATTTTTTACAAATAGGATTAATATATAAAACGTTTTAAGTTAAATAAACAGAGAAAAATATAAAATGTTTCAAGCCTGTGGCTGTCTCCCAGTATTTTACCCATTTTCTGTATTACCAGATATGGGTGAAGGAAACACAGAGTGATGCTTCCAAGCAGGCTTGTGAATCCAAGGACCAGAAATTTTTGTGACCTATGAGAGCAGCCAACACACACTCAACATATGCTGAGAGCTTTTGTTCATTTACAGAGAAAACAAAAGACACACAAATTCATTAGTCTTTCTTATGGGAAGATTGCACAGAAAGAGAAAGTTGCCAGCTTCTAGGGCACAGTGCATTTCTTGAACTGACATTCACATGGTGTCTCCAAACTTATTTGTTATGAGACTAAATACCAGGGCTAAACACTTAAACTCGGTTGGTATTGGGGACAAAACTGAAGAACCACAGCCACACTTTACTACAAGCATTGGACTGTAGTACGAGGACAGTTTGAACAGTATTTTCCCCCCTCCCCCAAAATATACACTTCAAACAAGAAAGCAGTCCAACAGTTTTCCAAGACACAAGAACAGGATACTAGTTTAGTCCTTCAGAACAAGCTGTCTGTCTCCGTCAGGGTTATAGCAGCCATCTTGCACCAAAAATCACCCCAGGCTTTGTTTTTCTCCCTCCCTTACCTTAATCCTGTTAAGAATCCAAGGACCTCTCATTTCCCTGGTGGTTTCTGACTACATTTTCTTTCAAACATTCAACTTTTCATATTTTTAGTGTTACTGTGGCAGTCTAAATGTCTTTTTCTTCATGTTGTTGCAGTTTTTTCACTATTTCCCTGAACATCTGCAAGACAGCCCATCTGGGTTGACACAGTGTGAGATGAGGCAGACAGGCATTGCCAACAAAGGGCTCCCACTGCAGTGGCTGGGCTGTTGGAATCAGATGTTTTCTAAGATGTCTATGGGTACAAAGCCTTTCTTCTTCCCACTGTATACCTTGATAAAGCCATCGTGTTCCTTTTCAGAAGTCACACAAATCTGAATACAAAAAAGGTATGAAAATGTTAAACTCTTTGCCATGATCAAAGAGAAAAATTATTCCAAGGTGTTTATCAGGCAGGTTAGACATCCTGCTAGTTACTTCTGTAAGTAGAGCAATCCCTGTTGGACTCTCACTGCTTTGATAATAATCTCAAATTCGTGTATTTAGAGAGTTACCATTCCCCCATCTCTCTGAATTGCCACATAAGCATGAGAGATAGCAAAGTTGTTAAGAACTTTATGGTGGATAAAAGATTTTGAAACTTGAATTTTGACTTCAGCCTACTGTGATTATCATGCTGTGGTTGTGTGTGTATGAGAGAAATGGGTATTTCAGATCACGAGCCATCTGACTCCCTCAACACCTGGTGGAGAAAAGTAATCGTGGGTTACTTGTAGCAGCTGACCTGAATGCAAGCATATTCTCTTTTGCATGTTAAAGGAGCCTCAGTACTAATTATTATGTAATTTGCTCAGCCCTTGCACCTGAAGATGCCTGTTTTGGATACTAAAATGTATGACCCAAATCCAGCTCTGTGAGAATGTTTCCGTAACACCTACTCTACAGAGAAGCAGTTGTGAAATCATGTGGTCTTTATAATAGCACAAATGTTACATTGTGGTAAAGGTTTTAATTTCCTTCTGACCTTTGCGATCTCAGGCATTTCCACTTTAAGGCCCTTCTTGAAACCTGATAATGGCTGAGCCATTTGGAAAGCCTAGTGGCACAGGCACTTTAGACCGGGCACAGCACCACATGGAATAAAGACTTGTTTTCAAACATCTGTGCCAAATAACTATATATTTCCTACCAATCAAACAAGGTTAAAATATAGCTGGAAAACTGATGGTCCTATTGAGACCACTCCACACACGGATTTCTCATGATGTCAGTACCATTCCTCTATCTGGACTAACACTCATCTCTATCTGATAAGTATTTAAAATAGTTACAATAATTCAGAGGATATGAAATGAACAAAAATAGCTCTAAAGTGTTCCTGAATAAATCCATTTTAGCATGACTATTATGGGTGACATCTAAATACCACATCTGAATTCTGGGCCAGCTTGTCCTGTTGTTGCATACATAAAATCTATTAGCAGCACTGATGCTGCCAGAATGAAATGAAAGGTTGTAAGAAGGAGGTGAAGCTGCTTCATATTTACCTCCTCTAGTATTTGGAAATAGGGAGGTGGATCTCTGTACCTGCAAACAAAGTTTTGGAAAGCAAATGGACTCATTAATTTTCCTACTTATTGTGCCTACTCAACACTAACTGAATTTGGATCCCTGGGGCAGAATGACTGAGTACACCAACAGGGCTGACATGCAATTAGAAAGAATAATGTATTGTTGTTTGGGCTAAATCACATGGAAAGCATGGGATAGGTCTAGAATTGATGCTGCCTAGTTTAGGTTCTGTTGCAAAACAGCCAAGCTTATTTATGTCATGAATCCCCAGCACAGCATCTGCTTCCTCTGCAATCACATCACCATTCAAAACAGAGAGGTGCAAAGCACGTGGACAGAGGAAGGTGTTTCTAATTACTGCTACATGTTTGTCTCTGAGAAAGAAATTATTAGAGAAAAAGCCTGAAAAGAAGCCCAAAACTAAGGATGGGCAAGTATGGAAGATTATCCAAGTGTGGGAAGGATCATTAGTTGAAAAGTTACCCCTCAGTAGTTGATCCCTACTGCCATGAGCCTTTGCAGCTTCTCCTTAACTAGAGCCAGCTGGTTAAAAGGAGTGATTCACTACATGATTGTGTTTTTCTCCTAAATGAAGACGTCTGCAAGACATCTAGATTTTTGACGGGATCCCCAAAACAATCACATCTCCAGCAGGTCTACATTGCTCACTAACCCTAGTGCATTTTTTTGCTTAACCTGCTGCTGTGCAGAGCATATTACAAGAACAGAGTGGTTTTCCCTGTTGTTTTGTATTGTCAGGAGAATGATTTGTGGACAAAAGAAAAATACTGAGTTTTCTGAACACTGGTTTTCTTTGTTTTTGGAGTGAAAAATATGGCAGATTTCTTCTTTTTTTCCAGTGGTGTGGGGTATTACCTTTTTTTTTTCTGTTGCTCGTTTGAATGTTCCTTGATATCAGTGAGAGCACTCTGCTACAGCAATAACTTTAGATTTTCACTGGGCATGAGGAGTACAGTGCCTTAATGTGAGAACTCTCACTCTACATACCGATACACCTGAATTCTCCCAAATTCCAGCTGTAATTTTCTCATACAAAGACACTAAGCCTTGCGTGTGCCAGACCCTAAATGGCAGAGATTTTTTCCACTACTTTCCAAGGAAGGGTAGGGTACAGGGGCAGAGTAAGCTCGGCCACAATATGCCACACTTTCATAATCCTGTGCAACTCAGGAGGCCTCTCTGTCTGTGACAGCTGCTGGAACTTCTCAAAGCCCTGGAGCAGCTCCAAATTCTGCAGTTTTCAGAGAACACTGAATAAAACACCATCTATGGACACTTTTGCTCTCATCCCCTTCTATGTATGCTGCCAAGGATTTCACCAACAAGTTGTGGTATGGAGATTTGGATCTTGATTTTCTTACGTGGGGGTAAATTCAGAATAATCCCAGATGAGGACATGGTAGCATTCAGAGTTTTGGATTTCACCCGATGAATCAGCTGTTGTTGAGGATTAGCCCTGATGAGAGATGGCAAAGATGGTAGTTGTGAAAGCACGAGGTGCCACAGGTACTGACAGTGGTCATGGTTTTCTGGATAAAGTTGGAAACTGCTTACAATGGCAGCTACTCAGACAGGCATGCTTTGAGTGGCAGGCAGCTGACCTGGCTAGAAAAGTAAGACAGAGAGACCACACCCCAGTCAATTTGGTAGGATCACAAAGGGCGATGGTTGGGATTTTTCCCTAGCACACTGGCTCAAGAGGTTAGCAGTGGAGAATGCCACAGGGTAAGAAACCACATCTTAGGCTATTTCTCACTCAACAAGTTATCTTCAGCATTATCTGAAAGTGGGATCTATTATTATAAAATTACTTCCCCACTCTTTCATCTCATTTTCTTTAAAAAATAGTCAAAACATTAAAAAACCCCAAACAAATGTTCAGATTGTGACTGCTGTCTGAAGTTATCAAAAGATGCCCTGAGAATTTTTTATCTGTCAGTCAGCTCTGAACAGGTAGGGGAGATGAGCAATTAGGAAATAGTCCTTTGACCTGCATGGTCATTCCTGTTCTTCTACATCCTGTGCTTTCAATTTGGGCTAAAATGGCCAGTTCTCTTTGGGAATAATTTTGAACTTGCTGTAACTTTTTGCAGCTGTCTTCTTTCTTCCACATAATTAACCCATCTGACAGCCACAGACTGGTTCTGATGAAATAGGAATTTGGTTATGAGGGCAGTACAGTTTCAAGAGCTGTCTTGCAGACTGCAGACAGTGCTAGGTCAAGAGATCTGTAAGTTCATGTCTTCTGTTTGCAAGAATGACAGCACAGGGACACTGTGAGCTCCTACATCTGTTGCTGCCAGTGCACCAAGGTCCTAGCTTACGTGAGCCTTGTAGATAGAAATGCTAAGCAGTTCAGTTTCCACACCCATACAGTTGTAGTGCAAATGATAATGAAGGGTTTTATAGCAGCTGTTTCACTAACTTTTGGACCTAGAACACTGTCTTGTTATACCTATATCACTTATTTAGGGTTTTAAAGAAGACCTGGACCAGACTGGATGCATAATGATCTGTGCCCTTGTTTTGGACTCTTGCAAATCTTTTATGTCACTCCGCATCCCTGAATGAATGGGGGACACCCATCCCTTCTCAGCAAGACTGATGTCAAAGAAAATCAGAGAGAGCTGGAAAACAACCCTTTTTCCTTTCAGCCTAGCTGTGAAGTGCAGCACTTAGAGCTCGGGAGGACATGAAGAACTGCAACATCACTTTCAGTGATGAGTTTGCCTTTTAAGTGATTTAATTTGAATGCATAAGTCACTGCAATGAAACTGATTTTCAAAGACAGCTGAGTCATGCTCTTAGAAGCTCAGCTTCTTTTACATCATCCCAGAAATATGGAGACATAAAGCAACTCCTAGGAAATGAGGTGAAAAGCCAGGTAGCAAAACAGCATCCAGGCTAATCAAAAGAGATGAGAGGGTTGATTTCCTGGGTCTGTAGATCTGTCCTCCAATCCTGCCTTATTAAGCCTAGCTTTGTGGATATGTGACATTTGTAAAACACCTATCAGAAAATGGGTCTGTTGCACTGACTTTTATGTAAACTCACAGAGCATTCTGGATGAGGCAAAGAGCTTCTGATTCCCAGTTTGTTACAAATGTCAAAGTTTGGAGTAATTTCTGTTGCCCAAGATCACTTGCACAATTTAAAATAAATTGTGTTATTTAATTACAAAAAAGCCCAGCTCTAAACGAATTTGTGTTAGTGTGACTCTAGATATCAGAGGCAGTCAGGCAAAGGTGTGAGTAGGATCTTTTTCAAAGTAAAAGCAGACATTCTAACAGCAGATTATTTTGACTTCTTTAAAAATAAGGATGATCAAATACCTTAAAGACATTTTAAGAGATGCTTTTCCAAGTATTGATATATTAGATATTGCATTTTTTTTCTTTTGTGAACAGAGGTTAAATCAGAGCCTGTTGTCACGCAAAGAAGTATTTGTATAATGTTTGATAATGAATTTGGGTAGTCTAGGGCAGAAGTTACAAGCTGGAGAAAATTTTACATATATACAAGTGATGATACAATCAATCAGAGTTGGAAATTATGCAGTTAATATTTTTTGTGAGAACAGCTTAAAAGTGTGGAAAGCCATTGAAATTGGTCAGGTCTGGTTTCCTTATTGATAATCTTGCTTTACTGATGTCAGGGGCTATGCCTGCCTACTTCCTACAGAACCCTGACTGAGCCCTGAGGTGCCCAGTCATTTTCTGAAGTGGTTTAAGACTCAAAAATCTGTCAGTCAACCCTAAACTCCAAGATACTGGCATCTCTGAAGCAGAACACTTTTTCTTCTCCAGCTTGGGTTTCATACTGCATAGCGAAATTTTCAAGGGATCCTTTGTGAAGACTAGCTTGTGCATACTGCTCAAGATGGGCGAACAAAATGTAGTTATTCTTCAGCCCTCTCCCTGAATATTGGCTTTGCCAGAAAGGTTTGCATGAAGCTGAAACTACAAATGTTCTTTCCAAGGCATGAAACTGCCAAATGATTCCAGAAAAAGTATCACTCACTGTGTCTCAAACTTTGAAAATATCTCTGCTTGCCTAAAATGGCTTTTCTTAGGGTAGTCACGTGGCTTTGTTGATGTGAATTTATTGCCTTTTGCCTTACAAGAGTAGACCCTCTACCCAGAAACATTCATATGGGACATGAGGGGACAGAGACCTGAAGGATAAACCATGAAAGATATCAAGCAATGTAAAGAAAATTCATATTGTCACTGGATAAGTTTTTCTGTTAGTATATCATCCTTGCTTTCATTGTCAGAATGGTTCGGTACTCATTAGACCACATGGAAAGTGACTCAGTGAAGTAACTTTGCCATACTATAGTCACAGGAATTTATTAGACCAGTTAATGAGTTTTTCTAGCTAAAGTAAGACTTGACAGGAATCAGTAGTTCAGCAAACCCCTGTTTGCTAATCTGGAAGTTAGTGCTTTTCACATAGTACATGTATTGCAGTCACAGCACTCTGAACACTGTGCCCAGAGACAGGTAACATGGCTGATGACATCCCACAGAAATTCCCAACAGAACAAAAGACAAGCAAAAAAAAATCTGCCAAAGCTTTCCCACAAGTCCAATTCAAATGACTTGTTTTTTTTATGCCTTTTCCTATTGCACCTCTCTTTCTGCTTTACACGGAAAACAATGGAGAAATAAAGGACAGAAAATAATAGATATAGCTGAAGAAATAAAAAAGGAAATTTGACTTTGGAAATATCAAATAAAAATTTAAAGTAAAATATTCACAATAACAATTAAAATGTTTTTTACAATAAGAGTTTTTCCACAGTGAAGGCAGAAGTTTTTGTTTAATTAAAAAAATACAAAAAATTTGGCCTGATATGGAGGGGCAGCAGAAGCAGGTAAGTGTCCATGGCCTCACTGTGGCCGTCCCACCTGGGAAGTACCCAAAATGGCCTTCAAGCTACATAAATGTCCCCCTTTTCCATTCTGTGTGAGAGTGGAATGGGATCTCTTTGCTATGCTCCTTTCCTCTCATGTCTGTGCATTCATGTGTTTGTGCAGTCTGATCTCCGTCCCCTGTTTCACAACAAATATTTCTTCCTCTGAAGCCTCTCCCATACGGAGTGAGCACCTGACAGCATTAATAATAACCCTCAGCATTTGTGTGGGCTTGAGATAGAGCTGAACAAGTTTTTTTAATAAAAGGAGGTAGTAGAGAGACAGGATAGATTCATCCCTTTCTTTACCTCCTGCCTTGCCAGAGATAATGAGGCACCCCGACTCTGAGCCCCTTTTGTGATGCTATTATGAAATAGGGACAATAGGAAGGTCCGTGTGTTCAGATGAAGCTGCCAGAGCTGCCCACTTGGAAACCGTGATTTTGTGAGGACTGAGGCAAACAACTGCGCTCTCACTGCTTGCAGCAGTAGCCACGCTGACAGAGATGATCTGGTACGCCCCCTAATGAGAAGTGATGCAGATCTTGACCATTCGCTCATGCTGGCATGCCATACTCCAACACTACCATTTCCTACCTTTGCCGTTGTGTATTGCTCATTTTAGAACATAAAGACTCCAAAAGCACTTGTTCTGCTCTGGTAATACTCTTCTTTTGTCTGTGTGCACAGACAGAAAAAATTAAGCGAGATGTTGGGTAATAAGTATGTAAAACTTTCTAGAAACTGCAAAGCTGCCCAATGTACTATGTGTACAGGGGCAGTTAAAATATATTCTGGTCACTGTATTTATGTGCCTTCCTTGAAAAACTGTGTGCGCCCAAGGATTGTTAGGACTTTCATGTTTTGCTATGCTACAAATCAGCAGCAGCCAAGCTGTAAGTTAATCTTATCTACCAGTGGAGTGAAGCATTAAAGAAGTTCTGTATGGAAAAATCTACAGCCCTGAAGTCCACACTGGTTCTGACTTCTTCTCTACTTCATTAAAATCAGTGGCTGCTCAGCCTGTAAGGTAAACCATTTCTGGTGATGTGACACAATTTCCACAGGAAAGGAAAGACCTAATGAAGTGGAAGAACACTGGGCTTTGCAAGGTACATTAAGAAATAAAATGTACCTTTTTATTGTATCCAGGTTTCAGAGAACTCAAGCTGTGCATCACCCTTAGCATGTCATCATCCTATTTAGATGAGCTGATGCCACCAACCTGTCCCTTAGTGCAAGTTTTGAGTCACGGCTTGTGCCTAGTGAACCCACCTGAAGGACACAAAGCAGAAGGAGCTGCTGAAAATACACCAGGGTGAATGGACCCTGCAAGTCCTCACAGTATGCCGTGTACTTAAGTTCACAGGTGCACTTATACCTTAAAATATATTACAGTCTATAGAGTGAGTATTTAAGTGGTGACACACACACAAAAAACCATTAAATACACCTTGCAATTGGCAAACAAGTGTTACATTTAGGATTTACAGCTTTGTGTGATGCTGTCTTAACTCTGTTCTTGTTGAAGCAAAGACGATGGGCTGTATTTAGATCTTTAGGTAAGTTAAGGTCTGGGAAGGCAGGCATTATCTTTTATTAGATTAGCTCTAATAGTGAGGAGAAAATCAGATCATTTCTCAGGCACACAAAGTCTACTGCTAAGATTCTGTGTTCATCCCTCTGAAGTCATTAAGAGTGAGAAATATGTTAAGTATATGTTAAGTACGAACGTCTGTGAGACTGAAAATTCAGGCTATGTTAGGCATCAAGTATCTGTTTGTACAAGGCAAACACTGCTCTTAGCTGGCTACCAGACACTGTTACCATATGAATAATAAATCTTGTAAAATTGCAGTGAAAAAAATTGCCTGCCCTCATCTTGCACAATTTTCCCTTCAGTCATTGGTAAGACTGCTGGATGCTTTAGTTCAGTGAAGATCCATCATAGAGGATCTTACCTGGTTCTCTTTCAGAGTTATCTGTCCCTGTTCCTTGCAGCCAATGAATGTCCTGATACACCTGTAAATCTTTTCATTTTGTTGCACTCTCTGAACAAAGTTAGCAGGAAAATATCCAGTTCTGTCATCAATTCTTCCCTATGAAGGAAACATATTGATAGTAGAAGATTGTTAACAGTAGCAGCCTTAATAGAGTTCAGTATTGAAAACAAGATATTTTTCGTTTCAGAAAGAAAATATATAAACTGACTAGCACATACTTTCCACCAGTCTTCATTAGAGTCTTCCAGAAGTGTGATCATATCCCCTGGCCTGTAATTAGAAGAGGAATAGTATGTAAGATGACTCTTAATTGTCATGTTGAATCAGCTTCCACAATTCCCTTCTAATAGGAAGGTGGTCCTTCTATGTTTATTTTGTCTGAGGACTCACTGAAGGTAGACTCAATAAGGTGGCAAGGTTTTCCTCAGTCACACTTGTTTATGTAGAAAGAGTGTCTCTGTATCTTGGGGCTAGATCTTTATTTGGAGACAACATCTGTGAACTGGAAGTTTTGTTTCCTGCTTATTAAGGAACTGTTTAAAATACAGGCCCTCTTTGTTAAGGGCATTATTGCTTTATTTTAAGACATTTCACACTGTTGGGACACACTACTTCATTATCTATATTTTCAAGCTGTGATTGCAGAAGGAAGGCAGCAGGAAAATAGTTCTATTTTATTGACAAAGGCAATTAGTCAGCAGGAATATAATTCTGCCCAAGAATGTCTTTTTTATTTGAATGGGACATATTTACCTATATAATGTGTGGTGCTGAGTTGTGATTGCTACGTATCAGCATCCAGTTGACTAGTTCCAAAGCACAGCTTGGAGAATAATTGGGCTGGAAACAGTAATAGCAAAATTTTCTAAGCTGATTTTGTGCAGGTAGCTAAACGGTTATTTGACCTTCCCCCCCTCCTTGGTGACACTTCATCAACATTCCTATGTAATTATAATAGTGGTATGTTGTTCTTAATAAAATTAATTGTTGACCCCTAATTATTAATCTTTCCCCATTAGGCTCACTGTATTGCTGAGGTATTAGCACAAGAGCCTGCAAACACACCTGGAGCATCTGTTTTGTTATGTTATGGAAAACAGGTCCAATTTAGCAAGCTCTTTCAGAGTATGCATAGAAAATGTGGATATGTCCAGGATGCAGCTGGAGGTGTTGTCAGTGGTGGGCCTCTTTGGTCCACTTTCCAAGTGGTTATCATTGCTGCTGACAACTGGAGAAACAGGCATTTAGTCTTCTAACACTGCGCAATCTGAAACAAGATTTTCGTCAAGCCCTCCTCAAGAAACTATTTCAATGTATTTGGAATAATTAAATGTTGCTGAGGTGAGGAATGAAGCTGGAGAAAATTAACAACTTGGTATCCCAGTGGTGAAAGATTTTTTTTCAATGGGAAAGAATATCTGAGACCTTTTCTACAGTTAATATTTAATATTAAACGCTCAAAGAGGTTTTAAGGGAACCCATAACTTCAAAGTGAATAAACTGGGCAAACAGCATTGAGCCCCTTACACTGAAAGGTAAAAAACTTTAAATAAGAAGGATTTAGAAAGCCTTGTCCACACAGTACTCTTCAGCCTGCTTGTTAGAAAAATAACCCAGAAAATATAAATTTAGTTGGCTGTCAGAGAAAGATGGCAACTGAACCTAAAGTCTCTCTCTGTCACTTGTCTGAGCACAGAGAATTTTAGGTTGAAGGCCTGCTGATTTTGTTGGTTTTTTTTTCCTAGAAGAGAGCTAATATAGGTGTCTTTAACCTCCAGAAAGGATTCAAAATAGAAATCCTATCTGGACCTGTATTTCTTGCAGCCTAGATTTAGGCTGCTAATCCTTGATAAGGGGTAACCCACTTGGTTCTTACTACTGGTTGAAATCAGTCAGGTCTTACATTTTTCTTCTGTAAATCACAACCCTGGATAAGTTGTCTGCTCTATCTCAGTGATCTAGATTTCAGGAGGTGGCAAGATAGGCACTCATGTAGGTCCCTTCTAACTATTCTATTCTATTCTATTCTATTCTATTCTATTCTATTCTATTCTATTCTATTCTATTCTATTCTATTCTATTCTATTCTATTCTATTCCATTCCATTCCATTCCATTCCATTCCATTCCATTCCATTCTCTGCAGCATCTGAAACATGGGGTTGCTTGCCTTCAGGATTCTCTCCTGTAATATAAGGCCATCTCTTAGAATAAATGTATTACTGCAATGTCCTATTTTATTTATCCCAGAGCACTGGAAAATCTGACTGATTGCTCCTGTTGTTAGGGAAGAAATTCAGGGTGTGGTAAATTATAATTTCAGCTGAAATCAGGGCTGCACATCTTCACTGCAGTAATCTGCCACTCACTGTATCCTCTCAGAGATGAGCTGGGAACTGCGGAAATCTGTCCTAACACTTCCTCTCAGCTCAGGTCCTTCCTCTGCTATTTGCCTTTGTTATGATGGAGCTGATCAGTGCCTGGCTGGTTCCCATCTTGGATTCCCAGGACAGTGCTTGTCAGTCTTGACAACATTGCTCTGCTGAACCCACCTCCAATACCTCAGCTATGCTAGATGGGAATTCATGCAACTGAGTTGGATCCTGCCTGGCTCTACAGTAACAAAACAACATTACCAGCTATTGGGCATCCCTTATGGACCAATGTTAACACGTATATTAATGAATTTCTGACCAATGAACAAACAGCTCTGCTGTGGTTGAGTACCACTAGTCTAAAACCTAGTATTCCTGTTTCCTGCAAAGAGCCTGATCTCCCCTGAAAGAGTATGTTTCAGACCACAGGCTGCTTTTCCCCCTAAAATGTGGAACAGGAGGATTTTGAAGGTTGATGTGTTTTCTGGATTTCTGTGTCTGGATGAGGATGGTAGTCTAGTGCAGGCTTGTCTGAGAGATGTTCTATGTCATGGAAGAAATGAACAAGATGGAATACACTCCTAAAGAGCAGGATGCAAAGTGGAATCTTTCAAGCAGAATAGCTGGCAACTTCTAGTAAAGGTTCCCATATACTGTGGTTATTTCCTGAAGAGCTCACATTCCTAAAATAATGATCAGGAAATGTCAGTAAAGCAGAATGATAGGAAAACTTGTAATTTCTGTGTTACTTCCCATCCTTTAGCTCCAGAGCAGTAAGAAGGCACAGCTGGGAGCAGGAAAAAGGTTTTCAGTGTTGGACATACTGAGGAGAGGGGGATTTCTCTGTCAAATTCCCTAAATTCTGTGGCACATGGGTGATTGTTTTGATATAGGTATGCCTTTGAAGACAGGTGACATGTTTCACAGTAAGCACTCTAGTAAGACCATGCAAAATGTGAGCAGCATGAACAAAATAATTTCTGTGAAACAAAAGCTGTCCTTTTCCTTTAATGGGCTTGGATTAGACCTTGTAATGCAAGCAACTGATGCAGAACTGAGGAAGTAAGTGCTAAAAATAGCAATTAACAAGGTTATTTGGATAAGTTCTCATGTGAAAACACTGCCATCCAGTAGCTAGACACCATTCTCTTTTTTCAGACACAACTGAATTAAGAGGGCGGATCAAACAGGACTGTAGAATTTGTAGCATTAGTATGAGAGCTGGTGGATAATTCCTAGCTGCAAACTTCTGGTTGAAAAACAAAGGAACTGAGAACATTTTACAGCTGAAAGCCACCCCGCCACTAAAGTGATGTAAGTGTTTTTGAAACTTTTAATCTACTGTATGCTTGCCAAAAAAATTGGTCATCTGTTCTCTTTAATTGTGAGAACATCTTTGTATCTAGATGGTTACCTCTATAAAAATGTGTACTAAAAATGTCAGAAGAAACCCTCCCTTCCCCAAAGTCATACATAACCAAAAGACCATCAGTGCAAATGTGTCAAATCGACTAACAAATATTTTGAAGTTTACCTCATCTCCAAGTCTTCATTTTCTTGTGGTACAAATTTGTACAAGGCAACATAGGTGTTCACATGTAACATGCTTTTATAAAATGGTCCCTTTAAGAAAAAAGAGAAAGACAAAATTTAAGTATCTGCTCCATAAAGTAATTTGGTTCACTCTGTTAGAGACAGAGGAACCAGAACCTGATCTTACAATAAATTAGCCAGAATCATCTCTCATTAAGGCAGTAACTATCTTAATTTAGAAAGAAGAGTATTTGAACTCCAAGATCAAATTCTAGGCTTCCAAAGAACACAAGCAGAAATTTGCACTGGCTGGTCTTTAGGACAAGATCTTAAAAATGAGTGTGCCTTTTTTCTCTCTTTAGTATGTATGACAGCTCTTATGAGCTGAGTAGTGTATTACTGGCATTATATAAGGTGTCTAGTCTACAGTCCTCATTATGGATGGAACTAGAATTGTACAGTGCACAGGTCCAAATTTAGACCAGGAAAATCACTTTCTTAAAGTGATTTTAATGTGTGAAAGCTTTTTGTGCTGGGTTTTCAACAGAGAAGACTGGCTACTCTCTCTTCTTATTTTTTCTACTGCTAATCGGGGTGGGGGAGGGAGGGAAGAAAAAGCAGCTAAAACAAACACTAAGTAACTTTCAAAATAAAATCTGTGATTTTTACATTTACATTGACAATTCTGTTGTAATTGCATGACCTGCACACTGGATCTTTTGTACTCCCAAATCAATTTGCAATAAGCAGAGAAACATAGAGTGATGACAAAGGATAAACTAAAAAGCTATCCAGTAATGTATATTGCTTTAGTCATGGCCAACGTCCCAGAAATGGTGTAAGAACACGATAGATATCTGCGACCCATCAGAGCTACTCAAGGTCCTTAGACAGCTATAAAAACTAGAGTTTTACATGACTTCCCATTACCATTGCATCATCACAAAATTTATGCTCATACCAGGGAATGTATACTTTTTGGTTCTTCTCCAAAGTGTTCTGTGCAATTTTCAGAGTATGTAAACACTGAAATAAAGAAAACATATGACATTTTAGGAGCAGCTTCAGACTCTTCATCTTAACAGGATCACCGGGATTTTGTTGATCTCTTCCCTTTCTCCCTTATTTTCTTTGATTCCTTGTGGTCTCCTCTGAACCCTTCTACACTCCCAAAAAAACCACAGATGCTGTTGGCATGTGACACAATCTGTCCTCCAGAATTTACAAGTGTAACAAATGAATCATTTTGATCAGATGAAGTACAGACAAGTATAGGACTACGAACAGAACCTAGGTATTGTAAGTGCATTACTATTTAAAGTCCAGCAGACTTTTTCTCACATTGAGTACTGTATTTTCATGTTTAGGATAAGCAGTATTTCCATTTTAAAGCACCTGGAAGAGCAGATGATCATAAATGAGCAATACTGGGAAAGTTTGCATGCAAAACCCCTTCCTTCCCTTCTTTGATGTCTAAGTGTTTGATAGCCTTCTTTGGTCCCTCTCTCCTCTAGTCCATGTCTAGGGTGCACTGGATACACTACTCTCTCTGAATTTAAAGGAGGTACCTGAATTGCTTTCAAATCAGGGTGGGTAAACTCAGACACAGGCCTGTAGATGTAAACATTTGCTTTTAAGTTATTAAATCGAAACTCATAGAATAAGACAACAGTCACAGCACCTGACATACCTAACAAGTAATCAGTTACCCTTTATCATAATTGATTCATGAGCTGACTGATACTTGTCCTCAGTTATCTCCCTAGAAAAAATGCAGTGGCTTAATCATTTGGACTGAATTTGCCCTTCAAATTTTAAGAATTGCCCCTTAAGAATTAAGTGTTTGCTTCTGGATAAACTCTGAATATTTTTTTTTTAAATAGCTGGAGTCTCTGAGCAGCTACAACCATCAGTGTCTTCTCCTACCATTTACTTCTGTAGGAGTTTTGAGCAGAAGCTCGGCTTTGTAGTGTTTAACCATTTGGAAATCTCCAAAGTGGTAGTATCAGGTGACTTGGGGAGTTTTTCTTTTTGTTTCTCAGTCATACAGTTGCATGCATTTAGGGGGAAAAAGGTCCAGGGAACACCACACCACTGAATTTTTCTCCTCTGTTCTTTCACCTGCTCATCCTTTCTTTCATTAACATATATTTCTGGGACTAATCTACATGGTAGTTGACAACCTAACAGAGTGTGTGGAGAAGCTTCATGAGGGAAATAGTAAGATTCTTTGATATTAGAGAGCTGTACTTAGATATTGAAAAACATGACAGTGTTCTTGTAACAGACAAAAGACAAAACGGCAGCCACAACATGCATGAGAAAGATTTTGTACAAAGTGACAGGCATTCATGAACACATACCTCTGACAAAATGTAAGGCAATGTTGTAGTCATAAAGTTCAATCTGTCAATGTGAAGGGAGCATGTGAGCTGATACCTGCTACACTTATTGTGAAAATGCCCCTAATTGTGTCTGAGTGTCCTGACTGCAGTGGACCTGGGCCTCAATATGCTCCTCACCAAGTCCTGTTGCAAAGGGACTCTGACCCTGCAGACTATCAGAAGGAAAATCTTAGAAATAAACCTGATTTCCTGTACCATCAATATAGGGGTACATATATGTCTGGCATCTGTATGAAGGGGTTTAAAATGTGCTATTACAGTTTGGCAGTGTTTACTCAAATCACTATGCTTTGTTTTCCATGTTCAGAGGAACAGGAGTTAGGACGAAAATTAAAGATTTTCTGGTGAATACTGAGTTGGGTAACCAGGAGCCTTTTGGACTTGCAAAAAGTCATTCACCAGATGAAGTAAAAGTATTTAAACATCATGTCTGGAGTAATTCTGTTTGGTGACAGAAAATAAGACAAGTTAATAATGTAAAGCCTCATGAACTGTGGAGCTGACCTACTACATGGGGAGGAAGATGAACTGTATCCTTGTGTTGGCTGAGAAGTGCTCACTAAAATTGGGTTTGCAGGGAGGACATCCCATATTAGATTCAAGGGGAAAGTGCTCAAAACTCTGTTGATAGCAGACTTATAAATGTCACCTAAAGTACATTTTTGCTTTTGGGACTTCCTTTACAGAGAGCAGTTTACAGTAGTAAAAGAGTATAACTGGCTTAGATGAGGTTGAAGGTCTGGAAATTAGGTAAGACATCTCACAGTTGTAAACTGGGAAGCTTTGCTTCATAGGACTTATGCCAGGGCCTGAATGAAAGAATCTCCCCTTGAAGTTGTTGTCATAGGAGTTCTACAGGGAAAATTACAGGGCCACACGTGCTGGATCTTTTTACCCTTCTGGAAGCTGTCTTTTCTGCAGTTTCCCGTTATCAAAGAGCATCGTGTACATTTTCCTAAATACTTATTTGCAGAACAGAATTTTAATAGGAAAACAAACAAACAACACAAACTCAACCAGAACGGACCTGAGTCATCCAGGCATTAATGGGAAACTTTCTGATAAAGAGCCAGTGGACAACTGAGGGAAAAGGTGTCATGAGTCACTTCCTAAAAATAATTGGAATATACTTAAATTTTTAATCTATGTTTAGTTTGTGGTCTCTGGATGCTAATAGGAAGCACTTGAATCTGAAAGCCATAGAAGTATGTTCATATCTCCACACAACAGAAATCCATCTATTTTCATATTTGTTTGCCCTAGCAGTAGCAGAGAAAAAAAAGAAGGGGTTTTACACTCTGAAAAGGATTTTACCATTTCCATAGCTTGTGCAAACAGTGCAGTCAGTTTTGTTAAAAATCTACCAAGAGGAAATTTTTGGAGAGACTGATGCATAATTTATACTCTGAGCCTCTAAAGGATGGATTGTAAAAAAGCCAGTACTGAGCTGATCAAAGGAATCATTAATGTGCCATGGAAGTTATTTAGAGGTTTGACACATGCTGAGTATTTAAACTAATCTCTTTAAATAAGTTCATTGAATGCTTTTCTGTGCATTCAGTGAATACAGATCTCAGAGAAAAAACGTTTCTTTGGGTTTCAGAAATGAAACTGTTGACTTGCAAATAAATAAAAAGTTATCTGAAAATTCAAAAAGGGTCTATTTAATCTCAGGTGGGCAGGATTAAACATTGTGGTGCAGGATGAATTCTCTATCTTTAACCAGGTCAGGTCAACTTTCACTTGCAAGACAGAAAAATTAACAACATTTTCAAGAGAATTCAGATAATATGGATGAGATGTTCACAAAATGAGAGAAAGGAAATGATTGAACACAGCAAGGAGAGATGATAGGACCAAGAGGGGAGGAAAGGAATAAGGAGGTGGCATAATACAGAAACAGACAGCTGAAGCTGGCCTTTCACCTACATGAATTGGTAGCAGTATGTGAGGAGCACTGGGGGTACTATGAAGAAAAAAGTTATGCTCAGTGTGGTTGGTTTTTGTTCTGTACATCTTGTGAGATTCAGTAAAGCAGATTTTGGTTGCTATTAAAGAAGTTGCCCTGATGGTTTGGGCCTGAACTTATGCTAAGCAATAACTCTTTTTGTTTATGACTTCCACCACCATGACTGAATTAAAGAACAGGGTCACAAACACCAACTCTTAGTGGCAGAGATTTCATTACTAAACTCTTGATGCTATGCTGGTTTTCAAATCTCATCAAGCCAACGCTGTGAAAAAACATTACTTTCATACTGCAAATCAAATGAAGGAATTGGGCCATTAATATTACTTGGCACATACTACAATTGTACTGAGAAGCTGCAATTATAATCAAAATTCACTGTGCTGTGTATTTTACGGACACAAAGATATTTTACGATTCGTCTTCTGTCCCAAAGAGGTTATGATATACAAAATCATGTGAAAAAATCAAACATATGGAAAATAAAGGGTTTTTTTGGTTTCACTTAGCTATGTGGAAATGAAGCATGTTAAGTCTACAGTCATGATCATGAGGTAAAGATAGGACATAGGGAATGGACCTGAACCTTGTCTAGCTGCAGTTTTGGACACACCACATTAAGGAATGTGGTGGCTTCAATTTCATCTGAATGGCAAAAAACATTCCCTAAATTCTTGCACCAACACACCTCCTGCTTTGAAAACGAGAACACTGCTAAAACCTGGACATGCCATAACCCCTCATCTGAAACAAGCTGTCCATGGGCCTTTAAACCTTAAGGTGCTGTCCTGGCTGGAGGGCACTCACCACTGTTGCTGCGTTTTCTGCTTATGTCAAGGGTGCCCGCAGAACTATTGCCTTCCTCTGGAACTTCCACCAAGTCAGCTGTCTGCAGGAACAGAAACAGCAAATGAGACAGGATAAGCCAGAAAAAGGGACTGATGAAGTGAAATAAAACCACAGCAGGAGTCTTTGGGAAATGCAGTACTTGAGTGGTGTCACAGCAGAGCAGAATCAGCCTAATGGGATGAAAGGAAAAATTTGATCTGGTGATGTACAACACATACCTACTGCACAAGGAGTAGTGTAATCCCAGAAAAAAATTCCAGACCAAGTCTGGAGTCTGGAGCACAAAAGATTTCTGCAGTGTAAAATAAAGTCAAAGTTAAGGAACAAAGGATTATATGAAGCAATGTGCTTCGCTGTACAAAACAGAAAGGGTATGAGGGAATTTACAGCTTCTGCATGTATACTAAATAGCTATCATCCAGGGAGACTGAACATCAGTTGAAACTACATGGTTTTAATGTATCAGCCCTGAATACATTATTCAGTAAAATAACTGTAATATAAGGGTCATTTAAAATCTGCTAAAATGCTGTAAAAGAAAGAACTAGAGTGCAATGGAGTGGATGAAGTCAATCTTTAAATATCTGCCCTCATTTTCTTTTTAAACAGTCATTTCAGCCAGTATGGTTAGGGAAATTGAAACCTAACTGTTGCTTTTAGAATTACTATGATTCCTTCTTTGTATCATATTAATGTCAGTCATGATTAGGGAGCCAGTGTTCCAGGGTATAAGAAAATGTGGGATGACATAATCTCAAGTCTCAGAAGTATACTTTGAATACAGCACCAGATTCCTTGGGTGGATGGTCAGCTTCTCATTGTATAGCCCAACAGGAATGAGGAGCTGCTCCAAACAACTCTGTGTGAGTCTGACCTTAATAACACTTTAGTCGTTGAACTCTCTACATATTTGATAACCAGAAAAAACCCAAAGATTGAACATGAGTCAGATGCTTTCTCTAATCTGAATAAATGTAAATACTTACACTGTTCCTAAGTTATATTTGTTTCTAGCTCACAAATTTTAAGTCACAAGAAGGATTTAATGTTATTGTATGACATTTTACAATTATACTGTACACACAGCTTGCTCTATTGCTTTGCAGTCCTGTGCCTGAATCACAGGAACATTCCTGTTTTTGTTTAGGGAGCAGAACCTGAATTGCTTTATAGATTTTACATGCTAGTTTTTTTCCCTTTTACTAGTGTTGACAGCAAAACGTTTTTTAGGAAGTACTTTCACAATTTTATTTCTCCTATCTAGTACTTTCCTAGCTATTTCTCCATGAAGGAAACCAATGAACAAAGGGGTTGAAAGTAGATTTGTGTCACAGGTGTGGCTATCTTGTCTCCCTTGCTATTTTAAGAATATATAATTTGCTGCTCTGTTGCTTCTTATTTTTAGACTCCGCCTTTCACAGCAGGTCATGTTCGTCTTGCATCTTGCCCAAAGATGCTGAGGACAAGGATGCACTGCAATAGCAAAGTTTACACAGATCCAGTGTAGAGCATATCCATGGATTCCGGTTGCTGAGTCAAGAAGAGAAAGACTGGCTTTGTTGAAACACTAACTACCAGCTATTTTTCAGTTCATTGCTACAACATGTTCCTCAGTTTTCACAGACTAGCTCCATTATTGCTGATTAGCAATTAATGTTATTTTATTAAGTTTTAATGCATATGGGATGTGAAGTGACTGTCTCTTCAGTATATACCTCACCCAAAACCTTCTGAGGCAACCTCATTTACCTTTAATGATTTTTCACTGAATGACTACATGACAAATGGTCTAATAGAAATTATAGAGGTGCAAAGCTGATTTTGAGAGCAGCTGATCCACAAAAAAATAACACGAACTAGATTCACATTTACATCACCTCAAATGACTTTTTGTATAAATGTGGGTTACAGAAATAGTTTTGGAGCAAGTAGTAGGTAGTAAACCTGTAGCATATGGATACTTTCTTTTATGGGAAATGCAAAATCTGGGCAGAAAACTCAGTAAATACATCCACACAGCTCAGTCATGTTAAAAATACTTTGGCTAGTTTAGAGGAAGGTGGCTGTCTCTACTTTCTGCAGAGACATGAACTGCATGCAGCATGAAAGCTTCACGGCTGTAGGGGCAAGGTACAGCTCCTAGGCCTGTCACCTTTACTTTTAACCTTCAGCAGGAGCAGCTCTACTGTGCTGACTCCGAGCAAGGCCTTGGACAGCTTGCATATCACCTGCAAAGGGAAGTAGTATCCCAGGTGTCCCCATGTCCCTGGCATCCCTAGTTTGGTGACATGGCAGAACCTTGAAGCACATTCCATATCCCAGGGCTGGGACTCAGCACAACCATACAGCTGCATTGCTGCTTCTGCTGCAGAGGAGCAGAGCAGCTCAGAAGTGAGGATCACTGGAGAAAGGTCATAATCCCTCTGAGTTAGTCCCACTAACTACACGTGCTTCTAAGGGCTCTGTGCCACATCCCTGTTGCAATCACTGGTCAGGACCTACTCCCAGGCCACACATCAGTTTTTAAGGTCCCCGCTCCACCATTTCGTTCAGGGTTGTGTCGACCCTGTTTTTTATCCTTGTCTCAATCCATAAAAGCTGTGCTGGAAAAATTTATGGTTTCTTAGGTCTGCTTATTCAATTCTCTAATGTTTTCTATTTTCTGTATGCTGACATGTTACATTCCCTCTCAGCTTCAATACCCTGGAGAACTTCCTGTAATGAACTTGCGTTCCTAACTCTACACCTACACCTCCCTAGAGGAAGCTGACACAGCATTAGTGATTTCTATGCTTGAGTTTTCATTTATAATTCAACATAAACTTTATTGATTTAGAAAGCAATAATTACATTTGTAGAAATTTTGTTTCAAAGGATATTAAATAATTGAAAGAAAGAAATGTAATAATGTGACAGAAAGTAGAGTCACTTTGAGTTAAGAAAGAAAAAAGGGAGTAAGCAAATTCCTTTCTAAGGCACAAATGGGGGCGGATAGAAGACATGTCCCTTAATAAATCCCTTGCAGGCTTCACTTAGTTCTTGCTTAAATTAGTTTGTCCTCTTTCCCGTCTGACATGAATTGATGCCTGTTTAGAGTCCACCTATACCACCTGAGATTGCAAGTCAGCCGTGTGAGTGAGCATGTATTTAAATGCCAGGGAAATGTTGTACCAAACATATGCAGATATTAGCATGACTTAATATTAAGCATATAAGTATTTGCTTTGAGACCTGCAGACCAACTCTCATTATGTCTCTGTGCTCAGCGATTTGTCTTATGAGGTGTGTGCAGAAGAGATTGCCAGATAATGAGTCTGATTTTTAGAGATGACAATCAGCTTTAGCCTCCAGTGGATTCAGGTGTGAATTAAATTTTTTTTTTTTTGAGGAGGGAGGGGTGGAGTGGGGAGGATCTCTTGGGAATGGAAGAGAACCTCAAACATACGTGTAAGCGCCTGTTTATGAGAGGCTGAGAGGGTAGGAAATATTCTTTCAACACCATGAAGGAGCTCCTGATCTTGTGGATCCATCTACTAGGATAAATAACCACTTCTGTAAGGAAGAAACTGGCAATTGTTACTGTTGAAAAAGGTATAGATATAGCAAAGGCAGGGCCAAAGGAGCTATCACTTCCTTTGCTCTCTACCTCTTCTGCCATGGTCCTTAAGAAAATGACTTTCATGATTTGAGAGAGTGAATGAAAAATATTAGCATTAAGGCTAAAACTTCCCTGTCTGGATACAACAACCTAATCACACCTGTCTATATTGGAGTTTGGAAAGACAAGCCCAGTCTGTAATGTCTCCCTCACGATTCTGCACTAGACAGGGGTGGAGGTCCCAGTCCCTTGCTTTGTTGCAGAAGTAGTGTCTTAATTTTGTCTGGGCTTGTACTGGGGTCATATACTTTTCAATCAAGGTTCTGAAGACACCAACTCATCATTATCATTTGTATGAGGGGCAAATGGCCATCATCAACAACAGGGACTATACATCTACTACAGCCTGACAGTTCAGTATCTCTTTTACACTTCTATATAGATATGTAAAATAAAAAGATTAATACTTCCTTTCCCAATCTGATAAAAACAGTTTACTAATTTAATTAGCATTTCTCTCTTTTTCGTAAGAGTCATCTAAAAGATATATAAAACTTGAATTGGCAAAGATAACAAGTTTTCTGGTCTCAATATGGAAGCTAAGAGTAAGATTTTAGGTCTTTTTACAGTTTGAAATACAAGTTTTGTGAACTCTGACACAAGCTTATGTGAATGAATATCTGTTGCTCCTCCAGAAAGAAAACGGAAGAAAGATGTGGGAAACTTACAGAGTTTCTGTTGGGAGAGTCAGACCCACTTCCAGAACTTCCCTTTTTGGTTTTCTGTGCTAAAGAAGTCCCAAAGCGGAGAGTTTCATACACAGGGTCAACCTTATTTCCACAGGCTGCAACAGAAGGAGCAAAACATGCATCAAGCAATATCTTGAGGATTTTTCTGGTCATGCTCCTGCTTAACAGGATTAACACCTGCCTCCTCCAAGAGGTTGAGCTGTATGCTTAGAAACTATTTGAGGGACTCTCCTGATAAAAAGTGAGTGTTGAACTTAATGGAATTGCTATCAATTTTCTGCTGCTTCTCTAGTCCCATAAAGATCGTCCTCCTCTCATACTGGCTTTTCCATTCTTGGCCATTGCCTTGTCTCTTGTCACCTGCTATTCTCCTTCCCTAATCATCACTGATGCTACCTACATGGAGGTAAGGAAACACAAAGTACCAAGACGTTCTAATCCACGTTTGTCTTTATCAGTAACTTCTTGGATTGCTCTCAACAGTAGCTTTCCCTCACAGATAGCCACAAAAATCATCTCCCATGGAAGAGAAATGGATGTCTTCACTGGGAACAAGCAAATTCAGTTTAAACTCTCTTCTACATATTGCATTCTTGGAGCTCAACCTCCCTTGTGACACTAGGCTGCAGGCATGTGGAATAAGGCACATTTGTAGCACTATGTAGAAGGAGGGAAATTTTAGGCAAAGTACTGAGAAAATAGAACAGATTTCGGATTTTGATTACAGCAAAGCACACCTCATTTTTTAGCCAGAGTTTATTCAAAATGTTTCTATTACTTCTGATTAAAATGATGGGTGTTTTTTAGAAAGAGAAACTTAGATGAAATCCTTGTAATTAAATTTTTTAAAACTGCTGACAGTAACAATGCAAATGTGATCAGACAAGCAGTTTTAAACTGACTGCCTAGTTTTAGCTTTGATTTTTTGCACTTCCAGGTCTGACTGGTTAGAGTACTAGTCGAGAAAAGTATTTTCCAGAATAAACTTAACTTCTTCATTTCAAAATGTTACTTTTCAGAAATTTGGCATTACAGTGAGAAAAAAGTGGCCTTTTAAGTACTCAGACAATGTGTAGACAGGATCAATAGGGAAAAATATAAGGAAAGTAAAAAATATGGATGAAAAAGAACAGGAAGCTAGCAGCACCCCTCAGAAGCCAGACCAGTGATTTGAGTACCCCCTGCTGTTTTGATCGCCCTGTCTTTTATCTGTTTCTTCCTAGTTCAGATCCTCATCTCAATATTTCAGTATGTCTTCACTTCTAAGCTACCAACCTTGATTTCAGGTAGTTGTTATCATAAACAGTGTAATTGCTAAGAGGTATGCATACAGGGTTTTGAGTGAAACACACAATGAGCACACCCTCTCCTCTTCCAGCTTCATATCTTTGAAGTGGTCCTTTCCTGAGATGGCAGAAGGGCATCCAGTCACTGAAAGGAGCTGGACAGCTGTTGAGGGTAAATACTATGGCTGGGAGTCTGCCACTGCTGTTGCAGAGGATTGCCAAAGGAAGACTGAATGGAAAAGCAGTCAACACCTACCAATAGGCATCACTTCTTTGATGCAGCCAAACTGTTCATGAATGAGTAGTGGTGAGCTGTAGTACCGTCGAAATCCCTTTGGCTGGAGGAAGAAAAAGCAAAAACAAGTGAATCAAGGCATTGCTTGCCTTGATTGATGAAGTAGAAATAGCCTCAGTTCTTTGGTTAATGGTGGAACATTGTGGTGAGGCTGGAAATTTGCCTCCTGTTGTTCAAACTGTGAGGTTTAGAGATTAGATGTTTATTTGATTTTTGTCCTAGAAAAATCCAATTTCTTATATTTATGTGGAAGAAGGGGGTCATTTTCAGCTTTCCTTTTTCTTTTGTTTTACACAAAAGCAGCACTAATTAATTGCAGCAGAAGTGCTGAATCATTAGAGGTTCTGGGAAGTTTCCCTCTCCCTGTCTTCTTACATAATGTGAATTTGCATTGTGTTGTATTTGTTAAATATGAGACTATCTTTCCCCATTCTAACTCCAAATCCTCATGTTCCTACATATGCACATGTCAAACCCAAGGAATTTAGAACCTTTCTATAGGTTTTTCTAACGTTTACTGCTGACTGACTGCAGCTTCACTGTTTTGTTTTGGTTTGTTTTTTCCCTTTTTCTTGTAAGGTCCAAAAACTCTCCCAGATATTCCCACAGTGTCCAGTAGAGAAATGCATCATAACAACTCAAGCTATATTAAAGAATACCATAATATGGCAAATAATGGTGCCTATATCATTCTAAAAAATGTATCTCGATTCAGGCAAATGCTTAGTACTCAAAATGAATGCCTCCAAGTCATTGGAATTTCACGAATGGTCTCTCCAATTTCTAATGTCTGCAGGCGGTGAGAACTTCTAGTCACAGTGAGAAGTGAGGAAGATTTGCAGAGATGTGCATATTTTCCATATCGTCTGTTCAGTGTACATCAAAATCTGATAGACAACTAGTTCTTCAGGTAATGAGCTGCAGAAAAGATTGAAAAAGACTGAGAGGATTGATAATCTTGGAGTCTTATAGGAATAAATTCCAGATTCTTCAGCCTTTGTTTACCCCCAAGCTAGATTCAGACAGAGCATCAGCATGAACTCACAAAACTCCTATGACTTTGCTGTAAATTTAGTCTCTATTTTTTTTGTTTTTGTAAGCTAGTAACCACAAGAGCTGAGGCTGGAATCAAGAAATGCATGAATCAATTAACATGAAATAATATTTGCCTTGTCCAGAGCTTGTCATTCAGCTCTTCACAGACCACATTCCTATACCAGAATGCCTCATACTGGAACTATGATCATGGTTTAGATACACAAAGACTGGCCTCAGCGATATAAACAACAATAGCTTTCAGTAAACATTCTTAGACAGAAAAGATCTTTCCAGTGAAAGGTGGGGTTTGTAGAGCTTTTGAAGTCAGTGCTTGCATTTTCCCATCACTTAACACAGTAAAAGTGTTAGGTTTTACCTTATAGCTGTCTTAAGCGCCTTCAAGTTGCAACAAATCTGAGAACATCTGAAACATGAATCTATGTATTCACTTTTCATATTCCAATTGGCATTTTTCCAAGTTCTTTTCCCAAAAGTAACCAAAAGGAACCATATTCCCTTAACAGTCAACAAGGTGGGTTAGAATTCTCTAAGACACAGTGTACTGCCTTTGACAGTCATGAGATTTTGCTGCTCAGAAGGCAACCCAGGCACTAAAGTGCTGTGTCCATACAGAGACAGGCTCTTCCCAGCCTCTCCTGATGAGAGATTGCTTCAAACTCTGTAGTGTCTTACTGTGAAATATCCTTTGGTTTTCTTTTTAACGTGAATTACTTTTTTTTTATTCAAGCCCTAACAGTGGAGAAAACAATAAAACATATTTTGAAAGATTTGTTAAACCCTACTGAAATACTATGATTAATTTATAGCATTGTTTGAGAGGTTTACACTACAGCAAGAAAAGTTGAAATCAAGGCAATTAATTCTGTTAGCTAGCTAAATTTTTATTCTGTAACTGTATTTTAACATCCACAAAGCAGACCAGATTTGTGATTTGATTTTGTCTGCATTCTTGTGCAGCAGCAGCAATTGCCCAAGTTGACAACAGGGCACCACCTGACTTCACTTTTCCCACCTCACTGAAGTGATCTGGTGTGGGTTCTGCTAATGCAGAAGCTAAATGCACACCTGGGGCTCAGGCACACAAAAGAAGTGGCTCTAGCACAAGCTGGCCTGTCCTGCTCACTTACCAGCTTGCCCATGCAACGCTGCTGTCTGATACTGTCTGCACACTTGTGGTGGATGCTCATCTTACAAGCCTTACAGCGCAGTCCGTGCTTAGCATTTGTCCCTGTGAAATACACAGGAAAGATTGAGTTAGACAAAATCAATAGTTTCCATCCATTTAAACAAGTGACCTGAAAGAACTGATGGGGTCAGTTGCAGTAGAGCAAATATTGACAACATTCTTTGCCTTACCTACTTTTAAAAATGCACATTGGCACACCCATTTTTTTTACAGCCTCTCAATTTTAGGAATTTGTCCCCCAGGCTCTTTCCCAGGCTGTTGCTACCTTTAGATATATATTGGATTATGCTCTGCTATATGCTGATCTGACCAACAGTATCTCTGCGCCACGAACACCAAGCAAAACCCCTTTGAAAGGTCTCGGCATGGCTGTGCATGGCTGAGGGAGCCACTGAAGGAGCACCCAGGCTTTGGAGCAGCTCTGGGGAGCTGGACCATCAGTGGAGGCCCAGGTTTTGTGGGTGAGAGGTAGCTCCAGTGTTGGAGGTTGAATTATTCCCTTTTCTTTCAGTGGAATTTTCTCCCATTGTTATGCTAAGTAATTGTGGCTACACCTTGAAACGACAGATAATGTTCTCTCGAAGGGGGGTGGCTGGAGGGGGAGGGGAGGGAACCGGAAAAGGAAAGGTGGGACGGGGGGTCTGGAGCGGGGGACTCTCTCTCGCTTGGCTCATGGAGTGGGAAGACAACCTGGGCTCCGCTCTGGCATCTTCCCCTGCCATCCCAGCACTGAGATCCACGCTCCCTGCCTTTGGACATCGCTCTGCTGCTCTCCCATCTCACCCTACTACCTCCGGACACTCTGCTGAGCACCACGACCGACACCGTGAGGGGGGAGTCACTTTCCCCATCCCCTCTCACCCCTGGGCCGCGGCCGCCATCACCCAGCCCTCTTCAACTGCGCGGGACCTGCCCTGCCCCCACAGCACCGGTAACAGCACAGGGAGACGGCCTGCGGCCAGAAGGGACTGGAGCGGAGCTAGACTGTTCTGTTGCCAATTTTTATAGCTGTTGTTGTTTTCTGCCTTGTTAGATACCAGTAAAGAACTGTTATTCTTATCCCCATATCTCCTGCCTGAAGGCGTCTGAATTGGACCTAAAATAATTAAAAGGGAGGGGGGTTGCACTCTGCATCGCAGAAAAAGGGCTCCTGCCTTTCCTTAGACCATACCTGTCTTTCAAACCAAGACATCCAGGCATGTGTGAGAGGGTTAACCCTTGCCATCACCCACCCACAGGCAAATACATCCCTGTTTGTGTGGTTTCTTTTTCCTGCATAGTTGCACTGGATTACTGTGCTGTGAGGATTTTTTCAGTTGTAGTTTCTTTTCAATTACACATGCTCGAAACAATACTGACAATTGCTCTGAGGGACTGCTGCTCTCACCATCGTGGGCCAGTGCTCAGAGGGTGCAGGGAGGGCTCCTTGCATGCCCCTGAGTGGGGCAGTGAGGGTGCCACGAGTTTGACCGCGCTTTCCTTTTTTGTTAGTGGAAAAGTTATGTGTCACAGGTAGGAGAGCTACAGCAGAAATTTTGCTTTAAAGAAGCAGAATTCTCCCACTAGGCCAAATGTAGTTCTGCATTAGTTTCAGTGAGGACCTACTCTTAAATGACAGACCCAAATCTACTTGCTTCCAGGCAGGAACAGTCACATTTATTCATCCAACCATAACACTTCCTAAACTACACAGAAGCAGTGACACTGCAGCAACTCTATCCCTACAGGACTGTGTAAACAGAATGAGTAAACAAGGTATCTGTTCATTGTATCTACTGTGAGGATGAGTATGAAACAAGGTAATAAACCACTAAACACTCTTAATATTTTAACCAGCCCTCATTAGTTAGACATGATAAATATTAGTCAGAAAGATCCCATATCTGAAAGTACTCGTTTAGCTCACTGGTTATTTGAATAGTCAACACCATGTACATGCTGCCAGTTTCATTCAGCAAAGTGCTACCTCAGAAAGAAGCACTTCAGGGAAGGTTTCATCAAGTTGGTGCCAAAACCCAAGCCTTGTGTTCCACTTGCAGAGGAAGGGGTGTCTGGAGTGGCCACTTTCAAGCCAGATAAGGCAGGCTGAGGTAGCCACGGGTTTTTGCAATGAGCTAGGCTCAGATGTTTCAGCTGTGTGTTTCTTTTAGGACAGGGAACTGAGATCCTTCCCACCTTCCTACAGGGACTGCTGGAGAGATAGGAACTGAGTGGGGTTGAGTGTGTGGTGTGCCCCAGGGACTTCAAGGGAGTGGGGTCAGTGCCTGGTCCTCACTTATTGCTCCTTTCAGCCACATTTCATTATGTGCAGCCATCCTTTCTATCCTCTTTTCTGGGGTATTTTCCCTACCAAACACAGGATTTCTTAGAAGAACACATGTCTGTTTGTTTGGTTTCTATTTCCTGCATAGTTGCACTTGGATTAGTGTGCTGTGAGGATTTTTTCAGTTACAGTTTCTTTTCAATTACATGTGCCCAAACCATTATTGACTTCTGCGGCTTTTTGCTTTTATTACTGATGATGAAATGCTGAATCACCCTTCCTGGCGATCAACAATTGGCCCTGAGAAAAGAGTAGTTCCCTCACAGTTTTTCATTATATATATAGGGCAGAATGAAAAAAGGAAAATGACAGTTGTCCTATGCAACACACCAGTGCTTATACCGGATCTAATTCTGCTCTCATGCTCGTCTGTACCAAGTTACTCCTAAGACTTAGCTGTGAAAAGGCAGACAGTCTCACAGTCCTTCCTGCTGGCTATGTTATGCTCTTCCAGCCATTTTACTGTTAACTTTACAAGGTGGATATTGGTCCTTACATGTTATAACCATGTGATCACAGAAGATACACATTTATCAAAACATCTGTGCCCCCAAATGATGGGCAAAATGCATGTGAAGCATTTGTGTTGCTTCCAAAAATCAAACTCTAACTTTTTCAGAACAGAAATCTGTGGTCATGTGAAAATGAGTAAGACAATGACAAAAGAATAACACTGTATTTCCATTGCTGAGTGCCGTATTTTTATATCTGAGTAGCTAAGTAGAGGCTTCAAAGAGAAGTATTTCAGTCACACACTGGAGTTTATAAGAAGTCTTTGTAAATCAAAATGAAATCTCTGTAACTACCAAAAGCTCCAATCTTCAACCTATTTGCAGTTCTAACTACTTGGTTTATGGTAGGGCTACCTTGGGAATAATTTCCTTGTGTCTCCCTGCCTCTCAGTGAGGAATAACTACGGAGCTTGGAGAAGAAGCATTTATGCTGTACTTATGCTTATATCATATCTCCATCTTATACCATATCTCCAGTTCTGAAAATGGCATTTCTACAAGACATGTATTTTTTTCCCACAGAATAATTCTTTCTTCGGTTTCTCTTCCCCATTACACTAAATCACTCAGAGAACCATGGCTAAGCTATTTCAAAACTAGTGCATGCCAGGAATCAGATAATTGCATACTGGCAATGTACCTGACCAAAAGTTCCTGGGATTCAGAAATGAGGCAAAATCACAGCTCACATCACGGAGAAGAGATTGCATTTAGTACTGGTGTAAATGAGACCACGTTTTGACTCATTGCATCAATTTCTGGCTTCTCATTTATGCAAACTTATTGACCTTGCAGATGCCTGAATAGGGCAGGTTTTAGGAGACATCTGGTAGTTTGAAACAGTGAAAAAGCAGGCAGAACATGGATCTTGCAAGGAAGTTATTTAATGCTGAATGAGTACAGTGAAAGTTCTACAGTCATTCACTGGTATAAGATAGTTATTTCATTATGCCTAAAGTACTGGCACAGGATATAGCAATGTGTTGAAACATTATTTTCCAGTAAGTTCTGAAAATCATAAGAAAGGTAGGAATTTGGTCTGAACATACATTAAATAATATAAAATAAGTGATATTAATGACTCTTTAAAAAAAAATTGACCATGACAAAGATAGTTACAATAATAGCAACAGCTGTGACAACAGAATAGGGCAGACTATTTAAGGATAATTTTTTTTCACTTCCATAGGGTACCAGCTGTTGTTTGAAGTTGAAAGCCTCTCTGTGGTGTGCTTATTCCCACTAGGTTAATCTTTCTGTGGATTGAAACATGGGACAGAGGAAGGGTAATGAGAGAGTTCACATTTGAGCTGGTTACAGCACTGTCTGGAAAGTGCAGTGTTCCAATTAGTGAAGCCTTGGACACTAACACAGTCTCCTCAGGGACGTCTGCTGAACACATACTGATGACCTACAAAGCTGACCATCACCGTCTAGGCTGTTCCCCTAAATTGCTGATGGCTTGATTGCAGCCTACTTTTAGTTTATGCCCACCAGCAGATATTCCCCTATTTCCTTAAAGCAAAGCTGGAAGCTACTAATACTCACATACAGTAGTCACTATTATGTCTTAGCCCACCTGGAATAATTTCAATCAGTGATGGATCAGAAATACAGGAACTAAAGGCTTAACAATTAAGCTCCACTTGGAGTAACCTAACTACTTTTTTTCTCTGGTTTTCATTCAAATGGGGAGTAGACTAACAGCTTTGATAGCTTTGCTATTACCTTCAAAGAGTAATCACCCCCCCCATCTTCTTCTACAAAGACCCTTTTAAGCTGGTTGTTAAATACTGAGCAGGATGAAATAAAATTCTACTCGGTTGCTTTTTGGTTTCTTTGCTGTCCGGGGATGGTGATTTTTACTATTTTTATTCAAGGGACACTACTATATTCACCAAATAGAGCAGACAGTGCTTGATGAATGGGCAGTTCTATTCAACATTTTTTACTCTCCTCAGTCAGTGTGTGTCTTTAAGCATCATCTCTTGAGTACCATATTAGCCTTTTTCCAAATACAAAGTGGTTAACGGCCTCCTGAGCTTTCTTATGGGCTCACTGTCTTTGTCTCTTGCCAAAACTTGTATGAGATGGATCTCATTTAGGGGACTAAGGGGTAAAACTGTCAGAGGTTGCACTAATATTATTTTGGCCCACATGCTGGTGATTAAAGTTATAAAAACCGCAAACTCTAAAAGTGGGGTTTTAGAATGGAAAGTACTAGATATCTTCAGCTGACTCACAGTATCCATGAACACTTAACATGTCTTCTTCAGTGAATGAAGTAGTGTCAATATAGTAATGAAATTCATATAGGGTAAAAACACACAGACATTTGAACAAATGTCCTTTGTGTCCTAATCATCAATGTGCCAACTATCTCCAAGTCTGTACAGGCTGGTATACTTTTTCAAACAAACAAACAAAAAAAAGGCAAAATTGATAAAAGAAACAGTATTTCACTGGAAAACAAGAGAAAATTTCAGGTCAGAATATGGAGTAGCTCTTAAATAAACTTACAAATTAGGTTCTGCCCAGTCATTTTCTTCAGATATCAGCTAATGTATCCAGTGACCTAGGTCTGGAAGGATGCACTGTTTTGAGAAGCAGGTCATGTTTAATAACACCTCACTAGAAATACTCTGTGACTGGGTCAGCTCCCCTTTGAATATCTAAACCAGTGGCTAGGTTTTCCAGAACAGTCATGCAAAATTGAATCTTAAACTGTTCTGATAATATGACCTTAAATACCACTAAAAGGACACACTGCATCGCTTTTGTAAATTTAAATCTTTTTTGGAGGAAGCCTAAATGGAAACAGAATATCTCAGTATAGGTGAATAGGAAATATTTGGAGGCAGAGAAAGACAAAGGGAACGGGGCAGAATCTGATTCCATCTCTTTTTGTCTGTCCTACAAAAGCATTTTAGTAACTACTGTGCATTTCAGGAAAGTAGTATTTTTCCTAAGGAATGCAAATGACAATCTGCTTGTTACACACACAAAAAGGGAACCTGTATCATCCTCTTAGCCAGTACAGCTATGGCCACAGCACTGTTGGCTGATGCTTTTTGCCTATTGATCCAAGTTTCAACATAAGATTAATAACTGGAGAGGAAGAACAAGCACTGCAGCCTGGAGATATTTCAAAGAAAACTGCAATTGTTAGTAACAACATGATGTTATGCTGACTGTAAAAACATAACTATATTAGGCACTTACACCAAAGTGGGGAAAAAAACAAAAAGGAGAGGATAAAAACATTCAGATCTATTAAAGAGAGAAAGGGGAAGGGAAAGAGACACAGAGAGACTGTCACCTCCAGCTAATGTAGCTATGACCAAACCACTATTTTTTATTATTCCAACTGAGAGGAACATACTGATCAGAAATTGTTTTGATTTAAAACTTTCAAAAATAAATACATTTAAGATTACATAATTTCCCTAGCACTTCAACTTCTGCTGTGGGAGGCTGATAAAAATAATGAGTGCCTTACCCCTCTCTCACGAAATGCATTTACAGTTGTCACCAGAAAGCTTCATCCATGCCAAAAATGATGGGAAATGGAGAACTTTAAGCAAGCTGGACAGTATTGCAGCAGCGAAGGGTTTAGGATGTCACCTTAAAGAGAGGAAATCCCTGAAATGGGACTGGTGCCTCTGCAGTTATCTCTAAGCATTTGTGCACTCTACTCTCATGCTCCCTTCTTAGTTTTTAATTAATTGGTTTTGTGTAAAAGCTCTGATGCTGAAAGAGATTACTATTTTAAATAATTCCTCTGTAGCTGCTTCATGCCCCTGTGGCTGGCTGCTGCTGGACAAGTGCTTCTCCTTCTCTTGCTCTACCTCAATCAAGAGCTGTGAGGAGATCAGAAAATGGCATTTTCTACACGAGACATGCAGATCTTTAAAGTTAAAAACCTTGAGTCTAATTCATCCAAGCCACTTGCTCTGTAAGAATGAGCTGGGAAGTTCTTTTCTCACCCTTCCTCAGCCTCCTGCCTCCCTGAGTGCCTTCTGCCACCTTGGGAACTATGCTCGGTCCTAATGCCTGGCACCCTTCTGATTATTTTATTTTTAGCTCATGCTGCCCCATCACTTTCCCCAGGTGACATTTTAGAGAGTATGGAAGTGCAGATCCTCAGCTGTTCATCAGGTAAGTCATAGACCAAAGCTTGAAAACAGATTTCCCCAGCCACACTGGAGGGCTGAACACTGGAAGTTATTGCTGTCTGATATGTGATTGAGAATTCAAACTGATGGACATAAATTTACTCTTTAGTAATAAGATTTTTTTCTTTATTAAGTTGTGGGTTGGATTTTTTACAGTTAAATCTGCCAGTTCAAAATGTACAGTGGGTGTATTACATTTATAATTTATAGAAGTTATTATAATTTTATTATTTATATAATGTATTATAATTTTGGGCGCATTAAATTTATAATTTATATAAATTATAAATTTATAGAAATAAATTTATAATTTCTTGGGATGAGGTACTCTACAGAGATGTCCAGCAACATGGAGCTAGAGGAGAAACGTCTGAACTTGGGAGCAAGCTGCCAGGTCTTGACCTGGTGCCTTGACTGCCTGAAATGTCCTGTTCCCCTGAGTCCACCTTGTGTCACTCTAAACCAAACAGCATGTGGAGAGAAGCTGGAGCTTGAATATTTATGTTCTGTAGAATAGGACTCGATATCCAGTCATGGTACCTATCCTGTCAAATGAATAAATTTTATATTATATGTCACTGAGAGGTGTGGGTCCATTCGAGTGCCTACCCCAGTTTCTCCATAACAATATCCAAAGTTTAAATAGTAAGAAAAGTTGCATTACATGTAGGCAGGCTACAAAACAATGCACAAAATGAGAACTGAGCTCCTAGTGACATAGTTTTCTTTAGAAATACATGCTGAGAAAAAAATGAGGCAGTATTAGGCAGTATTAGGTTTTTCTACAAGACTGCTATAGGGATGAAAAATATCCCTGCTAAAATAGTATTTTAAAAATTTGGCCATAAGAATTTTTTTTAAATGCACTTTTCACATATTCAGCAGCTTTGCTATAAAAGTCTATCCCTGAAAGGAAATATCCACCTCCTCACTTCTTAAAATATCATCTCAGGTTTTTGATTATCTAAATGTTAATTAGGATGCTGGAACACCATGGTAAATAAACTAACAGCTATTATTGAAAGATAAAGTCCCCATCCCCTAAACACTAAACATGCTAAATCATGTCTAATGTTCTTTGCTCTGAACAAACTGGAACTGATATGTCAATACCTACTTTTCTAGATAATTTTCAAGATTGATGAGCCTGTGCTTATAGGTCTTTGAACTGGGCTGCTTTGCTGAGAAGGAAAATATTTCAGAAAAGATAGGCGTAGATTTGCCTGTGGGAGGTGATGGCACTGGAGCTGAATAGGACAAGGGACCATGGAGAAATTAAACTTGATGTGTTATCTCAAATGAAGACAAGCAGAGATAAATTCCTGATCTTGGTCTCAGTAGTATTAGTAAACATAGTAACTCTTCTTGAGGTGAAGATGATGAAATTTAGATTTCAAACAAGATCTCCATTTTGACAGGCTCAGGTTATTTGCACCTGTGTTCTTACATGCTTTGTAATGAAAAGTTATCAGTTGTAGCCTTTTTTTCCTGTGTTTTGAAATGCTTTGAAAAAGCAGTTGAATTTTGTAAGGCTGCTCACATGTGCCAAAACCTTTATCTTCCAAGGGTCTTGTACCATTACAGGAGTTGGAAAACAGAAACAAGGAATCTGAAAAAAAACTATGATGTGAAATGAAGACCAGAACGGTGAGCTTGCTGAAAATGTGGGAAAAGAATTACAGAACAAAAGAAGACCTGCTCAGCAAAGGGATTTATTGTCCTTTCTCCTCTGCTAATGGATTTTTAATACAGCCTGTTGTTTATGTGGCTCTTTCATCATCAATGGGCTTGAAATGAGAGACTGTCAGAAGACCAGGAAAATCAATTATAATTATAAAATGTTTAGTAAAAAAAAGCCCCATAATATATATATAGCTGGTTGTTCACTGGCATTCTGCTGTTTCAGACTTTCTGAGGGTTTGGGCTCTTTCTTCCTGAAGTAAAACCACTCCCTCACCAGTGCAAGCTCCCAGTGTTGTTGCACATCTATGTTAGCACAAACTGACTGGCAGTGCCTGCAGTAATGGGCCTTGCATGCAAAAGTACTGATGTATGACTTACCAGGACCACAATTCCTCTTCCTCCTTTTTCCATTTTACAGTAGCTAGTGATGGAGATGGTAAATGGAGCAAAGAAGATAACTACATGTGGATAAAATCTAGTGTTTGGTCAGGATTTGGCCACACACGCAGATTTTCATTCCAAAGCCATTTCTTACCTGGGACCACACATAGCTAAGGAAGATCACCAGAAGCTACAGGTGTAATTGACATCATGATTTGCTTGGACTGGAGGGAATTCAGGGCACCACCATAAGTAACTGGGTAGTTACACCACTTTGGTGGGATTAGTTTTCAGGGTAGTTATTTCTACAGTTAGTCACAATGTGCTTCTATCTTTCAGAACTTTGTAATCACATTTTATAGCAAAATGTGTGTCAGTTTCTTTTCCATGTGGAAAATATACAATCATAGAATCAATTAGTTTGGGAAAGACTTCTGAGATCATCGATCCAACCCATGACCTAACACAAGCTTTTCAACCAGACCATGGCACTGAATGCTACATCCAGTCTTTCCTTAAACTCCAGAAGAGTGACTCCGTCCCTTCCCTGGCAGCCCCTTCCAATATCTGTTCCTGTTTTCTGTAAATTCTTCCTGATTTCCAACCAATGGAAAAATATTCAAGTAAAACCTTTCACACTAAGTGCAGGTTGGGGATGGGGTGAGGGGTGGAGATGGGTTTTTTTTTCAGAAATAGTTACCAATTTCAGTGAAATCACACAGGTTGGGCAGTAAAAACACTTCATTTACAACTGGCATCTACTCAAAGAGGTAATCTCAGTCTTCTCTGTTATAACCTGAGAGAATTCATTACTTGACACATTGCAGAACTGGCATAAAGCACATCTACAGGTACACGTCCATGTGGCACCAATTACTAATTAAATGAATAAGAAAAATTTCTGTCAAGTGATTGTACAGTTTATGTAGCTCAGAAAAAGCAAAAAGAATATTACCTGCCCAAGGGTCGATCTGGACAGTGAAAAAAATGGGGACATTAAGCTGAAATTTCACTCTATCTCTAAATACTTAAATCATTAATCAAAATCACCAAAAATCTGCTTTCTAAGATTTTGTCTACCACATGAATAATTAAATGCATCATTTATAAACTGTCCATATTTAGACAGTATTTGCATTGCCTGAATTCCCCCTGGATTCCAGTAGGAACAAACCAAGACAACACAAGCCATAGATTTTCTCATTTACACATGTGCTTTGCACCAGCATGGCTACGTGGTTTGTTGTCCAAAAACTAAATTAACATCAATCATAATTGTGCTACCACTATCAGGGGTAGGGAAAACCACAGGTGCAGCAAAAGGCTTGGCAGGTATTATCTGTCTGTTGTACAGTGTACAAAACTATAACATATAACAAAAGTCCAGCAAAAAGCAGGTCATTGTGTCAGAAGGTACTGCACAGAGCTGAATGTCAATACGGATATAAAGATTCAGGAGCTGTCATAGGCCAAGAACAGCTGAAATTGTGAACAGGAACAAGCAGCAGGTAACTGCTGTGTAAGTGCATGGGTGAATGTATGAAATGGAACCCCTGAACTTTCAGACAGGAGGCTGCTACTTGCAAGCTGCAACCACTATTAGCTGCTGGAAATGTTGATATAACACTGACTAAACAAAAGCAGTGTATCCCAAATCCTCCAATTAATAAAGAGACAGAAGACCAGAGCACTAGTAAAAAGGCTGGTCATGTGCTATTCTTATGCACATACGTTATTTAGACTGGAGGAACTGTGAGCTTGGTTTCCAGAGAGAAGATCTGATGCCAAGAAACGAGTTTGTGAGAGGAAGAAGTGGTCTCAGAAAGAAGGGGGCCAAAGGTGAAGATCCTGGCCTGGGGAGGTAAGTGCAGAAAGATCCTGACAATGAGGAAGCCATGGACATCAATGTTGTACATCAGTGATGGACATTCAGTGATGGACATCAATGCCGGGGGATGCCCAGATGGGCATCTTCAAGCCACATCACAGGAGGATAAAAAAATTACTTTTTGCCCAATGTCACTAGTAGTGACCCCTTCATGCAGGGAAGCGGAGACTTAGGGAATTAAAGGCTGGTGGAATGGGAAGAAGTTAGTGTGAGGGCAAAATCTGTAATGTCATTGTTTCTTCAATAAAACCTGGTACCCAGATGCTCTCCACATTGGAATTTTTTACTGTGTAATAAACATTGCAAGACAGAACATCTCACCTTGCTGCTGCAAACAGATGTTATAACCTGATACAATTCATTACTTGGTACATAGCAGTACTGGCCTAAAAGCACACCTACAGCTACACTTCCATGTGGCACCAATTACTAATTAAATGAATAAGAAAATCTTCTGTCAAATCATGGATACAGACAACTCCCTGTATGTTATAAAGGAAATTACCATGACACCACAATTTTCAACATGTTATTTTCAACTGAGCATGTCTTCAGAATTAAAAGTCAGGATCCATGTGTTTGCAGTATCCTCCCGTGTATAACATAAACTTATGTCAAAGAAGAAAACAGCTCCAGATTGTGTATACCTGGAAAACTAAAATTTCAGCAGTTCAGAGAAGAGCATTGGCGAAGTTGTGGTAGCTTGCATTCCTATTACCAAAGCAGAAAAACATGCGATGATCCATGTGAGCCACAAGGATCTCTGCTCTCTGAGACATCCTTCTATATTAAGGACAGCAACAAGCGAATGTGGGCAGGCACTTTACTCTACATGATGGCAGTGTGCTATTTCTGCAAAAGCATTTCTGTTAGGTGCCTCATGTTAAGATTTCTGAAACTCAGAGTAAGGTAAAGCTTCTAATAATTTTGCTTCTAGAAAATGCTTTTTTCAGATATTCAGCATTGTAATTATCCACATAACAGTCACACTCTGGTAGATAAGGACTCTAATGAGAAAAATAATATTTTTACAAGAAAGTCAGCTTTAAAGAAGATGCATTTAATTTGCTTACCCATAAGACACCCAGTATTCCATGTGAGCTCTGGAAAAGTACAGAGCAGGACATAAAAACCCCACTTGCATTCTGCTTCATCCCTTGGCCTTTAAAAAACCTTGAGCTTGCCATTGTGTTTTTCACTAGAGCTGGTAACAGGAGCAATGATACCAGAAGCCTACTCACTACTGAGTAGAGTGTTTGGTGGTTTTTAATGTAATTCTTGATTAAAAATCACCATGGCTAACATAATATTAAAATATTAATTGTAGATGTTCTAGAAATGCTTATTGTTTTCCATCTAATTAAACAGCAAATGTTGGTCAACATTTTTTAAAGTCTCTTCTGACTGAGGATTAACTGCAGTTTCATATCAATAGCAATTTTCCCCAAATTAAAGTTATCTGCTTGAAAATTATCTGCTAACAAATGTGAAACATGTCTGATGCTGTTCAAGGGCAGAAGAGAATTTAAAATATATTTCCACCCTCTTTTCTCAGCTAAGCAGTTCCTGATTATCCAATTAACCAATAACATTCTTGCCTCATCTCAGAGGAGGAAGTCCTTTCAGAGGATAAACAGACTAAGTATTTTCTTTTTAATATTTGCTTTAAAGTATTTTTAACTCTTTGTTAACAAAGAAAAATAATAATTTAATACAGGGATAATGTGTGGCTCCCCGAAGCTTTTCTACAAATGTGGGGCTGTATGAATTGGATACTTTTTGTCATGTTTATCAAAAATAGGAGTAGAAGTAGATGGAGCACACTTACACTGTGCATACTATATGTGCTTCTATGTCTTTACTTCTGTTTATTCCCACTTTATTTATTTTAACAGACAAATTATCCACTGTTGGGAAATTTTGGAGAGTCCAGATGATATTACCTATACCTGACTGGTCTATAACTAGCAGTTAAATGCATATTGTACATTTTAGGTAAATTAGTACTTCATATTTCCATAAGACTTTTGTTTGGCCCTTCTTACAGGGCTCCACTCAGAAGTGGGAAGGTCTATGCTTATGGAGATTTATAAACTCAAGAAAGAGATTGTAGGATTAAGCTAGGCTCAATTTCAATCTAATAGGGCAAAATGATTATTTTACACCAGTTTTTAGCAGATGTGTGTTAAAAAAATACAATGTTTTTGTTTGCCCTAAACCTTACTGCAGCAGAGAGAGATGACTTAAGTGTCTCACTCACACTGACTCTCAAAAGTGCTAGAAGATTTAGGTGCCCAGAGCCATTAATTGTTGTCAACTGAAACAAAGCATCCTAAATCCAGGAGTAAATTTAGTGGAGGGGATTAGGAGGTAGACGCAGGGATAGTAGACCATTTAGTAATATATGGGATGGCACCTGATGCCAGTTATTTAGAAGGTTACACAATGGCCCATTTTCAATAAATCACAGCATGACTGGGTTTGGAAATGACATCTGGAGATCATCTAGTCCAATCCCCTGGTGAATCAGGTTCTACTAGAGAAGGTTGTACAGGATAATGGCTAGATGGGCCTTGAATAGCTCTGTAACATGAAACCCCACAACCTCTCTGGACAACCTGGCCCAGCGCTCTGTAACTCTCAGACTAAATAAGTTCTTCCTCATTTTCAGATGAATCTTCCTGTTTCGGTTTGTGCCTGTTGTCCCTTGTCCTCTCCCAGGGCACTACTGAGCCCCGCTTCATCCTCTTGCAAACCCCCCTTCAGGCACTTACGATCATTGATGAGATCCCCTCCCAGTTGTCTTTACTCCAGGCTGAACAACAACAGCTCCCTTAGCCTGTCCTCTAAGCAAGGTGCTCCAGGCCCCCAAATCATATTTGTAGCCCTCCACTGGATCTGCTCCAAGAGCTCCCTGTGTCTCTTGCCCAGGTAACCCAGAACTGGACACAGCACTCCAGAGGAGGCCTCAACAAGGCTGAGTAGAGGGGCAGGGTCACCTCCCACAGCCTGTTGGCAAAGCTTTTCCTAATGCACTCTGGGATACCATTGGCCTTCTTGGCCACAAGAACACTGGCTCTTGGACAGCTTGTTGTCCACTAGGACCTGCAGAGCTGCTTTCAGGCAGGTCAGCTCCCAGCCTGTACTGGTGCCTGGCATTATTCCTACTCAGGTGCAGGACCCTGTATTTGCCTCTGTTGAATTTCTGGAGCTTCCCCTCCATACAACTCTCCAGGATGTCCAGGTCTCACTGGATGTTAGCACAGGACTCTGTACCACTCCTCCTGGTTTTGTAATGTCAGTGAACTTGCTGAGGATACATCCATCCCTTCATCCAGGTCATTGGTGAATGTGTTATACAAGACAGGACCTGGTACCAACCTCTGGGGAACATCACTAGTAATGAGCCTCCAACTGGACTCTGTCTCTACCATTCAACCAGTTCTCAATCCACTCATCCAACACCTCCTGAGTTTGCCTACAAGAGTGTTATGTGAGACATTGTCAAAAGACTTGCTGAAGTCAAGGTAGTCAACATCCACCACTCTCCCCTCATCTACCCAGCCAGTCATGTGATCATAGAAGGCTATCACATTGGTCTGGCATGATTTCATGATTTTTCATCACAAATGAAAAAAAAGGAGTCTGGCTTCAGCTGCTTTTGAAAGCTTCTTTCCATAGGAAAACTCTTAATAATAAACAACACAAATTTTTTCTGTAATAGTAATAGTGTCTCCGGAGAATAGATGTGGGAAGGCTTGGCTGTGACTACACAAGCCCTGCTCCAGGGGTATGTCTCCCTCGCTGGAAGCTCTTTACCCTTCTTTCCAGAGGACAACTCTTGTTCTGATGAAGTGGCGACACAAACCTCTTTCCTCAAGGTCATCTATATTGGGAGATGCTAGAGAGACTAGGAAGAGTGGGGGCAGGACTGAATGAATAACATTATTTTTTCCTTCATCCTGCAAGATAAAAAAAATGCCTTTTGTTTTGTTTTGTTTTTTCCAAGATCTCTGTCAAAAGAATCTTCTAAACTACTATAGCCTTGGAAAAAGTCAGTTACAGTCATGCTTCCAAGAGTACTTCTATTTTTTCTTGCTGCCAGGAAGTGCTAATCAATCTGTGACTGTTTACTGCTCCTTTGTTTACCTCGATAAAGCTGGATATAGGCAGGTTTGGACCAAACTAGAATCCTTACTTCATGAAATGAGGCAGCAAGCTTAAAAAGAGCCAAGCGTATTTTTTAAGAGAGACCTGATCAGACTGGACGCAGAAAGCACTGTGTCATAGTTCCTGCAAAATTTTTCTATATTTAATAAACATCCACATAAATTATAGTTATATAAACACCTCCTCTAACCATGGAGGTTTTCCAGTACTTATTAGTTGCAGTTACTGATAGTCTAAGAGAAGTGTTCAAATGCAGGATTTAACAGAAAAGGGGAATCATAGCTTCAGTCTAGACCTCTTTCCTTATTCTTGCATTTGAGAAGCTTGGTCAGTTTATCAACTTGGAGCCTAACTCTCTAGAGGATTTTACAATACAGTTTTGGGGGTAAAAGCAGTTGAAAGTTCTAGCAATCAGAACTGCACAGTGAAATACAGGCTGCTTTTAAAAGATGAAGTGAGAAAGAATTATTAATGGTACTTTTTTGGCTGTCTGAACCTCCAGAATGACTGGCCAAATCAGAATAGGCGGTGGTAGGAATGGGTCAATTCTGAAGGAATAACACAATTTCACTGCTTAAGCACTATTGATTAATAGACTGAAAGGAAGATATGCTACTGCTGTGTTTTGGTTTTATCTTTTTTACTTGTTTCTTTGTTTTCCACAGGTTTCTCTAACTGCAGTCTGGTTAGTTTCCTGAGAAGACAAGTACTGAGCTATTTACCTCCAGAGCTGCAAAGGTCCAGAGAATCTGCATCCAAACCAGAAATCTGTTTGCCCCGAGAATACCTATAAGTGCATATATCTCAGCTACCTAAGCCAGGGGTGGCGTGACCCAGAAGAACATGGTTTTGACTGTTACTGGACATTGCAGACCACGATTTTTTCTGGTCTTCCTTCAATTTGTTCCAGGCAGACTTCTAACAGGTTCTAACAGGTATGCAAAAAACCCCTAGGTGTTTGATTAAAATTCTGTGCCATAGTTGAGGTTAAGAATGGAGTGAAACAGTTAAGAACACTTTGGAAACACAAAGAATGATACAATATAAACAAGCAGATATTTCTTTAAAACACAGCTTTGAAAGATGGACTTTCAAGTAATATATTTTTTAAAGCAAAGTGCCTTACTTTTTTTCTTACTTTATATTTGACTTAGATGGGAATACATTAATTGCATGTAATATGCTTGGAATATGTGGGAAATAACATGTTTTCCATGTGAATCAGCACAGGAAATGATCTGCAAATGAGTAAAACATTGAGAATTCTACAGATGGAGGTTTTTCTTAAAAAATACACAATATTTTTCAACTATAGAGTACTGACATCATGTTTTCTTCAACAGTGAAGCGTCACAGAGATGATTGATGACACACCAGAGACTGAAGAAGAGCAAGAACTTCCTTCTGACCAGCATAGCTTAAGACTGTAATCTGATGCAACATTGATTTAATAGTATCTATCATTGCTGGTGCCAGGCAGTTTTGTCTCCCTTAATTTGCCATTGCCAAGGCTTACCATATTCTCACTAAACACAAGAAATGGTAGATAATACGATGCAACTCAGAGGTATCTGACTCGGTTTTCTTTTCACTGTGATGTAAAATAAAAACCCCATAAAACCAGTGTCTCCTAAATTATGATCTAACAAGACGTTCCAAAAGGCATTTTGATTTTCCCTTGCTGGGGTTAGATATTAAAATAGTGATAAATACTACTACCAAACCCATCAAGTTAATGGTTTTCTAAGATAGAAACTGTGAGAGGATGTTCAAGGGTGTTTAGGAAAATATGTAGTCCTCCATGGAGCTGAACCCTCAGTCTTAAACTTATTCTAGGCACTCACAGTGGTAAAACAGTGAATGGGAGAAAGGAGTATGTAGTCTGCTCCAACACACTATTGATTTGTTCTGAAATTTTGTGAATTATTACTGTTGAATTCATTATTAGAAATGATTATTTTATTGGAGAATTAGCTGCTGTAAGAAGGCCCCATTAATGCAAAATGGATTCTGTATGCACTCTTCAAAGCTCCCTCAAATGTGAAATTTCCTCCATTATTTAATTTGAAAGAAAATTACTGCTTGTGTATCAAATTTTTCTTCTGTTTACTGAGGTGGAACTTAAGTCTCAATCTAGTACAATTAGTAGGACCACTCCAACTCCTGCATTTAAAGTGAGGTATGAAGCACACTATTAATACTCTTTTTTCTTTTTTGAAATCAAATCAATAAACAGATTTTCTTTTGAATATGTTGCATTGCACTCTGGGATGCATGTAAAACATTTGAAAGAGTAAGTTTACTGATATATATATATACTGATTATGATGCCTTGGGTTTTAGCTTTTATATTTTTCAGATTTTCTGCTGCTTAGTGTGTAACTCTGAAACTTCATGTTAGGTGCTAGTAAGTTCTCTTCATAGGGTAGTTAGAAAAAACAATGTCTTCCCAGCTAGAGAATCAAGGACAACTCTTACCCAAAAAGCATAAACAACGGCAAAGGGAAGAGGGCAAGACAGGGGGTTGAGACTTCATAACCTGAAGCTGTGGTTGGACAACTGACCCCAATATGTGGATGAACCACTGCATCCCAAAGGCAGTATTTGGCTCATAGTGCCCAGGAATCAAAGAGGGATGATGCACATATTTTTTATAGTAAGATAATGTTCTAAGTTCTTTAATTTTGCTGTGGAAAGAGCAGCACAGGAAACCTCCTGTCTGTGCTCCATGTGTCCTGCTCACTTTGAAGCTACAGACAGATTCTGCCACATGAGTGAGACTGAAGCAGTCACTGCACGTTCATGCTGTTCACTGCTCATTACGTTGCTGTGTACCAAACAGAGCTGCTTAGTTCAGAGAGTGCCATTTAAGGTTAACCTGGAATCATTCTTGGTGGCAAAATTGAAACCATCTAAAGTCAAGATACAATTTTCCTGGAATCTTTCCTCCAGTCTTCAAAGCATGTAGCTGTCTTTGTCTTTATTCTCATCAATGAGGAATTTAAAGTCATAGACTCATTACTGTTAAGTGTAGCTGCCTGTGAAAAATGCAAACAGAGAGAACAAATAGGCTCCACGTTTCAATCATAAATTCAGAGTCCCTGAACAGAAATGAGGCTTTTTCAGTCTGTCTTTGGGAGCAGGCTTGACAGAGTTTCCTGAAAGCTGCCTATTTTGCTTCTCTATTCCTATAAACTACAGCTGCATAACCTATATGGATTAATTGAATGGCAAACAGTAACATTGAGATCTACCAAGCTGCTTAAAATACAATACAGCAAAACCAGGCATGACTGCAGAAAGGTTCAAAGAGAGAAGATGGCAGGAATAGAGAAGATGTTTATCTTTGAAAATCAGGGCATCTATACTCTAAGGCATCTTAAGGTAATACTCTTAACATCTTTTCTGCCTTACCTCTAAACAGAGATGAGGTGGAGGAGGCCAGAACTATTCACCTGACTCAGACTGCCACCAGACAAAATAGGTCACGTTATTTTCTTCAGCAATTATAAAAGGCTTCTTTAGCTAATGAAGTGGCCAAGATATAGAACAGAAAAACAAAGCCCTCAGCAGAGAGAACAGAAAAAAGTTCAGAAAGCACAGGGGATTAAAGCTGATGTTTCGATGCTTAGAGCTGTGCTTCAGGACTTTCCTATTCCAGGCGGACACAGATTGCCCAGAAAAGAAGGACAGGAGTGTTTATGAACTGGATTTACTCTCTGCAAAGTTTGCTGTCAGCAATAATCTGTCATGAGCAGCAGTATTTTGAAACACTACTACTGAGTCATGCAGATTTGTGATGATATTTATGTCCATACAACTTCAAAAGAAGCTGCCAGAAATTCAAGAAACTTATATTGCAGTATGTATTTGTGAAAGTAAGCTTTGATAGAACATCCATCCACATTACTGAAGCAGACAAATTCTAGGCCTTTTCCCATATATAAACTTATTTCAATTAACCGCTCTTCCAGACTTCCTGTCAATTCCTGGACTGTGAACTTCCCTGATACTGATACTTTACTGCTTCTCTTTTTTATTTATTTTACCACTTTAAGTAAAAAGAAACCTTAAAAGACAGGAAAGTGACACCAAAAAATTGTGATTAAAATTCCTTAGTTTCCTTGGATTCAGTACAGCTGTGAAGTGTGAATATAAGTTAATTTATGGAAGCAAGATTGTCTTGCATCAATTTTAATGTTCTGTAGACAGCTGCCTTTTCAAAAGACCACAAATTCCTCACACGAGTGGGGAGCACTGAGCACCCACATTTGAAAAATGATGATCAGTCCTATTAGCATCTTTAAAGAAATTACCATACTGTTACCTAAAAGGCAGTAACTTCCATGCCAAGGGACTAAGTTTCTGACAGTGAGCTATTCAAATTACAGACATTGAACTCAAAGACCTGTACTACTTCTACATGAAGCTAAATCAGTGTTTAGCTCCTTGTCCTGCCAAAAAGCTTGGAAATTGTGTCTCTCAATTTCACACTGGTAAATTGCCACTCAATTTACTCCTGCTCTACTGTGCTGGGACAAGTAGATGGTAAGCAGGAAGACCAAATCATGTGTATAACACTAGCCGCAAGGATGTGAATTTCCAGGATCATATTTCTGAATAGCAACTCCTGCAGCTTCCCACTGTGGTGGCCATGCAGGCACCACCAGGCACTTGCACTTCTCTCTTGCTCTCTCCTTGCAAAGCCTCATGGATGATCTGAATGGATGCTGGCTTTTTAGGTCTTCACACTGCACTGAAAATTACCTTACAAGCAGGGCTCAGCAGAGAGGTTTTTCCTGCATACTAAAGACAGTAACAAAATTATCTCCTGTCTGTCAGTCAGTCAGTCCCTCGCGAGAACTTACATACTCATGGACATCTTCAGAGAGCAGATAAGCGTATCTTTCAAACACATAAAGTAGTGCAAGGTTTGTGCATAGGAGGGATCAGGTAGAAGAACCCCAAGAAAGTCTGCAGTGTAAATTCGGCTGGTATATTTGGTTTTTGACCTAGTCTCCCAAAATATTCATCCTAGATAGCCAAAACTCACACCCATACAAGCAGATAAGAGGCTACCACCCAGCAGATGCTACTGCTTGTCCCTTAAGTGACTAGTGGGACAGCTGGGAGAGGTAGGTATGGTCACCACAGTGAAAGGGAACTGAGGGTGATGCAGGGTGTGAGGGCAGACATGAGGAGAAAGTGAGTTAAAATTACTGCTGTGGGAAACAGTGAGGACAGTGGGCACATTTGCAATATGGATTTCTGCTGCTTCTAGTGTAGCATACAACTTGTGCTTGGTGCTCAGTATAACCTGAATGACAGAAGAGTTTGATTCCAGCTGAATCCCTCACCTGTAATTTGTGATAACAATATGTGCCTACAGGGCAAGACATCTGTCAACAAACGTAGAACTTGTGTTAGCCTGTGGCAGATACGACATAAATCCACAATGTCTCTGCATGAATATTCTCAAGGAGACATCTGGGCTCACAGAAGTTAGAGAAAGGTCATCCTGCAAGTTCTAGCATGGACACACAATGAGATTTAAAACAAAATGTTTCTTACCAACAATCATATGGTTGCAGACATCACAGAAGGTTGGTTTTTTGAAGATGTGCTCCTGGAAGATGTGAGTCTTGTTTTCTGGCAGCTGTTGGGCTCTGGTGGGCGAAGATGCCTGGCTCTCTGAGTTGGGGAGTTGCCCAGTGCTTGTGCTCACCTCAGGCATCAAGTCTACTTGCAGTTTCACATCACTATTAGTCCTCTGGAAGAAATTGTCTGCACTTTTACTCCGCAAGCTTTTCGTCTTGAAGGAGAGGGATCGTTTCAGTTTCTGAAGCTGCAACAAATAAACCAGTTATAACTACTATTTTTTCTACTCTAAAAGCAATACAAGGCTCCTGATTGTGGGGTGTGTTGCTGCTGAGTAAATCTCGGAGCTTCTGTCAGACCTTGAACCACCTGAACAATAAAACTGACTTTAAAATTTAACTAGCAATTTCTGAGCAAAGAAAACACATCAGAAAACAATCTACCCTACATATGTTTTCTGATGGATGATAAACTTGATAGTCCTAATGAATGCTTCTTTTGGTCTTTATTTGCAGATATGACAGTAAAGATGTATTGCTGCAAGATGTAGGCATTAGAGAATAGACACTTTGTATTCAAGCATGAGGGAACTTAGAGCACTCATCCTCTAAAAATACTTAGTCTGTAAAGCCATTACAAGAATAGCTGTTAAATGGTAGTACATGACAAGTGAATTCAGTAAATATATTTGATATACTTATATTTCTTGACTTTGGCTGAAAAAGATTATATGCATTTTATATTAAATATATTTTAGATTATATACATTTGATTAGTTTTGACTAAGAATTCTACTTTTATTTATTTTTTTAAGGACAGAAGTCTTAACAGCAGTAAAATGTAATTAGTAGGCCAATTGATAGTTAATGCATTCATTAATACTAGTTAACACACATTCACATGTGTTCTTGTAGGTTGTATTGTGTGTTGATTGTCAGACTATCAAGCACCACAATAAGGCATTACTAAATTAGAGTTATTAACTCACAGTCTTTATCTGTAAATGCTCTTGTGCAATATCAGCCATCCTCTCTTTTTTCATCCTCCTCCCTAATTTCGTATAAGGCTGAGAAGGGTACTGGCTGAGGCATGGAAATGATTAGGAAATTAGCCACATGAATTTGCGGCTTTGTCAGCTCCAACATCCCACAAGGACAGGCCAGGTAAAATGAAAGCAGGCTCTGAGTCTGCTTTGTGTTTGCCCTCTGTGAAGTGCAATAATTCTGTATCACCTTTCACTCAGCATTTTTCAAACCACTGCAAAATAATTTCAATCACCACTGCTATTCTCTGGGTGACTGCGATGTAACAACTGAAATTTTCCATGCCACTTAGGCCGTCTGTGGTAACCAGCAGGAATGGTTTATATTAGAAACTGTTTATGTTAGAAGCAATGATTATTTGGAATCATCATTCACACTAATATAAAGGGAGTTTACATGCTTTCCCAAAAAAAGCATAGAACTGGTATGTCACGCTTCAGAGTACTTGCTCTCCCTAGATTCTGTTCCTGATCCATCCATTTTCTTTATGATGTAGCTGACAGCACACTGTTGGAGAGGAAAGTCGAGACACTCTGAGGGGAAGTCTCTTTTCCACCTTCAGGAACAAGCAGCTTGTACCTGGAGAGGGAGACACTAGCTCTCTACCCAATGTTTCACAATAAAATCCCAGAGTCAAGTAAACAGACAAAGAGCTGCTGCTTTTGGCTTCAGTTAACAGTGTTTAGGTTTGCTACACGGAAGCAAACTGCATTCTACTTCCTGAGCTGTTCGTCCACAGTGGCTTTGGGAGTAGGGAGGCATCAGAGCCTGGGGCCCATCCCACATGTACCTCTCCCACCTGCAACTCCTTCAGCAGAGGAGCCTTGGATCCAAAAGAAGGAAATACCTATTTGCAAGACACTTTCAGTCTCTAGGGGAATGTGAAAATAAGAGCAATTAAGTAATTAAATGCCAACTATGAGGTAAGTGCAGTTTATGATTTCTGATACTCTTTCAGCTGAAGCATAAGCCACGGACTGATTGAGCCTAAAACTCACTGTCAGCTGCAACATCAGAATGTGAGATCTTGGATGTTAAGTTACCAGCTCTTGAAACCACTGAGGTTATTCAGTTCCGAGATTACTTCATCTCCACAGTGACAGCCAGGAACTCAGCAATAATTCACCTCCTTGCTCCTGAAACATTTCTCACTGAAGTCAGACCTAATTAGTATAGCAAAACACAGAGAATTACAACACCACAAGGTAACTGAAATGGCATCCATTATTGATTTGCCATCCATGAAGCTAACTAAATTTCAAAACGCTGTTCCTGCCAGAGAAGGAAACCTAAGCTGTGCAATATGGTATTTTTTTTATCATAAAACAACAGTCCTGCTAATTTGGACAATGTATGAAGTACATTTTAAGAGACTTTGCATTTGCTATCCTTATCCCATTATCCTGTGCACAGCTATTTACCAGTTAAGGGGTCTACCAGCAGCTTTTCCCCCTCCAAGCAGAAAAGTCAAGTTTTCCAAAGAAGAATAGTCCATTATTTAGGCTATACCTGCCCAAACTTATGGATAAACACTAAAGAGCATGCAACTGTGTGTATTCTGTGCATTCCCTCCCAGAATGTTCAGAGGACACATACCCAAGAATGAGTTGAGCAAGTTACTTGCACATATTTGGTAGGCTCTGTACAAGCTGATAGTCCTTTCGGAAATTCACTGAGAATCATTATGTGTTCATGTGGTTTAATAATTCCCAGACAAGATGGGCATCCTTGTCATTAGGCAAATACAGATTTCATGTCCATTTGCATTCAAACTGGAAGACACTCACATGTTTGGCTTGCACTGCATACCTAAAACACCAGTGGAATTCTGGGACTATTACATCCCAAATAGGTTATATGTGTAGAGAAGTGACTCTGAGAAAATGAAGAATATCAGCAAAATTTAGCATTTTGCGCAGCTAATTAGACACTTTTACTGTTAAAAATACCTCTCAGATCAGCAGGTTTTACGCCCTTCATGCGTAAGAGAGAGTATACAGGGCCACAGAAGATTGGCATCTGGTTTTAAAATCAGATCCAACTTTCTCATATTAGGCTAATGAGAGAATTTGAAATAGGGCAATGGTATGTGATTGTTTACTTAAGAAAAGTTGGCCCGAGCAAGGGTGAGGACTGGTTGTTATACATATTGTGTAAACTATAAAACCATAAAAGCTTAAATAATTATTAGACTGCAGTTGAGTAAGCATAATTTCCCTTACTTAAATATCACCATCTCCTCATTTTGAAATTTTTTGTGGATTATCCCCATGCTTTTATTGCAAGATTTCAAATGTAATTAAATACAGGCATGTAATATATGTCTGATTTTGGTCTGCTGTAAATGGAGTTAATGTACTTGTGATGCCACAGTTGCTATAAAATTCGCCTGAGGGAGGAATCAAATCTTTCAACTGAGAGGAACGTATGCAAATATTATTATTTATACTTTATTTCTGCAGAATGAATGAGTCCAAAGTTAAACCTTATGAAGAAACACTACAAAACTTTGGGAAAAAATCCTGCAGCTAGGGTTGTTCTACACTCAATACTTCAACTCTTCACTGAAAAATCATGTATCGAGACTGAAACAACCTTTAAATCAAGCACAAAAAGGCTTTAAGAAACATTTGAAATAAATCTCCTAAGACTTTCACATTTTCTCCATTGTGAGCAAGGCTACAATTTAGTTTTTATTTAAATGAAAACAACATTCCCAAAAGCACAGGAGGTTTTCTAAACTTATGGCAGCATCACGAGACTTCCCAATGTTAACACTTCAGAAATATGAGTCCTTGATTTTAAAGCCAGGATGTTCCTGTGGTTTGAAATTAGAGTAAGGGGAAAATCTTTGTTTCTAATTAAAAGCTTTTCCGTCACACAGATTCTCAGTGACTGCACATATTAACCCTACAGGCAAGGTAGAGATAAGCGCAACAGCTCAACCTCAGAGTCTAATCAACCTCTTTTATTCTGTATCTTGCATCACAATCTCAATTTTCCTCCAAGTCACTGAATGTTCATGCTTCAAGGGATCAGAAAGCTCTGTTATCAGCACTCCTCCATTCCTAATTCCTCTATACTACAACTGTTTAATTGCTATAAGCAGAAAACAGGAGGAAGCAAAAGAACAGATACTCAGATTCATTGCCAGTGTTAGCTACGTGCTTCTGCTTTTGTTGTGAATGGGAACTGCACCTGCCCTCACCAGGACTTTATTTGATGTAATTGTTGCAAGTACCCAATACTTTTCTGCAATTTTAATTTAAGAACTTCCCATGAAAATCGGAAAAATATAAGTGATTTGAGCTGTTTTATAACCCCTAGCTTTGCAATTACAAAGATATGCATCCACCCTGCAGAGTACTTTATTCAGGCTCCTAAGTGCTCTCTGATATGTAGGAATAATTTTCCCCTTGATTCTCCAGCTTGTCTACATTAGCAGTCAGCAGGGCTCAGTAGAAGCAGACAGGAAGAATGAATCAGGGGCTGTTGAGCACGCAGCATGCACGCATCAGGTTATTTCCCAACACGCTTGGTATTGTCGCCTTCTTGGTCACTACTAACAATCTCTGCTAGCAGCAGAGGCTGCTGTGCAGTGTGAGGCCAATGGGGAGATTGTTTCGTACATTTCCACTCTTAAATATTTTCCAGGAGAAATTAATAAATGAGTCCCACTTATCAACCCTAATTCACTGACTGATTATATAACCAAGCCCTTATTTTCAGACATCAGCTGTTTACTATATATTTACTGGACTAGCAATAAACAAAAAAAAAAATATTGCTTGCTGTTCTCTATCCCTTTCTATCCCTTTCTTTACACTGATGTTAACAATCTCATTAGATCCACTACAAATAATTCAGGATATTAACAGAGTTGGAATAACCATCAAGCCAGTTTGAATCCTGCAAGCCTTATAAAATGTAGCTATTTTGTTTAGAATGCAGTCTAAAAATGCTCTGTCAACAGATTTCACTCTGCTGTGAGATAAACATCCATCTTCTGTAAGGAATCATTTCCTCTTCCTTGCAGCTTCTTAGAGTAAATTTCTAAATTATTTGGCTCTCACATTGTTATAAAAGAAAGACTTCAACACACATGGCTCAGATGATGTTGTGTAGAGATTTGCTAGAGAGAATGTCAGGTACAGGGGCTATTACCAAAAGGTACTCGGACCAAGAGCCTTTCAAATAAGGGAGAGAACAAAGCCTTGATGCATGGCATCTCCTCCACTGAGTACAGTTCATTTTCTGGGTCAAGGAACATTCAATTTGTATTAGCAACTCTCAGAACATACTTCAGTTGTTTACTTGTATTGTTGAAGGACTGGATGTTACCAGGGTGTAAGCTACCCTGACAGCATTTCTGGGCTCCAGCCAGCTGTGCTGGTCCAGAGCCAACAGGGAATCAGCTCAAATAGGAGTGCTTACTTTTTTGTGAGCATGAAGGCTAATGTTTTTCGTCTTAAAACTGAGAGATAGAAAAGCAAGTGATTTTTGAGGACAGACAAGAGTAGGTTTTTTACTGGGTTTGAGTTGAAAATGCTCTGCCTTGGCATTTTAATGAGCAAAAATAAGATTATAACATGCCTAAAGGCAGTATGCAATTTCATAAAAAATATGTGTGTTTGCCTGATGAGAGGAGTACCATGTCTTACAACAGTAACAAGATGAAAGGATACTTCTAATACTTGAGGGGTTGTATTTTTTATTGGCAAAGCACCCATGATAAAACTTGTAAACAAAGCTGATTTCTTCTCCACCATCTTGTTTCTAAATAATAAATAGTCAAAATACTCTGCTAGTACAACTAGCTAAACTGATTTCAATTGTAGATGATTTATACAGTCTGCAAATCTGACCCTATCATGTAGATGGGTTTGCTCTAGCCAGCTTTTTTGGAAGCTGTATCCTTTTAATTCAACTACAGACAAAGAGGGAGCGTTCATTATTGCAGAATCTGTTAGGTATTATATTTGTGTGTTTTCCCAAATAGATTGCATAGCTGTTGTTAGAAAAAATATGGTTTTTAGTGTTGCAAAAATTAAATAATTCAAACTTTCTGCTTGAATATTGTACTGAAATAGTCAAAGAGGAGACATTTTCCATGATACCTACCAATAATATTATTGGTGATTCATTGGGTACCTTCAAATAATCTGTTTGGCTCTCACAGCTCTGATAATCGTCCTCAGATTCTCCTATCTTGTATTATTTTTTAAATCCACTCACAGATTCTCAGACTTATTTAGAATATAATCCTTTCTAGACAGGCCTCTTTCGGTGATTCTGTTTCACACATAGAGTCCTAAACTACAATGAAAAGCTCTGATTGACATGACAAAGCATAGCAGCAAAAATCCTTGAAAGAGTCTAAGGGCTTGAAAGCATGAAATCTGAAGGCGTGTCCAGGTGTCACTGCCCCCACAAATGTCTCTGTGAATCCCATGCCCTCAGCTCTCTCCTGATGTACTACTTCCTTTCCAGCTGTGTGTTTGCATCTCGAGTTAGCAGACCTCTGAATTATCAAAGGGTCAGCCTGCACATGTAGCCAAACAGGCAGTTTGCTTAGCAGAGCTGTTCATTCTTTATGACTCTGGTTTGGTTTAGACCAAGCTAAAAATTCACTTGGTTCTCAACAATTGCTCCCGTACTTGGTTTGAACTTATCCAACATTTTAATGTGTGTCACCTTCTAACTCTGCAAGGAAACAGGATTGGCAAATATGTAAGGTAAATGTGAAACAAACTACATGAAGTTTTAAAGCCCAAAAATATGAAAAGTCTCCTATGTGATCCAAAATCCTTTATGTATCTTCAAAATTCAGCATCAGATATGACAGAATAAAGTAATGCAGTCCAGTGAGTGATAGATATGAGGAAGCACAATTTATTAAGTATATAAATTGCCATCAAATCTCAGGGAAATCCTTTTCTCTCTCTTTTGTTCAGAACTGTCTATTTAGTCCTAAGGCACAAAAAGGGTAGATACTATTAGATTTTCTGCAATTGTGACTAACCCTGAGCTCACATTGCCTTCCCTGCAAAATTATATTTTCATTGTAACTTCAAATGACTCACAGTCATTTTAAAAGTTTACAATAGTTTCTAAAAAGAAGGAAATATATGCAAAATAAATACTTGTATGAATGAAAATGAAGAAAAATGTAAGGCTTTTTTCAATCAAAAACTGAGTAAAATTCTGTCTTGGTTTAATTTGAATGTTTTGGTCAATGCACTAATAATGTTATAGCTTTGATTTGTCAATTTAAATATTCATTTTCTGTTGTGAGACAGAACAAGGAGCAAAAGCAAGGCAGGCCTAAAACTTAAAAGGGTATAAAAAACTTTATTAACTACACAAAGGAAAAGAAAATAGTAAATTCAGAATAAGATGTTTAGACCACTTCTTTTTTCTTTTTCTCTTTTTTTTTTTAACAACAACATACAAAGGCCCTTCAGTCAGTTCTTTACTTAAATAATACTGTTCAGTTTACTTCAGGGAGATGAGCTTCCTCTTGTTTGGTTATACGGACTTTTTTCAAAGACAGAAAAAAACCCCAGTTTTTTCTGACTACACTTTTTCCATGAACAGCAGCCATCTGCGGAAAATTTGCAAAAAAAATTTGTGAGATTTTTTTTCTATTTTCACAGCCTTCCCAGAGCTGTGTTTGTGGATCATGTTAAACTCTTGGGTGTTACTTTTAAGAATGAACTGTTTCAAAGCAAAAGTTCTAAAAACTTAGCTTTTGCTTCGCTGACTTGGTGTATTTTTTCTGTTTTTCCCTTTCATTTAAAGGAAGATTGGAGGTCTGCAAGTCTTATCCGAGCACTGAAAGAGTTAAAGTTTCACACAGAAGTTGCAGAGGCTGGGCCAGGCCCGGGCCTGCGGGTTGAGGAGCAACTGAGATCTCAGCCTTTCTGGGGCTCAGCTGCAGCACACACTGCCCATGGCCACCCCTGCTCCCCAGACAGGCCCAACTGCCTCCTCCCCAGGCCACGCGGGCAGCTGAGCGGGCTCGGCCCCTCTGAAGCTGCTCCGAGCCAGCAGCAGGAGCCGGGCCCCCCCAGAGCCACGGGCCCATGGGAGAGGAAGCAGGGCAAGATCTTACCAACGAGCCTTTCCTCTCCCCGGCCATCGGGTCCCCTGGTTTGCAAACGGGGCCCAGCGGCCTTCCGAGCCCCCCATGGGAGGGAGCCCAGACAGGTATTACCTGCTCAGCCACTGGAAATAAATGAGAGCTTTTTTTTCCACATTACTTCCTTCAAAATATATGTTCACAGAGTGAACTAACTTTTCTAGTTGGTTTCTCAGGCTGTCAATAACTCAACCAGCCTTCAATTGGTCCCATCAGCTTACAGAGGAAGTTCTCATAGAGAAAAACCTTTCTGAGTCTGCCTTCCTCCAGGTGTAACCAGTACAAATCCACACCCAAAATCTCAAATTTTATATCTAACATAATTTTTGCTTCTGTGTTTTGGAACAGCTCTACTTTGATGTACTCCTTTGTATTTCTTTAAACCAAGCCGTATTAGAAACTGTAATCTAGAAAGAAAAGAGTTCATATTACATTATCTTCATGAGATCTAGTGTCTATCAGTATTTCTTCAAACTTCCTAACACGTTTGATTCAAGTTTATTTTTTTGTGGGGAAAATGCTTGTAATAACCTTCAACCATGGTTTGCATTCAGCCTGCTTCTAGCAGAGAATCTTTCTCAAATTTGCAGTATTTCAAGATAACAAGTGACAATATCTTTCAGAGAATCTGTACTGTAGCTTTCTGAAGTTTGTAATCCAATTGATGAAAATCAGATTAACAGCTCCAAAGTAAGATCTACTAAGTTCACCATGTTGAACTAAATTATCATCAATTCTCCCTCCTTTGTCAACATGTGCATAAATCAAAACACTTTGCAAATCAAACTAAAGAACCCTTCAGTCATTATCAAATATTAGGGCTGCAAAATATTTTGTCTCTGTGATCTCCACTGCTTCCTCACCTAATAAAAGACCGGTTGCTTCTCTCAGGAGTAGAGGCAAAGACTACAAATCCTGTAGCTATATCCAGGATTCTATTCTCCCTGCTGCTGAATAATGGTTCCCACGTGGGTGGCATCAGCTGCATGACATCCTTTATAATTCAGGTTACGAAAAGTGTTTGGGGCCGACCTCTGTGTAGCTCCTGTCTCCCTTTCATAGTCTGACAACAGAACTGTCTCCAATTTTTTCTCCTGAAACCAAAACGAAAGTTCATGAAGAAAGCAAGAGATGGTTAGGAATAGTCCTTTCATTTTTTAAAAAAATCACCCTGTACTTTCAATTTCAAGAAAATCAGGTGTTTGCAATATCTTTTTTTTGTACTTTGAGGTTCACCTCAGGCACCTGGTTGCTAAGCAGCCAGTCATCTCCTTACTTTGCCTCTATTAGGATGTTGTTATCGCTTGCCTCTTGATGTAGAAAGCATTTGGACTGTTATCTCTGAGGTCCCTTCTCAGAATCCCATATTTTGCATCTCTTTTTGGATACTCTTTTCCATTTCAGCTTCTAAATGGAACACTCATTCCCCTTTGGTAACTCCTGATTCAGTCATTTATTAATCTTTGCTGTGGTGGATGCGGCACAATGGAATTTGGACATTAAAAGGCTGGGTTTCAGGCTGATGTAAATCCAGGTAGCCCCGCAGAGGTGAAAAAAGCTACATTGGTAACTACCTGCTGAGAGTCTCCCAGATTGATAATAATAGGACCTGAGTTTTGCTTCTTTTCCTTCTCATGAATAATCTGGAGCAAATGTGGTTGTGAATGTAAGATTAATCATCTTTGACTGTATCTCGTGTCTGTACCCCTACTGATCTTATGCCTCAGTATGACACCCTTGGACCTCTAAAAAAAACCAACCCAAAACACAATAGTGTTCTGCTAAAAAATGCTGGCCTACCTACAGCAATAGTTTCCACTAATATATTTTATCAATTTTATTTTCATTTTATTTTCTTTTATTTTTGTTAACAGAGCTGTTTTATAATACTTTAAATGGTAATATATCTCTTGAAGCAAATATGGAAATACATCTTGAAGAGAGGCTGATACTAATCGACAGTAAATTAACATGAACACCACAACCCACATACTGAATTATCACATTTGTGTCATCTTAAAACAAAAAACAAGTCCGAGACCTGCTGAGAGTTGTTATAATTAATATTCTGTCAGTGTTTCCACTCTTACTTCTGGGGCTCAAAACTGACACTGTTAAAATTGCTTTGCAATGAAAACATGTAAGTGCTCAGCTCTACAACAAAATAATTGTCACTGGGCCAAATCTTAAGGTCTTTGCTTACTGCTAACTCCCACCGACTTCAGTGAGCATGTATCCTGAGTAAAGGCTCAGGGTTTGGATGGGTTATTGGAGGGTTTTTTGCTGCTTGTATGTTTTGAAATAAAACTTCTTAAAAATATTTTATACTGTCAATTAAAATGAAAGGATTTCTGCATGCAAAATGAAAAAACACCCGGCCACATCTGACATTCTGTTACCTGGCTGACTTTATCTGACTTTTCAATTTCCTCCTCTTTTTCTTTAACTGCTCTTTTCTAAACTGTGCTGCTCCCCAGCCAAATATAGGCAGATCCAGGCGACATTATGCTTCTGCTTCTTCTGTCCTTCCTAAACACTTGTATCGATTCATACTTTGTGTGAACAATTCCGTCCAATTCTTGCTTAGCTACTGTGATTTAACTTTGAGATGATATTACTTTGTTTTTCAAAGAAAGAGGTAGAACACAACTCCAGAATTTGGATGCTGGATGGCCTATTGGCTTAAAAGAAGCCCACAGGCTGATATTTTGTCTTACTTGATCCCACAGGTTTCTTCACTCCCTTCTTTGCTGCCTATTCACAGAGATTCAGATCCAAATTTTACAACTTGTTCCCATGCTTCCATTTCAAACTCTTCTCAGTGAGAGATGGCATAGGAACTTATACCTTACAGAATATTAGCAGCGTGTGTTGGCTCCCTTCCAATTTTTCTTTTTCGTTGTTCCTCTTCTTGTGCATATTTTTGCAATCTGGTAGCAGATTTGCTGCCTCCTATCTTCCTTTTACTCCTCCTGAGGACTAGCAATGTCTCACCATGTGAACACTGCTTCTTGCCAGCCACTCAGGAAGCCAGGGCATTTGGCCACCCGGGCAGTGCCTGTTCAGACACCACAAGCCTAAAAGGATCCATACAGTCCTGGTGCACATTGCTGCCCTGAAACCACTCTGGCATGAAGTCCTGGATCAGGGGTAGAACTGATAGCACAGAAGGAGCAAAGCTAGTTAATCCTCTGGACTTCTCCATGCTTTACCTGGGTACTCACAGGGTTTCCTTCATCTTGTATTTTCTGTTAAGTCCTATAGCAGCTACCACATACATAACAAATGCTGTCAATTAAAGTTTTTTCTACCTTGATAACATTTTCTTAGTAATTTGTTCTGCATCCAGTTATCTTACTGTTCACCATGGCAAAGATATGTTTATTTTCAGATCCAGTCCAGATCTGTTACATTTTCCATTAAAGCTCTTCTCAAAGTGCAACTTACAGTATACCTTTATCCCTTTCAACAAATCTACTCTAGTAGCACTCTAATTTTAAAAAAGCACTTCCAAAAATTTTGGGAAAAATTATGCTTGTAGTACCAGTTTCCAATGAATCTGTTACTGCTACACCAAGTTTCTGTTTCACTCTGTCTTTTGTCTTTTTGTTATGACTTTTTAGTCATACCCAGCAAAAACTACATTCAATGTCCTACATAAAGAATAGGGCAATTCTCCACATGGAAAATCTGTTTAACTTGATGATGATATTGTTTGATATGATGATATTGTATTGACATTGATCATACTGATGACACACAGTTACTTGGCACTTCATGGAGACACTTGAAGGGCTGAACACTGCTTCAAGGAGTTGACAATGTAAACACATATATTTGGAGATGTTAATTAATCTGTATTTTTAAGTATGAGATTTATGATCTATCTTTGACTCTTTTTGCCTCAGGCTAATCCATTTCTTTTATATTTTTACCTAAACCTCCAAGCTGCTGAACATATCTTTAGCCAGCTACTGTTTCAAGATAAGCCCTGCAAAATAAAAATATTTTTATCCTCACCAGCTGCACAATTTTCCTTCTCCAATTACCTCTATCAAAATTTCAAGATTATAATGACTGAACTGTAAAAATGCGGTTTCATACTGAGACAGTTGGTTTTGTGTAAAAAGATAGTTACATACAGAATACCATATGTAGAAATGTAAAGAATTTAAGACTATAACTCTTTCCGAAGAACTACTTTTTTTTCTGAATGTTAAAACTTTTTAAAAGTTCCTCAAAAGTCTCTGAAGTTAAACTGTTGCTAATGAAATCTTGCACACTAACATCTAATAATTGTAAAAATGTTTTTGAAAATAAAGCTTGTAATACTGTCACAATGTTGTATTCACCTAATAAATGAAGTTTCATAATTTTGATGTTGCAAGAAAAAAGAGCTGTTGCCATTGACATAAGTTACCAATTATTTAACTTAATAAGAATTACTGCTTTGATAGGAAAGTCAGATCTTGAACCAGTAAAACTGTGACGCCTTGTCTGACAAAAATAATATTTGTGACTTCAAGAGGAACAGCATATTGCATGGGGCTACATGAGGGATTCAGGTAGGGCAGGAAAGCAGGGACATAGGAGGAAGAAGAAAGGAAATTCAAGTTGACAGAAAGAGAGTTTTAAAGAATGTGAATATGAATCCTATGAAAGAGGGGGGTTTTCCATGAAGACCTTTCCTTTGTCTCATCTATTCTACTGTTAGAGTAGGTGCAATTCTTCAATCTTGATATTACCTGAGTAACACTGACTTATAAGGGATGTGAAATATTGCAGCAGAAATACAATTACTGTCTACTGCTGAACTAAAGAGCAAGTGCAGTGCTAAATTCTGTGACTTGTATCAATTTTGTCCCATCAGTTGATTTTTTTTATATGCAGCAGAGGCTATGTGTAGGACTGTACTGGAGGCATATTAACTCATGGAAAGGAGATTTTTTTTATTCTAGAATTCAGCAGCTGGTAGTAAAAATAAATTGACATTACCTCTATTGCTACTTTGGGAATATTGTCTTTATTACACTGTGTTCCCTACAATGCCAGAAAAAAATAGGCTAGCTTTCTCATCTTGTTTTAAAAAGAACTGATGCTTTCTTTACTAGACTGAGTGGCTACTTCTTATGGCCAGCATCTAGTCATAGTTGCGTTCTCCTCTGATGAAAATCACTCTATTAAGATTTTTCATTTAAGGTTTGACTGTAATTTTTTGGACCATTATGAAATGCCTTTAATTTTTCTACATTCTAGCAGGCTTCAGGTAGATCTACTACAGCTGTTGGCATTCATGTTAGCTTTGATAATCTGCAAGGAAGATGTCCAGAGTATCTTTCTTGGATGCCAGGCAGGTACTGCTAAAAAAACCCAATGCTGTTGAAAGGCAGAACTGCAGCCTGAGGAAATCTGTGGGAACCTAAACTTCTGGGTGAGGCTGGAGCTCAAAAGACCTTCAGCAGCAGCACACTTGCAAAGGGCTCTTTTGAATAGTACTGGTCCTCAACTACCTATCCCAAAAGGAGAAGACAAGATGGGGAAACTAGGAAGAGGGCTTTTTTTCCTCTCCATAAGGAACGTTTTGTATTACCTCATTGTTCAGGTTTTAAATTTGTGTATAATTTCCTGCATAGACATACAAAGACACGATGAGGTTATGTCAAGGGATAAATAGGTATCCACATGCGAGGAAAAAGGCCAACTAAAACCAGAAAATATGAGGAAATCAAATGTAACTGAAGGAATTCCTCTGTGAACAATGCAAGGACAGCTTGAGTATAGGTGACATGGAAAGTACAAACTGTGGGGTTTGCTTTTTTCCCCAAGAATACTTATGGCACAAGCGTCAGTATTTATGAAAGGTCCTTTTCCCTAACAGAAGAACCACCGTCTATTTTCTTAACAGAAATCTCTAAACTTGGCTAAGCCTGGAAACATGGAGGTTTTTCCTGTAAAGACTCATTATATCAGAGAGCCTGGTCATGGTTTAAAGCATTAGTGTGGGAATAGGAACAGAGAGGGAAGAAGGAAACATTGAAAGGCAGAGTGTGAATGGATGAGGCAGCAAAAAAGTTAGCCGATTGCCTAGATCTTTAATGGTCAGGAGAATGAAATCCATTTGTCATAATAATTAACTACAGGAGGTAGATGTAACTGCTGTGAACCTGCCAGAGAACCTAGCGTGCCCATACTTCGTGAAATTGATACATGATTCATTTTGTGGCTACAGCTTAACAGCAGCTTTTCACACACTTCCCTCTCTTTTTCTCATAGGTGCATAACTTTCCATTATAGGACTACCTGGAAACAGCAGTTCCGCTTAGCAAAAAGTTTCAAAGTTTGAATGATTTTGTTCCACATTGGCATAAAAAAACAACTGCAGCTTTTCAGAATATCTTTGAGAGACGTGGGCAGGAGAGTGGAAAGTCAGAAAGACTAGCCATGCAGGGGAACAGACAGCTGACCAATCTTTGTAGGCAAGGTTCAAGACCTTGCTCTGACAGAATCTCACTGGTGTTCACCTTACTTAAATGTGAGCTTTTAACTCAGCTGTAGCTGCCTACTCTGGTCAATGGAAAAAGATTTCTGCTCAGAGAGGCTAATTCAGATCACATAAAACAGGCCTTTCCTCTAAATCACCTTTGATAAAACAGTTTTGTTCTGTGTTCCATTTATAACATAGGGGGACTGAACTACTTACTTACCTGCCTATAGTTGGTCTCTAATTATAGGTGAAGCTGTACCATGTAACCTAGGATGCAATTTTTTCCCCCTCCTCTTTTGTTTGGAAATTTCACTTGAAATCAGGGAAAGCTCCCTAGCAAAAGTTTACACAATTAAGAAACTGAACAATTCCTCAAGACCAGATGTTTTGACATTAAAAAATAAGCAGCAAGTGTTTTTTTTTTAAAAGCACTCCACAAGCATACCTTTCACTGGAAAGCTCGTTATCAGAATATTTGGCAAATCATTAGAAGTCACCTTATGTTTATTTGTAAATTATTCCTTAACTAGATAATTTAAATTAAAAGAGGATGTGTGAATGTAAGTGAGAAATTATCTAATATCACACATAAATAATATAAATAAGTACACTAGCAGATAAAACAAAAAATGTATATGCCAGGTCCTTGAGTTGACTAATACTAGCTGATAGGAGTAGGTACATTTTAAAAATGCATATAAGCTTGAAACATCTTAACAACTGGATTCTGAATTTAACTGCAAAGAAGTGACGGACACTGACAAGTTTAGCACGTTGAATGTTTTGTTGTGAACATAGAGATGCCCAGTACAAGGCCATTTCTCACTGTGTGCACAAAGGCAATAAAGGCTGAGTCAGGGCTTTTAGACTCTCATTTCAGTCTCAAGATATTTTGATTTTGGGAATCACAGCATTTAAACTGGTGGGGAAAACATTGGCAAATCACTGATGAATAGTACACCTATATATGTGACGTTTTTAGAAAGTGAGTTGTTTGCATCATGCCAGAAATCTGACCCTTGGCTGACAAAAGCTGTCAAAGCTCTCCCTTCACTATGAATGAGCAATTTTTGTAAAAAAAAAAAAAAAAGAAAAAAAAAAGAAAAAAAATTTGAATACTGAGGTATTCAACTGATGTATTTGTCTGTAAGATTGTATCTATCAGCATTTGCTGTAACAATTTGTCAGGTTGACTTTGCCCTCTCATCTGTAGCTGTGCCTCCAAAACATACATTTGTCTTACTCCAATGAAAAAGCGAAAAAAATATTCTAAATGTAGATTTTAATAGCTCTGTGAATACCAGTTTATAGTATATTGCTCCTTTCTTAGGAAAGAAGTTACTTAAGCCTAATCATCAGTTACTGTAGGTCAGCTTCATTTTCCTTTTCTATTCAGAATACTAGACTGCTAAAATAAAGCAGTGCATGTGTAGTATTTTAATAAAGCTTTTAAATGGCAGAGATGGAGCATATTTTGTCTACAAAAAAGAAAAGCATTAAAGTTGTTGCTGTTATTCACCTAAAGGACTGCAATTCCATATTGAACTTGCAGCCATCTATGGCTGGGAAATACCTCTGTCTTACAATTATTCATGATATGGTATTTTTAACGCCACTGTGGCCCCTAAACAGTAACACTTTCATTTGACAGTACTTAGCAAACTACTCTCATCACTTAAAAACATGTCAGCTAAGAAATGCTGACCTGTCAGGGAGAAAAATTCCATGAGCCTGCAGTACGTTTATGTGAGACTACCGACATAAAACTCATTTCATTTTAATAAATAAGAAGATGGACAAGCCATTTGTCATGTAACTGCTGATGTCAGAGACACAAGAAATCTGTTTTTTAGTCATCCATTGTACATTTTACAGGGCTCCTGAGTTAAATTCCCTGACAAGGAGCATTTACTCTCTCAGTTGGTCTACTGAATCAAAGGGAGTTTCCTCCAACAGAGGCATGTGTCAAAAGAAAACAAAGTCAAGTTATTTCAGTCACTCGCACATAGATTTCTCACTTTCACAGCGGGTCCTCTTTGCTAATGAACATGCAAAGCTTGCTTATGCTTCAGCACTTTGCTGGGAAGTGCTCATTTAACACTGAATCACTACTTGCCTCATGCAACTGGAAGTTGTGCAGGACTGAGTACTGTGTTAAGAATATTCAACTCAGGCTCACATCCGAAAGCCTAGTCCTCTGCCTGACAAATGTGAGTATAAATTTGTAAAATATCTAATCTTATACCCATCACGAGTATGCAGCAATGGCTCCTAGGCAATATGCAAAATGCTTGTCATACAAAGAATTACAGCTTTCTATCAAGTGGTTACGATTTACTTGCATTTAAACTAAATAAAGTGCACAGGAAAAACCAATCTCTAAGCCATATTTTGGATTTCAAAAATCCAAAATTGATGTACTCCATTACCCTGAAGAAATTTCAGGCCTTCAGCACTCTCATATACCTAGAGGTATATTTTAGACCACATCACTCACTCTTTGGAGCGTGACATGGAAGGATCCGAACTAGTAACTATAGGAAGGTATGAATGTTTCAGCAGTGGTCTGGAAAGCAGCGGAGCTATCTTGAATGTGCTTGGATGTGTAAGAGACATTTAATTTCTTCAAAGTTGTTAATACTAATACTAATGCTATGAAACAAAGATAAATAAAAAGACTCTGTGAATGCATGCTCTTGGAAAACTGCAGGAAAATAGTTATCTCAAAAAGGAAATTTGGACTAAGAAGAGTCTACAAAGAAGGTAAGGAGGGGAACAAGAGAAAGAAAACAAATAAAACAAATGGTGTGGAGATAAAACTGGACTTTTCAAGCACAGTTCTTCAGGTAAAAGGATATTACTTGGAAAGAAAAGCTGAGTGAGTCCTTTGAAAATGTATTTTAGGAAATGTCAATGGACAGATTTGGGCTAGGGAAAGAAAAAGAAGAAAAAAGCTGTGGTACAGTAAGGACAGAATAAAGGCTGGTTTGGACTTTCAGCAAACACTCCAGCTTAACTTCTTCCCAGAACCATGATCCTGGGGAAAAACAACAGGAATAATATGAAAGAGATTACAGAAATTTATGGCATGACATTAAAAAAGCAGTTTAATGTGTCTGTTGAGATGAAAGGGAGAAAAGAAACTAGTTGAACTCTGCTATAGAATTTTGAAAAGTCCAGAAACAAGTTTCCTTAACAAGCTTTATCAAGACAGAAATGATGTGAAGTGAAATAGAGGTCTCTGTTGAGAAGCAGAAAATTTGATCCCAGCAAATACAAATTTGTAGACCTGCCCTCAACATAATTTGACAAAATCAAATCAAAACTAAACAATAAAAAAAGATAAATCCTCCTAGATCAGTTGTAATGAATAGGATGAACAATTTTCTAGAAAATGTTTTAGGTCAAAGGTAGATTGCGTCTACTTGGATTTCATTTAAATTATTGAATACGCTGCTGAAAGGGAATTTATTAGCCAAGACGGAAAAGAAGGAAAGTTGTAAATAAGTTTTATGGAAAGTTCAGTGGGAGATGGTTACTGTTGAAAGGAGAGATTGAGGGTTGGTCATTAGCGCTCTTCAAAGAACAGCACTGACATAGTCTTAGGGTCAATATTGCTCTCTCTACTTTTGTTACTGGATTTTTTGCTAAGATTACGCATGCCATAAGGCCATTTCCCTCTGGCATTGCTGAGGAATGGATTTGGCGCAGACAGCTCTGTGTACAGCTGCAGACTGAGCTCTGGGTGGCAGGACCCCAGGCAAGACTGTGAACTGCTGACCCTTTGCATAACAAAGGGTATGGGGACCTGTGGCACAGCCTCAGAAACACGGCAGGAGCAGAGAACTCCAGACTTTCCCACGTTTTCCTGTAAAGGTGTAAACCCCCAGGGCTTCCTTGGTTTGGGGTCCCTCCTTGGAGGCAACTGCCTCAAGCTGTTATTTTGCTATTGCACTGTGATTAAATTGTTTTAAGACTTGGAACATCTGAGAATGTGCTATGAGAAATCTGGGTTCAAGTGGGTAAGGAAACCTGGTGTGACTGTGTGAGTGTAGGATGGGAAGCTGAGAAGGGGCCTTGGTTCCAGCTTGGGTGGATGGGTACATGGTCAGATGGGGACATTTAATATGAGGTGGGAGGCACTGTCACATAAGGAGAGGCCTGGAGTCAAGAAAATGTGAAGTTCAACCCTGGAAATGCAAATTTCTGTGCCTGAGACCACGCAGATGAGGACAGAAAAATGTATCCTGCCTGGATCCCCTGGAAATTCCAGAAAAACAGAATGCAGACCTCTGGTTCACCAAGGGGTGAGTGACTAGGAGACACAAACAGTAGAATCAAGATTTCGGGGAGTTAATGATACTGTACAAGCTCTCATAGAGAATATCTTGCACAAACTCAGTCACTTTTTTTTCAAGGAAGATTATACAATACTGAAATGGGTGCACTGCTCTGCTACAAGAATGAGATGAACAACGAAGAGTTTAATTTATGTCAGTCCAGATTATTCAGTATAAAAAATAAAAGGCTGGTGAAAGATATGAAAGTCTATTATGCGATGGAAACCTGCAGCAAGAATGGAAAGGAGATGTTTAAGATAAAGCAATATTATTATAATTATAATGCCACACAAGCTGGCAAAAAATAAATGCAGACTGGAATTAGAAGAGGATGAAGCATAGAGGACATCCCATAGCCATTATTAGACCATACAGACGCTGGCAGAGCCTTTTAAAATAGCGGTAAAAGCTGATTTCAACAGAATTACTTTATGAAGAAGAAAGAATACAGTGTAAGAGACTGAGACAGAGGGCTGAAGTCTCTTCCATCAGTGTAAACAACTTGTTTTGTTTCAGTGAAAATTAGCACTATTTTAAAAATCTGGGTTTTTTTTAACACACCAGATTTCAGTTGAGTAATTTTTAGTTGTTGAAAGGTAATAGATGTCTTCTCCATTTTGGCACCATTGAAAGTGTGGATAGAAGAGAATGCACTGATCACACTTCTCTTTTGTCTGAGATATCTCAAAGTGCCTAGAAACTTATATGACATATATATCAAAGTAAAAATAATACCAGAGAGTTTCAATCAGAACAAGGGCAAGAAAGAAATGTCAAAACAAGTGTAAACACAAGAATGAGTCTGCTGAGGAGACATTGATAGGTTAGAGTATTACTTTCCTGCTTTAATGAAACTTTCCTTTACATAATTCGTCGCAAACCACATAAAAATACTTAATCTAATTTCTTTCCCTTCACAGCATCTACTCACCACTTTACACAGAGGCATGGAAGTAATACTGAGAAGCAAAACTCTTCTTTCTTCCCTTTTCACGGGATTTTTTTAAGCTGTTTGGTATTCCTTTGAAGACTACAGCAGTTTACATGCTGGATATTTATCATTGGTGTGGAGGGTGAAACACTAACTGCACACTGTACTCCCTGCCCTTTTAAAATATTGATGAGCAACCATCTATGGAGCCTCATAAATTATTAACTCTTTAAGCAAGGAAGATTTCTGCTTAACAGCATAGCACAAATTCTATGTGATTTAAATCCCCCACAATCCAAAGAGTTTTAAGCTGTTTATGTTAGTTCAATATCCAATATTAACACCTAGTTTTGAAACCTCAAGTCAGCAATATTGCTCTATTGATCCAGCAGAACAGTGTGGGGATATTCAATAGGATATTCATAAATGAAGTCTGCATCTTGAACTTCAATGTTTAATCCTTTTATTTGCTTCCTAATATTTTCAACTTCCAGTTTACGTACTGCTTATCAGGTTAGCTCATGTTGGAACAGCTTCTGCATCTCCTGAATTTGAAGATAATGGTTTGCATTTCCCTGAATATTGTCCAGTGGGTAGTCAGTGTGTGAAAGTGTCAGACTGAGACTGACTCATTTATTTTTAAAAATACGTAGTCCAGATACCATATTTATTTGTAGATATAATTTATCTTTTTTTTCTTCAATTTTTTTGGCTGTTCAAATTACCTAGATGACCTGAGTGTAAGAAATTTCTTTGACCCATGAATTTGTGGTTCAGAGAAAAATTTTGAATCCTTCCAAAGATGTGTGATTACAGTACAACACAATTACAGTTGTATTTTATCAAATAAAGTAGATGAAAATGGGAAATATGTGGGGAAAAAAAAAGTCTTCACAGAAATCCATCAATATTTTCAAATAAGTAAATTTTACATGACAGATTACCCCTAATGGCAGGGGCAGGACTTGATATCCCTTCTGAGAAACCCTGAAAGACTTTTAACATATTGACATGGAACTCTAATAGCTTGAAGATCAGCAGTGCTAATCTAGCCTAGTGGCACTAGTTCAAACATTTTAGATGCTCAGGTGTCCCCTAAAACCTAAAAATGCTAAGAGAATTTTCAAAGATAACCCTATTATCCAGGAATATCCCAGCCATTGCTCACAGGAGAGTGATAACAACTTGATTCATACCTAAAGAAATGAGCAGATGGGTTCTTTTCTCTTAATATACAAACATCAGTGAGATAAGCAAGAATAAAGTCAACAGAATTATGTGCCAGCTACGCCAAAACATAAAGAAATCACGCCATGTGTAGGATTCCTGTCTTTGGACACATATTAATTCAAATTTTAGTTTTCTTTACTAGATTCCAAGGTACATATAGATAAAAGACATCAGAAATATGATCTCTGCTGCCACTAGATTTCTGCTTATTTGCTAAGTTAGTAATTCAACAAGTGTGCAGTCTGTCATTAATTGCTACCACCCAGAAGAAATTTTCCCCCAGGATTCATTAACTAATGACTTCTTCCCTTGCTGTTGTAAATTTACAAAATGCTTTGACAAACTAATAATTTGCCCTCTTGGAAACCAGATGTAAATATCCCAAACAGGTGGGAACCATTACTACAAACACATGAATGTAATAAATTTAGGAATTGCATGTATTTGTGGGTCCTACAAGTCATTCTCCTGATAAACTTCAAAGTATCCACTCAAGTCATACTGAGGTGAGAAGTAGATTTTCTTTCAAGAACCAAGAAATTAGTTTAATAAATTAATTATTAGTTTTGCAAGATTCTTAGCCACTCAGGCTTTAGGGTTTTTAGCACAGTAGCAGTACATTTAGTACCACAGAATGGATCTTTCAACAGCCAGGGTGCGCTCACCTGCAACTACACTCCTAATCCATAAGGAAAGGTGTTGGGATGCTTTAGCATATGTCTAAGAGTGAGCTGCTTTCCTGCAACATAGGTGTGTGACTAACACATGAGAGTCATCCTTCCAAATTTCAGCTACTTGGTAGCAGCCTGAAGTTCTGCCTCTCAAACTCTACTCAAAAGTTGCAGTACCTGCTCTCTGTCATCTTCTAAGTACAATCTGGAGGGTGTGAGATAAGACTAATTTCTAGACTTTAATATGACAAGGGATTATGTGCTACCAATGTCCATGGTTACTTTGGACTGAAAGGAAGCTTGGAGATATTAGCTCTACATTACTTTTTTCAAAATTGCTTTTCTACTGAAGTGTTTTCAAAGGCATTTTGAAGGTTCTGTTTGTATATTTGGAGTCATAATAAATGGAGTGTTTTGCCACAGAAAAAATTGGCAAGTTTGGAGTGTTTTGCCACAGAAAAAAAGTCATTGTGGGCTAATTAGATACTGCACAAACTGTTCTGCAGTAACTGCAGCAGACATGAACTTGTTAACCTAGGCAGCAGAGTACCTGAAGAAAGCTTAGTTTTCTGTGAATGACAGGACAGCTCCCTCAGCATGGGACACCACAGGACAAAAGCACTGACCTATGTTTCTGCCAGACTCTAGTTTTTGAACAATTATCTTAACAAATAAAAGAAAACCCAAGCATAAACAACATCGTTATAAAATCACGGAATTTTTTCAATCCTCCTGTTTCCTTGGACCAAAACAAGAAAGCTTATTACCCCAGTGATCAGAAGGCTCTTTTGACTCTATCTATTGAAATGACAATACATCATGCTATCTGATCATATCTGCAGCTCTAAAATGTGAGGAGACAGATTATTTGTTTACTTCGAATATCTCTATCCAAGTAATGGCATCAACTGCATGGTCATAGCTTTTGCCTATTCCAGTGTATTGCTTCAAATGCTCAAAAGACTGAAAAAAATTGATGATGATAATGTTTGATTGTAAACTAATTTGCAGCCTATTTGTTCTCTGGCCAGATGTGCCAAATTCCTGTTGTCATCCTTGGAAGAACATGGGAGGAAAAACAGCAAGAAGGAACCCTCTGTGCAGCTCTTCACTTTCTCTAAGTTTTGGATCCATGCCAGTCTGTTTTGGGCACAGCATTCTGTAACCCAGCGGGAAAGTCCCTCAAGCATCATTGTTATCAAGTGGCACATGGAGCTCCTTAACCATTCTGGCACAGGATGAGGATCACAGCTGGGATCACAGGGAGCACACAGCCCACCAGGTCCCATGCACAGCCCAGAGCTCTTGAGCAGCTGGTGCTGGCAGTGCAGTGAAGGCTGCAGTTACTTTTGGGACCCAAAAGTAACTAGGGGCAAAGCTTCCCACTGCCCATATAACACTTCAGTAATTCCAGAGAAATGGACTCAGGGGGGTAGGATTTAGGTACCATATCCTTTTAGAGCCTGGTCTTATACCAATAATCCATTTATTTTTCATTTTCCATAAACCAGGGGGACTCCAGTAGAGAAATGTATATAGTAAATGTTGTATGCTATTATTACTGGAAAAACTCTTTTCTTTTAAAGAGGTTGTACTACACAGGGAATACCTCAGCTTTCCTCCTTGGAATATAGCTTCTAAATAAATATATAAAATAAAGAAGCCCAAAGCCTGCATCAAAACTCTACCCACATGGACAGAAAATTTGAACTCACTCTCCAGAAAGTAGAGACCTATAACTGCAGAACATGTAGCAGTCTTTCTTTATTAGACCCAGTCAGCCACCCACTGGCTTTAAACTCAGGCCAGCACATATCTTCCCTGTCAAGCAGCTGTTTTGCTCACACACTAAGTCCTGAGGCTTTACCCACCTGTAAGCTCCTAGTGACAAGAACCTCCCTATTTTTATATGTTTACACAGCATCACTATGAAGTTCACAGAAAGATCTGTAAGATGCTATCATGGTATCAATCATAAGTAACAGAGGATCAGTAAAAGCATATTATCCAAGCCAGCTGCAAGGAACTTTAATTATGTAAGGTTAATACTTTACCTTTTACCTCTCTGTCTTCCAAGTAACACCCTGGCAGTCAGAAAAACTTTTCACATGCAAGTCAATTAAAAACTCAGAGGTCACGCCATTTGGGCTGAAAGTTGATTTTCAGTAAGGTAAATTGAACCACACTGAAAAACTCACAAACAGAATAAAGGCTGTAAAAAAAAAAAATCCTTTTCTGTGTGGTGTACATTGTGATAAAGCTGTGGCTTAGCTCGTTTTAAAAGGCTCATTAAACATGAAAGTTCACTGATGAGTTTGCCAGAGAAGTCAGGTGAAATACCCCAAGCCTCCAGACAAAAATATTTCCTCTGAACCTTTGAGAAAAATAATTTTTTCCAACAAAAACCCCTTTAAGTGGTCTGATACTTGGTGTGAAAATAGCTAACAACATCCATTGACAGTGATCCCCTCCCTGAGACCTGCCACTACTCCAGGATGTTACTGTAATAAAGAGGAGAAAACACAGGCAAAAATCCACAAACCCGAACATCTCAGAAGGCAGGTATTTTCCCAGCTCAGACTCCTGAGATGACAGGGAGAATTCAGAAGCAGGGGTGTCGGAGCAGGCATCGCAGTCAGAGATGGCTCATAGCACACTGCCACTGATCCTGACACAGGGCTCCAAATGAAAATCAAAGAAATACATCTCTTTTCAAAACAAAGAAAGAGGGAGAAGAAAGAATCTCATTCTCTGAGTACCTTTGATTCCTGGCTGGTAGTTGATGCTGGAGAGGGGGGCTGCTCTGTGCTCTCCACTTCATTCTCTTTCTCCACACTCTCCACGCTGACTTCAGTCTTGCTGCTCGGAGGAATCATTTTACCTCTAAAACACTGCTACTATCAGGGGAAAAAAAGCTACAGATGGTTCTTGCTTTTTTATATTTAACGTCCTCTCTCTTCGCTGCTCCTCTAGAGCAAATGAACTCCGACCGCTTGGTTTCACTGTATTTGCCAGATGAGAATTCTCTGGATTTTCTTTTTCTCCCTTCCCTTCTCCTCCTTCCTCCCTCTCCTTTCCTATGCAATTGTGCTGCGAGGGAGTAAGTTATCGATGGTTCTGTAGGTCAATTGTGTGCCTGCTTTTCCCTGATACTCCTCCCTCTCCATATGAAGCCTGGAGGTGTGGAGCAGCGTCGTGACCGCCAGCCCCATAGAGGAGAATGAGCTGAAGCAGCAAGCCCGAGCCGCGCGCGCGCGCACACAGACACACACAGACACAGGCACAAACAGACACACAGACATACAGACACAGACACAGACACACAGGCACAGACACACACACACACAGACACACAAACGCACAGACACACACAGACACAGGCACACACCACACAGACACGAACATACACAGACACACAAACACGGACATACACAGACACGGACACACAGACACGGACATACACAGACACGGACACACACACACAGACACACACACAGACGCACACACATGGTACTGGAGGGAGGAGTTGTATTTCTAATGCTGTGAATAGCTCTGGAGAAGTATGTGCTGTCATAATAGGGAAAGTAAGTAACACTCGCACACACACACAGAGGCAGGCAATGTATATGAGATTTGGAAGCATTTTACCTTTTAACAGACTGAGAAGACAGAGTTGAAGGCTACCCTTATATTCTTTCATGTCTTTCACTGAAAAAAAGAATCCAGCAAAAGGGCTCTAGAAAAAGAGGAGAAAAATGACTCTTTTTCCTTGTCCCAGAGAAGATTGTTTAAAATCCTAGCTACTCAGTGTCTCTAAGGCTCCCACCTTGCCCACATCCCAAACTTGCTAGCAAATGACAGGACAGAGTCAGGGGAGAGTTACCTGTGGATCCATGTGTTCCTTGCTCCCCTCCCAGGCAGGGAAGCCCAGCTCTGAGCCATGCACACGCAATCTGGGTCATCTGGAGCTCCCACTATCATGCACATACTACACCTATAGGTTGTCATAGTGATAACACTCCATCAGGCAGCAGCAGAGCAGAAGCAGCCATTGGGAAGAGTCTGTTGGTTTCCCCCAGTGCCGTCTTTCCTGAGGATGCAGCACCTGAAGTCATACTTGGGTCTGCAGTACTACCAGCAGAAAGTCGGCACAACTTTGCTGTCTGGCTCAGATTGCTTTATATTGCTAGAGGTTTTGCCTCTGATTTAAATCTGCTGCAAAGGTGCCTGTCAGCTTTCTTCCCTGGTGAATTAGGGTCTGTATTGTGAAAGGCTGAATGGATGTGCTTCCCACCAGATACACTTCGCTGAGCAGGAGCCACTCTATATGGCTGGTGGAGATGACTCTTTCATGTCAAGAAAATAGAAAAAAGGAACCCAAATATATTTATAATAGCAATACTTACATCCTGGAAAGTGAGAAGAAAAAGAAGTAGTTGTTTAGTGAATCTATGCAGGTGTTTGGAGGTGATTTGATGGGGTCTAAGTCAGATATGATCTTTAGTACGTTGTAGCTCTGGGAGAGAACACCAGATTCCCCTCTGGCTCCATCCCTTAGAAACACAATTACTACTTGGAGCTGCCTTGCAGGCCCCCTTCACCTCAAATAATCAGTGTGTGAAAGTGAAAGCAAGTTTACAAGATAATAGGGGTTATACAGATGAAAGCCAGAGCAGAAATTGTCCTGCAGCCTCTGTATTCTTAATAAGTATGCAGAAGACGGAAATAAAAAAAATCAGCTTCTCTTTGAATCCCCAGTGAATCTTCAGGACTAGAACTTAGATGGGGAAAAGATCTTTATGTTTTTGAAACAGAGCATGTAAGATACCAAAATCCTTAGCAGACAATAAAAATGAAATGCTGCAATGCTATTTGTTTGTACAGCTACTTCAGAGCAAAAGAGTGTCTTAAGGGTCTGCCAGTAGAACCTATTATTTGGCCTGTAGTCACTAACACGACTACAAGGATCAAAATGAGTACACTGTTTCCTCTTCAGGCAGTGGCAGTGACAACTGAGCTTGAAGGAAATACAGAGCTCAGAGTGGCAGATTTGGCAGGTAAGTAGAAGAATTTATTTCCAAGGGCTTGCTTTCTAAAACGCAGCAGTGTCTTAGACCATTCCATTCAGTGCTGGAGGAATTCTCTACATGCGAAGATAATTTCTTCAACCAGCAAGTAAGATTTTGCCTTTGCTGTAAAATCATCCTCTTAGCAATGAGCAGCGACTTGTCAGAGCCACAGTTTTGCAGAATTAGGGCAGCTGTGGGCAATGGAGATCTTGGCAGGGCAACAGAAATTGAATACTCCAGCTCTGGCATCCTTCCCTGATGGTCCAGCCTAGAACAGCCAAGCCATGGCCTGCCCCCTGCAAGGACTGTTCTGTGAGCTCAGCAGCCTGACAGGTGAGAATCATAAAACTAAATTCTGCCTGATTCCCCACAAGGCTTGTCATCTGGTCTTTCCTGTTAAGAGGCTCAAAAACATGGTGAACTTGCAGGTTACCTTTGAAATGGATGTGGAGTGGCTTGTTAATAGTTAATTCTCTATATGTTGTAAAATCCTGCACACATGTTGTATGAAGAGCTTGTAGTGTCATGATTGTGCGACTATCATACCACTCTTTAATTGTTTTACCAAATTAGTACTAACACCTCCTGCACTCGTCCCAATTACTCACTTGTCAGCCAGGATAGATTTGTCAGTTTCTTGACAATTAGCTTGGGAAAGATGAATAAAACATAAAGTTTTACCAAAAAAGCAAAAAGGAAAAGAAATTTGATTTGTTAAATTTTTATTTCCTTCCACAGGAGCTGGCTGTTGAAGATCTAATACACAGTATAACAAAACAGACTGATCAAGTTAGATGAACCTACATCTCTAACCCACGCTTCACTCCTGAGAAGTTGCACTTGTGATTACTGCTGATCAGTCTCTACAGGAAGGTATGCAGAGGAAATGGGAGCACTGCAGCACAGTGCTAAACAAGAGGAAATTGAACAGCTTCTGTAGATTTCTGGAGTGGGGAAAAGCAATTTGGATGAATAAAACATGAGCGCCAATTCCCAGCCCCCAGCTGAAGTTGTTTCCCTGTGTAAAGGCTGTTGTGTGTTGCCTGGAGTCCCTGCCAACCATTCCTCTTCTGGAGATCTGATGTTGGCTGTGTGGGTGCTATGTCTTGTCTGCCTTCCTTCACTCCCAAGCTCTGGTCCCACACACAAAGGTGACAGGGTGTGGTGCCCCCTCCGCGCTGGGGCTCCTGTAGTTCTTCCTAAACTCTGGCTGAAGCCAGCCTGATAAGAACATCCCCGAGGCTCCCGACTCCAGGAATATATAAATACACACTTGCTGTACTGCCAAGTCCTACCTGCTGGAGACCTTCACAGTGGCTGGTGGGAGTAAGAGAGTAAGCTGGTGGGATCTGGCCCATGTCATAGATTTTGCTTCCCTTTTTTTGGCTTTTTCAGTATGGACATTCCTTTGAAATATTTGAGCACTTCTGCCAATGATATACATGCACAGGGCTCCATTTCACTAAAGGAATGATAAGAAATCAGTACTTATCAAATATTTTATTTCTGTTAGGCTCCTGTGTTAGTAGAGAAAAAATAAGGAAAGAGGGCAATATAATTTTCAATATTCAGAGCTTGGTGCATAAATCATCCCATGCTTCTGGAGCAAAGAGGTTCTAAGGGAGCATATAGAGATGATATTGCTTGTAGATGACACTGGTTTAAATTACTAGAAGTGTACAAAGCAGTGAGGAATCAGTCTGGTTCCTGCAGTCTGGATTCCTCTAAAGCAGACTCTTGAAGGAAAACAAATCAAGTCCACTGAGTCCAACTCCAAGAGGATGCAGACTGAGAGCCACAGAAAACCACTAGACACACAAAAAAATGTTGTTGTAGTAGCACTTGTAGTGAAACTTGATCAGCCTCACCCCAAGTCCCTCAGTCCAATTTGTGAGTACTCCAGGTGAGAAATAGTTCTGTTTCTTTGTCGAATAGATTTTGTCATTGTGGAAACTGGCAACAGGGTACCTTGTGCCATCTGTGATGAGAATTTTACTTTTGGCATGGTGCTTTTGCCCAGATGTACTGGTCGATATCTTCACTGGACTCTTCTCTCAAATATCTGCTTCACCCACAGCTGGCTACTTGACTGCAAGGACCATTGCTCAGAGTATCTTTCTGTGTTTCCAAGTGACAGGCTGGTGGGCTCTTCTCTCCAGCAAACATTGTACCCACAGAGAAAACAAGATTAAAATAGTACAATGAGGCTGGGTTTTTTTGTTTATAATCACCCACCCCTTGGTTGCTTACTAGAAAATCTTGGCAGTTCACTGAGCAGCTAATATACTAACAAACCCCTGTGGATTCCTGCTTATCTAAATGCCATCTGAGGGCTACAATCATCAGCTCATCAAGCTGGAAGCAAAAGCTGGTCGATGCCCTGAAAACATCCCCAGTACTAATGGAACACTGGTGGCTTGCATTTTGACTAAATCATCTCAAAGTATTTTTTAGAGGTAAAGTATTAAGCCTTCCACTGCTCCAGGGAGTTTAGCGAATGAGTAACTGGAGGAAGCCAAACCAACAGATTTCTACTTGTACTTAAGCAGGAAAAAAACTGGAACCTTTGCCTGAGCATTAATTTCAAAGCCCTCTTTCTCTTCATCCACAACAATGCCACAGGGAGTGATGCACAGATCACACTGCATCTTCGGCAACTTGAATGTATCTTTTAGGGAGGTCACAATGAGATTGAAACACTGCTACATAGACATCTAGACCGGGAAAATGAAGAGTGCTGCATCCTCTTGTGAAAGTGAGAAATATTTGAGAAGGGGAAAAGAGGATTTAATTATAAAAGATGGAATTTAGCCAAGATACAGCATGTAATATGTTCAGTCCTACAAAAAGCATGGCAGTATCTTTAAATAACCAGAGACAGTCCCAACCTGATTTTACATCTCTGCTGGCAATAATTCCTTCTCACTTTTTATAGGAATGTGATATAAAAAGAAGAATCAGTAGCAACATTTCCTGCAACTCACAGATGCTCCTAGAAATTCCTGTTTTTTAATAGCCATTTACTGATTTAGTCCAATATGACTGTAACAGGAATGACCTGAACCAGTTCAATGGGCTGCTGAACTGCTGATTTAGCCACGTACTAAATCCTTTCAGGGTATCCATGCCACAAAAAATTTAAAGAGATAATAGAATTATGATAAACAACATAATCATCTCTACTCTTTCTAGATTGCTTCCCTTCTATTTCCTTGGATGGTCATTAAGGCTCTCCCTGGTGACTGTCAGTAGCAGTCAGAATGGTCTCACATAATCATACCATCTCAGCCAGGTCTATGTCTCTTTTATCATCAACATTTTCCAGGATATCGTGGGAGGAAGCTCCAACAGGGTAACCATGATAGATCTCAAGCTTTTTTTTTTCTGAAAGATTTTGGTAGAAGGGGGCCTCAATCGCTTCTTTCTTCCCTAGACCTTTCTTGACCTGAATTTCTCTTTAAATTCCTTTGTCTGGTTGTTAGCTTTTCCAGACATGAGCTGGGTATTAGAGATTGCAGAGCTTTACTGGATTTGTTTCAGGTTCCTGTTCTTTCCATTTACTCTGGTATTGAATGCCGTCATCATGAGCTATTTCTTAACTAATGTCAGCAAAAATGTATTGACAGCAATGTTTTGCTTAGAGTGTAAATAGAATCCAAAATAAGATCTAGCAAACATTCCCAGCATAAGTGGTGGTGAACACAAGGATGGATATATATATATATATATATATATATATATATATATATATATATATATATATATATATATATCTACACACACACATATAGTTTGCTTTTTTATTTTTAACAGGCTGTGTATTTCCTGTCCTAGGTAGTTACAGCATGCTTGTCACTGTAATATATAGGCACAAACATGCATGCTGAATGCAGAATGAACCTCACTGTTGACTGCAAACCTGCAATTGCTGTACTAAAGTATTTTGCTTTGGAAGAAAAAAAAATATTTCTTATTGTGATAATGACCTTGGTCAGGAAAGGGGGCTCTTCTATAGGGTTTGTAGAACTCAGTAGTGCACATCAAATCTTTTAAATGCCTTTGGATATTAAAGAATTAAAAACTTTGTAGAAATATAAGAAATTATTATCAAGATTAACATTTCACCTATCAGATTAGTGCATGTGTCAACTAGAATAGAATTGTGTATGATGAGGGTTGCTTGCAACTATGTAATTTAGTATAAAGATCTATCACAGCTCTCATACAAGAATCAAGAAAGTAATTGTTCAGCCCTTTATAAATTGGATTAAAAAGTTAATATCTTGAAGACCAAATATATTTGGTTTATTCCTTGATTCTTGAAAAGATGTAAAAATTAAAAGATATTGATGGTAGCTGGGTTGTTAGCTCTCCAAATATTTACCAATTCAAAATAGAAATGAAAATAAAATTTTAAATAAACAAAACATAAACTTTAAAAACACTGCAAGAGGTTATCTATAATGATTTATATTGTTTTATTTGAAACAATAAAAAGTCCTATAGCTCAGTGACAAATGATAATAGGAAGGCAAGTTTGTCTTCTTAATAAACACAAGACTGTCACAATCCTATGAGTCTATGAAATATGCCATTTTATAGTATTCAGGTCAATTTACATAGAAAAAAATCAGATCTTACTATTAAGAATACAAGTAGTATTTTAACCACTAAGCATTGCAGTTGAGAACATTTAAAACCTGGTTTCTTTATAGAAATAACACCTACTTTTATTGTGCTTCATTTCATACAGTTTTTTTATCTGTGACAACTGATGTCCATTTGAAATCTTAACACAGCATCCCGGGCTCAGCGCTTCTTTTAAGAGTTACAGATCACAGCCTCTTATTATTCAATGGGGTCAAGCTCAGCTACAAGACCAAATGATTTTATGATTTTACTGGCAGAGATATTAAATATTTTAGAAGTGCAAATGTCATAAAAGAGGAGAAATAAAAGAAAACTGAGGGGGAAATTGTCCAAAGTATGTGTACCTTTACCTTCCTCATTCATAACTATTTCTTTCCTGTGGAATAAAGAAAGAATCACACTAGGTTTCCTTATGTTTGTTAGTCATGCCACCTGATGGAAAACCACTCAGTAACTGTCATTCTGATGTCTCAAAATCTGTCTGAATTCTTCAGGCAGAAGGGGACTGCACACTGGACACAGCAAGAACTGGATCTTTCCCACTGCTTCCATGGAAAGGGACATCTCAAATTCACATGCCTAATCACTGAGGTCTATGATTTCAGACTTTGAATAAGCTGGGTAGGGTACTGAAGTATGTAGGAGATTTATCCATATAGTTAGTCAAAATGATTTTGGTAAGATAACTGAGACAGCTAAAGTTATGTGAATAATGATTTAAATAATGTTATCTCTATAATTTCAAAATTCTATTTTCATTTTGTAGTCCATAACACTTGTGTGTCTTATTAGCCTCTTTACTTGGACCATGAAGAAAGAAAAGACAACTGAGCAATGATCATTAAGATGGTCGAAATTTAGCCAAAAGCAGAACTAACAGAACTGAGCGCCGGTGGTTGGACATAGGTAAACACAGACCCAAAATTAAGGAAAGCAGAAGTTTACAGCAGAAAGAATACCCATCATCTCCTAAGGGATTATTTCAGACTAAGGCATTCCTCTGAAAGGCCAGATATAAGGAAATACAGCTGACTCTGCAGTCCACATTCAGCATTCAAAAGATGAGACATTAGGAAAAGATAGTTTCTGTCAGGAAATGACCTTGATTCACAGGAAAATATGAAAATTTCTAGTAATCAAACTGGAATAGAAAGGAGGTTGTCTTCGCAAAGGGATGTGATCAGCCCTCTGATATGAACTTCTGCAAACATAGAAAATTTGTATGTAAATTGTGAGCTCTTCAGTTGTTCTAATTTGAGCTTGTACAGAAACCAGCAAATAGTGGGGGATTCTGTCTGGTGTTAAAGATTGCAGAAAAAGAAGGACCTTTTAAAAAGTGGGTATGCGTCTGAGGTAAATCCCTTTTCTCTGTGGTCCCTCTGGCTAGCTCTGGATCAGAAAGGGTTGGGAAATCCTCATAGACAAAGGCAAAAAACCAAAGAAGACTCTTTTCTCACGTGTGAAAATATGGTCCACAGTTTATTGTGTCACACACGTCGCAAAAGGAGAAAAAGAGCGAGAGAGTGAGAGAGAAGATGGAGGGCACTTTTAAACTCAGGGAAAGGGGGGGGGGGGGGGGGGGGAAAGGAACAGACCAGCCACCAATGGGACGCCGCTGATGGGGAGGGGCGAAAGGACGGACTCTACCACTCCACAACTTGGGGGGGAAGAGTGGGATAAACCATTCAGTGTAAATATAAAACTATTTCTTAGTGCAATACAACATGTGTCTATTCAATCCCAGTGGCACTGTAAATCTAACTTGTGCAATAAAATGGCTGTGTTCAAAAATTTTATCACCAAAAATTTTCCCTTTGCTGCTCCCCTCCTCTCAGTTTGTTATGACAAACAGAGTGCTGTTCTGCACTGACTACTAGAAACTGGAGGAAGAAGTATAAAGCCATCTTTCTTTTTAGAAAAAAGTACAGTGTTGTTTTCAAACCTGATACCTTAAGCAAAGACATTGAAATAAAAAGGTGGAATCTAAACAGTAACTATAAATGCACACACTTCCACGTATGCTCACATGCTGCATATTTAGCACAGTTGTAGCTTCATGTATTGTAGACATGTTGGAGCATACATGCTGGAGCATAGCATGTTAGAGCATAACATAAGGAGTTATGCTCAGGAGAGATGGGGGAAAAGATCACTGCACAAAGACCTCCATTTATTAAAAGTTGTAGTGTAGAAGGTGATCTGATTTAGAAAAAAAATTCTGTTCTGTATTTGTTGACCCTCTAATATGATCTTTGTGTAGGAAATCTGTTTTTATTTTCCACATAGAAAAGTAAAGAATGTGGAGTAATGTGAATAATATGCTTTAACTGCAGAGAGTTCGTAAAGGTTTCGAATTATTTGTGATCTATGTTTTTAATGTATTGCACCCAGTGGAATGATAAGAATGTTTGGAACATGTCTTAACAGCTGTTTCTCCAGGAACTGTAATACTCTGTACTCAGATCATCCTGGGATTTTTAAAACGTGCTTAATGGACCTTTCTCTTATGCCACAGATATGACACATGCTTCCTGTGGCCTAGACTGAAAAGCTGGACCATAATCAAGCACTCAGCTGAAAATCCTAACACCACTTTGGTCCAAAACACTTTAGGCCTATTTTTTTGGCTGTTATTGTTATTATTTATGTTTTAAAATTTATATTAGTCACCTAAAAATTCCTCCTGAACCCCATGCTCAGAAGTAAAAATAAAAAGTAATATGGTGCTGCCTCCACTCACCTCGTAGCCATATTTTTTAATCCTTATAGAATGAGAAGTGAAAATTTTATTTTAGTGAACCAAAACTTTAACTGGTCTGAATAGCAAATCGTAAGTTGTAAGTAGCATAAAAGATATGGTAACAAGAAGCTGAAAACATTTTTTTCCAGTCCTTTATTGTCAGGTGGTGTTTATTTAGCAGTTGGTAAATAGGCTATTAAAAAAGTCTTGGAGACAATTTTGCAAAAGATGTGAATGACACTCAAGTCCTGAGCTTTGGCTAACAACAGACAGATAAAGTTAATATTTTAATTTAAAGAGAACGTATTTCCCTCCCACCCAGAGAAGTACATTTTGAAAATGACAGTAAAAGCTTCTGTGACAATTCTAAGAAACATCTCTGAGCCACACATAGCTTTGCACATGAAGTTTCAGTCCTATTATTCTATTGATGTGGGGAAGTAATTCAGATTCAACTATCAAAAAAAGAGTTGAAAAAGGATTATCTTAGAAGGAAATTTTGAGGATGCATGCAAAATCCTGAAATCAGTAAAAGACCCCAGGATTTCATCCTTTCCAACAAATTGAAGTGGCTCCAATTAGGCATGTCTGCTGCTATTGGTGGGAATAAAATTATTCCAAAAACCAGGTCATAACAGTAATCTGGCAAACAGATCAGACAGTGCTATTATAGTCAGCATGCAAGCCATTTTCCCTGTTAATTATATGCGTCTAATGTCAGAGATCTAATTATCCAAGAAAAATTAAAATTCCTAAAAGAGCACAGAACTGAAAAAAACTGGAATATAGCCAAACATCCCTGAAGTTTTAACTCATTGAAATGTTAGCCAGAGAGATCAACATCTATTCTAATAATGCTTTAACTATGTTGTGGGCTTTTTTTCAAGTGGAATGAAAAAATAGAAAAAAAATCCTTGGATTTATTACTCTCAAGTACTTACTTCTTTCCAGTGCTTTTTGCACCATCTGATTGTACCAAATTATGCCGATTACTTTTTTCTTTCAATCACTGTGAGAGAAGCATCTCCTGAAACATACAAATTCATTCTGTGAAACAGTTTTACACCAGTGTTCATTTTATCTCTGAGAAGACCACTCAAAAATTCCCAAAGGCGTGGAAGAATACAAATAATTGCTTTGTTGAATAGTTAAGGCCATCAATTGTGATTAATATTTAAAAGAGAAATTAAATTTTAGGGGAAATTTCTTCCTGAAAGCATAAATTTTCTCTGCATAGACATACAGCTTGTTTCAAGAAATAAGTTAGATATTCTGATGATGAGTATTACTTGAATATTACTTCTTTCCATCTTCCTCCTAGAGTGTCCCTGGGACGAGGATCAGGCCTCTTGGGAAGCAATATCCATGTCAACAGCACGTTTGCATTTGGCAACTTTGTCCCACTGTCTCCAGCTGAAATACCTTGTCCTCCTCTTTAGTCAAGATGCTATGGGACTGTGCTCTTCACAAAAAAAATGTAAAAGAAAGTAAGTGGAAGAAGAGGTGAAATTCTGTGAAATGCCAGGCATAGGGTTGGCCCCCCAGTGAAAAGAGGGGAGCCGTAACCCAACTTGCTTTTGAAGACATATGTGGAAGTTTAATTTCTTTCGATCTTATAATTTTTTAAGCTCAAGTCTAAAGTCTCTATTCCCAAGTTTCAACTCTTCTACTAGCAGAGGGTATAATACAAGCTGAGGGCAAGTTTGTAAAAGAGTTCACCAAAAGGAGGAACAAGCATTAACTTGAAATTACAGAAACTATTTTAACTACATCACCTGGGACCACAGATGAGACACAAATTAATTGCTCTCATTGCTCCCACAAGGGAGCAACTTGACAAAATATCAGTCACTGTTTTAAATTACAAAGCCAAACCAATTTGTTTTAGCTGTCATACATTCCAATGCAGAAAGGACAGTCCCTGTTTTTAGCACGTACATTCCTATTTTCTGTATTTTTCTGTATCATCTGTCTCATAAAGAAGTGTAACTATTCCAATGCATTTCAGCACAGTTTAAAAGCCATGTTCCTATTTCAGCCTGAGGGGTTCCTGTTAATTCCATTCAAATGTTATATATTAATTCAGGAAGCAAAGGTTTTCTGCTTTAATTATTCACGTTAGTTATCAGCTCATATTCCACTATCTTTCCTGGACATGTAAATGTTTTATATAATCCCCACAACAGTAGCTTTGATATTGGGGGCCTTATCTAACAAATGGTTTGCCAGGTCTCTTCAACAAATTTAACCTACTATTTTTTCACTCAGATTAAACTACAACACTATAATTCTTTTGGGATTTATTGGCAGATGCGAAGAAGCAGCTTAGGTAGCATTGTAACCAGCTGGATAAATTTTCCCAATGTGGAGGAGCTGAATTGCTGCTCAGCAAGAGCTGGTGTCCTGACCTTTGTTGAAGACTCATTGGAGATCTGGAAGAAATCCATGAGCTGTAAGACTTCTTGGGGCACATTTTTAAAAGGCATGTGAACATGTCCCTTTGAGCTGCTGCTTGAGGATTTTCCCTCTATTCTCAGGTGGGAAAGGAAGGACCATGAAATTATAGAGTGATTTGTCTATCAATATGTTTGATAGAACCTATGTGCCTGTGTTCACAACACGTGGACTCTGGAACAGACTGCAGGCAGTTTTCAAAACATGTTTCAGAGTAAGCTAGGACTTGGTCAGTGATTAGCTGATGGAGGTGAGAGGAAAAACTGGTTCGTCTTTATTAAAAGTGAACACTGATGCACTATAGACTCATAGACTTCATTCAGCTTGATGCTAGCATGAAGGTCTGTAATTCAAAGTTAAGAGGAAGAGGTGGTCTTTTATTCCTTGAAATTCTAATTCAACAATGTAAAGTATCCTGTCAAAGACTGTTGAGCCTTCCCTAGGCCCAGCTTTTCAGGTGTAATGCCTTTAGCCATGTAGGCATGAAGACTAATACCTATACCTATACTTATTGAGACAACAAACACCTCTCTAAACTCCCTCACTCCTATTCCAGTGCAAACTGCCCTCTCTCACCCATACTCTACTTTTGGCCCTTGACCGCAATTGTGCAGAATTTTTCTCATCTCTTCAGACAAATCTTTCCAGTGTTTAACATTTATGATACGGACAAAGCCTTTAAAACCTGTGAGTCACTACAGCTTGGTCAAGCCATGTGGCTGCATGGAAGAAGGAAGGCATGTGGAAACACTTTGATTTCTTATCTGTCATGTGTCTGAAGTAAGACCTTTTCTAGACAACTACCCATGAGCAGTAGTCCTTCTATAAAAGGAGGTAATGCTCTGTGTATACTGTGTTCAAATGAGGCTTTAATTCTGAATGCAAAATTTTTTGTAGAAGTCAGCTGTACATATGAATGTATATTTGAAATGGAAAATGGATCAAATTTGTACAGTTTGCTGCGGCTGTAACACCTTCCTTCTCTTCCAAAATGAAACAATTTGATTTTTTTCATCCCTTAAGAGTAAACAAAGGTAAAAGAGTAGAATATTAAGAACTCAATTTCTGAAAAGGAATGTGGGGTTTAGTTTTGCTGAGTCAGATACATGGATGGTGGACTTACTGCAGTGCTTCCAAAGCTAATGGCAGCACTCTAAATTTGCACAGTGGAACATCAGATTATGAAACACTCTCACATGTAATCGAATGAAACTGCAAAAAGAGTCTCTGATTTTGATGTAGATCTGTCAGGTGGTTCATCTGTTTTAGAGGAACATGATTTCTGCAAATGGTGATGCACTTGACATTAACTGTTAGTTAACCATAGCAGAACTCCAACACAGTAGAGCGCTTGACAGTTCTAGGTTTAGAGAGATTTAGAGACATTTTCATTACAAGGTTCAACAAAAAGGGACATTTAGCCATATTAAATTCACAATGCATATTAAATATTACAGCATTCCTGTGACTGCTCATCAAAGTCAATGGAAAACTTGAAGGCTGTAATGTAAGTGCTGTGGTTCCTCTGAGAACAGAAAAATTGCACATTTAGAAGAGTGCAAAATCCAATCTGACATATATATATATATGTATATATATCCTGCAAATGCTTTCCTAGGCACAATGTGTTGAAATAATTATTTTGATCGCAAGAATTACAGCCAACAATTAGCTCACAGGCCACCACTATGGAGTGAATAAATCTCATTAATCCAAACATCTCTATGTTTTGGATGTAAAAGATGAACCAGTGTCTGAATTCTGCTTCACATCACGCAGCCTCCTTCTCTCCCCTGTTTCCCTCTTGGTCTTGCTGCACAGAAGTCAGGCAGCTCATTCCAGGCACAACCCTGTCTCATCCTTCTTGCTCTCCAGCATAACTCATCATCAGCTTCCTCATGTGTTTTCATGATACTTCTACTAGAAAAATCTATTTCTTATGAAACACTGGAAGCTGTGTTTCTGAGGCCTGTGGTCCTAAGCAAATGTCTCTGGCCCTGGAGAAGAACTGAATGGCATCACTGAGTTATGAAAGGACTGCAAGAATTGTGGCCTGAAACTATATCAGCTGTAGGCTCACAACCCCTGAAACAAGTACAGTGGGCTTTTTGTTTATACTTTCCACAAAACAGATTAAAAGCAATCTGGGGTGGCCAAACTTAAATGGACCTTTAAATGGAAATTTACCTTTAAATGGAAAATAAGTTTAATCAGCCTGCACTAATCTCTGTGTTTAATCTCTGCTTTGTGAATGTGTACCCAAAACCTTGATCTTTGAACTCCATGGCTGTTTTTTTCTCTTAATGTAGCCACAACTTAAAACTAAGATCTCAATGTATTTGTAGCATAGCTCACCTGCAGCATGTCATCAAGATAGGTTTTACTTCTTCAGCATTACACCAGTCATGCGTCTTTGCTTCAAGCTGCAGAGTGGGTCCCAAAGGGTCTCTGCAAATGTTCATTTAACGCACAAAAAAGCAGTTAGAAGTGCTAACTAGAAATGTTAAAAAGGACACTGAGCCAAGCACATCTCTCAATCAGGTTGGCTCGAGCTGTGAACCAATCAGCCTAATTAGACAGATGTGATGAGGAGCTACTGACCTCTAGAAAGACCCAACTGTGCACAGAGCTGGCAACAGTAATCAGCCTTTTGTTGGAGAGAAGAAAAAAAACACTATTACCACAATTACCATGGACTGACACTCAGGTGCAAAACTTTGTCTATCGTGTGTGTGTGGCCCTGGGGCATTTTTAGGTTGTGGTAAAACTCTACTCCAGTAGCAAGACTTACAGAGAAAAAGAGTAAGAAGAATGAGAGATGTACATTTAGTTGAATTAATTGAAAACTGTCAAATCTGTGAGATGTTGAAAAAAAACCAACTCCAAAAGAGGCAGTTATATATCTGCAGTTTTATAAGTTATCTCTGTGTTGATAGAAAAAGAATTGAACAAAACTTATTTTAAAACATTGAAATGAGACAGAATTTCTTTTCATGATGTTTTATCTGCACACTTAAAAAATAGTTTCCAGTCCTTATGATTAAAATTTAGAAAACATTAACTGGAACACTCTACAGAGTAGAAATGTCTGCAGTTACTGCCTGAAACAATAGCTTGGATGGATATGAATTAGTTTGTCTTAGAATATATTAACTCTGAAGACATATAAGAACAATACAATTACCATTTTACTACTGTTCATTTAATTTGAAATACCTAGCTCAAGCACGTCTCAAAAACTCTAAGCATAAAACAAAGCATTGTCTCTGTGCATAAAACCCTCCTGACTAAATTCAGTATAATCAAGCATAAACGCACATTTTTCTTCCAACCTGTTGCTTTTTGGAGTTCCTCTGACAGAAGTATTTTCTTCAGGCAAAGTTTCTTTCAGCACCTTTAAAAGGGTCAATTTTCAACAAAATAGGAACTTTCAATAAAACTAAAATATTTTTTCTGGAGCTTAATTGACAAAGTCTGAATTGGAAGAGGCAGTTCCTTTCATATTTGGGTTACATTCCTTGCCTGAGACTCCAAGGACCTAGAAATCTGTGGGTTATATTTGCAAAGTAAGTTTTATTTAAGCTTTCCTTTAAATGGTCTTTAAGTTCCTTCAGGATCTGGTTAACCTAGTTACAAGCTGCATCATGTTTGACAAAGCGAGAAAATAGAAATGCCAGAAAAAATTTTACAATTCTTTTTCTCCCAATATAAGAAGGAACTAAAGTGAAAGACTTTGTTTTCTTCAGTCTACTTCCTCTTACATCTCATCTACTAACTATTGTTAGTTTTTCCCCCTCACATTTTCTTTCAGATGTAGATCTGGAAAGTAGTTCCCTGTTTCTAATTTTGTGTCACAGGCACAATGAGCCAGTGGGAGATGAAGGCAGTGGAACTCCACAGGCCCCCCACAGACGCCAATTAAAATGAGGGCCAGAAAGCAATTACTCCCTGAATGTATATATATCTGCAGCCACCTGGGAGGGGTGCCATTAATAAAGAGTTTTAATGCTGTTGCTTAATTAGGAGGAGGAGAGCTAAGGTTAGCAGTTTTGCATGTTGAAGTGATTAAAAAATGACAAAGAGGAGTAAGAAATAGTACTCCTAAGGTAAAGAAGTCTTCACTTCCAAGCTCGAGCCAACTACCCTTTCATCTCATAACTGTATGACAGATGGAATGAATCTAAGAATAACAGAATTTTCTAAGTTGGAAAAGACCCCTAAGATCATTTAGTGCAACCGTTAAGAGTGTATCGCGGCAGCGGAGCAGCGCGGCACCGGCGGGAAGGAGCCGGTGGGCACGGGGTGCGCGCTGGTGCCGCGACCTTCCAGAGAAGCATCGTTAGAAAGACGTCCTGGTGGTTACAGGCACGTTCCCGCTCTCGGGAGGAGAGTGATTTCAGCTCTCTTGTGTGAGCCCCGCTTCTGCCGACAGTGGAGAGAGGGACGGGAGCCACGTGTGGTGATCCAAGGCGGAATTTATTCCTTCTCGAAGGGTCCAGGGACGAAATGGCTCGAGGGGGCAGAGGGAGCAGGCTTGATATAGGAGAGCCAGGGGTCGGGGTAGAACAACTAACGAATCATCTGAAGGCACAGGGGCAGTACAAAGGGGGAAGGACCAATAGATTACAAACATTTTACATGAAACACTCATGCTAGGGGAAACATTATAACCATTATGAGGAGGGAGTGCATAAGGGCATTCCCTCCATGGGAGAGAGGCAGGCTCTTTCTCTGCGGGGCTTTCAGCCTCCGCAAGAGTGTGTTACAGATTCTGGAAAGCCGCATCTTCAAGAAAAAGGAAATTCATCCCTATTATTCCTATTAGAAAAGAAGTCAACTTAATGTATTTCTTTTGAACCTCACTCCTATCCCACAATACCTCCCTCCTCATGTCTCATATTTGGGCAAATGCCTGCTTAGTGAGGGTGGCTCTTTGGGAGATCTTTAAATTTGCTGGCACTTTTGTACTTTCATCATTAAGTAGCAAGAAGTTCAGGGGCTGAAACGTCTTTGTTAATCTTATCTGGACCACTGCAAATTAATTTAAAAGGGATCATCATCCTACTCTTCACAGTCAGCTCTCCTTCCTTGCACTAACAGAGTGAACGTGATTGGTGGCCTGCCAGGCAGGTAGGCTTGATTCTCCATCCCCTCCTTTCAATGACACCTGTATGAAAAGTCAAACCCTCACCTCTTCCAGAGGAGGTCGAAGAAGGATTAGAAACCAGCTGCTCAGCCAAATCAAGCTGTGGTACAGGGTATACTAGGAAAATTTCTCTAAGGGTGCTGCAATGCCTCTTCTGCCAGACTAGACTACCTTTTCCTGTGTGACAAGCTAGTCTGTACCAGTTAACAAAGACAGGTTCACTGGATTCTGTTCAGTCGGACCAGAAGAAGAAACTGAGACAGATATTAATGCAATCATCCTTACTAGAATGGAAGGAAACTCCACTCATATGGCCAGGCATATGAAACCATGCTCTGCCTGCTGTTCTTCAGAGCCTTTGTTTTGAGTGTTATTAATCTGGCAGTCCATCCAGAGGGAGAGAATTCCCTACAGCTAATTTCATCATTGGTGAATTTGAAGTAGAAGCACAACTATAGAATCATCTCTTCCTCCAAGGTTCCAGATTTCCAGCCACTTAGCAACCACCCTTACCCTATCTGTATTATCAGAATTTTTGAGGCCATGGCCCCATGGATTATATGTGCTGCCTAGGCATACAGATCCACTAGGTTTATATTGGACAAACTGGCACTGTAGGCTGTTTATTAACAAAAATAACTACTTTTCATGTGCTAATTATTTACTTTGCTACTGGGAAACATGCCACCCTAATATCAACACAGAGCAGAAAGTATGTAACATTTACAGTGAACTTTGAGTCATTTCAGGTACTGCCATAACATTTAAGAATGGGAATCTTAGAGACAGCTACTACTCTCATATGTTTAGAGTATGACCACAACAAGTTCAATTGCTCTCAAATGCTAGGACCTCCTCATATATGGTCAGCAGGGTTAAAGGGGATAAAGGCAGTCTTGGAGGTTGTTTTTTTTTTTTTCTTTTTCTCTTTGCCAGTGGAATTTTTCCCATTGGCATTCTAAGAAGCACTGATGACTAGGTATTTGAGACAGGGGAGGGGGAACCTCTCTGGCTTTTGGGAGTTTCTCTTGGAGGGTGGGGGACACTGCGAGATTTAGAAACAGGTAAAAAGAGAGGGGGGCAGTTGCGCTCTCTCGCTCACCATTGGCTTTGGAGGAGGAGGGTCTCTGCTATCACCGCCATAGCCCAGCTGGGAGCTGCCTCTTCTTCTGCTGCTGGACCCTGCACCCCTGCCCTGCCAGGATGCCCTGCCACTTCAGCTTGCTGTTCCTGATTGTCCTACTGGAGCACTGGGCCCGATACTGCCCCAGGGAGGTTTGTGAAGCAAAGTCTCTCTTTTCCATCCCTTCCCATCCGGGACACAGCCACCACTACCGCCTGCTCCCCGAGCTCGTGCCACAGCGCCCCCTGCAGGCGCGGGGGAATCATCGCACCTGCCCCGCCCACCGGGAGCCACCAACGCCCCCTGCCAGCTGTGACGGTAACTGCACCGGGGGGAAAGTGCCTGCGGCCGAGACAACTGTTACTGGGTTCCTGTTCTGTTTGTTATTGATTCCATAGTTGCTGTTGTTTTGTTTGCCTTGTTATATATACTGGTAAAGAACTGTTATTCCTATTCCCATATCTTTGCCTGAAAGCCCCTTAATTTCAAAGTTAGACTAATTCAGAGGGAGAGAATTTACTTTCTCCACTTCAAGGGAAGCCCCTGACTTCCTTACTAGACACCTGTCTTTCAAACCGAGACAGGTAGGTATATATATTTTTTTTCCTCCATTGCTGCACAATTGAAATAATGTATACACATATTACAGTAAGACTAGTTCAAGTCTTTCTCTCCAGGGCTTATATCAACCAGAAAGATATATGTTCAAGTGCTCTTGTGTCTCTATACTACCAACTAAAAGAAGAAAAACTACCTCATCTACCTTTCTGACATCTCTCAATTGCACAGTTTTCCTCTCTGCAGCCAGTCAGCTGGGGAGGTCAGAGAAGAGCAATCCTTATATTTTAGGTCATTCAGAAATTATTCTTTCCCTGTTACTGTCATGAAGAGAAAGCAGGAATCTTATAAGAAGTCTGGAGGAGTGACAGGGCTTTCTTCCCTTTTCACCACCCACACAACAAGTCCACACATAGGAGAAGGAGAACGTTTCTGATGGAGATTAAAAGCTTTCTCTCCCATTGCCTATGAGGAATTAGACACTAGGGCTCTGGCTTAAAAGCCACCATCCTGTTCACAGGCTCCCAAGTGCATGCCAGGATTCCTGTTGTTATAAAAAGTCGTCTTACTAATTTCAGCTGGAGCTAGACACGTTTTACCTATGCTACCTTGCTGGGTACTCTGGACAAAACTTCTACAGCCAATAGTTTGGGTTAAAAACAAAGAGGGGATAGAAAGAAAACAGTGGGACTTTAAAATAAATTTTAGAACAAGAAAAAATCTTACAGAAGTCAGAAAAATAGTCACTATATAGAATGTGAGCATATTAAATGGTAAGTCATTCTGAGTGGTTATTATGTGGACCTGGATGATACCAGGGGAGGCCTGAGCCAGTACAGGGTGTCAGTCTGCCATGAGATAGTAGAGAATGAATTTTTTTTTATATTATACTGTGAAGTGTAGAAGATTTTATTATAAAAACAATGCTACATCTACTCAGCATGTGTCTGCACCATGCGTTTATTTTAGCTCTAGTCTACCTGGTTTATTTTAGCTTGAGGCAAGTGTTTCACTACAGCTTTGACTCCATTTTGAAATGCTTGCCTTCTGTGCTGTTCTCACTGCTTGATAATTGTGTCCTGAGTAGCAGACTTCTTACAATGTTTCTGTGAGGATGTCACAACAGAAGCCTCTGTTGAAGCATTCTTGACAAATGGCTGTTAATGTCACCTATAAGAATGAAAGAGAGGGGCCAGAGACTACAAAGAAAGAGAACAAAGTTTCTAACAGGGCATGTAAGACAAACTGATTCTTATCAGATTTCAAAATGATCTCTTTAATGTGCTGAAAAGGGAAAAGAATGATACTGAGTTCTAGTCTTACATCTCCTAATTCAATTTTCTACATTTCCTCTCCATTTCTCCAGTCCTCATTCTTTCCCAGCTGAATCCAGGACATTTTACGTGGAGACCTTGAATGGCACTCCCACCCTGTTTCCCTGTTGGCCCCTGTGCCCTAACCCCACCCTTGTGACACCCCTATGTCCCCTGATAATTGGTGTCTGATACTTCTTTCCCTGCCCTGCTCATCCCACGTACCTAACCCAAAGCCCCAGACCATTACTTTTGCCTTTTCCTCTGAACTTCAGGATTGTACACACACGTGGCTGAAATAAACATCTCTGTGCAACCCGTACAAAGGCCCTTTCTGTTTCTTCACGTGCTTTACCTCAACAAGAACCCCCACCCCAACAATTTTAGATGCTTGATGGAGACCTTTTCCTAATGCTACCACTTTGTGGGAATACTACATTTCCTCAATACACAACTGAAACCCTCCTCTCTGTAAATGAAATTGAAGAGCCATTCTCTCAATTTTTATCTTAAGGTTGGCATAATACCCATGGGTCTCTCAAGAAATCTGTAAACCACATTAGACTGTTGCACATCATGCTTGGAAAGAAGTGAGTCAGTATCTGCAGCCAGCATCAGTACTTGCACAGTTTTTCTTGCCCATGTAGCCCACTACCAGGACTCTTTTAGCCTATGATCCCAAGTGCAAACTTAATCCAGTAACTTGGGCATGGCTTACACTAAAGCCCTGCCCTTACAAGGTGAGTTAGCCATCCGTATGTCTCGTAGGCCAGCCTCACTGTTTCTGTATCCACCTAGCACCAGCAACTATGTAGCAAAAATAAGAATATTTGCAGAGACAAGGAAACTTTGAAGACGAAATAGAAAGATGGGAAGCAGAAGGGGATGACTTGGGGACACAACAGTACTGGTTGTTGTCCATTACCAATAGGCACTTAGTCCTTTATGTAACTTTATAATGGAATAACAAGGCCTGGAAAAAAGTTGTGTGTGCCTTTACTTACAAATAAAAGACATCACAAATCAATGGAACCTCAAGGAATTGAAAAAGCTATCAAACAAATCCAGCCAAACATGCTGGCCTCCAATTAAACTAGAAATGAGAATGCACTTGGCTGTGCATTGTTATGGATTGAAAAACAAGTTTAACTCAAAATCTGAAAAGTAAAATTTAGAAACCTTGATAACAAAGGCAGATAAATTTTCTCTGCTGGCAGAATACACAAGACTTGCAATTCTCTATTAGGGATAGGAAGAACTGGGTTTTCACCAAATATATTGAACAATCAATCCAGGAGTATTTGCAGTGACATTTCCAGGAATTAATGTCTGCAAATATAGGACAATTTTTCAAATCCTCTCTTCTCTTACCAAGACAAATATAATTTTTTTGTATGCTGTTTTGAAAACTAGAGAACTCTCAACATCTTACTGCTCTATCGTTCATGGTGGAATTTTAAGTGTCTACACAGTCCAGCTTCTTGAGTTCTTTTGAAAATCCAGCCTCTTAGCCTGGTGCTTAAATACTTACTGTGAATTAAACTAATTTGCAGAATCTGGCTTGGAATGTGAGGACCACCTAATTTGTGCTCAGATTAGATCACAAACATCTAAAGAACCACTAAAACAGGCACTTTAAAATGCATTCATATTTCATTAAAACAATAAAAGGAGAAGAACCCCAAAAATAGCCAAAGAGAGGTTGCTTGCATATCAGGGAAGACCATAGTGATTAAATGTTTCTGTAGCTCTTTGCTTAGCAAAGCTGTTTGAAACTATTAGGACTCTGTGGTTTGGGGTCTGCTGATGAGGAAGAAAAGGGCAAAGTTCAGGCATCCCATATGGATGTGACATGTTTATTCTGAAGTGAGGGCAGTAGGAAAGGTGCCTGCAAAAGGCACAGCTCCAGCAGAAAGGCTGGTGTTGCCACAGCCCCAGGGTTGTGCAGTAAGGCAAAGGGTGGTCAAGGGACATGGTCGGTGCTTCATGGCTGTGCTCCAGGAGTGCATGGCCCTAGGAGGGAGGGGTATCACAAGTCATGGAATAATCTGAGTTGGAAGGGACCCACAGGAATGATGAGGGGCCTTTTGCAGCTGTCTTCAGCCATGCTGATCTTATCAGCTTCTATTGCCAGGAGCAAAACAGGGGCAGGTGCACCAAAAATGTCCTCTGTGGACTCCCAGCATGCCAGGTGATGTGCTTGCATGATAGTTCCCAGAATTTCACATCAGGCAGACAGATGAGGCGTTTGGCATTGAATTTGCTGCTGGAGATGTCTTCACAGGACTATGTAGACACTATCACTACCATGAAATGTCAAAGCAATTTTCACTTCTACAGATGCACAGGCACAAGATAATAAACAGCTAAGTCCCAGATAAACTCTTTTCGTGTTCATTTTTTTTCCTGGTGCCAGCATAAAAGCACATTGTTTTTTCCTGTTGATTTGTTTGTTTGTGGGTTTTTTGTTTGTTTGTTTTCTTTGGTTTTGTTTTGCTAGTTTCTTTTTTTTTTTTAATCCAACAGTTGATTTCTGAATAGGTTGACAAGGAAACTATATGAGGAACTCCTGTTACCAATTTTTTTCTCTCTCTTCTTTTCCGTAGCCAAAACAATGTATTTAGAGAAAAACATGAAAAGAAGATTAAAGAAACAGACTTCCTATTATAGCATTTTTTATTACTTCAGAATCAAGCATCAAGAACACTTTCTAAAATGGCTTCTCTTTTCCTGATGAATGTGATAAAACACATAGAATAATTAACCTGAAATTCCTGCCAAAAAACCACAACATAAAACAACCTAACACTTTGTATTTTTCCCTACAGCTGATTCTTCTTGGGAGAGGTAGATAGGATGATATTCTTTTTGCTTAAATGAAACAAATTCATCAAAGGTGGCAGAATCTTAATAGTTGGGAAACTCGGAAATCAGTTATAGCAGGATAGCAGAATGAGGCCTTTTGAAAATTTTTCTGAAGGTGTTGCAATGTTTTGGGGTGGATGGTGGTGGGGTTTTTTTAATTTTTTTTTTTTGGGGGGGTAGGTATCTTTTTTTTTTTTTTTTTTTAAGTTCTGGTCAATTTTGATGAGTTCTCTGTGTCTAGTAAAAATAGGCAATCTCATGACTTTCTTAGACACATCCTTCTAGTTCCATACTTAAAAGCAAGACATTAAGCTTTTCTCCTGCTATTTTCCAAATTCTGTATGAACACAGAAATCCATAGTTGTAGAAATAATTAATGAAAGTCTGAAATATGTGAAGCTATTTTTTATCATAGCTCTTGGAAAGGTGGAGCTTCAGAAAAAATTGATTATTTTGAGCTAGTGACTGAAACCATAAAGTAGCTAGCAACAAATAAAATGTAATTTGCAAAAGGTGCTTTCCTCCTCCAACTCATCACTAGATTAAATGAAAAGCATACCCATTTTTTTAGAATTTAAAGCTGCACTTTTCTATTAGTGCTGATATCTCTTCCTTAAATTGTACTTTTGTTTATCATGATCTAAAATTAGAATTTGAAGAGAAAATGCTTTCACTTTGAAAATGCTGCAAGAAATAAGAATATTATAAGAACCTCATTTTTACTAAAAGAATTTCTTTCCTGAACTTAGTTCACCACTGGGAGATTGTTTAGGTCATGCAAAAATTTATTTTCCAGCTAGTGAGCAATATGACTGAAAAATTTTGCTTTAATCTAATATTCCATCCAGTTTTATCTCAAACAGTTCAGCGATCCTAACCTCATTTCATAGGTTACTTTGCAGATCTCCTAACATTTATTCAAAGATAGATGTGCCATTCAATCAAGTAGTAATTGCACATTCAACTAAATCATATGTTTTTCAGTAACCACACATTTATATGAAGTATATTAAAATCTTTGGTCTTTTCTGATTGCAAATTCCCTAGCACATTCCCTAGAATTCACTAGCACCTGCTAGGAATTCACACACTGGACCCTCATGGTCCGTCTAAATGTAATCATATCATATCATATATGAAAAATGTGTAATCATGGAAGAAAAAAAAAATTCTCCACACACAGGAATGTATTTATAAAATATGCTTACAGACAAATGCCCACACAAGCATTCTGTGCACTTTAAAAATGTGGTGATGTCAGTTAGGGACATTTTAAGATGGTCTAAATACCAGGACACACATAAAAAACTTATATCTACAAAAGTGCAGTGCTAGAAAAGGTTGCAAAACAACCTATATGTAACAATCTACAAAAATGCAGCTGGTTAATAAAAAAATTAGGAACATGGTAGATAGTCCCACTATGTCTGGGAGAGGAGGAAAATGCATGAGGAAGACAAAATGGAGAAATAATTTGTAAGATTATTTTTGGGGGATCTAATGAAGAGAGGATAAAACTATTATAAAACTTTATGTCCTGGCTCTGTGCTCTATGGCAGGTACACCATAATGTGTTTCTCCTGAGAAAAACACATACAGATATAAACAGATAATTAAATATGATGACATTTCCCTGCCTGTACCTGAAACTCACAGATAAAGGGGAAAAACAATGGTGTGTAGCAGAAATTCAAATGCTCTACCATATTCTTGGGGCCTTTTTCGATGTAAATCATAGCAGTTTCTGTAGCCAGGAGAGCAATTTTATTTTATTTGTCCGTTTGAAGGTGTTAACAATCTCATTAAAACTGACTAGGATGTGGCTGATATTGCCAACTCATGGAGGGAGTGCAAAAAAATCTTGTTTTGGAGAGGCAATTTCACATTTGCCTTAATTATGGCAACTTACATGCTGCAGATATAGCAGGCAATGCAAGCAGAAGATACCATGCCTGAAATACACACTAACGTCACGGTCATCAGTGCCAGTGCTGATTGCATATGGTGGGAATTAAAGAAGATCTGAACGCTTCCCAGGAGATGTGAGTGTCCCATCTTTGCTCTGCTGAACACTGAGTGGCAGAGAAAGTTGAAGGCTTGCATTTCCTGGGAGCAGCACAGGAGAGCTTTGAAGCTCAGCACCCCAAACCACAGCCAAGAGCTTCAGCTGCTTGACGAGAAGTTGCTCAGAAACAGCTCTTGTGCTCGCTCTCCATCTTGGGTTTGGAGTATTTAGCCAAATTAGGATCTTATTTCTACAGGCCTTGAGTTGATAGCTTTTAAGCCATAAATTTAACAGTGACGGGGGCTATTGTTTTTTCCCTTTGTAGCACATCTCAGTGATTCATAGTTTGAAATGATTCTACAAACTCAGGGACATTCACAAGGAATTATTTTTGGAAATGGCCAAATATCCAAGAATTGCAATAGCATACTGAGGAGTTACTTATCCAAAGGCAGAGAAGATGGCCGAAAGTTCATAAGCAGCTGAACCTAGAGCTCTGCCACAAGCCAGGGCGAGGAAATGCTCCTGTGTGTATGTCCATTTGTCTGCTAATAAGAGACTGAAAAACGTGGCAAGCAAAGCAGTGATATGACTCATTAAGGCCACCAAATTATTTTCTTCACCATCTCAATATTTCCACATTACATTTTGAACATTTTTTTTGGTCTGAGGTCTTAAAAAATTGGCTTTTTGATTTGAAAGGATTTTTAACTGAGTTTCCCTCAAGGTAAATAATACTTTCTAACTGTTCCCTAACTAGCAACTCACACAAAACTCAGTTATCCATGTTGTTGGAGTTGGAAAAAAGCCCTGTCAGTAGAGAGGGAACAAGCATCTTATTTTCAAAGGGATACAACTCAACAGCCCTCCCTGGGTGCAATGGATAAGTGCGGTGGAGTATATTCAATGCAACATCACTCCACTGAGCCTCAGGCAGACGAATTCTGCATTTAATGAGAGGGATGAGCTTCTTGCCCAATTCCTCACAGTATGAAAAAATGAATGGGGACAGCAGTAAGTGTAAGAGTAAGCCTGGTTTCTCTGTCTCATCAATAGAAGAGAAATAGCTGTTGGCAGCAGAAAAGGGAAGACCACCAGCTTGTGAAATAACCACCCTCTCTCTAGACTGAAAGGGAGTTTCTCACACTCATCACTTGATTTTAGGGCCTTCTTGGTAGGTTTTTTTACCCTGGGAAAAAGCTGTGCAAAGTTACAGTACTTTCTTTACAGGCTGCTTTGCAATCAAAAGGACAATGCCTCCCCACAAAACTTTCCTCAAGTAACCTACCTGATCTTTACTATAACTCTGAGTTCGAGTCAATAGCAACCAAGGAGATGCAGGAGTCAGCCTAAAAGAACAAAACCTCATGAAGACTAATTCTTGCCCTGAAGAGGAGGAAGAATAAAATAAGATTAATTTACTCTATGTTTCCTGGTAATAAGCAAATGCATGTCAAGTGAGAAAAAAAGTTTGAAAGGCTCTGGAATACAATCTGGCTCTCTGTATAAAAACAGTTTCAGAGTGGAGTGGGTTTTTTTTAGATTCAGTTTCTGCAGCTAAACTTTTGAATCTTGGATTCTCAGAAAGTTGCATTTTCTCATAATCTCATTTTCTATATGTATCTATCTTCTGTGTAGGAAATCCATCCTCACGTGGCAAGGCACATCCTTTTGCCTACGTTAGGAGCTCCGGTCAGTGAATAACATGACTTTATGAAGATGGATTCTTTCTGGTTTCTTTCTTTCTGGCATGGGTCAGAACTCTTTTGACGTTACACAAATAGCAGTTTTATAGTCCTGATGATTATAATTCTCTCACACTGAGTTTCAGAGTTTGTGACTCTCATGCAGTCTGTCCACTCTATATTTAGATTCATAAAACTAATATCCTGTCAGGAAATATCACATTCAGTCCTTTCATCCTCTGAGAATTTCACCACTCTGCAATTGTACAAAAAAGACAGAAAGGCTTAGTTTTCCCCTATATTTGGTCATGGGACAATATCATAGTCTGAGGTCTCTTTCTTTTCTAAAAATTACATCTTCAGTAAGTGACTCAGCTGCTTTTCTCCAATCCCATTGGAAATTCTGCTGTTGAATTTAGTACAGGAAGAACAGTTCAACTTACTATATCTAAATTTGATCAAACATGAATTATCTTTAGGATACCACAGTGATATTAACTTTGTGCCATTATCTTTTTTTCCACCACTGGTGGGTAGTTTTATGTAAAGAAAGACAAAAATTATTATTATGTCATTTGAAAAATGCCTAAGATACTGAATTTTAGAATCTTCATGACATATTTATCTAATGAAAGTGAGCATTCTTGTTAACAGCTGAGATGGAACATCAATAGTAAGTAGCATTATTTTGCTTTGAGATTGTATTTTCATTCTGGAGAAGAGTGCAGTATTACTCTCTGCTAATTGTTTCCTGGGATGCATACATACTTGCTGGAACCTTCAATCAGAGCCTATTAGAGTATCACCTAAGGTTAAATGAGAGTACAAATAATTAAGTGCAACATTTCTTTTCCTGGTTTTTAAGTACTGGTTTGTTTGGTGATTTCACGCTTTTCATCAGACTGGCTGCTTAGCATATGACAAAACATGGAATATAGTCTCTGAACACAGGTATAAAAAGGTAATCAGAAGAAGTGAAAGCCAGAGATTCTCAGCTACAATATAACTTCAGACAGCTATACATCATGCCTGGAAGTGAAAACGTATCTTACAAAAAGTAAGGCAAACCACGGAGGAGGATGATCAATCAAAAGAGATACTTGACACATACTCATTATAATCAGATATAGGATAATATCCAAGGCATGGATTACAAAAGCTACGTGCAAAAGAGAGAAGTGTGTGTATTCTTTCTTAATCAAATGAGGATTCTTTCTTAACCAAATGAAAAGGTTATTTATGGATGACTTTTATGCATAGTGTTAAGTTAATAACCTATTTTTTACACATGCACACAGCTGGAAAAGTACCTGAAGTAAAATGAGCATGAGCTTTCTGCTCATCATATACTTTATGTGACCCCAGTGTTTCTTCCAAATGTAACTTTTCATGGGAAGAGTGGAAACTCAAGTTTACACTCAAATAAAGAATCTCCTATAACTTGGGAGGCTTGGCAGAAATCAGTGAACATTCACAAACTGCAGGTCTCCATGCCCAGAAAGGACAATACTCTGATTTCATGTTTATCCTTCTGTAGACCAAGATTACTAATTTAAATGGATGAGAGCTCACAAGAGAAAAGGCAAGGCTAGATATTGGAGGTGAGATACTGAAAAGATTATTAGAAAAACTGAAAGTAGAACATAAAAAGATACAACATTACAACCTTATCTCTACAAGAACCAAACTGAAGCAGAATTTCCAATGCATTCCCAGTGTGTTTGGTCCCAGTTGTGATCTTTTCAATCCAAAAGGGTAGCAACCCCTTTGCACACCTGGAAAAGGACCATACCCAAAGAGATGTATTTGAAAGGTTTTATACAAGAAGGTAGGAAGAACTGCATTTTTATTTGGTGCACTTGCCAAGAACATTTGGATTTACTATGTCTATACTAAGAAAAAAAAAAATTCCTGCACTTGTAGTAAATGAACAATTACAAAACATATGCTTGTAGGAGTTGTTAAGTATCTAAGCAATCAGCAGTAAGGAAAAATCAAAAAGAAAATAAACACATTTAAGCTCTGAATACAGCAGTAGGGAAACAAGAATTACTAGACGACCACTTTGAAAACAGTGAGCTACATTAATCTGGTATTTGTATCTGAAGTGAAATGTGATAACTAAAATGTGGTAACAGAGAGCAAACTCACCACCTCTTCCAAAGTGACACAATCTTGAGCCATCCTCTCTCACACAGCTTGTCATGAAAAGAAGTTCCATTTCTGGCAGGTTTGGTTAAGATTGGCTAATGGTATCACAGATATTAGAGATAAATGAAGGAGAAGATCGGTTGTCAGACTTTTTTTTCTGTACACTTTGTTAGAAATACACCAAAAAAAAATACTCTGAAAAAACCAAAAGCTCTGAAATTGTTCTTCAACACCATTTAATGGAGTTAAGCATTCAGTTTAGCATTACTGGTGCTGTGCTTATCCTCTAGACCAAAGTGATGGCAGAGAGGAGTTTGCTACAGCTCCAAATAAGGATTCAATAGTAGTATCACAGGCCATTAGACATCTTGGTCCAATTCTGCTTGCTTAGCTGACACGGGAACTCTCACACCAGCAGAAATTATCTTGGAAGAAGTTCTGTCAGCTCCACTACTTCATTGTTAACTCTCTATTTGGTAAGTAACAATACTGTAACAGTAATATCTGTCAAGTAAGCATCAGCTGAGTAAACAGAGAAGAAACTGGATAAGTAGGCAAATGAAAAACAAGTAAAGTGTGGGGTTTTTTTCAGCAAAGTGGAATTACAGAGAGGGCATCTCAGGGAATAACAGCAGCAGAGTCAAGTGTTTTGCAAGTATGTATGAGACCCCACTATCAACTTTAATTAAAGTGCTTCTTTAAAACACTGTATAATGCGCTTTGACTGTTCAGAAGTAGGCAGACATAAGAAAATAAGATGTGTTTTTCTAGAATATTGCAAATAGAAGTGAGGAGAAACCCCTAACAGTTAGAAATACTTTGATGCTCCTGTCCCCATGTCCTTATAGGTCCAAAAATAACAAAGTAGGACAATTTAAACTCTAAATGCCTAACCATGAATCAGTTCTATTGGAACATTCCTGTCTTCCTATGAAATTATTCGTAAAAATCTCAATTAAAATGCAGATCGTTAAACTGTGATTATAAAAATTTCTTTCAACATTTTCCCCTTACTGTCATGCAGGAAGATGTAAACAAATATTTATGAAGCATACTGTGCCCGTAATTAAAGAGATCTGTGTTGGTTTGAAAATAAAACCAGTGCGAGACTCCAAGTCAGTAATACAATTTAATAGGAGAAAAGAGAAAAAATAAAATACATGCAATAATATAAAAGAAACAACCACCGACACAGTCAGAAATACAACCTGACACCCTGTCAGTCAGGGTGTTGGTAGCAGTCCGTATAAATGGTGGCTGCAGTCCTCCTGGATGACAGATGTGGTTCTGTTGAAGCAGTGCTCCTGTAGGAGGTGCAGTTTTCCTCCGAAGATCCAGCGATGATGTGGAAATGGTCCGACTTTCCTCTGGGATCCAGTGGAAAGGTCTGCCCTCGGGTCCCAAACCCCAGTTTTTTATCTAGGTAGGAAAGGCTTGGCTCCTGCCCCTGGCTGGGGCATCTCCCAGTGGGATGATGTAATCTTATCAGTCACACAATAGGACTTAATGGCACATTAACGGAACATATCTTCTGGAGGAAGGATGGGTTGTGAAAAGAAAACGATGATCATCCCCCTGATCTTATCAGATGGCACATCAGCAGAGGATATCTCCCACAGAGATAAGGATCACCATCCCTCCTACATTTTAACAGATGGTGATAGAATACACATTTTTGCATTGTACCCCAGGACAAGATCACAGTGTTGGTAGTGAGAGAGCTGAATGGGTTTTCATCATAGTGTTCTTCTCAGAGCCTTTATTAATTTAGGAGGTTAAGCTCTTCATAATTTTTTTCCAAGGTTTTGATCAAATCCTTAAGTGCTAGGAAATAAGAGGAAAAGCTCTTTCTTTCCCCTAAGCCTAAAATGCTGTAAATGTCAAAGTTTTTATTAGTTCAGTTAACAATTAATATGAGTTATAATAACCATTAATATTTCTAGCCAAGCGTTTAAGTGAACCCTTTGTGTGCATCATCTTCGATGTGAAATTTGACTTTGGTTCTTTTAGCTCTGCCCAAAATCTGCAATTGATTTGTTGCTTAAGGATTGAAAAACTGCCTAAGGAAATCTCCCTCTTTTTGTGCCAGGTAGAGAGCTTTGACATTGAACTTTGGTCTTGAATAAAGACAGAGGATTTTTGCAATGCAAAATGGTCATCCCTTCTTTACCATTACACAGGGCACAAAAGGATCAGTTGGACCTATGTTGCAATGGAACTGTTCCAAACATGTATTTTTTTCCTACAGAATGAAGGTGAAAATTATATCAAGTGTTTCTTGCACATTGCGTAACAATCTTTATATGCCATACAAATGTGCCCAAGAACTGTACAGGCTACTTGAATGCAGTAAGTTAAACTAAACATCTCATCATCTTCTCAGACTAAATGTCCAATTCCCAGGCTGCCTTGCCTTTGAAATCTGCATGAGAAAAAGTCCCTAAGCAGGAGAGCCAGTGAATGGAAAATATGTGGGAGAAAACAACCCACGACAAAAATGCCACTTGAAGTACCCACACAGACTTGAGAAACTTTGTTGTGTGCTATGAAGATAAGGAAGATGGCCTTAAAATCTTCAGCATACATCCACATACTACATGGAGAGGGTGCTAAGGGTTTGCCCTGCTTCTGTGTGGAATGCAAGCTGAGGCTAGAAACTTGCAGATAAACTCTGTGAGTCACTTCCCAAAGCTGAGAACTCAACCTGGTGACATTTAAACTTTAGATTAGAAGAAGACATTTTTCTGTCATCCATCCCTTTGCTGTGCTTTCCACGGAAATTGGAGCTGGGCACGTGGGTCACAGCCAGACTGCAGAGCACCAGTCCCTCGCTAGTCAAATAGCCACACCACAGCCTAACTGCTAAGCCTTCCTTTTCTGTACCAAATTCACCCCAGACTCCTGTCTGATATAGCTGAGCTACAGCTGCAGCAATGTGCTATGCAAGTCAAATGAGAAATTGCTTTATTATTCCCTTTTCATGGACTTTTTTAATACTGAGGTCTCATTTTCCCAGTTTCAGGAAATGTGTTGCTTGGGGTTTTCTTTTTTAGATTCAATGTTATATGTTGTCCACAAGTGAAAAAAACAACTGGTCTCTTCTTCTTTGTGCACTTTTTCCTTAATGTGACACGAGAAAGAAAAATCAAGAAAAATCAATATTTTGACTGACTTACTTGAGGCTTGTTCTTTTCTGCCTACTGTTGTAATGAGTTCATTTTAGTTCATTCCCATTTTAGGGATATTATGAGTTGTAGCACCATCTCTGCACTTAAAATGGAGCACACTCTCTGGATCTGGCAAAGACACCACAAACATTAAAACCTTCATTTAATGTATCCTTTATATCTTGTCTTTATATTACTTAACAAAAACCAGTGGGGGAATTTTGACTTGAATAACTTTATGAAAGAAATTTTATCAGGAGGGGAGTTAAGGGTTTTCCAATACGAAAAAAACCTTGTTTTACATTCAGAAAACAAACTATTGTGGTTTGTGCCTGTTCAACCAAGAATATTTCGGTTCATCCAGTTCATCAAGAAGCATTAAGTACGTATCATGTTTGATAAATCACTGTGCTGCTCCTTATACTACAGTGTAGACTTGAGAAAAATGAGTGTAAGTTCTGTTTTTTTCCCCATGGTGGTGCATTCCTAGAAGTGTAATTCTTTCAGGGTGAGGTTATACAGCACTTTTCCTTCTATAGCAAAAATTATAGAAGATATTCCACATCTGCCTGTTTCCGTTCCTCACCTCCCATGTCATTCTCTTGGAGATGTACTTTGTACTGGAACCCTCTTTTTACTCTGGTTACATTGTGGTCCCCAAAATCTTCACCAACACAGAGGTGTGGAAAGAGCATCTCAGTCTGGCTTCAGTCCTAAGTGCAGCACACTCTCAGACTGCTCCTGTGCAATGGCCCCTGCAGCCATCCATCTGGCTTCTGATTCATGATCACAAGGTATAGGAGAATTGTAGGAGATGCATCTCATGGGAAGGATGCTCTGTCTGGAGGGAGATGCTGAAAGACCAGAAATTCAAAGGGCTTTTTTCCTTTTTTTTTTTTTTAATTCACACTGATGAGAAAATGTACTGTGATAAGTTACTCCAAAGAATTGTGTGATTTCAAAGGAATCATCCTTTGAGAACTTTAATTGGAACAGCTGAAACATTCCTAAATTGAATGACTTTTGAGAATTTCTACCTCAAAGCTATTCTTATTTTACTACTTTTACCAACTGACAAAATATCCTATACTTTTCTATGAGATAGGAAATGTTTGAGTGTTTATTTCAACATCATCAGATGTCATGTAAAGAAATATCTTATCAACCTTTGTGTACTTTTTAGAAGTTAGATAAATACTCAAGAAGTGTAATAAAATAAGCTACAACTGAAATAATTTAAAGCAATTTAACATATTCAAGGGTTGAACTCAGCATTTCAGTTCTGTTTGGATTTCTTAGACATTTCCAACATTTTAGGGGGTATAGGAAGATCTCTAGCAAGCAAAGACATAAAAAAAATTCAGATTTCATCAAACAAAGTTAATGGTTTTCAACATGTTAGTCACAGCAAAACATATTTCACATGAGGTGTTATCAGTTTGGAAAATGTCACTCCAAGAAGCATCAAACAAAATATTTAAGTCTCATTTTGTGTTTTTTTAGCCGTTCATCAAAATAAACAGGTTTGAAAAATTAATTTGGTCAAGTCAAAAGTGCAAATTTTTGGGGCGGTAAAATACGTTAGGTTTTCCCCCCCCTTTTCTACTCCAGCTCCTATTTGGTGATCAGTGCATATGGCTGATGCATACAGTCACAAGCACAGATGTTGATGATTCACCAGCAAAAATGAAATATAGAAATGAAAAACACTTACCATACTCAGTGATGGTGGATAATTGTCCCTGGTTCATACTATTGCAAGATATTAATCTTATAATGGCAGAAGAATAAGTTTGGATTCCTGCTGGGGATGTCAAAAGGATTATAGTTCTAGTCCTTCCTTTCTTCACTATGTTGGTATAGAGAAAGAATAAGCTTGACTATAAATCTTTTCCATACATAAGCTTAGAAAACTCACCAAGTTTTGACATAATGTGTCTCTAGGCATCAAAAGAAAATTTCAGAGAGAACTGACTATATTGCATTAGGAAAACGAATTACCTAAAGCACAATCCAAGTAAGATAGGGCATTTAGGGGACAGCTAGGATTGCTAGGGGGCTCTTAGTAAAACACAGAACAGGGAGTTTCTGTGAAGTATCATATCTCCCACATTAAACTATTGCCATTTTCTAACAATATTCCTGAGAAATCACTTCGCTGCTTGAGGTCTTATATGCTATGCAATTTCACTGTATAACATAATGACTCTAAAATATGTGTATTAAGCATAATGTATGGGTTTCCATTTCTATATCCTGAGGTCCTATGTCCTATTAAAGGTAATATAAGCCAGACATGAGCGTGGATATAATACAAATAGTCACAAAGCCAGTCTGGGTACTTAAATAATGACACTTTGCAATTTTTCTTTAATAGCCTTCACAGAACCAGCTCAGTCTTGGAAAAAAATAAGAAATTAGGTATTTTTCACATTTAATTTGCAACACTCTATAAAAAGCTTGGACATTCAGCTTTTCTAAGATCTACTGCTCTTGACGGTCTCCAGCTAGATACCCAAGTCAACAAAAATCTCACTCTTTATAAATAACCATACATCAAAATTGGACTTGTCATAAATTTAAAGAAGCAAGCAATTAAATCCTTAAACTATTATTTTTTTTTTTAACTTGGGTGTGAGGGAGAAGACTTGTTCAAAATCTCAAACAATGTTTATGGAAAGTAGAGTTTCTGTCTAATTTCTATACTCTGCCTTTAGCCATGGGACTGCCCCTTCTGATGGCCTCAATACATGAAAAATGCTTGTCATCAAGTTGTGGTGCCTCACTGAATAAATAGTGCAAAAAGTTAGCAGAAATTAATATAATTAATGATAAAAGGTAGAGGGCATGAATTCTAGCACTTGCAGGAAGATATACTTAATTCGTTATTGAATAAATTATTAAGAAATGCCATTTCTCTTAATGACTAAACTAAGACATGTTCCAAAGATAGCAACTTTTCTAGTCATTCAAAATGTAGCTTAGAGATTAAAAAAGAAGAAAAACAAACACCCCCCCCCAAACCAAAACCAAACCAAAATAAAAATGTAAAGTGTCCATAAAGCAGTGAATGAAAAAGACATTATCAGAATATTTGTCTTGGTTCTCCCAAGGTTTGGTGGTTTGACTGTATAGGTCCTTTGGGACTGCGTGTCTAGACTTTGAATATGTTGAGCATGGGTGGATGGATATAAGAGGACGACTGTACCCATCCCTGCATCCCTGACAAAATTTTTAATGCAAATTTTAGACAAAAAATTTTAGAAAAGTCTTGAAGTTGGCCTATACTGTGGCAAAGTCAGTCTCTAGCCAAGAAGAGAATCACAGAGCTGTCAGCATCTTCTCTGATGCTTTTTTATTTGTTGACAGAGGATATTTGAGTCATGCCAGAGAAACTGGCTCAAGTAGTTAGAAAACAAAAAACACCAAAACCACCAAACAACTGGGGAGAGGAAGTTGTGGAGAAAAACTAAAGAAAGAAAAAATGTACCTGGAGACTTATTTTACTATTTAAAATAGTTTATGGATTAAAAATATATTATGCATTAGACACTTTAATGGTAAAACTGAAATACAAATCAGACTGCACAGGTTAAATAAATAATGGTGTAAAATAATATAAAAATAAAAATATTTTAGCCTTATGCCATCAATTTAGAATAAACCACAGCAGTCAAGGAGAACACTCTTGATTTTTTAAAGCAGTTGTCCTAATGTAGCTGATATACCCCTCAAACCTTATCCTGAGATACTCTTCCCTAGGGTTACTTTTATTGCTTTATGTAACTTTGTCTCTCAAACTCTTACTGCTCACAGTCAGTGCCACTCTTACAGACTGCAGTTTGTTCTTGCATGGTAATACATTATATGCACTATAGAAACTATAGCAAATGAGCTCTGAATGGACATCTGTATAGTGAAAATTAATGTTTTCTGTGGAAATATGGAATATAAATTATATTTTTCATGCTAATGAGATTTTGCTGAAGTTTCAAGTCTACTGAGATATAAGATTATTATCAAGATGACCTAGCAGCTACCTAGTTTTAGACATTTTTAGAAATGGGCTGAACTGAAAATTTTGTGTGTAAGCAAGAGAGCTTATTTTTAGAAAACAATAAAGGAAAAGCAAATTTTATCATAGGGTACAGCTACACCTTTATTCTAGTTCAAATTAAGCCTACTTGGAGTAGTAGACTCTTAGGAAATGAAACTACTGCTGCCAGAGTACAAAGGCTTCCAAACCATGATCAATTAATTTGGCAGTTTAAATATCCATATCTCTTGCCTAGAGAAGCAGTCTTGATTTGTTCCTAGTGAGAATCCCCAAAGAAGGCCTTTTTTCCTAAATTTTTTTTTTTATCTTCTCTGTCTTTAGGATATTCCATTATTGTTTGGTCTTGTGACAGCTGGAAAAATTATTTCTCTTGTTTTCATTCAGTTCTTTCCCAGCTTATGCCTGCACAACACTTTATCTCAAATTTTATACAAAAGGAAGGACGTGACTTTTAGCCTGCATTGCTGGCTTTCACTGCTCCCCTGGTAGGTATGAAAATGTTCTTATTGTGTGCTTTCTGCTATTCTGCATCTGAGGGTTGGGATGAGAGACCTATTAACAACTGCAGTACTACATTTTTATCCACATCCACTAGCTTCCCAAAAACTCTTGCTTCAAAGGTTATAAAAAGGCATCCATTAGTGTCCATGAGTTTCTTATATATTCATAACCAATCTTGAATAGTAGACCATAGACATGCTAAATGCACTCATCATCATCCCAGTATTTCTTTGCATCTTTAAAATTCTTTTCATCTGTCTTGCATTTCTATTCTAAATTCTGGGGGGAAAATATTTCTAAGATTTTATACAGCATACAAAATAAGATGAGCTTAAACTATACCTTGAGATCCTAGCAACATGAGTTACAGGTAATATCCTTTGATCATGAAATCTCTTCCTACACTTGAAATAAAAACAATTGCAACAGCTTCTTCTATACAGCACTCAAAGTATTTGAAATCTGAGCTTTTTGTGTATTTCATAGCTATTCAACAGTATCCTATATCATGAAAAAATGGCAAAAGCAAAAACTAAAAAGTACAACTGTTGTAACAAGAGTGATAGAGAAGTATGAGGTTATACCATAGGGGACTGTTGGTGACAACTTGATGCTAACTCCTTTGGTTAGTTCCACGTTAACTCATTGATGGCTCTGGGAGCTGCTTTGTGAACAAAAGTCAGCCGTGCATCTTCTCTCAGTTAACACTTTCCTGCTTTCATTTCAATACTGAAGTGAAACACATGTAGATTTGATTGATTATGATACTTTGCTAAATTGTTCACCTAAATTGGAAAGATCTTAGCAGACATAACTGGGAATTAATTTCTTCAAGGTTTTAGTGTTCACTTAGATGCCAGAATAGATGGCAAGCTTTTCAAAGAGCTCATCGTGGTAGATACAGAGTCAGCCTAGAAACGTAGCCCTTATTTACAGATGTGAATAGAAAGTTCTTTTGAAAACCTTGCTGTGAACAATCTAGAACAGTTTACACTTAAGATGGGTGCATTCACAAGTTCTCAAAAACCGAGGCTCTGGTACAGTGTTGCTTCAGCTAACTGATACAGAATGAGTATAGGTGTAGCAGAATAGCGCAAAAGTACCAAATACACAGAGAAGACATAAAAACTGTTCTTTCTAAATGGTTATTGTAATCCATAATGATGTTGCAACATTATTACATCATCACTAAAGGACCAAATACAAGACATGAGTTTTCTTTAAAATAACTACTTCCAGCAATTACAGAAGTGGCTAAGATTTTAAAAAAGGAGATGCAAAGTAACTTTAAAATCATAAAACTCTATGAGCTAAAACTCTTCTTGAAGCTTCTGTAAGGATACACTGAAATAAAGAACCCAGGAACAGGGACTTCCAAAAATTTCTGCTTCTATGGAGAGCAAATTTGGAAGCAAAATTGTCAAAATCCTTCAGTCATTAACTTTTCTTAGCTTAAGGGAAACATAAGAGCAATTAAAGAGCAACTCATGTTGCTAGGATCTCAAGGTATAGTTTAGACTCATCTTATTACTCATCTTTTTACTGTCCATCTTCACAGACAAGTATTACAACAGTGAAACACTTGATGTTTTCACCACAGCTACAATAACATTGTTCTCATGAAAGTTTCCTGTCAGAAGGATCCAAACTTGCAGAAAGGTCAGAGATGACATGTAAGAGAAAGAACCACCTCTTTTAGACCTGGAATAAAACTGGGGGAAAGAGATTTCAGAGCAGCTCAGCCTAGAGGAATACCCAAGGTAGCTGATCTTGTAGTTCCTTGCCACTATGCAAAACCATGTTGATTATCAGCATGGCTCTTCCACTAAATCGGTACTTGAGAATAAGCATTGCTACAGCATAAAAATCAAAGGCTGCAGCATGTTTAACTATGCATATGGTGAAAAATATTGAACTATTTTCCTTAGAGAATCCCACTTCTGACTTAAAAATAACTGCATCTCTTCATGTAAAGATAGCATCATAGTGGTCATGAAAATAAACCAGCATCTAACTCAGTATGTAACCAAAAGGCCTAAAAGGCTTTGCAAAATGCTAATTGTTTGTATACCTTGTGTTCGGAAGGAAATTAGAGCATCTAAGAAAAGGATGCATCTGAATTGACAAACAATGAATGGTTGAAAACATAAGCATTTCATGTTTCAAGTATTTGTCATGTCATTAATTTTTCTAATTAATGTCTTCATCAGAGGACATTCCAGTAATTCTTTTCAGCAAAATTCTTTAGATTTATTAAAATAAATAAATCAGGATTAATAACCACAACAAATCATCAGTTCAGTGGGATTTTTAAATTTTTTTTTCTTTTTTAATTATTATAAAAAAGCCTATTTAAATACCTCAAATTTCCTCATGGAAGATGGATAATTTCTCCTTCCTTGCAGCGTACAAAGACACAAACACACACACTCTCAAGGTGTCAGGCAACATTTCATATCTCATCTCCAGAAAGGAGATACATATCTACCAGGACATCTAGGGACAGCATTGCCCTGTTTGCATCATCCATTTCCATTTTGAAAACTTTGAGAAATTGTCCCTATGGTCTAATTCAAGTTTTAGGAACAAACAAAGAAAGGACCAGCATGATAAGTCAAATGGAACAAGGAGGGAACTATACATACTTGAAATCATATTAAAATATAGACATTTTATCCCTGTTTGCTCCTAGGCCTTTCTACGAGTTGACAAATACTCAAACACTTGACTGTTGTTCAATGTGTAGGTTCAAAGAATTAAATAAAAGTTAATAAGAATTGTAGTACAATACTATCTGCTATGTGATGCCTGTGCTCTTTACCAAATTTTTAGGAGCATTTGAACAATAGGGTAAGACTCTCATAAAAATCCAATACTATGAGATGCAGACACACTAATGTTAATTTTAAGGCTACCTTTTCAGTTTAAATAATTCAAAAGCTTTGCAGTGTACAACTGAATCCTCTTCTACACATCAATTGCATATTAATGAGTTCTAGATGACAGCAGCATATGTAAACTACATGGATTTTCAATTTTAGACCTAATTTTCTCCTTACTTCCTAGGGGTTACTACATGCCACACATTGCACCAAAACATATCCTCAGCTGAGGCATCTTTCTGCATCTAACATGAACAAGCTCATGTTTTGTAACAGGTGCTACTAAATCAAAAGTGGTCCTTCACCATTCTGAACTGTGTTTGGGTTGATTTTATTCCTTTCCTAAGCAAATAAGCTGAAGACAAGATTTACTGAATAGCTCCAACTATCTGTAGATTCAGTACTAGAGATTGAGTCCAGCATTTTGCTGCAACTTAGTACCAAAGTGCAGCAAAAAACAGTGGTGAAATCTCTATCAGTGCAGGCTTGCTTTGGATTAAAGCCTCCAAGGAAGAAAAGAGAGAACTATTAGCAGTTGTATTGGGCTCAGTATTAGGCTAGGTAAAGGGACATAGTCTCAAAATCCGTATTCACTCCTGAATGTTACAGGAGCATTTTAGTTTACATGTTGTACCTTTTTTCAAAAAAATGTTTTTCCTCACAAAGCAAGTTAAAATGTTGTGAAAAAAGACAGGGAATGCTTTAGACAAAATGGCCACAAAATGAATTTCTGAATTAAAACTCTTGATAGAAAAGAAAAAGCTCTTTTTTATATAGTAGCTATTATTTCAGTCCTACCAAAATATTTAAAATTCCCTGTTGGAAGCCACACAGTCATAATTCTTTGTGTCCAGCTCAGTGCAACCAGTAATGCTGTGAATGCAGGTGAGCCTTTGTCTGGCAACACAACTGCATATGTTCCTTTCACATAATTTTCCATCAGCAAGAGAGGTGAAGCTTTTGCCTTTTAATACCTTTAAAGTGATAAGAATCCTTGATGAGATAAATGCAGTGTTTTTCAGAGGGAAGAACAGTTTAATCTTCATGAGATTACTTTAATTGCTTGGCAGTACTTCATTAGGGCTGAGTTTTGTCATTATGAGTCAGGAACTGGATTGTTGGAATGCCAAGCACAAGATTTTGGTTGCTTTGACTTTCTCATTTGAATACTTGAAAAAAACTCAATAGGTTTATTGTGTTTTTACTTTCCTTTCTTTCCCCATGAATTAATCAACAGGCTGCAGAGTAGTCTGGAAAATGAAAAGACTTTTAACATTAAAGCCATTGCAAATGGCTCAGCTTCTGTAAACAAGTCCCTAAAAAAAAAAAAACAGTGCTATTTGGACCTGGCTCTCAATTTTTTATCATTCAATCAAACTGCAAAATATTTTCCAGTTTTCATTCTGGATTCAAAGCATGCTGCTGAGGTAGAATACCTTTTCAGAAGAGGTCTGTAAGCATTCAAGAAACGGCTTGCAGGAAAAACACTAGGAGCAAAGCTGTATCAGAGACTCCCTCTGCTCTTCCCACTGGGACCTCCATCAGGCTCAGTGTTGCAGAGGATTTCATCATATCTATGACCGCACCAAGATCTATTGGGTCTGTTTCTCTATAGCATGAATTAATACAGACTTGGAGCAGCTTTGAACCCTCTGAGAGCCAGGGCTGGCCTTGACATAACTTTCTAAAATTTCCCTCTTACTCCTCTTCCTTGAGCCAGGGATGGAGCAGTGCAAACTCTTCTTGGGCTGCTGGTTTAATTCAGCAGTACTGAAGTTAAAGCTGAGAAGAGTAGAGGTTGCAAGACCTTCTGAATGACAAAGGTGCATAAAAAGGACCCATCAAATTGCACACGAGCCAGTACTCAAAACTTTCTACATCTAACTAAGGAGAGGAAAATAAAGTGACTGAGGTCTAAAGTTAGGCTGCTACCTTGACCTGCAATAAAGCACACTTTCCTATTTTTTTCTTTGTCTTTCATTTAAAACTGGCACAAGAAGCCAGCAGTAAAATTATTAATGGATTACTTCAGAGTTTCAGACTTCAGAAAATTTTTTCTCAACAAATACCATGGGTGTTGGGAGAAAGCAATGGGAAAGATTTTAACAATTAATAGAATAAAAAACTTAGTGAGCAAACACTGTTTGCAGATCCCTGTTGGTATTGTTACCGTATGGACTAGAAATCCTGAATATTAGAATATAAAGTGTATAAACCATAATAGTAGTAGTAATGCTAAGGCTTGAAGACTGCAGTTCCCAGAGTAGGCCCTGGGAAACTAACTTAGGAATGTGCTGTGCTGAGAGCATGCAGAACCGTTAGTGATAAGGTTAAAGTATAATCATAAATAAAGTACTGGTGGTGGGCAGTGGCGTAAGAGAGAGATTGAGGGGGAGAACACTAGTCCTAAGATAAGCAACCATGTAAGATTTATGACGCAAAATACTATCTTCAAGGTGAATGTATCTATAGAAGAATGTGTACTTCTGCACATAAACCATTTGTAAAAAGGATGCTTGTGCACAAATGCGATGTTTTATCAAAAAAGGTGCTATGTACTTCAGTTTTAAGTTATCAAATAAAAATAGCAGAGAATTTCAGCTCCATCCACAGCAGTGGGAGCTGGGAAGGGGAGGAAAGTGGAGGTGGGAAGGAATATTTGTGGAGTGGAAAAATTCAGAATTTTTTGGGGGTGAGAAAAGAGGAGGAAAAATTTATATAAAAGTTCTGCAAAAACCACTGGAAGAAGAGAACACATTTAATACAAGCTGGTCCATATGCAGCTTTGTGATAGTCTGCCAGTCTATACACACAATGCTGTGTGCCACACATCATCAATATAATTCTGTGAACATGCTCACTCAGCAACATTTGTGCAATAGGCCTTTGCACATATACCCTCTTCAGCCAGGCACCCTCATCAGAATACACAGCAGAGTTAATAGGCCTGTGAGAACTTGGACTTTGAAGAGACTAGAAAGCAACTACATAGAGAGCTCAGTCAGCAGGACTCTGAGGTACACAGCTGTGGTGGTTTGAAAGACAGGTGTCTGCCAAGAAAGGCAGGAGACTCTTTTTAAAATGGAGAATGTAAACCCTCTCCCTCCAAATTATTATAATTTTGAAATTAAGGAGCTCTCAGGCAAAGATATGGGAATAGGAATAACAGTTCTTTACTAGGAAAATTAAAATAGAAATACAGTACTACAGAGAAGAAACCTAAAAAGTGACAGAGTTAGAATACAACCTGACACCCCATCAGTCAGGGTGTTGGTAGTAATCCCATTAAATGGTGACTGCAGTCCTGGATAACAGATGTGGTTCAGTTGAAGCAGTGGTCCTGTAGAAGGGTGCAGTTTTCTTCTGAAGGTCCAGTGGTGATGTGGAAAGGTCTGGTTTTTCCTCTAGAATCCAGTGGGAAAAGGCTGCTTTGCTGTTCCAAATCTCAGTTTTTATCTAGGTAGGAAAGGCGTGGCTCCTCCCCCTGGCTGGAGCACCTCCCAATGGGATGATGTAATTTTATCAGTCATACAGTAGAACTCAATGGCCCATTAACAGACGATATCATCTTGGAGGAAGGATGGGTTGTGGAAAGGATAACGTTGACTGCCCCACGTGTTTTTAACAGATGGCCCATTAGCAGAGAATACCTCCCACAGAGATAAGGATCACTGCCCCACCTGGCCTCAACAGCTGGTGATAGAATACACGCCTCCAGTCACATCCTGCATTGCAACCCAAGACAACAACTGACAGCTATGGGTTCAACCAGCAAAAGCGATGAAAGCAATTGTCACCAATTCCTAGATGGGAAAAAAAATCATAGACATCAGAGTTAATCTATGTTAGGATATTAAGGAAAGTTCATCTGGAGTATTTCTTAATTGATTGATTAGTTGATTAGCCACACATTCTTAAAACCAGTAGGTGAACACTTACGCAGTATGAGCAGCTGACATTCAGCTTCTCTTAAAAAAGAATAAAATGAAACAAGCTTAATTTCAGCCATTTGTTTCACTGAAAAAAAGTCTACAGGAAAGGTACAGTGCAGTTCAGCTATAATAGAATTATATTCTGTCTGAATTCGCTGTAGTAGAAATAGAAACTCCAAAGGGATAAGCCTAGACATTGCTAAAAGAAAATTCATACAAGAAGAGAAAATCTCTCTCAAGCAGATATCCATATAGATATATGCCCTCTATGCTAACAGATTAAGAGCAAGTTCCTTTTCTCAAATGAAAGTCTGTGACAAAATAACATATGCTGATTTATTACAAATTCTGAGCAAAGCAGATTTTCCTACACTTGATAGTCATATACTAGATGAGGCAAATCTTTATATCACACAATCTGTGTTTTCAGCAGAATCATCCTTAAGGCAGTCAAATATGTTAATTTGTGGGGTTTAAAAAGTCTTGGGTATAAATAACACATATACATTCCAGGGAATTTTAGCCATTATTGACTCAGCAGGAGAAATATGGAATCTATGGACTATAGACTATATTCTCTGTTCTCTCTCTCTCTACTCCACCTTTATTTTTCTCCTCCCTTGCTTTGCCTGGGCAAAGCAAAGCTCTCATATTCTACTCCATACTCTGTACTGAAGTTTATTGTGGGACTGGGGAGCTTGTGGAAGAATGTTTCTGCTTTTGAGCCAGCATCTTTGAGAAATTTCTTTTGAGGAGCTGAGAGCTTATTGAAGGGTACCGTACAGAATTAACAGCTTGTTATGAACCACCTGTGAAATTCTACTGTATAAACTCGAGGGCTTGTTAGCCAACACCTTATGAGTCTAAATAATAGGCTGGTTACCGGAGTTAAGGCAACTGTACAATAAAGCACAGGAATTCCCTGACCTGTAGTCTGGTGTCTTTGTTCATACTGATGAGAATTTATAACAAACATCATGCTCCCCCTGATGATGGGTCACAACATGTGCCTTCCCCTCCATACCCTTCCTTAATTGAACAAATTAAAAAGAAAATTAAGCAAGGAAAAAAGGTTGTACAGCTCGTTCTTTATGCTATCTAAACTTTTCCTCCTCTCAAACACTTGCTGGTACCTCTTCCCCAGGAAAATTCTTTCCCAGGAGATCTTAATTTTCTAGGAGAAGGGTTGTTTACAGAAATGGATGTGTGGCATGGTCCAGGATAGCCACAGTTTGGGGCTTCCCATGTCCTGCACTGGTGAAAGGTTTATGACAGCTGTATTTCCTGAAGGTAATTCAGGTTTAATCCTGTGTTCCCTGAACACCCCCACAGGCCTGTCAGCATAGAGAGTCATGGTGGGCTGGGTTTGAGCAGCCTGCTCCCCTGGCTTGGTGGCAAAGGTTTTGTCTGCATCCCTGTTCTTCAATTCTCCATTTTGGGGGCCTGGTCAGTAACACACAATATTTTCACTGCTCTTGTGTGCTGAGACTACAAGTACATTTGTGTCCTCACACTTGCTCAACACTACTCATTTGGGATATATCTGCAGCTGCCTCAGAGTATAGAGAGAGATACAATTGGTCTCGTCTTCCTCAGTCTCATCAGTCTTAGTCCCAAAGCTTTTACATATGATGAATTAATTTCTATGAGTTGGAAGTTAATGTTTTTTAGCATTTTCGTTATCGAAGGAAGAGAGCGTGAGACAGAACAACATGCTCAAGCACACCTGCTTGTGAGCAGCACTGACTTACCAAAATACAAAGGAACAGAAAGCAGTCCCCACTTTTCTTTATTTCCCAGATGTCTTTGTACTGTAACCATGCCTACTCTCATCCAGTAGCAATGACTGAAAGGAAAGACAAGTGGTTCTGGGAAAGTGTTATGCTACAAAAACAGTTTCAAGGCAAAATGGATTTAAACAAAGCATCTCCCTACAACTTCATTTTTGTAATTCCTTTTCAGACTCTAATCTCTGATTACTCCACCAAATCAACTGGCTGCAATAGCAAAGCTGAGCAAGCCCTCTCCTTTAATTGATGCTTGTCTTGCTAAACAAAGTCCTCCAAAGCAGCTGATCAGGCACTCTATGGAGGCTTTATCATTCTCACAAAGTGTTTTTTTTCAAGGGCTGTGTAACATTGCTCTGCCTGCTTTAAGGCTGCATGAACACAGCTGTCACTGGCTGAATTAAATGAAACAGTGACTCATACTATATCTTTGATATTGAAAAAGGCGTGGGTAGTATTTCGTATCTTTTAAAAAACTATGATTTCACATAATGTTTAAATAAAGAAGGGCAATGACTTTAGAACATATAAACCCTAGATGATAGATGATGTACTATGTATTAAAAAGTTTGGGCAATATTTTATATGGCTGTGTCATCATCCATCATCATGAGGATCAGAAGAAGAAGAGAAGTTCAGACAAACTTTCAGAAGAATAAGTATACATTACAGGAAAGTAAAGTACGGAATCAGAAACACAAAGCATTACTCTATTCACTCCCAGATTAGATTTTCTTTGGTAGGGTAAAAAGGAAAAACTATATATGCAGAGACTCTGGCTATATTTGGCTTCATCTCACACATTCAGTCACCTTTCTGCACAGTGGGTTTAAGTACTATTGCTCTTGCAGAGTGGCATTTTCACATTTGCTTTCTGAAATGAGGACCCCAGCTCCTAGCAATGGAGAATTGTAGGCAAGTAATTTATGGAGTTAGAAACACATTTAAGTTCTGCTTCTCTCCATTCCTCTTTTCTTCTGCTACTTACTCCAGATATGCAGTTTTAAAGATATTTTCAAAAACTGATTTCAAAGCAAATATAGTAGACACCAGAAGTACACTGTGCTGCTTAACCTCTGCAGAAAATAAAAGTAAGGAAAAAATAGTAGGAATTTCTAGGATTATCATAAAATGTACATACTTAGGGTGCATAGTGATGGTGCACTTATTCTGCTGAGAAGCAAGCAGAAGACATAGCGGTCAAATTGGTAATGAAGGCAAGCCAGGAAAGGTTGATGAACACTTTCCTTTTCATGCACTTCAAACTACAATCTGATTAAGAGTCCCCTTAATTTTTAGCACTCTTCTTCTGTTCTATGTATTCCAACTCAGCATTACTCACTTAAGGTAAGAAGCTGATGTAGAAGTTTAAGTAATACTAAATAAAGAATAAGCCTTCCCCAGTATTTTCCCCATATTTCCTCTGCCTCCATCATGGCCCATTAAATCTAATTATATCCACTGGAACATCCCCAGGGTGTTAATCCAACAGCTCTCCATCTGTCAGATAAAGTAATAGTACATTCTAGAGAAATGTTCTCAAAAGTCTGCTTGTGATTCAGGCCCCACACACTGAAAGATACAGATTTACCTCTTCCTCTGACACTCATATCAGTTCACAAAAAGGGTCACTGAGAAGACATAGCAGACTTGCAATTCAAGTTGCCTGTTTGCTTGCCAACCCTTTGAACAATATGGGAATTTCATGAGGAGCTAGGATAAACAGCTTTTATATGTTTCAAACAATGATCTAATTTTCCTAGAATCTTGTCCTTGACTACATATAACATGACAAGGTTTCAGATTTCAAGAGAACCTCAGTCTGGATTTAGATTGTTTCATAGATTCACTGGTGTGGCCTTACCTTGAATACTGGGTGCAAATTTGGGCACCACAATACAAGAAAAATATTAAATTATCAGAGGGCACCCAGACCAGGGCAACAGAGGTGGTTAAGAACCTTGAGGGGAAGCTGTATGAGGAGTGGCTGAGGTCACCCGGTCTGTTCAGCCTGGAGGAGACTGAGGGGAGACATCATTGCAGTCTGCAATTTCCATGCGAGGAAAAGAGGAGGAGATGGCACTGATCTCTGCTCTGTGGTGACTAGTGACAGGACCTGACGGAATGGCCTGAAGTTGTGTCCAGGGAGGTTTGGGTTGCATATTAGAAAAAGGTTCTTCCCCAAAGGGTGGTTAGGCACTGAACAGGCTCCCCAGGGAAGTGCTCACAGCATCAGCCTGACAGAGTCCACGAAGCATTTGGACAATGCTCATGGGCACAAGATGTGATTCTTGGGGTGTCCTGTGCAGGGCCAGGGGTCGGACTTGATAGTCCTTATGGGTCCCTTCAAATTCAGATTATTCTATGATTCTGTGATTCACATCTGGTTCTTCTTGGTCCTTGGAAACACTCTAGGTATACAGAATTTTAGGCTTAGCATTAATTTTTTCATAGTAACATAAAGCAAAAAGAGAAATAAGTATCTATTTTTCACTGCTACACAAGATTAAGACTAGGCCATTTGGGTTGAGTTTTATTTTTTTTAGAATAATAAAATAATTTAATTTATTTGTTTTTAGAATACAGAAGTAATTTAGATTGAAAGGAACCTTTGGAGGTAATCTGGTTCATACTCAATGCACAGTCTTAGACAATGTCAAAGTGGCATTGAATTGCTCAGAGACTTACTAATTAAAAGTGGGAAACATAAAATGAAGGAAGGAATGGAGTTCTACTGCTGAGGGTGTTTATATTTTAAAAACTCTTTATTGAGATATCAGAGCAAGAGCTTTTCTTGCCTTTCATCTTACTCTTAAGGAAGAAAGATACTGCTGATTGCATAGTGGAGATGTAGCCAATTAAAGAATGCAATACCTTATGAAATATGTCTTTCGGAAGACTCCTAGTCCTAGTGTGGCATTATGGTGTTTGTATCTCCAATCATGTGCTCTGTTTATGCTTGGTATTATGTCCTGTGCTTTCAGGACTGAATCTGAAAGTGAAGGTTTGTTTTGTCTTGTTATCAGCCTGCTCACCTCCCCCATGGTCTGTGTTTAGGAGAGGTTTGCTCGCTTGCTGGCTGGCTGGGCTTGGCTTTGCTTTTGCTCGCTCGCTTGCTCGCTTTTGGCTCCTGCTTTTCTTGTTTTTGCTTATTAGTTAGTTCAGCTAGGCAGTCTAGTTTTTTCTGGACTGTTTTTTTCCCTCCCTCTTCCTTTCCTGGATACCATCTGAACCTGTTCTGGACGGGGACCTGGGAAACACCAAGAAACACCGGGAGTCTGCATTCTGTGACCTGCAGCAGTCGTGCCCCAGCGCTGGAGACCGATAACTGGGAGACCACTCTCCAGAGAGACTTTCTGAGTTTGTCATCCCTTCAGAACGGTGAAAGAGTTTTTTTGTCATCTGGTGTTGGGGTTTTTTTGTGCTGGGGAGTGTTTTGCTTGTTAAATAAACAAGTTTTTTTTCCACTTCTCTCTGAGGAAATTCTTCCCAAACCCGGTGGTGGGGGGAGGAGTCATGGGGGTTTGCTTTCTGGGGGCTCCTTCCGGAGGTTTTCCCCCAAATTTGCCCTAAACCAGGACATTCCTTAAAGTTTATACACTCCATGCCGAAGAGAATTTGGGGAAAGAATGTGGCATTGCAAAGCAATTCTGGCAAAAAAATATAGAAGTGATTTGCAAAGAAGCTGCTTCCTAGTTGTAAGGACTTAAACAATGCAGCTGAACTGTCTCAAAACACTGTCAAAGCCACAAGAAGGAACTTCCCATAAGATGAACCACCAAACAGGAACTTGAGATAAGTGCAGATGGCACAGCAGGAAGGAACTAATTCCAGGCCTAATGGAGGTGAAGGTTTGATCACCATCCAGACAGAAATACTCACAATGGCATCTATACCCTGTGGATATCTGGGACTTGGACTGCATAAAAGTGATACATCCAGAAGAACAACCCTTGGACCACCAACAGTAAGACCAGGATGAAGAAGGACCAGCAAGACAGTGTAGGGATCCATGTGGTGGTGATATCTTTTGCTTAAACTCTCTCTTGCTCCTGCTTTTCCCTCCCAGAAACCTGTAAAGATTTTAACACATTACTATTAAGATCCTCTTCTGGACACACAACCTATTAGCAATGTATCAGCTCTGTTCCTAGCAGCATGCTCCCAGTCCATGGAGATCTCTGTCTTAGGTTATACTGCAATATAAATGAAAATGTTCTGGCAGAATAGTGTCAGAAAGAAAATTAACTGGAAAAATTAAGTATCTACTGCTACCAAGTTATTTGGCCTATGTTTGGCCATGTAATAATGTGACTCTGTCCCTCCTCACCCTCTTCCCCTCCTCTTTGCTGTCAAATTACTACCCTGAAAAGTAAGATTTATAAAGGAACAGGAGGTCTTTAGAATGACAATTGGCTAATTGCAAATTTGCAAAACTGCTAATTCATTATCAAAGGAGTTTCTCTGCGCACTCAAACTCTAGGACACAGAGGGACTATAAACCATAGAGGACAGTCAGAAAGGTACCCTATCTCTTCCCTAATGCAATGATAATGGATGCTGCTGCTCCTTTGATGAAGGAGTTATTCCACAGCTCCTGCATGGGAGACAGAGCTCATCTCTAAAGGGACAAGGAATCGACATGCCCCCCTCCCCCTGCCTCTAGTATTTCTTCTGAATTCTCTCTTTATTTGGTGCATTTCCCTCCTTCCAGTAGCAAACCATAAGACACCAGTCACTCTGATCAAAGACAACGACCCAGCTTCATTACCAAAACAGCACAAAGCGCAAGACTATGCAGAAAACCTTGGAAGACACACTATTCAGTTTGTGAAATATGAACAGTGAAGGATAGAGGCTTGTTTTGTGGAGTGATGATCACTCAAAGTGACACTCTGTCACACATGATGTGACCTTAGACGACAAACAAATGATGTGAAAATTTAAGAAGGTGATTAGGAATGAGGGGTCCCAAGCCATCTTTCCTAATTAACACTCCTAAACATCTACATCTTGTGTACATTTATGATGAACATTCTGCCTGATAAAAAAGTATTGTGAGAGAGTGAGTAGTGGTTTCCAGTTTTCTGAAGCTAAAATTCTCAACCTGAGAGGTCACTGCAGGAACATGGGCAGAGTTAGGTCAGGAAGAGACTGCCACAAAGCTCTTCTGATCAAATGAGATGGACTGGAAGAGAAAACGTGAATGATCATCAAGTGTTCCTAGAAGCAGAGACATGGACTAATACTAATAAGCTCCAGGTAGAAGACAAAGAAAAAATTAATTCTTCAGATCACACGAATGAAATTTCTTGCTGCATCATATTGTAAGTGCTGGCATAGTCTCAAGGTTTGATTGAACAGGTTCATGAAACTGTAACCAATTTGAAGCTATTAAAAAGATACTATCTTCATTAAAAAACCAAACAGCTTTGTGGCAGAGCCCCAGATTATTTGAAAGATGAGAGAGTATTTGAGAGAAACAGCATGGTATGTTTCCGCTCATCAGCCATACCTCCCTAAGGATCAGCTTCTGAGCATTGCCAACGGTCTAGTTGAATCTTTGCTTCAGGGACTGTTTTCCTAGACATATTCTAGGATATAGGAAAGAAGAGACTGATCACCAGTGTAACTGTAAAGGTATATTTGGCCCTCCTTTTCAAACAAATATGCTTTCTCTTGCAGCTTTACAATTGTGTAGAAGCCTGAATGGCACTTATGATTACTAATGACATTTTAGAGTACTGGAGCATTACAGGACTTCAGGTGAGGGTCTGAAGTGAGGCAGGGTCCCCAAGTAGGTGCAAAGGAGAGCCCCTTTATTCCAAAAACCCAACCTTTTTAAGCCATTAGCCGGTTATCAGTTACAACATTTTAAATCATAGCAAACATAATTCAACCAGCCACCATACACCATGATGAGAACACACGATGGTTATGTAACATGTTTTTCTACCCCTAATTCAGCTGAGTGTCTTTCCCATAGTCCCTTTCTTACTTAGCTGAAGTAACAGGCCTGAGACATGATTTTACAAGGCCTCACTTTTATAAAGCCTTACTTATCGGTAACAGGACAATGCAATGCTAATGCTATGTGCTATACTACAGTCATATATTTATGTAAATCCCTTAGGTTTCCTAAAATTCCCAGTTTTAGGCTTATCCCCACCTGTGAATAATTTGCCATGCTGTATGCAGGCTGTGGAATGGTGGAAATGAGGGGAAATAACAAAGCTTCTAAGCCAGCATTTACTATGGATGTCACAGCTGTCCTGGAAGAAAAGGCCAGATTCCAGTGACCGATGCAATCATTCAGTAAATCCCATAAAAGATAAAGTTAAAAAGAGAGCAAAATAAATCCATGCTGATATTTCAAATCTCTGGTTTAAGCAGAAATCAACTTTGGTCCTTTATGAAAGTACCTACAGTTCCCAAGAGCCAAGTGGACAAAATGGCTGCATGCTTCTACTGGAATGTCCGTAAGGACAGCAGACTAAACAAGCATTAACAGTGACTTGCACGGCACATCTCTGAGAGAACAGTTATCTGTCTTGCTGAATTGCAAGGGAGAACAACTTTAATAATAGGCTGAAGTTCCATTGACAATGTACAATGTTCCGCAGGTCTGGGTGCTGGTCATTCTAGTCTGTAATGAAAACTGATGTTATGAAAACTGGTGCCAAGCAGCTGCCGCTGCAGAAAACCTGTGGCCACCCTGCCACCGCCATTCGGGCCGGGGCCACACTGAGACAACCCTTGGCAACCCCACCGGCTCCCAGCCAAACGGCAAAACGGGAGCCGGAAACAGCTGTCTGCCCTCGGAGGTTCTGCGCAGCTCACAAGAACACCTGCAGCAAGTCGCCGCGTCCCTTCAGCCATGGCACCGGCCGCGCCACAAGCCACGCCACTAGCAGCAGCAGCAGCAGGGTGAGCTGTGCCGCCACTGCCAGTGCACTGCATCGCCTGCACACCAACTGTGCTGCCCCCATGCCTGTGCTGCTGAAGGGAAAAGCGGGGGAAGCCGCACGCCGCCCGCCCGGCGCGGAGCCCCGCGCACCCAGCCCCGCCGGCACACGCTGCACTGCCGGCACGGCGCCGCTCGTCCCTCTCGGGCTCCAATCCTGCGCTTCCTGCCCGCAACAGCAACGCCACAACCAGCAACAACCTTGTCAAGACCAGCACATCCAGCAACACAGCCATAGACGCAAACTCACTGACAAAAGTAAAAAAGTCATTTCCACAAAGTTTTCGGAAAAGTTAAATGGTTCAGTGTAAAAAATAAATACGGATTCATCATCCAAAATGACACCAAGGAAGGTGTGTTTATTCATCAAACTGCAATCAAGAAAAATCACCCCAGAAAATATCTTTGCAATGTAGGAGATGGAGAGACTGTGGAATTTGATATAGTGCAGGGAAAAAAGGCCCCCAAGCAGCCAATGCTACAGGACCTGGTGGAGTCCCAGTGCAAGGCAGCAAACATGCACCAAACTACCCCCATCTTAAAAGACATTGTCCCCCACACAACAACCAAAGAAATGGAGCCCAAAATCAACAAGCATCAAGCCGCAGCTGCAACCCAAAAACAAAGACAACACAAAACACCAAGCAACCCTTCTGCAAGCAGAAGGCCTTTTCTATAGCTCCCAAACTTCCCAAATTGATAACTCACACTCCTTTAAGTGCCTTCTCTCAATCCCTATTGCCTTCCCTACCTCCCTCCCAATTTCCCCTTTTTCCACCCACAAAGTAAGTCAAACTCATTTCAAAATTTCCCCAAATCCTATTACCCTTTCTTTATGTTCCCTCAAATTCCTACCTCCCCTTCCCCTCCATGGTCCCCCTCCCACAGCCATTCTTCTCCCTACCTTTGCTACCCAGCTAGCAATCCCTTTTCCCAAAATTCCTTTTTAATACAAAGTGGGGGATGATACGAGGGGGGAAAGAAGGGAGAGTGTCTTAAGGTAACAACAACCTTTTCCTTCAAAATTAACAATTTCTATTTGGAGTTCCAACAGGTACACCACCCTCACTCTGCCTCGTATGGCTCAGTCACAGCCGACCCCACTGCTAACAGCCACCAGAGCACCAGTCTATGCTGAAGAATGCCTTTCCTAACTCAGTTTCCTGAAAAGCCATGCCAAGAAAACTTCACCTTTCTACCAGATCCAAGATGAAACCTGTTCAGACATTGGTGACTCAGGAGATGGCTTGCATTTTGAAAATTACCTCATGAATGTTTTTGATTGTCTTATCATTTTGTATTCATTCAGTTGCCTCAAACATTTAATTTTAAAATCCCCAAAAGAAGCCTTTTTAATTAATAAAGAAACAAGGAGTTGTGGAGACCTTGAAAGGCACTCCTAGTTAGAAAGACATGAGAGGCCTCTCTCTCAGATGTCTCCTTTTGATAACGAATCCTGTTCTATCAGGTCAGAACAACCCCTGTCTTGTTCCCTGGGTCAGCTCCATGCCCTCTCCCTGTCCGTCAGCCTTTTGGTCACTCCCACCCTGTTTCCGTGTTGGCCCCCATGCCTTAATCCCATCCTTGTAACACCCCCATGCTCCCTGGTAATTGGTCTCTGATACAACTTCCCCCACCCCAAAACCCCCATGTACTTAACCCAGACCCTCAGACCAGCACCTTTGCCTTTGTCTCTGAACTCCGGGACTGTGCACACAAGTGGCTGAAATAAACATCTCTGTAAAACCCTGTAAAACACTTGCAAAGGCCCTTCCTGCTTCTTTACCTGCTTCACCCAAACAATTACCCAAACATCAACATGACTGAATAAGAAGAACCAAGAGAAAATTCTAGAAAAAAACTTCACATGTATAAATAAACATAAAAGATAGGAGTTCATTACATTGTTCCCTGTATGTCTCCACATTGGCAAGTTTTAGTTTTCCCAGAGCTCCCTACAGACATCTGAACCCATCTGGCAGGTATAATGGAAAGCATGCTGCAAAATACAAAGCAGGATGTTAAGCTTCTTGGTTAATGGAAAAACAAAATAAGTCACCCAACAATTTCTTCTTCATATTGTAAATAGAAGAGAGTTATTCAAGCAGAAGATCATTTCATATTTTACCATGAATACACAAGCCCTGGATGGAGGAGAAACATAGATAACCTGACAGGTAATCTGGTTGTTTTAGCTGGTTGTATAAGGTGATAAAAATGAGTGCAGAGCAATAAGATTCTGAGGAAACACTTAAAAATCTGTTTCTATCTACTTGTTTTTACAAGTAAAATACAAGTCTTGCCTATATACCATATTGTTCCAAGTATATTTAAAAGTAACTTATCTGTAGCATAGGATGCAGGGTTACAAAATTTTTATGCAGGTACAGCTACAAGTATGCTTGGGACTGACTGATCAGTAAAAGGCAAAAAACCCAACAAACAAAAACAAGGCAAAAAGAAAGCAGATAAACAACTCACAGGTCTAATAAACACAGGAATTCCCACTGATAGAGCATCATTCTGTATAATACACTGGAGTGTGTGCTTTTGCTGTTAAGAATTTACTAAAACACTGCTGAAGCCTAACAACCAACATATATGCCCAGACCGCTAGCATGTGGAGTAAGATGTGCTTTCTTAACCAGTTCTCGAATACAGGCTTTTGCAAATCTTGCTACAAAGAGGAGAGCACAGCTTTATTAGGGGCCCTAAACTGCCCAATGGGTCATGGGAAAACCCAGTATGAGATCCATAGCACAGATCAAAGCAGGGGAATTCAGAGTAAAAGCACTGTGAAGAGTTAAAATAAAAATTATTCCATCAATGTGAGCATAGTTTTGTAAATGTCTTACAGCTAATTATGAATTACAAGGTTATATTTCTTCCAGCCCTTGCAGAATACAAATTAAGTGCTATTTTGTGCCTACTGCTGTAACCCCAGGTACCTGAGGTTTTCAAGCAAAAAAAAAAAAGGAAAACGAAACAACATTTCATGCATCTTATCCATATACCAAAAAGTAAAAAGTAGAAAAAGACAGAGATCCCTCCATCACTCCATGAGGCAGAGAATTCATGCTGAACCCCTCTCATGTTATTGCTGAATTATATTATGTGTATGGGTATTGTTACACATACACATTGTACTTTATTATTTCAGGCTTTACAGGAGCTTTCTGGGATGCAATTCAAACATTTTTAAGCACATTGCTTTAGACAAAGTTCAGCACAGCAAGAAATGAGAAGTCAGGAATCCACGTTTATATTCAGAGTAGCTTATCTCACTTAGTCCCATTAGACCTGCAGTATCATTTAACAAGAAATCCAAGTGCCACCTTTGTCTTGGGAAGTTCTTTCCTTATATTAAGAGGAAGATGATATGCAAAAGGGATAAACTCAATGCACTGATTCATTACCTAATCAATATTGCAGACAAAGAAAGTAGAGGTATTGTAAAGCACATGATTTGCACAAATTCCGCACTTTTCTGTCAAGGAAAGAGTCAAATAGTTCAGCTTGTGAAGAAACCAAGTGAGAAGCCAAGGAAACAGTAGCACAGCCATCACTAGCACAGCCCAGAAGACCTCAAGAGAGATGATAAAGCTGTGTATGCAAACTAAATATATTGTGCATACAGCACCTCAAATACCGTCTTATTTTGGTTCTAGAGTAGAAATAGCCTGAGACAGTTACTGGTTTCTCCTGGCAAATAAGGCCCACTTCAATTTGGGGCTAGCACATTTCAGACAATTCTATGCATCTTATTCATAAGTGTTACTGGACTGCTACAAGGCCTTACAGAGCAGCCTTGCCCTTTTCTCTAACTGCATCATACTACTGGGCAATATGTAATCAATTTCCTCTGGACACACCTGAGTTTAATCTATGGTGTCAGGCCCAGCTCCTTCAATCATCTGTCTTGATGTCATAATACCTGATCAGCACCACAAAATAGTTTCTTGTCTGGGTAACTGTTCAAATTGCCCGCTTTGCAAATTGGACAACCTGTATGTATCATTGTGGCCCATTTTTCTGACAAAGATGATCTGTAAACTCAGAGATGTCAAGCCTACTGCCCATCTCATTTTTCTTTCAGTACCACCAAGTCTACTTGGTCCTGTGTACTATATTTCATTGTTTGGCAATATTTTTCTAGGATGAGGAAAAAGTATGTATGCAGTGGTGTTTGGACTCCTACATGTAACAATATTTGAAGCTATGATTTGGTAACACTTACTTAGAAATTAGGCATCAAACAGTGCAGTTCAGTGACCATTTCTTAACTCAGCATCATTTTTACTAGCAACAAAATCCTACTACCTACAACAGTAACTGTGAATTTTTTTCTGAGGGACAAGGACAGGGAAGATGTGGAACACATCAAGCACACAACACAGAGAGAAAAGTTAAATTTTCATGTAATGGATTCACAGGTTTCAAGACATAAAATTATTTTAATGGTCAATAAGACTGAGAAATCAAAGCAAACCCTTCTCTCTGAGAACTCCTTATAATACTTCCATGAATCAAAGATGTTAAATATTGTTAATGCTTATTTTCCTTGCTGTGATGCCTTGAGGAGCTGGAACAGAGGCTATGCACAGAGTTAAGGAGAATAAAATGGGTATTTATTGAGAGGCCTACGAAAGGCCTACAAAAGCCACACCCTAGCAATATAAGTGCCACAGTCGTGGCCCCTGCCTGGATGGCTCCAAGATGGAAGGAAAGGAGGAGGTTGCTCACAAAATCTTACACTTTTATAGGTTCTGGTTAATTTGCATGAACCCACCCTCCACCTTTCCACGTAGTTTGTGCTTAGGGCCTGAAGTCTGGAGAAACTGTCCTTGAGTTCTTAACTAGAATAGGACTGTTTTATTTTCATCACCCTAGCACATCAGAAAAACACGTCCAAGGAGAATAGGAAAACTTAAAACTAAAGGCATCAGCTGTATAAGAAATCCTTGAATGCTTTCCATGGCACTGAATCACAACAAGACAACATCACTACACAGTGGTCCATAACATCATTAATGAAAGCATTTCTGATTTCACCCGTGCTTTAAGTTTATGAGAGAACTACAATTATCTATAGAAGTTCTTACCAGCTTTAACAGTTTTTTTAGCACATGCTGACTGTAGGTAACTCTAGCTTTCATGCTCTGCAGCTCTATAAACGGCAGTATTTGTGTCTTTCTACTTGACTTTATCCATTTACAGTTATTTAGGCTCAGGTTTCTAGTCACTTGGACTGCTAATGACATGCAGAACTAAAGCAAAGTGGTATCAGTCACTGACCGTTGAGCTGGAAGTGCAAATATTGATGCATAATTGCCAATTCCCTCTAACCAACCCAAAATATTTACATTGACAGTAGTTACAGAAACTTAGATTGCAACAAGTCTGTGTTATTTACAACTTGACGTAAGGCAAAAATAACACCCTGACCCTTTTCCAGTTTTACATCTAGACTCTGCAAGCATTAGCCTCACTCTATGAGAAGTCTACTTGGAGCAGAAGATAACAGCATGGGCAAGGCCTGCATGTAGCAACACTCAAGACTAGGGTGAGAATTGATTTTGGACCTGGACAGAGCTAGTATGAGGCTGTCCAAATTGACCACATGAACATGGCTCCGTAAATGAGCAGGGCTTAGTAATCACTATTTTGAATAATTAGCAATTCTGAAATAATACAACATTTTGTTTTCAACTTCACTGCTTTTCCAAGCAGCTTCTGCATCTTTGCAGAAATGACAAAGACGATTTCTCAACAGATTACCTTCAGAAATCTTCAGAATTTCTTAACATTTGGAAAGATAACCAACACCATGGGCAGTATTGCTCCTTGATGACTATATCTCACCTCCTTCGTTTTGCCATCTTCCTCTGGTTTATATTTAACCAATTTTTTTATCTTCTTCATGCTTTGTTTCAAAGCTTTCAGACACATAACTTCTGTACTTACAGAGAGCTCAATTCTTACCTTTCTCAGGTTAATTAATATATTTTGCCATGACAGAACAATTAGTAGTTATTGTATATGTTTCCTGTTTCGTAATAGGCAAGAGAACCTTAATTGAAAACATGATAATTTTGAAAAGAAATGCTATTTTTAGAGTTGCAAAGGCACTTAGACCAGCCACTTTATAACAACAAATTACATGAGTTTTCAGAGAGAAGGTCTGCTGGCAAGTAAGGTAGGCTGACCTAATTTTTATTGGTTTAATCTGGAATGCAGGCTTTTCAGTGCTGCTTGGACATCATCCTTCATTTATCCCACACAACTGGTGCATTCACAAAGCAGCAAATGTCATACATAACAGAATCACAGAATAATTAAGGTTGAATAGGACTCCTCAAGATTTATATCTAACCTGCTCAAAGCAGCATCTGCTAGAGCAGGTTGCCCACAGGCTTGTCCACTTGGGTTTTGAAAACCTCCATAGATGTAATCTCCACCACCCCACTAGGCAATACACCACCTTCTAAACCCTCCTGCCCCTAATTTTTCTTTTTTAAACAAGTCGACAAAATTTATAGGAAATATTTTAGCAAAATGTTCATAGTTTCCCTTAAACTAGGATCCTTGATAAGAAGAAGTTTATCAGGGTTGTTACAGTAGGGGGATGTTCTAGTTCTGCAAGAGCTATATTAATAGCTAGTGAGGTGGATCAATTTATGTATTTGAGAATAATTTATCTCACCCACTGTGCACTATCATCCTTTGCATCCCGTTTCTCTATATTCTTTAATTTTTTATCTGCTCTTCAAAGAAAATCATCGTTATTTAAGCTCCCAGTGTGCAATGGGAAAAAGAATTTCCTTTTGCCCAACCATAAGGAGACACCTGAAAATTAGCAAAGGCATAACCTCAGAACAACAAAATACTATTTATGTGTCCACCAGAGACTTTGTTTCCACATTTTTCTGAAGTCAGGAATTTGAAAAATGTGCAAATGTCTGTGGCATGACATGGGTGAAGCCCATGGCACAGGGTTGCTTGAGATGAAGGCAGTAGGAATGAAGCTCTTCCTCTTTGGGCAATTAGCGAGTGAGGAGGTAGAGGTCTGCTGAGATCTGATCTCTTTCCTTCTCTCTTCTGATAAAAGAAATTTTCTCATTTTCTGTAGAAAAATAACAGTTGCACACTAAAAATATTATTATTTCAAACCACTGTTCACCAACATTGAAAGACTCATCTTTATAATTTAAAAACAAGCAAGCAACTAGCTGTTATCCTTTTCACATTAATGATAAATATTACAAGTAACTTCTAAAGAAAGCCCAGGGTATCCTCAACACTGCTTCTTGGACTGGATGATCCCTTCCAGCTAAATCCTGGTGGGCATCTCCTCTGAAGTTAGGGCAAACAGCTATTGGCTAAGAAAAAGAGTGAAGTTAAACAATTTATCTACGGTTTTTCCACATCTCTTGCATTTTAAAAATTCAGCGGAGTCTCACGATATGCCAAGGCTTTTTGTTCTTTTCTTTTGTTTTTTTCCAGTCATCCCTTTCCTCAGCTTTGTTATCTAGAAAAGGGGCTCAGCACCCTCAAAAGGCTTGGAGAAAAAAAGTCTTTAAAATTCTCATAGTACAGAAAAATCTCATACTAAGATCAAATCGAAACACGTTCCAATTGTGTACATATGTTCAACTACTTAACTTTTCACCTAAATTTGCAACAGTTTCTCTCATGACTGCCTCCAGGTTTCATTTTCCCTCTCATCTCAGCTTCTGGCTATGTTATCTCTGTGCATTTAGGTATTTATGGCTGGCCTTTTGTTAGTCCTTGTGCTCATGAGCTGTGGAGACTCCAGAGACTCCAATCCACCAGTGACACCAGTGAGAATTTGAGCTGGATTACTCTTCCTTTCTACACCACGTTCCTGTAAATTCAGTTCAGGACTCAACACTATGTCATATAGCAAATAAGAAACTCTTTTTATGGCCATTAATAAGCAACAAATTGTAAGTGTGGCTTTAATGGTTTTCATGTTTTATAACAAACTCACCATCTACAGCATATAACTTTTTTTTTATGATAACAAATTCTGAGAAGGTGAAATGTGAAATTAATTAATCCACTTGGTCTATCCACAGATTTGTCAATTGATTTAGACTAACGAATGTCAAAGCAAAAAGCAGAAAGGTCAAGGCGTTTTCAGTACTTCTTGACTGGTATGAGTAAAAGAACTAGTAATGTCATTTTAAGGCTGGAAAAAAACAGGGATCAAAACATGCAGTTCAGTTTACTTTTTCTGCAAAGAAATTGATCACAAATGTTACAGTCTAATAAGAGCAAAGTAGTCACAAAAAGTAGTTTCGGGTCAAAAGAGAAAATGAATAGAATAGGAGAAACATTGATATTAAAAACAAAACTGGAAAAATAAATACTTTCAAAGAAAGAAAATCTAGAGAAAAAATCAAGTATAGAAAATGTAAACTTCAATCTATTCTGCCTAAGAAAAACTTACATTTACCACTAACTTCCAGTGAGTTCAGTGTTGATACTGAACCTGCTGAGGCTGCCCAGCAGTACTACATAAAGAAGGCAACCATGGTATTCCTTGGTAACACTTCGGTGAGAGAGCTGTTCCTGCAGCCCCTGTTTTCCTGCAGTGTTTTCACACAACACAATCCAGTGCAGAACAAGTTTGGATTCCAACCTTTAATTCAAATTTCATACAGCCTAAGTTGGCCTAATTTTCCTCTGGTTTATGACCAAGAAAGCTGTCTCTAGCTATTTGACTCTCTCTGCCCTCAGTGAAGCAGCTTCAGACTTACCCCTGGTAAGTCAACAGAGTTCTGTAATGACTCACTGCCCTAACATTGATATTTCTTCCCAATTAAGATCTTAAATTTTTATCAACTATCCAAATGAAAGAGTTAGTAATTTGTTTATTTAATCCCCCCACTGTGCTAATTATTTTCATTGAAGGCTGAGAGAAACAGCATGTTTTCAAGTAATGGAGTCTGGCTGGTTTTCCTGTTGGCTAAAGCAAGACTTTCAGGGCATACAAATCATGATGTGAAAGGAAAGTTTATGGTCATTGCATGGCATCAACAGATATGTGAAGTATTAATTTAGTGATAGGAAGCTTTTAGGTGAACAGCAATGCAACAAAAGATGTTTCTTACTTAAATTGTACTAGCTATTTGCTCCCTACCTTGCTGTAGGCACCAATTCAGGACGTCTGATGGGATGTAGGAACTTTTCAATAATAGGTGATATTTCAGCAGAAGAAGGCTGATGTGGAAATTTGATTTAACAAACCTCTACTTTAACTAGTAGGGAAGAGAGGGAGGAAGGAAAGAGGCAGAGCATTCCTGGAACTAATAGGAGATTACCAATACAAACGAGAAGCTCAAGAAGCAACAAGTATATTAGACACTCCATTACTATCAAATGGATGTGTTTTGCTGATACCCATTTTATTTATCCTATGCTAAAAGCAGCTGTGCCATTAAGTGTAGAGAAAAAAACAATGAGATGCAAATATGCAAGAGACAAATTACCAGGCAGGCGAAAGAGCTGCTATTTTGGTGCGGTTGAACAGGGAATTAATTTATTGTAATGAAAGTGAAATGTGCCAGATCAGGCTTCCATATCACCAATTGCCTTCAGATTCTCACTGAAGGCATCATCCTGCATGTTTGCACTGAGCATTCTGTGTCAGAGGCTTTTACTCACACATGGCACCATCACCAGCTCAGTCTCCTTTGGGGTCAGATTTTAAAAAGGGCACATTTCTCAATACCTGTCATTGTGTATGCCCTCCATAGACTGTTTGAACTAGAGTTTCTTATGTACATCAGAAGTTATTCTGCATGTTAGTGGTAGAGGTTTGAGGCACAATCATTCACCATGATGTTGTAAACACACCCTAAAACAAAAATATGAATCATAGTGCTGTGTGTTCATACAGCAGTGTAAACTGATGGATTTCCTAGGCAAGAATTTTATTAAAATATCGTGGCCAAGACTCAGCCTGAAATACCATCCTGTATTCTTCACTGGATTACCCTCCCTTTTGTCTGATACTCAGCAAAGTGTGCAGAAGCACCTCTGACCCAAGGATTGCAGCAATCCAGAACATGAAGTCTCTCACTTCTGCCAGAAAAAAGGGGTTTCAGTTCTACTACATCGCACTCTCTCCTTGTGCCAAAATGTGGCTTAAGAGAGCACAAAGAGGTTCATGGAACTGGATAATATCAAGCCCTGTTCAGAGTAATAGCAAACCAGCTGTAGAAATAACTAAATATTTAATTCAGAAGTACACTTAAATACATGCCTATCTCACATGAGCTGATGTAGCTTCAACAACCCACTTCTGCATAGAATATTATAGCTCAACACTTTTAAATAGCATCACATGCTTCAAAAATTATAACTTTCACCTATTGACTATATCCATTCCCTTGAGAAATAAGACAGTATAGTATGCAATCTCTGTAATTTGTCATAATTTTCCACAGTTTTTTCTTGATCTACACCCGTTTTTCTCTGATATTTAATCTTGTTTTTCATTGCCCACCCTTCCTTCTAACAAATGTTATCTGCAGCAAAATTAATATCCTTATGATCTCAATGTCTAAGAAATTTTCGTCCTTTCACTACTTAAATGGAAAACTATATTTGGAAAACTAATCTGAAACTTGGAAAGCAGAAATTAAACTAAGTTCACCCCCAATGTTTTCTTCATTTTTTAATTTTATTTTTGTTTCACATTTCAACCTAATACTTTGTCAAGGGAATTGATGGCACAAGGTGCTATATAACCAAAATTTTTTAGGCTGGACTATGTCAGAGTTTAAAACAATCTGAGGAATAAAAAACATGTGATCTGCACAGAGACATTTAACTTCATACATGGATGATGGGGAAGACTCTTACACAGAACAGTATGGAGCAAGACAGAAGACAAATTTCTGCTTTAGGAACTGAGATTGAAAATAGAGGGAGACAGTAATTTGTGCTGCTTGTGTGTGATTCATCTGTCATCTGTAACCACTGTAGGAGAAGACCTGAGTACCACAGTGGGCAGTGAAACAAGACCGTGCTGTCAGCACAAAATGGCAGCAAGAACAAAGAAAGATGTTCACCTGTGAAAATGTCACTTGAACTAACAGTGGGTATTAGCACTGATTCCAGTCTTTCTCACTAGCAAGAAGCCAGCACTGCGCACTGACTCCTATAATATAATATAATATAATATAATATAATATAATATAATATAATATAATATAATATAATATAATATAATATAATATAATATAATATAATATAATATAATATAATATAATATAATATAATATAATATAATATAATATAATATAATATAATATAATATAATATAATATAATATAATATAATATAATATAATATAATATAATATAATATAATTTGCCAGGCCTATATTAAAAAGGAGATCATCACAAAATATGCAAAATAATGGAAAGAAAATGGAAAGACTTACAGAAAAGGGAAAAATTAAATAAAGGCCTATAAAAACTGCATGCAGGGGGCAGGGTGAGACTTTCAGAACACTTTGTTGCAAAGTCAATCAGACATCATTGCTTACTGTCAGAATACAGAAAGGGAACTCTGCATAAAATTTTAAAAATTATTAATAATTAATATTTACACAAAGTATTTAATAAGACAAGGCATTCTTAAGAGTGAAAAATGTAGGAAGGCCTAAAAATATCAAGATCAAAACATTCTGAAGCTATCAAACAACACTCTCTCCTGTTAAGAAAATTACTTCATTATTTTGCATAGTAGAATTTAAACTTTTAAACACCTTCCTCTGAAGCATGTTTTGCTGACTACTATCCTGAGAAACCACTAAGGCCAGATATTTTCATTAGTTTCCCTGAGATTTCTCCAGTCTTCAGTGCCAGATAAAGAGCATTTATCTCCTGTGAACATTGATTTAATGACAACACTGAGCAGTGTTAGAGGTTCGTCTCTTTGTAAAATTCACAAAAGTGGAACTTCTAGGAATATATGTCTTGAAACTAAAACAACTTTGAGGAACTGCTGCCTTGAACATTTTCCCAAAGACCGTTTTTTTCAAAAGCTTGATGAGTGACCTTTGACACCACAACAGTAATGACTGGCTCAAGTAGGTTTTGGTTTTTGTTAGACAGTTGTTTGGTTTTTTAAAAAAAAATATTTACTTTTAAAATTTCTTATGAGAGTTAAAATTTTCACCCACAAAACAAGAAATTAGGTTCCCAAAGAACCTAACCATACATTCAAAGAAATATTACAAATACAAGGAATGCTGATAATGAAACCAAAAAGTCATCCTTTAAAACTCAGGAGTTAAAAAATATTTTAAGTTTTCTAATCCAGAAAACAGAGAAAATGTTTTATTTCATGATTATAAAAGTTATACAATACTCTACACATAACTTTGCTTCTTCAGCAAGCTGAAAAATGGACTGGGAAACATTCAGAAATTTATCATTGTTGTATACTGCATTTTACTCTCTTGAGGCTGTGGAAAGTTAACATGATAGAGATCTCTCATTTTTTTACCAAAATATATTGTTCTGCGGTTACTGCTTATCAATGTGTTTTATCTCCTTAGAGACAATAATATTATGCTCCACTTACCATAATCAAGGCCCTTTTAAAAGTTATTGCTGTAGTAAGTAATATACATTTTTCAGTTTGATATTTTTTCTGGGTCTGCATTGATATGACCAGCTTCAGCAAAAGTTAAAAATGTCCTGGGTAAGTACTGAAATGCATACTCATATGTTCAAGATTTTAACAAAACCACAGCAAGCTTTTATGTCAGCATAAAAAAGAGGACACAAAGTGTTAGCAATGCAAGAATAAGGATAGCTAAAACATAAGCATTCAACTAAGAATGTATTTAGTTAAGGACACCAAACAGAATAATGTTCCATGAGGAAAAAAAAAAATGAGGAAGAAAAATTTCTATGCAAGGAAATTTTCCCAAAATATATTCTGGTGTCTCTATTGATACTCATCTCATCAGCCTTACTTTGCCTGATTGAGGAATATGAGTAAATTTCCTACCAGCAAGGCTGACTGACCTCATTTCCAGAAAGGCACAGAGAACCTCTGATTCTCTGTGTTTTGACAGAAGAAATATTAAGCTAAAATATATCCCCTTCAGAAAAGGAGCCATAGATATGGGCAACTCCAGGATGAAAGCTGTTTGTAATTGAACACTGTGCTCTGCAGCAGTTTACACAATGTGGTGCTGGATAGTCAGGCACCCAATGAACCGAAACTCTTCCAGGCAGCTTGGCTCCAAGTGATTATTGAAGAATGCTGGAGACCTGGATTTAAACAAACTGGAATATCCTTAGAGGAAGGACAGAGCAGTTAAGTGCTCCACCAGATACATGAAAGCACTCAGAGATACAAGGGCATAGCAAACACTCCCACCCCTGAGAACAAAGGAATTGCATTTTCAGTTACAAATCTATAATAGAAAAACCCAAACAGAGAGAATTTCAGTGATTACATGCACGCATTCTCTGGAGCAGTCAATAAACGTGATCAATACACCTTTTGTTGTATTAAAGGAAACCAGCAGACAAATGTCTAGCCTCAAAAAGTGTGTGTGAATTACGATTGCCAGAGTCCCTGCTGAAGAGCAGAGTCTGAGGAATCTAATTTCTTCTGTAAGCATAGGGTGGTCAGGGAAGAAAATGCCTCAGCAGTATTATCAATTTAAAAAGCAGTTCTGGGGACAAAAGAGGATTTTGTTTAATGCCAAAGGAATGTTGACTCCTTAGATGTTTGAGAGGAGCATGTTGTAAAGGATATGGAGGTTATTTATAGACGTAGAAAAAGGGCCAAATATATTCTACACAAATCCCCAGATGAACAGAAATATTGAGTAAACTATTAAGGCTGTCATGTATGACAAAAACACAGGCCAAGTCAAGCAAAAGAATACATTACAGTACCACAGGAAAAACTGGCACCAGAGGGGGAAAAAATGTACAAGACCTTTTTGCAGAACATGGCACGCAAGCAAATCTATTCACTGCTCAGATATCTTTAACAACAGACAGTAGACTTAAGAAGTCACTGGATTTATTACTTGCTCATTCTCACCAGACATTATATACCTAATGGATCTCAGTTAGTCCAGCATGTGTCTCAGCAGTTACCAGCCATGTAAGGAATTATTTATATGCATTTATCATGAATTTTCACAATCAGAAGCAAGCAGCAGTATTATGGGAGACTGTTTCAGTCAAATGGATACTTTGGGGGAAAAACACAACACCCTTCATTAACTGTGTTAGAAGGGATGCAAGAGGGCCCTGGGATCACATGAATTCTCCAAGACAAAATACAGCACAAAGACATTTATTTCACAGCCAAGCTGTACAAAACTGCAAAATAGCTATGCAGAAAGCCCCAGAAAACTCCCAAGTAGCAGGTTGTTCATATAAGTTTAAAAAGCTCTATCACATGGCTGTTGCTTTAGCAACAATTACTTTATGTATTATAGCTATACATTGTTATTATTTTTATTACTGAAACTTCTGATAGATGATGAAAGGGGAAAAAAACCCTTATAGGCAACTTCACCAAACCATTTGGAAATGGCTGTTGTGCTGTGCAGAGGCTGTAGTTGCAAGCTCCAAGGAGTTAAATGTAGCTATTGAACAAAGCCAACCTCTGCCAGATGGTTTGGCTTAGAATGGGTACCAAACAACATAACCCATAAATTTGAATTGTTCACCTGTCAAACTATGTTTTTTATTTTTCTTTAATTTCCTACATTGTATAAAACTGCAGTAGAAAGAGCCTGAACTTTCAAAATACTTGCGACAATGGTGGCTTAACATGGGGATGAGAATATCATGGGAAGAGGCATTCACAGAACTTGATCACTTCTCCTTCTGGATCCAAACTTGATAGTATGAGCTTTCAGGAATATAAAGGAAACACTTGCTGACAACATGAGAGAAATTAAAAATGTTCACCAGAAGGGCAAACAGGGGATATAATAATGAGCATGCAGTTTAAAAATTTACTTTGAACCAGGAGCTTTCTGTCTTGTATAAATTTAAAGAGCCACCCACAAGAAGAACAAATGAGAAAGAGGAGTTGAAAACCAGAAAAAAATAAAGATACTAAACCCCACTTCACCCCTCTACATGTATGAGCTGCAACAGCAATCAATCACAATACATTTCTCTGTTGGGATTGCTTCTGTGTCCTGGATAGGAGAGCTTTGCATCAACGCATTCATGATTAAGTAGCTGAAGCACACCCAAAAGCTACAGTAAGCTTCAGAACAATTTTGCAAACAAATAAATAAAGGTCAAGCTGAAATTTCATCCACTGCCTCTGGCCACACATGGCTCACTATCCCTAGAGACATGGGATGGAGCACGCACAGTGCTGTGACACAGCCTCATGTACTGGCACAAGCAGGCAGTGTTTCCAAAATAGAGATGTGGGCAGGAGTCCCATAATCAGAAAAAATAGGAGGCAACAGTTTCAAAAGTGACTTCGGAAGGTAATTTTGTGTCATGTGGACTTCAAAATCACTTGGAAAATATTACTTCACATCTGCGTGTTCCTGCAGGGGGGTCTGACAGCACCTCTTCCCAGTGCCAGCACTACATTTGCTTTCAGAGACCGAAAAAACATTCAGTGTGACAGCTTTCTGGAGAGTACTTTCCTACCAAAAGTGGCATGTGGCTTGCTGTCTTGCTAGGCTGCTCTCTGCATATGCTAGGGCTGTGTTGAGTCTGCTATGATTCCCTCCTAGCTGACATAGCAAGCCATGTACCAAACCATGCCACAAAAGAAACATCTTGGTAAAGAAAGGTGCACAAAGAACCAAAGTCTCACTACCACACTTTTCAGACTTGCAATGGCCCTATGGTCATTCTCTCCCACATCTTAGAAAAAAAAAATAAAAAATGAAGCCTTAAGTTATTTTCTAAAAATCAAGACAAGAATTACAGCTTTTGAACATATTAGAGCATCCCCATTTCTATGGCTGTATAATTGTCATCATTTTAGTTACTGTAAACCCACTACAGTAATTTCTAATTTATTATAGTTACTTGAAATTGAAATAACTACACCTGTGAAAGAAAAGGGAAGTGGCAAAGTAATTGTTTTGCATGGGACTCATATAAGAGAATGCCAACTAGTAAACAGTAGGAAAGATGGAAAAAAGCAAATGACTACAAACTCAATTTACATGTGTAATAACCCACTATATTTGCTGTAATCCCACAGATAACATAAAGGCACATTGCAAATAGTCTACTCAATTTACTCTCTTGTTCTTCTATTTTACAGATGCATTTGTAATGGAGATTTTAAAAAATTACATAATATTGCTTTCCAACATTTTGTTACTCATAGATATACTATACCACAACACAGTAGATAAAGAAAAGGGCTTTCATTTCATCCTTTAGAAACAGAGCATATATTATTTCCACATTGTATACAATGGTCAGGTAATACTGCTGGCCAGCAGCAGGAGAGTTGAGGCAGCCTGTGATTTGCATTCCACAAAACAATAAAAGCTAGGAGTTTCCTCTCTCTCCTGCCTAGGGGCTTACAGACTGAAGGGGTGTACCCCTCAGGCAAAGATAATACATCATCAAGTTGCATGGCTGCAGCAATGCTCTGAGAAGCAATATTCCATGAGGTCTGCAACTAGTCATATCGAGAGTGAAGTTTGAAAGCAAATTTTTGAGACATCTTTAAAACTATGGTGCACTTCCCGTGGCTTGCCTAGGTTTACCGGATGTTATGGGCTGTCGTTTTAATGACCATGCATTCTACTACTGATACTGTCCTGAAAAAATCTCCCAGGATTATGGGTGGTGCTTAAAAAAAGTGGCATCTAGCAGGGAAAAACACCAGAGGGTATCAGAAACTCGTCTCAAGCAAATCCAAAAGCTTTTTAAACCACCACTACTGTCAGAAAATGAACAGGATATCCAACATTTATCACTAAAACTATTAGGGGCACCTCCCTAGAGGAGGGAAAAGATGGAGCTTTAAGCCTTCATCATTATACATTAAAATCAGGGAGGTTTCATCAGAAGAAAAGATTAAAGCAGCTATCAGCACCTGACTTACTATTTCGGGATTCCCAAATCATGAATCAGTCATGGTAATAACCAAAGAACCTTGAACACTGACATCAAAGATATTAAAAAATGACAGTATATAACTATAAACTAAACACTGAGAGGTTGTTTCCTCAGTCGTGCCAGTATATTCCAATTCCCAATATGAAGAATACAGCCACTGAACTAATTTTGTGATTTAATGTTAACTAATAGAATTGAACAATTTTTCTTTCATATTGGGTTTTCATCTGCATAATACTTAATGGTAGAGGTGGAATCGGTGGGTCTATATGCAGAGGGAAAACGGAGCAATCTGACCATTAGGAGATTAATTATATATTTAATGACTAAATTAAAAAAAAAAAAAAAAAAAAAAAAAACACGTCATACCTGATGAAATGCTTTCAGGAATTTTTTGTAATAATCGTCCTCTGATTTTTCAGCCATTATAACCTTTTAGTTAGTCTTCACATTGAAACTAGTAAGGTCCAGGTAGAGGACTCAGGATTTGGTCAAGAAAATAGTTTTATATGGTATGGAGTATTTGTACATAATTTGTGCTCCCACATTACAGTGCTACACATTATAATGTTCAGGCCAGAGAAAAACAGGCAAGCAAACAAGTTAATTTCAAACAGCAGCTAAAGTAAGAAAATTAATCTGTTCAACAAGTGTGACATTTGCATCCCTATTTGTTTATGGCAACAACTGTGGCCTGATACATGTTCTGAGACCTCCAAGGTCTAGGTTGACTTTAACAAAGAACATCAAGGTTACATTCTGAATTTCTCAATTAAGCTACACAGCTGAAAACTCAAAAAATCATGACCGACTTAAATGCTACATGGCTCAAAATCACCTATCCCCCTTTAACAGATAAATACCAAATCTCAGCACTTTCTGTATCATGCAAATTAAAAATTAGAGTACAATTTTTATACGTGCAAGAAATAGGGTTTAGGATTAGGAGGCTGTTTCTGTCTTTCAGAGATAAAATTTCCCAAACATATGTTTTCACCTCTCTTCCTCCTGTGATTTAGACAAATCTTTCAAGAAATAGGTGTTTGGGTCATATGCTAGAAACACTCAAACTAGTACACCATACAGTTATTTTTAGGGATATTCTCCCTTACTCAGAGAACCAGCATCAAGGCTGTATAATTACAACAGCAGCATCATTGTAAAAAAAGGATCTAGCCTGAGGACATACCATACATTTCTTTTATTTTTCTTTTTTCTTTCTTTGAAAAAGCAATGAGTATGTCCTGCATTTGTAACTTCTTGTTTGTACTCAGTAAAGTGTTATGGGGCATAGGTTTTACTTTGATTGTGCTCCCAAAATGTTCTTAAATTTTTGAGCACATTAAACACATATCTTTCACAACTCCTTAACCCTTTTTAGACACCTGCACTCATATTTTGGCACTGCCTGGTGTACATCATAATACTGAACATAAAAGGTGTGTTAGAACTCTGCTGAAGAGCTGTTTGCTGTAAGACATTAAAATTCACAAACATAAACTATCAAAACTTACTCTTACTAATATTTCAACTTGTCATATTATGGGTTTTTACTACTTTAAAAAATTAACATCTTAATTTACTTGAAAATTACAATAGAGCGGACAAGCTATTGGTAAAGGTTCTTTTAGTCAAGTCAGCCTATTTCGACACCTTTTTAAAAAAAATCTGTAAAAAGCAACAAACTGCATGTTGGTTACACAGTGAATGATGGTTACATGTGAGTGCGATTCCCAGAAACCTGCCACTCATTTTAACATGTGTGAGCCATACATGTGCCTCATGTTTGTGACTCACAATTAAGCAATACTGAAAAATTTCCATTATGTTTCCTCGCAATGGGTTGACACATTAAAAAAAGTGATGTCAGCATTAAACAGCTTGAATCAAAGAACAGAAACAAAGGCAAAAATGGACATACAGATTAGAAGAGTAAGCACATACTAAGTGCAGACACAATTGTTAATTAAACCAGAAGTTTCCCTTTGGCACTAACCTAAACCAAAGATCTGTCAATAAGAACACACACTCCTGTTAACTCTTATTCTATGAAGTCTTCCAATTTTGCTTTAAATTATCCACTCACAAAATCCCCCTTTGCTGCTTCCCATGGCTTGCTCACCCTGACAGCTTGTCACCCTCAGATAGTTATGCTTACTCTCGGCCCCTCAAAACAACTCCCTTTTCAACACTGATTTAACTTTCCTCTAGATTTCTGAAGTTGCTCCCCCCTGCAGTCGTATTTCAGATGGCTGCTACCTGCTAAGGCAGACCTCCCTTTGCTAACACCCTTCAGTGTTGTTTCCTGCCTGACAGTCACCTGTGAGATTTCAGGGGCATCCAGTTCCCACTCTTAAACCCCCCTTTGCTCACTATCTTTATGAACAAATTCTTACTTCTCTAGACTCTTACCGCCCTCGGCAATAGCAGAAATGGATACTTGCCTAGTAATGGAGAACTCTCGTGTGGGGTTCCCCATTATTGCTAACCCCAAATTTCAAAGCCCCAGCTTTGGAGGTCCAAAACTCTATTGAATAGCTTATGGTGGCCACAGTACCTGTGCAAAACCAAAGACCCTACTGCTGGACTCAGAGCAAACTCCAGTGATGCATCTGCTCAATGCAGTCTGATGTCAGACATCATTTGCTTTGCTCACAGTCGTACCCATCATCTGCACAGCCTCTTCCCACAGCACCAGAGACATACTCTGAGCCTCCTGTGCTGTGATCAACAATGTCACCACCCAGCAAGCAAAGCCCACACAACACAATGTATATGCAACAAGTCTGTTCTCAGTATATGTTCAGGACAAAGCTGATCTGCCTAGAAATGGCAGGTCCAACTTGCTGTACATGATACTGAAGTTAATTTGTCACACAGCTTCACTCAGCACCATAGCTTAGTCAATTAACAAAGCTCTGTATCCATCAAAATGTTTGTGTTGCTAATCAAATTGACACTCTAGACAGCAATGATCAAGTAAAGATGTTCCTGATGTCTTGTTCTTACTGAGTTTCTTGATGACTTCAGATCAGCATACTCCATCTTCTACTTTTGTATGTATTTACAGCCTTCTGGATTGTTTTTGTTTGATTATTCAGAAAGATTCCCTTGTACCTGAATTCTTCCCTGCAGATTATTACTCTGTCAAAGACAGTGGACAGCTCCAGAAGGAACAGGGCTACACAGAACCTTCACAACTTCTTCAAATCCTAGCTCTTTCTCAGGCATGAATCAGTGTCAATGCCTGTGTCTGTGTCTTGCACCTGCATCTTCTTCTGAAAGGAAACATTCTGTGAGCCCCACGCTTCTGTCCCACGCTCCTGAAACCTTCCCTTTTTGATACACTTCCCCCCACCAAAAGAAAGAAAAAACCAGAAAAAGGTATTGTGCACATGGGGATTTTCTAGTGTCTGCCAAATACAAAATATTCATCCTGGGTCCCACTTGAAGTACTGAAGGTGAATCAAACAATTCATGGAGGAGAGAAAAAAACCCAGTCTTTTATGTCTTAGCTGTTCTAACAAGATCACAGCAATACTGCAGTTTATTGTCACTGAACACAATATTTGCTCTATTGCTAAATAAGTCTCTGAACAAATCAGTTCAGGGTATTTTGGCTAGTATTACTCTCGGGTATCAGACCACCTAGAAAAAAGTACGGTTTATAGCACAAAATTTTGGTTAGTTTCCATAAGCAATACCCAAAGACATTTAAATACCTTCAGAATTGGGCACATCATCCTGGTCAGCATCACTCATGCTCCACAAATGAAGTGTTTTAGCAGCCTTGTGATGAATGTTCTCATGCCTGGCCCATGAATCAGCCAGGTAAGAGATGCCTCTACCTCACCAAGGCAGAAAAGGAACAACCTAGTATCTCTGGAAAAGTCCCTCTGCTAGGCATTCTTCCATAATCAATCAGCATAACTCACTGAGAAAGCAAGCAAAAAAGGAGAAAAATTATTTTCAAAACTCACCCTTTTCTGTTCTTAATATATTTTGAAATTAATCTGAAGGTCTCACTGTCTGAGACTGAAATATTTCTCTTCAAAAACTTAATTCTCAGCCCTGTCCCGCTCCTTCTGGCATATGGGTCAGTTTAAGTTTTCCAGCTGTAAATCATAGCAAGGGATGACTTTCAACAACACTGTGCATTTACAGTTAACAAAGCAGGACCAGCTGGTTCTCTAGAGTCTCACAAGTTACAGAAGTTTTCCTGCAGAGGTCAGCTCAGCCTTTCATATTTGCAGAGATGATTTGGTTTCTCTGCTGTTTATTTTTTCCTCTGAGGACCTAGGGTACAGCAGAGAGTTTTCCAAAAATGAAAGTATTGACTTTTGGGGTTACTCTTCAAAATGCCTTGTCTTCCTCCTGAAGGTGTAGAGGGCTCTGGCTGTATAGGCTGTGTGATGGTCACTTCCCAAAGCTGTGCTTTTTGAAATTTGACAACCAAAGGAGAGCTGCAGGAGTGGAGGGTGACAAGAATAATTCACACATCACTGAACAATCCACCTATAAAATAAATTACTTAGAGAAAGGATCAGACTCTTGTTTTTTATCCCTTTGAGAGCACCACTTTATCTGTAGGAAATGTAAAGATAGAAACTTCCACACATACTGAAGGGTTTGATTTGCAGCCTTGGATAAAGTTTGGACTGATGTAAAAATAAAAGTAAAAAGACATTAAGCAGAGAAACTATAAATTTATGTTTCTATAGTTGTAAGCAAGACATATGCCTTAAGTAAATAAGAAACTATATTGGGTAAGGTGGTGAAGGGTTTTATAGTGAAATAATGCAATTGTATAGAGTAAGCTAAGAGTTTAGATGTTAGAATAGAAGCATATGTGTGCACGTGTAGTAGTAGCCCATTGGATGAAAGTATATGCAGTGCAGCAGAATTAAGGTGATAGGTCAGAAAAACAAAATAAACTTTGTGGCAATTTTCCATTGGATTAGAATGTTATATATTGCCTTGTAAAAAAGAAACTTGTGACTACTTTGAGCTATGGCAGACTTCTTACTCCTCTAAAATCTCATGGCCTTTGAGGCTAATGTTTATCTGGGAAATAAATTGTTTTTAGCCCGACAGTAGTCCCATCCCTTCATTAAGGCATTGATAATATTTATCTGTATTTTAAAGAGAAGCAAGTGGAGCAAAGTGAATGGATAATTAAGGGAAGACCAATGGAAGGGAGAAAACCAAAACCAAACCTGAAATATACGATTAGTACATGATAAAGAAGGACAGAATTTACATAGAACTTTAAGGAAAACACATCTATGTTTACTCCCAAAGAATTTGAGATGAATGCTTCATAACAGACCTTACACTCAGGCTTAAAATGTTAGTCATTATTTAAATGAAATTGGAGATGAATTCTGCCTTTTTTTTTTTTTTTTTTTTTTTTTAAAAGACTGCCAAAATTGGATTGTTTCTACAAGAAAACTTTTCATAGCTCTTGTGAAAAAACAGAAATTGAGTGGTGGACTGTTCCAAACTTCTCAGGACAGTGCATTTCAGAATAATTTTGGTTGAAAATTTAGAAGTAATTTTTGGATTTTGTTCAAAAACGGGTTCAGATCTAGAATCCAACTAAAGAAAGGTCAGAGCTTCTTCTTAGCCAGTGTGCTACGCTCTTACAGAGTCTGAGTTTCAGGCTGCTGGTCCTGCTCTTATACCGGGTAAGGGTGAGACAAGTGCAATTTCCTGAACCCAAAAACTCCTTATTTCTTGGCTTTAACATGAATAATAGTAAAATGTAAGAGGAAGTAAATAACCAGTATTGTATGTTTAGTGCACAATCACAGCAGTAGATTGTACATTGTTGTGGGTCTAGCGCTGACTAAATCACCAGTGCACCCTAACCCCAACCCTAACTATTTACTCATTTCCTGCTGTGGGATAGGATTAGGAGGAAGGCAAAACAGGATCAAACTTCAAGGAGTACAAAGAAAAAGCTTCATTACTAGAAACTATAGGAAAAAATAATAAGAATCAGAATAAAACTTTCAGAACACTTCTCCTCCCCCCAAAGCATCTTTTCTTTCACACTGAAAATGTACAGAAACAAATCAGTCATTTTCCCACCTCTAAAAATTGTCTTTCACCAATTTACTTGGGAGAGGAGACTTCTCTTCAGTCTATGGAGATTTTTCACCACAAGAAACAGTTCTCTTGTGGCCTCGATGTCACAGTGCATCACCTGCCAGGGAGAATGGAAATCTGATCCCTGTGTAAAAATCCCTTTCTCGACTAACGGTCTTCCCACTACTGATATTGAAGACCATGTCAATTTATGGGGCACAACTTTAAGGATTGTAACAGTTCAAATAAAAGCTCTCTTTGAAAACAAAGTCTGCTTCTCTTCCCTGGGGGGCAGTAGGGGTCATCTCTCCTTCCTGTTAAAACTTATGGGATCACAGCCACTTCAATAGCTGCTTACTTTAGCCCAAATGCCTCTGCCCATGTCTACAATTAGAACATTACATCCACCCCATAATGAATTTCTATGAGTTATATGGAAACAAGAGTGTCTTCTCCACAGCTTAAAAAAGAGAAAATTCAGTCCAAGAGTGAAGCATCTCCATGAATCCTTTTCACCTGGGACCTTTTGTCTGACCTCAGTGTTTTCATGCTGTTTCTGTGCATATCTTCATCTCGGTCCTTTTCTTTCTCTCAGGAGAGAGAACAAAGCGTCTGTTATGGGTAAAATTTGGTTAGTTTGTTACAAATTAAGGTTGTTAATTTTCTAAGTTAACTGTTGTCCTGTGGTGATTTTATGAAGAAGTTCATTGTGTTTCAAGTTAGTTGAAATGTTACAATAAGTTAAATTAATGTCAGTTAAAAGTTTAAAGGGGTCCAGGATGGTGTGGGGGTTGTTCCTGAGGGGCGTGGTAACACCTTGAGAGTGAGGCCAGCGCAGTGACATCAGCGCCACAAGATGAGATTGGTAGAAGGAGCGGTCCAGTCACTCGACGCCCCGAGAGAATGGTTGGACAGGAATGAATAGTGTTAAGGACCAACGAAAGCTCCAAAACTGGACCAATTATCACGAGCATCCAAATCCCACCAATCCTGGACCCAAGGGGGTATAAAAGGGGCTGTCAGGCTGCTGCTTGTTGCTGTCCTGAGGAATTAATTTCCGAGGGAGCCCCTGGTGTGTTGGGGGTTCGACACATTTGTATCCGTTTTCCGGCTTGCTGCGAGGGGACTCGGGCTTATCTCGGGTCCTGAGTTTTCTACAGCTACTTTTAATAAATGAATTCCTCTTTTACAAGAAAGTTGTTACTCTGTTTTAAAAGACCGGGGGACTTTCAGCTAAAAGCTCTGGCCTCGTTCATAACATAAGAGTCATTCTGGGCAGCGAAAGAGCTATCTTGCCCGAGCCTGCGGGTAGTCATGTGATCCCTGCCGGGTGCCAGCTACAGCTGTCTACCATGGATCTTTCTTCAGCAGCCATGCTGGGGAAAAGCCAGGATCTCAGCAGGGGCCCAGTTAAAAACGGTGGTGTGTTGCTCTGACTACATTCTATTCCGGGAGTGGGGGGAGGAAACCTGGCTCAGCCTCCTCACTCCCTCCCCTACCAGGGGCCATGGCGGGCAGGCCCAGCCCGGAGCTGCTCCTGGAGCCCTGTGGACCCCTGGCTCGACCTGGGCCGCAGGCCCGGCAGGGTTTTAATGTCGGCTAGATGTTCAGGTGAGCCGCGGGCCTCCTGGCCGCTCCACGGCGGGGGTGGCTAGGATCTTAGCAGCTGAGTGGGCCTCCCCTCCCCCTTCCTATCAAAGGGGTCGGGGCCCTGCCCGGCCTGGGCTGGGCCATGCAGAGGGGCCCAAGCCGGTGTTACCTCATACTCAGGTGGAAGGAAGAAGGGCACTTCCCGGGGTTTTTAAATGCATATCCACAGAGTACCGTGGATATCCAGCTTTCTCCATAGTTTAATAAGTTGTCAGCTCTCAAAATTGGTCCTTGGTTGGTTTTGTGTCAGACATACAGGAAGCTGCCTGGGTCCTGGCAGGGAACTATTTCAGGAAATAAATGCAAACCACCACATACATATATGGAATCTTATTCCAGCTTGGCTCTATTTTCATGAATTTGGAAATAATGTTTTTTTCCATTAAAAATGGCAAACGAATAGACTTTCTTATCACTGGACATACTGTCATAATTTTTCTGCACTACATTTATTCAGTCTGCAGTTCATGCAAAAAGCAGTGATTTTGCAAAGTGATTTTGAGGTTATATTAGTGAGAATCAATTTACCTTCAGCACCTAACTAACAAGAGTAACTGAAAATTCTGACTTCAATATCTGGTTATTCACACAACTGTTGCCCTAAAAATTTGTAATAATGGTGAATTTCAAACTGTGATACTGAAAAATATTTCTCAGGTAGCATCTTTTCTTTATATTTTTTAGTCCTCTTTCTATTCCTTTTCAGCAAGCAAAGAAACAAGAAGCCTTTACTGCTCTTTGTAGTACAGGAAATAGTGATCACGCACATGTGAATACTTGTGGAAGAAAGAGCTTTCTCCATCAGATGTTTTTGCAGAAACAGCAGACAACTCCCCAGATACTTTCACAGAAGCCAGAAAAAATAAATTGAAATTTATGATTTAAAGATAAAGTTTTTTTAAAAAACAGAGTCTTGTCTAAATGACATGTATTTGTTAGTAGAGCTTTCACCACATGAAAGTTACTCTGTTGTCACTTCACATAGTCCAAGATTTCCAACACTGCACAGCACCGGAGGAAGAAGCAGTGAGAAGTCAAAGCTGGGGGTTCACAAGTGCAGAAAGCATGAGTCTTGCAGGGCAGGGAAACTCCCACAGTTGGCTTCCACTCAGGCTACCTATACTGCTGATGCTGCTCCTGAATGGCTTCTTTTAATAGCTAACCCCGGGTAATGTGTATGCAAGTACAGTACTAATTATTCTCAGCCTTTTTCCTTCCTTAAGCAAAATCTTCAGATCTGAAAAAAAGATCCTTAAGCTTTCAGGGATTTATGTTGGATATTTTGTACCCACAAACAATTTAACACAGATGGTTTGAGTAGAGAGTATAATTTCTCTGTATTGATGAGAATGTTTTTTATTTTTCTTTTAGCTTAACAGGCACTCAAAATACTAGTTTTAGCAAGGTAAAAGATAATAAAAGACAAACAATTTAAAAACAACAGCCCAATTAATCTTTATTCAGATGAAGGATTCTGTAAAATACAATATTCAGACAACCTTAGTGGAATCTCAAAGAGCTAGGCTTCACAGGGAAAAACAGAGCAGAACTTATTTTAGTCCCTGTTTTTCCAGTGGAGTAGCTAGTTTCTTACTGCAAAGACACAAAAAAATTAGGGGACAGTTTTTAAGGAGACATCCAGGGACTTAGCAAAGCAATTTTTTCAAGACTATATCTCCCAGAACGTCATGCCTAGATGAGGAGATCTGCTAACGTGTGCCATAATTTTTCAGACAGCCCTGCAGTCTCTTACTGCTGAATTATTTATTAGTGAGACTAATTTATTAAGGCAGATAATGGGGAAAATGTTCCCTGGAAAAAATAGATTACATTCAATCTTTTAGTTTAAAAGAGTATCTCACTTTTTACCTTCAATGACATTTTTACTCTCTGAAGTTGAAAAATATTTAATAGCTGGTCTTAATAGTTTAAAGACTTTAAAGACTGAAAGAGGTCAAAAGTGTATTTAAACTGAGCAATAGTCTGTTTTGGTAAAGAATTGGAAATCTACCTAAGCACACCATTTTTCTTGAGCAGTAATGATTTTTGATGAAAAAAAGGTAATATTCTCATGCCAAAAAGATTTCCTCTTTTGTTACTGATAGTGATTAAAAAGTGAGAAAAACCAAACAACGTGGGATGGATCAGTGAACTTGGTGGCCTGAAATATAAGGAAGAGAAATTCAGTAATACACAGTGCTATTTGTGTCCAGGCACCTCTGAAGCAGCCAACCTTTCCCAACAATTCCCTTGACAAGGTGTTATGGCTTTAGCATTGACCAAATTGCCAGTGCACCCACTAGAATTATTTATGAATTTCCTGCTGTGAGATAGGATTAGGAGGAAGGCAAAACAGGCTTAAACTTTGAAGGGTACAAAAAAACCTTTAATTACTAGAAACTATAAGGAAAAATAATAAAAATCAGAATAAAACTTTTAGAACACTTCTCTTTCCCCCACAGCTTCTTTTTTTTCACACTGAAAATGTACAGAAACAAATGAGTCAATTTACCATCTTCAAAAAAAAAGTATTTTATCAATTTACTTGGGAGGGGAGACTTCTCTCTTTAGTCTATGGAGAATTTTCTCCACAAGAAACAATTTTCTTGTAGCCTCAATATCACAGTGATCAGTTGCCTGGGAGAATGGAAATCTGATCACTGTGTAAAAATTTCTTCCTCGACTAACAATTTCCCCACAACCATTATTGAGGACCATATTAATTTATGGGGCACATTTTAAGGATTATAACAGTTCAAACAAAAGCTCTTTTCATCTTTGAAAATAGAGGTTTGTCTTCTTTTTCTTCCTTAGGGAGCAGCAGGGATTTTCATTTTCTCTCTATTCAAACTTATGGGATGTTAGCCATTTCAACATCTGCTTACTTTAACACAAATTCCTGTGTTCATATCAACAGTTAAAACATTTATCCACCCCATAATCTTTCTGTGTTATAGGGAAACAAGAGTCTCTTTTTCATAGCTTAGGAAAAGAGAAATTTCAGTCCACAACTTTTTCCCTTCCCTCATTTGGGACTCAACTCTTCCTTTTGTCTGATCACAGTGTTTTCATGCTGTTTCTGTGCATATTTTCATCTTGGTTTTCTTCTTTCACTCAGGAGAGAGAACAAAGTATTTGTAAGTCTCAATTTGGGCAGTGAAAGAGTTAATACCTTGCTTGGGCAATGGATAGTCATATGATCTTTTCCAGGTGGAGGCCCAGAGGTACTTATCATAAAGAGTCTTTGAAGGCTTCGCTGGGGCTGGGCTAGGATTGTAAAGGCCCAGCCAGAAATTGGTGATGGTTTTTCTGGCTCCATGGCTGTTTTCTGGCATTTGGTAGGCTGATGGTCTTCCCTTCCCCCTGCCCAGCAGGCAAGGGCTGGGGGGGGCTTTGATGAAACATGGCACAGCTGTCTCTCCCCCAGGCTGCGCAGGTGGCAGGGAGGGGCGGGCCCTGCCACCTGGAGCTGCTGTCCCGGGAGTCCTCACGAACTCCTTGGCTTGGCCTGGGCTGGCAGCAATTCAGGGTTTTAACGTTGGCTCGATATTCAGCCAAGCCGTGGGCTCCCTGACTGTGCGGGGTTGGGGGGGCACTAGGATTTTAGCAACTGAGTGGGTCTCCCCTCCCCCTTTCTATCAGGGCCAAAAACGGGGCCCAGCGGGCTTCCTGAGGCCTATGTCAGAGAGCCTGCCCCCCCTGCCTGGCCCGGACCATTCAGGGATCCCGGGTCGGTGTTACTTTCTGAGAGGCTGGAAATGGAAGAAAACTTTCACATTTTAAAACTAACAAACTCCGGGAATCTCACAGAGGCGTATCCTTCTCTTTCAGTGGTTTAACCAGTTGTCTGTTCTCAAAACCAATCACTGATTGTTTTTTTGTCAGATAAAGGAAGCCTAGCTGCTCCTCTCAGAAAAAATCACTTCCTTCGGCTGTCTTTAGTGCCAAACCAGCACGCAAGGTCTCAATGTTTGCCCCAAATAACTCCCCAGATGGACAGTGAAACACAGTGTCACTCTAGAGACACACCTTTCTCTATACCACAGAGGGCATCCTGATGTTACAAAACCCTACCTAGGCAGAAATTTGTGCTGTGAATTGACCAGTGCTGGTGGTAACATCTGGCTTTTGAATACAATTTATCATTTGCTCTCTAATAGCCTGATCTGGTTTTGGATGAAGCCAGTGGAAAAACTCCATTGGCAACTAAATCAGGTCATAGATAGAAAGATACAGAATTTCTAACAAATTTCAAAAGCATGGGGAAACAAGTAGGCAAAACCAAGATTATGTCTGGCTGCCAGTTAAAAGAATAAGAAATACCCTTAAAAGTTACACTTTTAGTCAAAGCATGTTAAGTCAAAACTCAACTACAAGCATTAGTAGAATATTTATGCATTAGGCTGGACTTGAGGAGTAAGGTTTAGTTACATAGGCTTGTAATTATGGCAAATATACATATAGGCTAGAGCTGGATCTACATTGAACAACAGAATTGATGTGTGTACTTTTGGTTTGCTTCTGTCTGCCAATATCAGTAAAACAGTTACAGCAAGGTTGAAAGTAGAAATCATCAATAAGTTTCAGCTGGGCTCAGGAAACCAATGAGTGAGGTCCACTGGGAAAATGCTTTTGAAGGTGCCAGGATCTATCAGTGCTGGTCATTTTCCAAGCATCACCTCCTAAGGGCAGAGGAGCTGGTGATTCCTAGATATTAGAAGTCCAACAGATGAGGAAGAATTCCAGCTTGGCTGATCAGGTAAAGCAAAAAAGGATGATCCTTGTAGGTCACTTCCAACCCAGAATATTCTGTGAATCTGTTTTAATTTCTTTGATACAGAACTGGAGCTGTAATGTTATAATGCTGAGTTAGAAGAAAAGAGTATCTCCAGAGAAAAAATGGGACAGGAAGGCTAGGGGGAGGGAATGTCATTATCCTACATCTACTGAATGGGTATCTCTTAGGCACAGAGAAATTTACCAGTTGCCTAAGGCAGGAGACAGCCAGAAGCCAATGAGAAATAAAATATTAGAATGTAGATCCTGCTATACTGCTAGAACAAGAAATGATGTAAAAGTGCTGGTTCTTGCTATGGGACACAGGAGACCTTGGTTGGGATAAGGTTCTAAGGATCTCTGATCCTCCTACAAGGCAGGAAGAATAACCCTGGCTCCCTATAGATATCCACTCTTATTTTCTCTACTCCTACTCCATGCTACTGAGAGATTTCAGCAGCCTCTGAGGGATCCTTTACCCAGTGGCTGATAAGTGCCACTTTCAACTAGAAACAGTGGCTAATAAGTGCCATTTTCAACTGGAAACAAATTTGATCTTTAGACTGAGCGGCAGCCTTTGGAAATAGACTCATACAATACCTAGAGTGTAGTAACAGGAGACAGTGTAGCTGTTTAAAAAGGCTATATCAGAACAACCAATTTAGTAATTAATATATTCTTGGGCACAGAGGAGTACCATCACAGTTTATGCTTTCCAGATGACTGCTCTAATCAGACCACATAAGTCAGAGAGAACTCAGTTTTTCACTGTGATCTGTACATTCTTCACTAAGCTGAAAATCAGCATGAATTAATCAATCCTTAATCTGTTCATTCTAGGAGTAAAAAAAAAAAATTAATATAAAGCATTTCTGTTTTCTCTAGAGCCTCTAATTCATCCATATTAGGCCTTGAGAGGTAGGAGAGCTCCACAGAAAGCTCTCTTCTCCCACTCAGGCAAATTCTCACCTAATTCAACAGCTACTTGCTGTGTCACACACAGTGAAGTTTAACAAGGTCCATAGTGTCTGCTTCTCTTCCAGCATATGATCCATCTCATTAAAGTGAGGGCTTCACCGTAACCCCAGAGACTAAGATCATCCACATCTGGCTTTCTTCTTGTCACCCAGAATTCAAAATTCCTGATGTAGGCAAGGAAGTCCTCAACCACAGCTGGGAGGGAAGATACTCAGTGAAAATGGAAAGAGATAGGGCAGATATAGAGTGCTTCTCTCCCCTATATGATCTCCAAGCATCCAGCAATCAGGAATTTAGGGTTTTCTTAAAGCAGAGGTTGCATCCAGATTATCATATCTAATAGGAACTGATAAAGATGTGAACAACTCTGCAAGTCCACTCTTGTAACCCTGCTCTCAGATGCCACTTTTAGTATTAACTATATATATATTCGTATTTTAGGGCTGAGTTTAATCTCTTTTGATTGCACTAGTGAAACCTATAACCATTTGAAAGCAGATGCCATTTGTATTTCAAAGAATCTGCACATTGTCCCTAATATCAGAAACAGAGACATCAACAATCACAACAAGTATTATGACCATAGATGTTACTTCAACTCTTATGTGCCTGAACACCACCATCAGTGCTGTTGAACAGAACTTTCAGAGAAATCTTAAAAACTTTATGTAGCCTACTATAGAGTGCTCAGCAGAGTTGTGAAATTCAGGATTTTTTTTTTTTAAGCTTTTAGGGAATTGCACTGTGGAATAAACATGTAGATCATTTGCAGAAGAATACTGTGAATACCCATGCATACATCAAATTCTCCTTTTCTACAACTTGACACCATTTGTTGTCAGAGGATGGCATGGTGCAGTTGACACACCTGAAGGATAGGATGCTATCCAGAGGCACCTCGACAAGCTCAAGAAGTGGGCCCATGGGAATCTCATGAGATTTGTTAAGATCAAGTAGAAGGTGCTACACCTGTGTCAGGGCAACTCCCAGTATCAACGCAGCCTGGGGGATGAACAGATAAGGAAGTGGGAAGAGGACTTGGGAGTGTCAAGAAGGATTTGAGGTGCTGGTGGATGAGAGGCTAGACATGAGCTGACAACATGCACTCACAGCTCAAAGAGCCAAATGTGTCCTGGGCTGCATCAAAAGCAGCATGGGCAGCAGGTCCAAGAAGGGCATTTCTACTTCACTCTGGTGAGTTCCCATCCAGCTATGGAGTCATAAACACAGGGACGTGGAGCTGTTGAGCAAGTCCAGAGGAGGGTCACCAAGATGATGAGAGGGATGGAGCACCTATGAGGAAAGGCTGAGAGAATTGGCATTGTTCAGTCTGGAGAAGAGAAGACTTTTGGGGTGATCTAATTGGGACCTTCCAGTACCTGAAGGGAGCCTAAAACAAAGATGGAAAGACTATTTATGTGTAGTGACAGGACAAGGGGGAATGGATCCAAACTGACAGAAAATGGGTTTAGATTTGATATTAGGAAGAAATACTTTACTGTGAGGGTGGTGAGGCACTGGGACAGATTTCCCAAAAAAGTTGTGGATCCCTGGAAGTGTTCAAGGCCAGGCAGTATGGGGCTATGAGTAACCTGGTCTAATGAAAGGTGTCCCTGCCCATGTCAGGGAACTTGGAACTGGATAATATTTAAGGTCCCTTCCAATCCAAACCTTTCTATGATAGACTCTCTCTCACCTCTAAAATAAACTCAAGTAATTTAAGAGAGCAGTTGTTTCTAATTATGCTTTCTGATTTGCCAATAAAGCCCACTTTTCTTCTCTGGCAAAATTCTAAGGCATCACAGGCAGATTGCATGTGTTTCTCTCAGACATAAAGAGTACTATGTATATGCCAGATGTTGGGTGAACATTCTGTAGCACTCAGCTTGTGCAGGCTGCTTTCATTAACCCAGTGTTCCACTTTATAATCTGCCTAAAAATAGCAATTTGATGTAATTGTCAGGTTTTTCAATGGAAAAGCATGGAGCAATTCTCCTAATTGAAGTTATTTTTCTTTAACTTACCTTACAGAGGGGTGTTTACTTCCTCTGAGCCTAGCCTGTATAAACATTTTTATGAACCCTTTTATACGGAAACAATCTGAGCATTAAAAGCAGCTCTTCTTTAGATTTTCCGGGAATTGGCATTTCAGTCACTAGCAACCCTGCATGCAAACCATCTTTGAATGCATGATTACATCTTTCTACAGGCCTTCCTCTAGTAGGAAATCAGTTTTCCATTTACAGGAGAAGTGCTAAAATGGTTTAATATTTAAAGAGCTATCATGAATTATCCCACAATAATCCCATAAAAGCACAAATAAAATAAAAAATCAACTTTCTAGCATCTTCCTCATCTACAGTGTTAAGGTACCAAAAAATTACCTGTCAGACAGTTTACCAGGGAAACTGGCCTACCATGAGATCATGAAGATACATATACATATGAAGCAGAAAACAATAAACTCTCACAGCATCACTCTGTTTTTGGTGTTTTGATAACCAAGTTAATTAGGTAGAAATATGATCTATATTAAAAAAAAACACACCAGAAACCACAAAAAAACCCCAAACCAAAACAAAACCAAAAAACAAAACCCAAAACAAAACCCAAAAGCATGAACAAACCCAAAATACGTATGGGTATGTCTTGGTTTGAAAGACAGGTATTTGCTAAGGAAAGGCAAGAACCCCTTTTTCTGAGATGGAGACAGCAACCCCCTCCCTTCTAATTATTATAGTTTGAAATCAGAGGCTTTCCAGCAGAAGATATGGGGATAGGAATAACAGTTCTTTACTAACATATCTAATTAGGCAAACCACAGAAACAACAACAGCTATAAAAATTGACAACAAAACAGAACAGTATAACTCAGTTCCAGTCCTTTTTGGCCACAGGCTCCCTCTCCCTGCGCTCAGTTACCAGTGCTGTGGGGGCAGGGCAGTCGAAGAGGGCTGGAATGATGGCAGCAGCGGTCCAGGTGTGAGAGGGATGGAGGAGCGACTCCCCCCTCACGGTGTCGGTCGTGGTGCTCGGCAGAGTGTCCAGAGGTAGTAGGATGAAGTGGGAAGGCAGCAGAGCGATGTCCAACAGCAGGGAATGTGGCTCCCAGCGCTGGGATGGCGGAGAAGATGCTAGGTAGGAGCCCTGGCCGTCTTCCTTCCACTCCACGAGTGAGCGAGAGAATGAGAATGAGAGCCCAGACCCCTGTCCCACCTTTCCTTTTCCGGTGTTTCCCACCCCCCCCGCGAGAGAAAACTATTGTTACTAAGTGTAGCCACAAATACTTAGCATAGCAATGGGAAAAATTCGACAGAAAGAAATGAGAACAATTCAACCCACAACAGGATGTAAACGGACTTTGGGTTTTACTTCCTTTAGCTTTGCATGAAGTTTGAGTTGCTTTATCAGCTGTTTACTTCACACTCAGAGAAACTATCTTCCCTAAAAACATCTTTTAGCCAACTGATGTCCTTCAGACCTCCTACCATATTTCTCTGTCTGAACTAAGATTCCCTCATTACTATCACTAGAAAGCTGCCAGTGTACCTGCTTTTAAAAAAGAAAGGATACCACCCCTTCATCCCCTCCTCCCCCTTACTGTTTTTACAGGAGTGGCGTAGGGTAGTGGGGGGTGATTAGGTTTTCAGCAAAGGAATGATAATAGGTGAGCATCTACAGGCTGGGGAAAAATGCAGATTTTGAGGTATTAGTTGTTTACAGCTGAAGTCTGTGTCCAAAATACAAAAAGTCACATTTGCTTGTGCAGGGGAAAACATGTGAATATACGTGAACTCCTCCAGTGCCTCACGAAACTGTACTTTCATTGAAAATTAACTCTTCACCAGCATAGTTTACTGTGAAATATAGCAACTTTCTTAGCACTTTTTATTTGCTTGGGAAGGAAATCAAAATATGTTCTCTATTAAAGGGCTGCTACCTTGATCAATCTTAGGGATTCATGAGAGATTTTATTTCTGATTGATTGTGTTAGATATATTTCTCATGCAACAATGGATTGAATTTGGGTAAAATCTTGTCAGGCTTATTCTACACTATCTTACACCAGATCTATGCTATTACAGCACAGCCATTTCATACCCAGCACAGAAATTGGGAATTAGGTCTTCTCCATTAAACTCAGCTGAAGCTTTTGATTTTTACTGCTATACAGGCTTGTAATGCTGGTGATCCCATTTAGGTGCAAAGCTTTTCTGTCCAAAAGCAATTTAATCTATATTGTCATACCCAGAAATGCACACAGCAGTTGTTATACAGTGCAGATTCACCTGCATTTTTACATGAATAAATAGTTCCCACTATAGTTATAAGAACCTGTTATTCTCCTATTTCCCTCAATCCCTCAGTGCACTTCTGTTTTTACAGATTTATATGTAGCTCAAAGTCTGTAACATTCCTAGAAACCTGAGGAATGTGTTAAAAAGAGGTTCCTCAAAACAAATTTGATGGAATTAAATTAAAGAAGCACAGTGCCTAAGACCCACCTATACTTCTGTTTAGAACAACACTATAGCCACAGAATGTGCTTTTCAACTGTCATTCAATGTAGGAGATGCATTTGTGTTACAAACGTAGCATTTCAAATCTCAAAAGCAAAAATACAATGGAAGAAATCAAGATGTGGAAGGAAAAAAAAGGATTATTTAACATACAGTTCACAAAAGCACTTCAGAAAAATAGTAGAAAGAAAATACTCAGAAAGCCAACCATTAACACAATTCCATTAAAAAAATCCTTACTGGGTTCATGGAAAGAATAGATTACTTTCAGTGAAAACCAACTATAGTTCTCACATAGCATTTGGTTCTAACCTATATATATGACCATATATGTTCTAACATAATGAAAAGGAGAAACATTATAATAATAATTGGGTGGCACCAATTTCCCTTTACCCCTATAAGTTTTGAAGCACAGTTCTTACATCATGGAGATACTGTAAGCCATTAATGTAGTGATCAACATGAGAAAAAACGTGATTCATTACATAAAGAATAGTAATCTTGATTTCTATTGAGGAACTAAATGTTTTTGGATAGCCTAATTATTAATTTTTGGTCTCCACTTGCTGTCATAGGTCACTGAGTTATGACAAATATGAAGAACAGCTGCGACATTTGCCAAATCATGGGATTGTTTGGAACTACCAAACCCAGAAGAGATGCAAAATTACATAGATGATGAAAAGTTTAAACAAATTGATTTATTTCAGCTGATTCTGTTTCCAGGAAATTCATATAATTTAATTAATTTCCAGGAAATGGAAATACAGTAAATGGCCCAGCTTTGTTTTAAACTTTGGATGTGTCTCCTCACAGTCTTCAGAAAGAATTGCATTAGATACATTGGTCCCTGAACTAACCCACAAACCACACACCACAAAGACATAAAATATCAAGTTAATTATGTAGCCCAGGGACGTCTCTTTTTCACAGACCCTTGGCTGCTCAATAAGCAATCAGTCTTTTTCTCCAGATGGTGCTGGCTCCATTCAGTTTCTCCATTGTTTTCTTCATTATGCAAGTGGTTTCTTGATTAAAAATTGTCAACTGCCCTTCCCCTAAGCATTCTCCAAATTCAAATATCTGCAGTTGTTAAATGAAAAAAACCAGCAAACCCCAAACACAAAAAAACCCCACTCCCAAACAAATTCATTCACTAAAAATATTAAATAGAGAATGAAAGGGTATTTTTCTCTTTGTTCTCCCAGAAGACAGATTTTAGAAGAGTAGAAGAGTTAATATGCCAAAGGCCAGATGTTCATCTGGCTACCCTATATGTGTCTCTGCACCTGCCTGCTCTCTGCTGCTAGCAACATAGATAACTGCACGATCCTAATTTTCCAGTTTTTACGCTTATGCATACTGTTTTAATCCTTAGATATTCCTGAGGCAAACTAGTTTCAAATTAAGTATTTCAGTTTGTATTGTCCCCCTAGTAACAAGGGACTGTTCTCACCACTACCTCTCACTACTAGTTCTCATCACTTTTCGTCACTAGTTCTCATCTAAGTGAAAGGTGAGCTTTAGAAGGTTTGTAGTTATACATATTGGAAAGAAGACACTTGAAATTAAGAGGGTTCTCTAATTGGTATTGAGTTTTTGGCATTTAAAATGCTGGAATGAAACCCTGTGAATAGCAAGTTTCATAAGAAGTCTTTGAGAATGTTGCAGTTCAGCTGAGGGAAGAAGTCTTCTCAGGAGGACAGCTCTTACAATACTGTGCCTTTAGTCTTGGTCAGACTGCACCAAGAACCACAGCCATGTAGAGATGAGCAGCATATGAATAAAACATTTTGAAGACTAGAGAAGATGCAAAGGTGGATGCTTGGGGAAAGTGTTGTCTTTTTAAATTTTACTTCAAATCCATCTGTTCTTGTTGGTATGCCTGTTTTCACATTCTTCTCTGAAGTGAAGAAGCCATGTGGCTATAACGTGCCTTTAAAATTGAGAGCTCCAGGAAGACTAAGGAGAAAAAGGATGCAAATATTTGCTTCAAAACAAGAAGATAGATCTTCACAAGATCTATGTTTGCAAAACTGAATGGATGAAGAGTTTTTTACTGGCATTCTCTATTTTAAAAGATTGGTAATAGTTTCCTTTTTGCTAGTCACTGGGCATAAAATAAAAATATGAAACTCTAAAGACATTATTATTACTTATTATTACTCTACATGTAAAGGATTTATAGTTTTTTAAGCAGACCTACTAGATTTATCTTTTCCTGTTCATACATATACATATATATACATATGTATGCATAAGTATATGTATATGTACATGTATATGTTTATGTTTATGTATATAATACTGTGCAACTAAGAAATAGAGCTTGGCCAAAAGGTAAAATGTTTTACATTTTAAATGACAGACTTATGATTTTTTTTTTTTAATGCAAGTCCCATAGCTAGACAAACATTTTAGTGTGAAATTTAGAGGCCTTAAAATCAGTGGTAAAAGCCTGATTGACTTCTTTCAGTCAGAAGTTCTCTTTTCTCTGCAAGACCTCTGTCAAACACTTTACCATCAATGTCTTACAAGTGGTCCTAAATTCTCCAAATCAGCAACACTTGTTCAGTCAAGTAAGGTTTTCTCACATCCCAGGATTCACCTGTGCAACATATACACAGGCCAGAGCCAGGAATTTGATTTTTCGAAGGTGACTACAGACTCAAATTTGACATTTCGTCAAGGAAGACAAAACTTTTCTTCTGTACTTGGAAGTGAGGAAACAAAACAGAAAGTCCTAAAATAGTAATGTATTTCCAAAGTCTTAGTTCAGTTCTTCTATATTGCTTGGAACTTGTGGAAAACATGATTGGGTATTTAATGAACACTTCATTTTCAAACATAGTATTATAATTGCACTGATACATTGTGCCATATGTAGATATATCAACCATGAGCAGTGAGAAGATAGTTTTTCAGAGTTCCACTATCAAGTAAGTCTATTCCCAGAAAGTACTTATAAAATTTCATTATGTGATTTATTTTGATAGTCAGTGTTGTAACCATGGCATGTGCTGGCTCAAATATATCTTGAGGTGTTCTGAGGACTCTGAACTAGCTTCTTCTGTATATCTATGAAGGTCTGATTTGCTTCATGCCAGCTGATCTGAGTACTAGTAACAGTCTGACAAGAGAAGTATGGAACTCCTGTGAAAAAAAAACCCAAACAAATTAACTTGGACTGCAGCAAGCTGAATCCATGACCCTGGGAATGAAAACAAACAGTTTAAAAGAAAGGTTGGAAGTGTATACAATACTGCTATCAGTCCATACCTTTAGTTCTGCTTCTTCTAGAGGCCAGGAAATATTTCCCTTTTAAACCCAGATTTCAGTCTCACTCTCAGCTTTTGTCTGGTGTTAAAGTAAGTGATATAATTTACCCTTCTGTGTCCTTCCCACAAATCCCTAAACCATTTATTGCATAGCATACTAGAAAAAGACCGTGATGCTTGAAACAGCAGTTTCTGCAATTTTTAGCCCTTTAAACAGACACAGGACTGAAAGCTTAAAGGCTTGAAAAGCCTGATTGCAGTCTGTGCCTTCAATTTTCACAGTGGCACTAATACAGTAGCAAATGGATCCTGAGAGGTCCTGATATGTTTGCTTCCAGGCAAATTTTCAAAGGCTCCTATGTGGGGGTGTAGGATTGAAGATATCTGAAATGTCCAAGATTACAAGTTGCAATAAGAAATCACAGGAGCTGGAACAGCATGCTGTGAAAATCCAACCGGCACAGAATGGATTAGCCTTTTAAATGAAACAAACACAACCAGATGCATATTATTCCAACCCCAAAGTTCCTGCAGGGCGCACGCTTGACAAAAATCTATCTAGTGAAATTTTATTTACGTTTCCAAAAGAAGCGAATCATCCAGTCCTGAAAATGGACTTGTTTTACTGTTTCTATGGCAACTGTTTGCCTTTCAGAGCTATCCAATGAAATGAATGGTGAAAAAACACTTTGTATGGTAAATTGATTCCCTGTTCTTCATTCCATATATGTAGCACTGCTTCCCTTAAAGATGTTTCGTGGTTTAGCTTTAACATTTTTCTAAATAGATATTTGTACTGTTTTCATATAGAACACTAATCCTAAGCCATGAACATCTGAGGCCTTAGTAAAATGCTTTTAATATGCTTTAGATCTATGTCTGTAACAGAATCTTAATTTTGGTTGCATCATAAGTCAAAATATCTTTGTGGACCGAGAGGAATGTTGAATTTGTCTTTACAAATGAGTTGTGGATCAGCCTATAGATAAGGCTAGCACTGAGAGATAAAAGAAACAATGGGATGGATTCCACTGATTGATGAATGGAAAGAGATATTTGCCTTTACAAACAAACTGTAGGGCTGCTGATAAATGAAATTGGATATCGAAAGATGAAAGAAGCAACGGGGGGGAAACTATGAATTCCGTAAGAATTAAAAATTAAAAGGGAGGGTTATACATTAGAGGGGAATTTCAGGTATCAGGCGTTCCAGGAAGTCTGTGCCTCTCAAGTACCTAAGCCAATGGGGAAAGAGAGAGGGAAATGCGGCCGGGAAAATAGGATAAAAAGGAGGCTGAGTCCTCCGAAAATTTGAGAGATCCCAGGGGAATGTCCCATGGCCTCTCCCTTTATTCGAATAAAGCAAAAAGGACTCCTCTGTCTCCTTTTTGGACATAAACCTCTGGTGTTTGTGGATTAATTTTCCTGACAGGACCATCTGGCAAACACCTTGATTTTTAAAATATTCTGATATTCTTAGTGGGGTCATATATTGTCCACTTCTGAGTAAACGTTTAAACTCAGTAGTTATTCTATATAGGACTACACAAATGGAACTTTGCTGTGGTCTAAAGGCACAGAAGAAAAAAAGAGAACCATGTCCTTTTTTTTAACTTAGAAAAGCTGAAAAGTATACAAACACTTCCCCGTGTCTGAAACAGAACCTGCAGATTCAATAGCTAAACTAGGTTATATTATTAATTTTTCTCTGAAGTGGATGTGATTTTTATTTGTGCTTTCTACAGGATCCTATTTAAGTTATCTCAAGCTTCTTTTCCATTTGTCACATCATTTAACACAGAAATATCCTTGTGGTGGTTATTCTTCTCTTTCTGCAGCTGTTGTTCAAGTGCTCCATGACCCCATTATTTGCTACAAGTTCAGCTTAAACAATTGGACTAAACTTTCTTGCCTTGTATCCCTGTCCCATTCTTAAGGTGAAAGGATATTTTACATCTTGGCAGGAACATTAAATGAAAGAAAGAACTCAGCTAAGAGGCTTTAACTGAAAACTGCCCCAGGAAGAAACTGAGGAAACTGAATCACAATTTATGCATTTTTTTCTTAACAAAACAGACAATTTGTAAGGTTTCAAGTATAGGACATGTGAGGGAAGATGGATGATGTAGCAAATTTATATGAAGAACAGCTCATTCTGGAGAAGGGAACCCTTCTTGCACACTTACAAATTGATAAACTGACATGTGACAATGGTGTTGTGCAGATATTTTTCAATGCATAGTCAAACATGTATAGGCAAGAAAACATACATCAGAAGTGGGTGCATCACTGAAGTGAACTCACACATATGTGCCATGGGATCACTAGTCAGGACCTAAGAAACCTGCGTTGAATAGGATTAAAAAAATTGACTTTTCAGGTCTAAGTCTTCAATAGAGCAGAATGAATTTGAACTTAAATTTCCAATATCCTAGGCTACTGCTCTGGCTATTGACTTTTACACTGGAAGAATCACCTTGTCTATAGAAACTTTCTTCTCCCCTTATGAAAAAAATGTTAAAGCACATTCTTTTCTACAAGAGGTTTGAATTTCAAGAAACTACTTTTTTCTAAAGAGAGTAAGTAATTGCTACCCTTAGAAAACCAGTCAATTTGGACTTTCTTCTGTTTCAATAAATAGCAGAGTATTCAGAATATAACATGTAGTTACAACAACATAGTGTAATATGTGATTTCTTGTGAATATAGAAAATACTCAGATACTTAATTTATCATCTATCCATGAGGAAGAAAAAAAGCATAATATTTCTGTATGCTTGTGTAAAGCATCCTTTTTTTGGCAAGGCCAAATAATGAAGGTCTGCACTACTTTGCATACAAAAAATTTATCATTAAAATTTGTCGAGAAACTATGCCTTCTCACTGAAAGCTCACTATCTAAGTTTTAAGTCTAGTACATATCTCAAGCTTGTAAACAGTCTGAGAGGTGAGGAACTTGTTAGCAACATTAGCTGGCTCAGTAAACAGAAATCAGGGTGTTTTTATCACTTTTGCTATGGGCCATTCCTCTGTGTTGTTTCACAGAACACTGTTAGGATGTAGCCTTTGGGACACTGCCCTGAAAAACACTGCCTCAAACACTCACGCATCAGCTGTGACTGCTGAATTAAGTCAGGCAATAGCCAATAATACCCTTAACCACAAAAGGCTGGTTTCTAGAGCTGTGCAGAGGAAAGCATGTTCCGTGAATAATGAGATATTGTGGAGTGGGCTGTAAATGCACTCTAACTGCCTGTGATAGGTTGACTTAGGAAGAAGAAACTCAGAGAGAGATTTTCTCTAAGAGAATTTCCTCTGTGGGGGTTGGGATACCTGCAACAGCCAATTAGAGAAAGTTAGTTCGCTCTGTGCACACACATTTTGAAGGAGGTAATCCTGAACTGAGTCTCTTTGTCTTTGGCGGCTGAGCAGGTAACATCAACCCGAGCTTCTCCCTCCCCCATGCGAGGGGGGAGGCTCGGGAGGCCGCTTGGGCCCCACTTGCCAACGAGGGGGACCCAGTGGCTGGGGGGAGAAAAAGTTGTGTGCTAAGACCTTCACAGCTTCCTCCTCCACGGGCCGGCGGCTCTGGCGTGGGGGGAGGCCGACTCCTGCTGCTGCCGGACAGGCCGGGCCTGCCCGGGTGGCCATGAGCAGTGTGGGGCTGCAGCCCAGCCCCAGAAAGGCTGATTGACACCTCAGCTGCCCCCCCAGCGCGGCCTGAGCCTGGCCCAACTCTTGTAGTTGTGTTAAACTTTAACTCTTTAGTGTTCAGATGAGATTTGCAAAGCCTCCAGCCTTTCCTTTGAATATGAAAGGGAATAAGAAGATTTCTGAAGTCAGTGACGTAAGAGCTAAGTTTTTAAGATGGAAGGAGAATGAGAAGATGCTGAAATGGCTGAAAATCTTTTTGTAAAATTGTAGGGATGAAGTTGTTATGAATGATGTTCTATTTTTCTCAATTTATCAAGCAACAAGATTAAATTTAATAGTAAGTTTTTAATAGTAACAAAATGAATACAATCAAAGTATTGGAGATGACAGTTAAAGTATTGGAGATGAAACAATCAAAGTGCATATATTTAAGAATATACAAAATTTGGCAGTAAGTAATTTAGTGTAATTGAGGTTCGTATAAAGCATAAGCAAAACCGACCGGGGAGGGGCCCCCCTCCGACCGGGGATACGGGGAGTGGCTCGCCATTCCTCACGTATCAAAGCATCCAGGCTAACAATCCCACTTATATACTGTAGGCTACAGAAGTTTCTAGAAAGCTCCTCCTAGTTTCTATTCCTAAGATCTACGTAACTATACTGCACGGCGCATGCTCTACTAATGGGTTGGGGGTCTCTTATCCTTTTAAGTGTCTTATTTCCGATGAAGGCCCATCATCTTCATCAGTGACCGAGGTGTGACCTGCAGGTAGCGCAGGCGCCCTGTGTGACTGAGCAGATGTTTTCCATAACATGACTTTAATTAAGTCCCATGCTTGTGATCATTCCATTTTTGACAGCTTCAAGGTTGAAGCTGTATTTCTAGATGCCGCTTATCAGACCTTCGTCCTTCTACTATTCTTATCTGACTTTCTTCCAACCTCCTTCTTCGACTCCCAACATCTGTAAGATGTCTTTTATCCTGTCTCACCCATCTCCCCCTTCTCACTCTGTAACAATTGTCTTCTATTGATCTAAATACAATTTTGTTAATATAGTTACAACTTAATTAGCACGAATCACATTTATCACAATTCCCCCATTTCTCTTTTTGATTATATTGATTCGTGCTCTAAAAAGTTGCTACTTGGTATTGTCTATGTTTCTTTATACTAGCTTCTAATTTTTCTAACATTTTTCATGTGGCATTCAGCTTTTTACACTTTTTCTCAAATTTGGTTAACATTTCTCATGCCAGGGTATTCTCTTTGCATTCAGTCACTATTTTCTCGATTTTTCTTCTTCAAGTGCAAGTGGATTGTGCTTTCAGTACCATCAAGGAGTTTATTTTTCCTTTTGTTGTTAATTCTGGATCTATAGGTATGGCTGTAAGTTGCATTCCTTGAATTACTGAGTGTATTAGTCTGATTAGACATGGTATCATGCAAGGCAGAAACAATAGACCTAAAACAGAACACAATAGCATGAATCCTAATTTTTTCCACCACACACCCTCAAAAAGATTATTCCACCAGTCAGCTTTCAGGATAGAATTCCATTTTTGAACTGGTACATGTGCCACTTTTTCGCCAGCAAGTTTGGTGATGGTTTCCCCGTGGTCATCCATTTCCACACAGCACTCAGATTCATTAAACCTCCTACAAACTTCTCTTTCTTCTGCCAACAGATAGTTTAGGGCAATTCTGTTTTGATATACAAATGCTCGCATTTGTGAATGCTGTTTGGCCAACAACTTTAAGGCATCCGCTGTGTGGTTTGAGACGACTTCCACTACGGCCTGGAGCCTTATCAACCGGTTTAATAGGTAAATTGGAGTTCTATATCCCCAAGACCCATCCTGAGCCCAAGTAGCAGGTTCATAGTATGCTATAATTCTTTCTGCAGGCCATTCTTCATCTTTGCATTTTTGGTTTCCTCCCGCCATTGGAAAGTCGAGATTTAATTCTCTTTTTTTTTCTTTCTAAGGTTTCATAAAGTGGTGTTCCTAGTACATCGCCCTTAGACCTTGGTCTGACAAAGAAGGAGGGTCGTATAATCCTAAGGTACAAGTTCCCTCCCATTTTCGGGGTAGTTCACTGTATGCTCGTTGCCCACAAATCCAATATATTCCATCAGGGGCTTTCCATCTTTCTTTTGTATTTTCTGGTTGTTCCCAATAAGATTTCAAGTCTTTTATGGATTGGTAGGGGTTAGCTCCAGAACTGTTATGCCAGCACAAATTAGTTTGATTATTCCACTCGCAATTCATTTCTTTTGCTATTCCCCAATATCCAGTAGGACTCTTGGGTCACCAGGTCTTTGTGTTATTGTCTGAATTTACTACTAAAGTAGATAGGCAAGGAGTATATCCTACCACTTCAGTGTATTTTCTCCCTTCCCGAGTTATACAAACTGTTCCAATGACTTGATGACTCAGGACCCAGCCTTCAGGCCGTCTTAGGGTCTTAGAAATTTGTGTATGATTCCATTTTAGAAATTGTTCTGGAGCCAAACCCTCACCTCTCCATGGCCATCTTTCAGCCATCCTAAGTCCTCCACAAACAAAACATTTAGATAACCCTAATTCGGTGGCAATTTCTTGCATCAGATCTACAAACAAATTTTTGTTTGAAGTTGGCAAATCCCAGTCGCTATAGTGCTGTTTTAATTGTTTATACAGCTCATCCAGTTCTTCTAACTCTTTCTTTTTGATTATTTCCCTATCCTTCATTGTTTCTTTTTGTTTTCCAATTAGTTTTTTCTTTGACCCTTTTCCTTTTTCATCCTTTTCAAAACACAAAAAATGTTCGTATCTAGGACCGAGTTGATTATCATTAGGGTAAGGAGCTCGTCCCCTGAATCCCAAATTTTTTCTTACCCAATACAATTTTGAACTTTTTACACAAATTTCTAAGAAGCTGTTATGATCATAACAAGCTGCACTAATATATGGGTGTGCCACAAATACTGATTCCATCTTATTCTTGACCCACATGGATTGATTGCATTTGTCACAGGGATCAGGAAGGGTTCGTGTCTTCATTTCTGCTTCTTGAGTGGTTTGTCGTCTTGTAATTTGTTCCTGCATGGCCTGTTCTTTTCCATTCCATGCAGTCTTACGGTTCTGGCCAGCTGCTAGGGGTATTATTGTAAGCACCATGAAAAGAATCCTCAGGAATTTTAACTTTCTACCTGTCTCAAGGCCCCTTGGGTTGCAGCCAAGGGCCGAGATGTCCATCTTCTCGGTAGCAAAGTTTTCATCCTGGGATTTCTTTTTCTTTGGTACCCTTGGCCTCATAAGGTTCGCACGATCTATTTTAACTTTTTCTGTTCCAAAGATGGCACAAAATATTTATAGTTCTGCAGCACTGCCTTATCTCTTTCCCTAGATTGATTAGCTAATAATTTTTTTTTTTTTCCCCAATTTAGTAAAGCTCTGGAGATATGCCAACCACAACAAAATTACACTATTTCAATTAAATAATTCTTCTTTTTGGTTTTCTAAACCTTCTTTTCCACCAATAGATATACTCGCGATGCCAATTTGCTGGTGAGACGTATTTACTACGTGGCACATAGACTTCTTCTCCACAGCAATTGCCAGTTATGATACTCTGATTTATAATATTTTGGATTGCTTGTTCTTTAGCCTGCACAAAAGTTAATATGGCAAGGAGTAGTTGGTCCTGATTCTCTATTAGTTGAATTGCGGCATAAAAGGTCCCGTTTTCATGTCTTAATGGTTTCCCATAGAAGTCACTAAAAAATCTTTCTGTTGTTAGCTGATCATGCATATGCCCTGAACAACTGAAACAAAGCAATTGTCTCTCTTTTTCTTTTGCCCTAGTTACTCTCCACCATGAATTAAAAACAGCAAGTGCAAAGAATACAAATCCATGGGCGGCATTCTAAGCCATGAGTACGACATTGCCAATGTTCTAATTGTTTTTGGGCCTCCTCAATAATAGGTGTTACCAGTCTCTTTCTCTTGAGTGGTAGTTCTTCAAATAAATCAGTTAATGTTGACTGTTGGAGGCTTTTGGAGAAATTTTTCAATCCTCCTGGGCTGTTTTCATTGATCAACTAGGTGTCTGATTCTTTCTCATCAGCGCTGTTCTGCCTTCAGGTTCAATGAGGTTGCAGCAGGCAGTTAATTCAGGATGTCCAGACTTTGATAATGCACCTTTTAAAACAACTTTAAACTGGTATTTCAAACAGCAGTAAAATAATATTTTTTTTCACTGCACATACAAAAATCACATTCTCCCTTGGTCCCAAAGTACAGGGGTTCTATGCTAACTCTATATGGACTGTAGCTTTTGGCACCCAGTACTCTCCTTAGTTTCATTTGATTTATTACAATTTTTTTTTTGAGTAATTTGTTTTTTTTGTTTTTTTTTTTTTAATAAAATTTTACAAAAATGGTCACAAAGTGCTCTCGTGCCCCAGTGAATCCCCCCATGTGAGCTGTCTGGGATCTGTTGGGCCAAAAGTCCTGGCACCGCTCTTTTACTATTGGGCAGAAAAATTCATCCTTTTTTCAGGGTTACCCCCAGCTTTTTCACAGCCTCCACTTCTGCCAAGGAAAAGCATGTTGCCCCACCCTGTGCTTTTGCTTCCTGAAAAGCCACACTCACACTGCCGTTTTTTCCTAGGGCTCCCCCCTGCTTTATTATCAGCCAAATTGTTTCTTTTTATTTTATGATGCTTGTATCTTTAAATAGTCTGTTCAGTTGGTGTTGAATATTGAATTCTGCAGCTTTAAGACTGATTCCAGGAGTGAAAGAGGAGAGAAAAAGTGCAGAATTAGTTATCAGAAACTACACTGACTCCCCCGCATTCCTGCTCACAGACCTAGTTGTCTGCAGTGGACAGCGGGAGAGAACTCTCTTTTGCTTTTTGGTTAGGTTTTTTGTTTTTTTTTTTTTTTTTTTTTTTTCTTTTTAACCAATTAAAGTAAAAAAAATTCCCTGGAGTGTGTTTTTCTTCTTTTTTTTTTTTCTTGAATTATTTAATTTTGCTCTGGACTGAAAACCCAAGAAAGCACTGGAAGCTCACACCGTAGCCCACCTAGCCTGGCCTGGGCCAAGGCATTTCCCAGCACTGAAGGAACTGATACTAGACTAAGTAAGTTAAGCTGCAACTTACAAAAAAACCCTTCTTTTGAATCTGTCATCTTTTTGAAACAATAAGAAGTTTTGTTGTTTAATATTGTTCATTTTTATACTGAAAAGTATTTTGCCTGTTAAATAAATAGTTATTTTTTCCACTTCTCTCTGAGGAAATAGTTTTTTTCTCTAACTAATTAAAAAAAGATTGCTTAAATTTGTTTCCCAGAAAAATTCTATTCAAAAGTTTCTTTCTAAATTTACCTTAAACTAAAACAAAGTCCTTGTGTCTACTAAAAATATGATTTCTTCATTTTGAGAATCTACTTTCAGCTTTATCAAGGGGTCTTCTGGTATTTTGGTTCATATTAAATAAATGAGTCCCTGACCCCTCCTTAGTTTTCTTGAATTAATATTTTTTTTTTTAATGACAATAGAAACAAATGTGTCCTGTACCCCTAGAAACAGGAAAAAAATTTTGTAAATGTTCTTTTTTGTGACAAGAAAAGCACATAGGTCTTGTGTCCTCAGAAGCAGGACCTGATTTTTCTTTCTTCTTTTTATTCTTTTCTGATAAATTCTTTGTGTTTGTGGCTGCTTGTATTTCTTGGATTGCTGTCATTAGAATCCTGGCTTTAATTTTCTTTTCCTCATCTCTACAAACATACGCTTATTGTGCTTTTTTTAACAACTCCTGAAGCTCCTATCCTGCTAATTTTTCAATTTTTCTAACTTTTTCCTGATGTCCCCCCCCTAAGACTTAGCTACAAATTGTGTTTTCAAAAGGACCTGCCCTGCTGGTGTATCGGGGTCTATGCTTGAGTATAACTGCAAATCCAATTTTTTTTTAGTCTCTTTAACCATTCTGCCAGGCATTCATCTTTCTCTTGGTGCTCACTCAGACATTTCCCTATATTTTGTCCTCTGGGCATTGCTTCCTGAATACCTTGGATAATCATTTACCTGAAATCTCTCATATTTTGCCTATGTTCTACCTCCTGATTATTACAATTTGGATCTGCCATAGGCCATTTCTGATCTCTTTGGTTTGGCTTCTAATGATCTCTATTCTAAGCCTGTATTCCTGACTATCTAATCATTTCTCTCTTCCACTGTAAACAAGATTTCTAAAATAGACTGCAATTCCACTCAGGTGTAAATATTCAGTCCTAATAACTGATCTAGTTTCTTTGCTACCTCAATATGATCTTCTGGCATCCTGCCCATCTCTTTCTTAAATTTCTTAAAGTTCCTAGTATTCAGGGGAACACTCATGTAACCAATAGGTCCCTGTCCTGGGGCCAGATTTGCCATTGGAACCTCTCTAAGAGGGTATAATCTATCTTCCCTTCCTGCTTCCTCGCCCTCTTTGTCACTTTCTTCCTCTTGTTCCCTTCTGCCTCTAGTTCTGTGTGCTACTGGCTCGTCTTGAATAGGGGGTGCATCGGGGACCAAGGGCTGGACAGGCTGGACAGGCTGTCTGTATGGGGGTGGGAGGTGATCTAACGATTCCCATGGCTTTAGCCAGTCCCTTCTTGCTGCCTGTCCTTTAGTTTGCAAAGGGTATAACGAATAACCTTCTTTTTCTTGCCTTTGAACTATAAATTTACCCCCCACACACTTTTTGGAAGCCACAAAGCAGCATATTCACTTTTTTTCCTAATTAAAACGTTGTTTTGAACTCATATATAGATTTAAAACCTGACAAATCTAATCTTCAAATGATTTAAACTCTGGCCAGTACAAATTATTTGCACAAATCTTTTCTTTTCTCCACTCAAACATACAGTACTGTATAATTTTCTGCTTACTTTTTCTCTTTGGGATTCCCTTATACTTTAGTATTGTAACACTATCCTCAGGGGGCTGTCCTGAGGAATCTCGCTCCCCTTCTGGGAACCCCCTCTTGGTTCCCAGGCACACTGGGTTCTTGTGAATTTTTCTCACACTTCACAACCCCTGGGTCAGAGATTTTACTTTTCCTCTGACCCATCTCTGGCGGCAACATTTCCCTTGCTCTCTCTCATTCGTTCTGCAGTTCAACTCCTTCGCTTAATATACCAATCTCATTTCTTTTGCCAAACACTTGTTTCCTACCTAATTCCTTCTTTTCCTTTTATTCTCTCCCCAACCTCTCTTTCTGGCCATTCTCCATAATCCTTTCTTAATCACATACTGAAACTTCCATCTATTATCCTCCCAACAGATAGTTGAACCTGGTTCATTTACTCCCTTCTTAAATCACTTCTTTCGAGCATCAGCTCCCTTCTCAAAGACTTTTCTCGTGAGTTCTCGGGCTGGGACTTTCCCTCCCAGTCCCTCCCGGGGTATTCACTCGCTCTCCCCTTTCAGACATTCCTCACTCACACACAAGCACACAGCCGCCCCCTTTACCCAACCCCATGGTACTCACACAGCCCATTTTCGCACAGGGTTCTTGTGCACAAGACGTTTTACGGGCACCTTTCCCTTTCTGCCGGCGTTCTCACGGGAGCCTTCTTCTTCTGGCATGCCTCCTTGTAGCGAGCTTCTTTTGCTTATGCTTTATTTTAATTTGGAACTCCTTTTCCAAGAGAGCCTGGTCTAGCCTTGGGACCACCTTAACAATTGGTGGGGAGCTCCTTCCCAAAACTAGCCACTCTTCACTTGGACTGGAGTTCCCGGGTTTCGGCACCAAATTGTTATGAATGATGTTCTATTTTTCTCAATTTATCAAGCAACAAGATTAAATTTAATAGTAAGTTTTTAATAGTAACAAAATGAATACAATCAAAGTATTGGAGATGACAATTAAAGTATTGGAGATGAAACAATCAAAGTGCATATATTTAAGAATATACAGAATTTGGCAGTAAGTAATTTAGTATAATTGAGGTTCGTATAAAGCATAAGCAAAACCGACCGGGGAGGGGCCCCCCTCCGACCGGGGATACGGGGAGTGGTTCGTCATTCCTCACGTATCAAAGCATCCAGGCTAACAATCCCACTTATATACTGTAGGCTACAGAAGTTTCTAGAAAGCTCCTCCTAGTTTCTATTCCTAAGATCTACGTAACTATACTGCACGGCGCATGCTCTACTAATGGGTTGGGGGTCTCTTATCCTTTTAAGGGTCTTATTTCCGGTGAAGGCCCATCATCATCATCAGTGACCGAGGTGTGACCTGCAGGTAGCGCAGGCGCCCTGTGTGACTGAGCAGATGTTTTCCATAACATGACTTTAATTAAGTCCCATGCTTGTGATCATTCCATTTTTGACAGCTTCAAGGTTGAAGCTGTATTTCTAGATGCCGCTTATCAGACCTTCGTCCTTCTACTATTCTTATCTGACTTTCTTCCAACCTCCTTCTTCGACTCCCAACATCTGTAAGATGTCTTTTATCCTGTCTCACCCATCTCCCCCTTCTCACTCTGTAACAATTGTCTTCTATTGATCTAAATACAATTTTGTTAATATAGTTACAACTTAATTAGCACGAATCACATTTATCACAAAGTGATGTACTGAATATTCCTATAAACCATGGAAAGAGACATGGGGGGATGGAAATGTTCCATTTAATAGATGATTTTACTAAAAAGCACCTGTGTTAAGAATTTCTGCCCTGAAAGAAGGGGATTTCGGTTTTCTGAAGATCAAGCCTGAGCAGAGAGAAAGGAGACAGAGAGAATCTTTGCTGTCGAACGTTTCATTCTTAAAAGTAATACCCCATGAGACAGACATGGCCCACATCTACAACTTTGGGACGGCTGTAGAGTTGGGAGGAGCGTCACGGTTGCAGGTTCCCGTGCGGATGCAAATCGTGAAAGATAAAACCACAAGAGAACTGTCTTTTTCCTTCTTGTGGGAAAAATCCCTACAACTTCAACGAGAAGAGGCTTCTCTCTCCAGAGGTGAACTGAGAAAGACTAAATTTGGGGACTGACCAAAGTATTTGTTATATGTTTGTTTTGTTGTTATGAAGATTGGGAGAGGGAGGGAAGGAGTGATCTGAAAAATCTTATTCTGAATTTTTTTTTCCTTTCTTTTTGTTTGTGTAGTTAATAAATTTTCTTTTATACTCTCTCAAGTTTTAGGCCTGCCTTGCTCTTTTGCTCCTGGTTCTGTCTCACAACAGGAGAAATAAGTTTATTTAAATTGGCAACTCAAAACGAAGACATTAATTTGGTGCGTTGGCCAGGAAAGTCAAAATTAAACCAAGACACTGCCCCATCTGCTGGTGCGGGTTCAGGCTGCACACAGACGCCCTGGAAACTTCCAGCTCACACTGAAACAGGTTAGTACTTTGGCTAGGATTTGTGTCATGAAACGTCTGGGTTCAGGCATGGATCATGAATATTCCTGACCAGGTCAGCCCTGGATCACTGGGCAAGAGTGAATAGGGAGAAATGGCGCTGACTGCCAGATTTGTTCCCAAACCCCTGGCAATGTTACTGACTGCTCATTAGTAAGCAATTTCATCTGTATGCATAAAAACTCTGGTATCTCCACCTTCTGAGGGATGCAGCATGTGGTGAGCATGATGCAATGAAATACCAGCCTTGATCAGCTCCAGCCCACTGATATGCCAGCCAAGTCACTCACCATCTATTAGCAATGTATCGTGACTATAGTTTCTACTGCTAATTGCAGCATTACTATTAGAATTATTGTGGCATTCCTTAATAACTACTGCTAAATAAATGTATATTGCATATTTTATATGTATAATGTATAATGCATATTTTATATAATAACTGACCTGAAGTACAGAGAAATGATTTGAGAATATTAAAAACTTACCCATATACTACCTCAGGGGGAAATCATGATGTTTGTATGTTTGTGATTTTGTTTGGCTTTTCTCAGGTAAAGTGAGAGACAATGACCCATAGAAGACCAAAGTCATATTTCTCCTCTGCTTAATTCTGGCCAAAATTTCCTGTCACTAACCCAGCTTTTATTTAGTATGTTTCCCACTATGGAAGTCCCACAAAGGTAGTTCGTGATTAGCTGATTATAAGCATAGGAGAGTTATAAGCCAGTTCATACATTTATGTATGAGTATGTTCCATTGCTTTTTAAAGACACAACAGTATGGCACAAGTAACATGAAAGCAAAGTCCACTGAACTTGAAATTCTCAATTGCAGAATTTCATTTTGTTCTAAGCAAAAATTAAAGCAAAACAAAGGTTGTTTGCATTCCCCACTTCTCTAAATTGCTCATAAAACGGAATTCTCTAAAACCTAGTGTATGAGAATGCTCTCTTGGGAGCATTAACACTTTGTCACCGTTTCATTCTATCCTATTTCAGGAAACAAATATCAAGTGAGCTTATTTTGCTCTCCAGCTATCACTAACTAGTTAAAATATCTTGAGTTAAATAAGCATCAAAGTACTGCCTTGCAGATCAAATAGGACACATAAAAAGGTTTTAAGTAGTAACTGAGGTTTGTTACAATAAAAACAATATAGAATATTGAAAAATACAAAACATGATGGTCTATAACATATCAAAATTCAATTTGCACCTACTTGGTAAAGATTTGCCTTTTCTGATCACAAAACTCTTGATGGAAATGTCAGAATTCTTCAAATCTGTGGGTAAAATCAGGATGTTTTCCCCCCTGAATTTCCTCATTTTGTTCTGCAACACCTTTCACCCATCAAAAAAGTCCTTTCAGCAACATTGCTTAACATGGAAATTTTTTGCCTCCTTGTAGAACTCAGTGAGCTATAGGTCTTCTCAGTCTATCATCTAGGACCATGATGTTATAGTAGAAAAAAGCATTTACCCTGTTAATTTTAAATGAAATTTCTCCCATTGAGATACCTTGGAAAGCACCTAAGTCCTTCTGCACTTTAAATTAGTGAAACTGAAGCTCCTGGAGTACTTACAGAACTCCTAGAATTATAGCCATATTGACAGAAACACTGAATGAAAAGGCTGTGATGAATCAATCTAACATTTTGTGGCTATTTTTTTCCCCTCACAGAGTTAATCAGTTTGGATTTGTCCTTTTTTTCTGATGGAGTTGCAGTTAACAGAGATGAATAAACGTACACTAGAGAGCCTCTACCCCACTCAGCACCATGTAGCTGCTTGGTCCTACACCATCCACACCTGGGGCTTTGGACTTAGCCAGCTTCATCATCCCTACTCTTTCCACTCACACAACCACATGACTGCTCATCTAGTCTTCTCCCAGTTCATTTCCATTTTGTGAGGACAGCATGAGGATAGCATGACATAGATTTTTCTATTATGATCAGCAGCCTATAGCTGATTTACAGCTTACATCTTTGTAAATCTGACAAAACTGCTATTCTCACTGCAGAACCCTCAAAGTTTCTAAGGTACATTTGAGGAGCAGCAGTCTGGGGCACCTGGAAACTTATCAGGTCAAAAACATGAACTTCTGAAATTGGTAGGGGGGTACTGCTGATTTTAATGGGGAAAAATCTAAGCCAAAAAAATTAAGGTGCTGTGCAGGCCAGCAGTGAAGGCCCTTTTTGGTTCATTGGGTTTTCCAGATAAAAACAGATAGACAAGATGATTAAAAAAATGTAACTTAACTTTGGTTAGTTTCTGAATTTTGCTTCCTTTTCTTTCTTCTCTCATGGTTTATTTTTGCTTTTGTATTTTGCCTTGATCCTCCAAGTGGAATAAAATGATATGTGAAATACTACGAGAAAAGAAACCAAAGAAGCAAAAGAACATTAATATGGTAGCAGAACTGTGCTTATGTGTGAATTTGGTCTGTAAAGAATTATGCTTCCTTATACGAGTGAGAGAATACATTTTAAGGTGTTCCTTTCTCAGTCTTCAGATATGTATTCTTTAGTTACATGTGCAGAAGAATGTAAAGGAAATGCCTACATTTAAAGATAGCTGACTAAAGTTTCCAGAGATTAACATCTTACAAATGAGACCTATTAATGTATGAAGAAAGCAATACTGACATACAGTATCCACCCTGCACCAAATGCAAACACTGAGTTCAGCACAATTTAGAACTTCTAGAAATGCTGATTTGAGAGGTGCACCAAGGATTTAAAAGCTTGATCCAAAGCACACTGAAATTGATAACAAGGCCCATGTACACTGCAATGGGCTTTTGACTAAGTATTGTTGTTTACATCACAAAAAATGGATTTTTTTTCACCATGGTCCTCTGCAGGCATCTGTAGCTGCAGCTATGCAGCACTCCAGATTTTTGTCTTCTAGAAATCTACACTAACCTTCAGTTCAAGTTTATCACCTCATTTCAGGCTTTACAACTTGTATTACCCCCAAATCTTCCCCTTATCTCAGGACCTGCTTTCTATTGTGCTCCTGCATTTAGTCCTTCATCCTTGAGTTCTCACTGCAGCTTCACTGGAAGTAGTCAAATGAATTTATTCACGTCCTAGCAGCATTCCCTTTGTGTGTGCTAATGAAGAGCTGCAGTAGCAGGTTGGCACTAACCCAGCTGAACTCTTCTTCACCACTTCCAGCCACTGCTACCAAGTTGCACAAGGCAAATGGCAATGCTGGTGAGTTGTGCTAGCTGCTAAAGGAAATAAGAAATAGGAGATATTTGAGCAAATTTAACGGAGGTTAGCCTGAGGGGAGCACAAAATTTCAATTTTCTGAACAGTTGTACTGTTCTGTTATTCAATCTTCATGAGAAGAAAATCTAAACCATCATATTTCTGAGGGAATGACACCTACTCACACTAACATCAGACCTCTCTGTAGATGGGTGACTCCCTCAGCAATGATGCTTCAAAGTTCAGTCCTGCTCAAAGCAGGGAAGACTAAATGCAATTTGCTGTCAGAGACAATAATTTGTAATCTTCCTTTCTCTTTCGGTAAAACTTGACTGTAAAATGTGCTTGACTAACAGTTTTGGATTTAGGAGATTCATGGCCTGAAGTTGTGTTAGAGGAGGTTTCTTCACCCAGAGGGTGATTGGGCACTGGAACAGGTTCCCCAGTGAAATGGTCACAGCACAAGCCTGACAGAATTCAAGAAATGTTTGGACAATGCTCTCAGGCACATGGTGTAAATCTTGGGGTGTCCAGCACAGGACCGGGAGTTGGATTCAGTCATCTTTGTGAGTCTCTCCCAGCTCAGCATATTCTGTGATTCTGTGTCTGTTTAGGGATTTAGTCTTTGCTTTGACTGATTCAGAAAAAATCTGAAAGAATTTGAATTATTCAAGAATGTCTTGGGCCTAACAACTGCACTATTTTGTTTAAATAGGAATGATCAGCCACATTGTTTTATTCTCTTTAACTGAGTGGCTAACACTGAATGGAAATTAAGCAAGCCATCCTCAAGGAGACAGCTTACACTTGCATCAATTCTGATAAGTAAAATCATGTATTTGTGCAGTCATTCCTGAAATATACATAGGAAATGAAATTACTCACCCAAGTTACCACTAATAGTGAATGAACAACAAAGGGCACCCTGGTCAGCTATTGAATATGGGACTATGCGAAGTGGTCATTATCTGTCCTGAGGTAAAGTTTATGGAGCAGTGTAACTCTCCAAGAGAGCCAGCCTAACTACTCCACTCTACAGTACTACCTCAGCTCTTGTTGTGGTCGTGTTTGACCAACCTGATCTCCTTCTATGACCAGGTGACCCACCTGGTGGATGTGGGAAAGGCTGTGGATGTTGTCTATTTGGACTTCAGCAAGGCCTTTGACACTGACTCCCATAGCATACTCCTGGAAAAGCAGCCCATGGCTTGGACCGGAGCACTCTTTGCTGGGTTAGGAACTGGCTGGATGGCCGGGCCCAGAGAGTGGTGGTGAACGGTGCTGCATCCAGCTGGGACCAGTCACCAGTGGTGTCCCTCAGGGATCTGTGCTGGGGCCAGTTCTGTTCAATATTTTTATTGATGACATGGATGAGGGTATTGAGTCTTTCATCAGTAAATTTGCAGATGACACTAAGCTGGGAACATGTGTCGATCTGCTGGAAGGTAGGAGGGCTCTGCAGAGAAACCTGGAATGTTTGGATGAATGGGCAGAGTCTAACAAGATGAAGTTCAGTAAGGCCAAGTGCCGGGTCCTGCATTTTGGCCACAATAACCCCCTGCAGCGTTATAGGCTGGGGACAGTGTGGCTGGACAGTGCCCAGGCAGAAAGGGACCTGGTTGACAGTCGACTGAACATGAGCCAGCAGTGTGCCCTGGTGGCCAAGAAGGCCAATGGCATCCTGGCCTGTATCAGGAATAGTGTGGCCAGCAGGAGCAGGGAGGTCATTCTGCCCCTGTAGTCGGCACTGGTGAGGCTGCATCTTGAGTGCTATGTCCAGTTCTGGGCCCCTCAGTTTAGGAAGGACATTGAGATGCTTGAGAGCACCCAGAGAAGGGCAACAAGGCTGATGAGGGGCTTGGAACACAAGCTTTATGAGGAATGGCTGAGGGAGCTGGGGGTGTTTAGCCTGGAGAAAAGGAGAGTCAGAGGTGACTTTATCACTCTCTACAACTTCCTGAAGGGTGTTTGTAGTCATGTGGGAGTTGGCCTCTTTCTCCAGGCAGCAACTGACAGAACAAGAGGACACAGTCTTAAGCTGCGTCAAGAGAAATATAGATTAGATATTAAGAAAAAGTTTTTCATGGAAAGAGTGATAAAGTACTGGAATTATCTGCCCGGGGAGGTGGTGGAGTCACCATTCCTGGATGTGTTTAAAAAAAAACTGGATGTGGCACTTGGTGCCATGGTTTAGTTGAGGTGTCAGGAAACAGGTTGGACTCTATGATCTTGAAGGTCTCTTCCAACCTAGTGATTCTTGTGATTCTTGTGAGTATTATCTAAAACATAATACTCTGGAACCCAAGTAATTTAGCTGGCTTGAGAGCAAATGTATGTTTTCTTTTCCTGGTTCAGCTGCATACTTCACTTTTTATGGCTCATTTTAATAGCCCTTTCAGCTGCATTTAGTTTTTTGAGAAGTCAGACTGATTTTTATTCTGGCCACTAGACATTGCTCAAGATCATTCAACATGGACAGTACTTCACTGTCGTCTAAGCCACTGCTGTAGCAGTGGCTGTTTTGTAATGTAAAAGCCCAACTGTCTGCTGCTCTGTGATAAGTGCTATAAAGGATACATTGCAATCCAAGCTGCTGTAGCATTATATCCAAAAGAGGATTACAAATGGCATGGCTGCTGTAAGGAAGGGCTATATACAGCTGCATATATGCATTCCAGTGATTCTTGTCATGGGAGTGGAGAATGGCATTTTCACTTTTAAGAAATACTTATCTCAGGAGTGTACTACTGCTACCTTGCTGCCAATTACTGCTTCCTGGCAGTGAAAAGAGACCATATGCTTTTAGGCTGTGACATTTGATTAATGACTCTAATACCGAGTCACCTGAGGAAAGAGTGGTGTAATTAACATGAGAAAAAAGGAGTTAGTAGCTGTAGCACTATCTCTCCACAATATTTTGTGGGAAAGTGAGGGAAGAAAGTGAAAGGAATTAGAGCAGAAGAATAATGATCATAATTGTCTTTAGATAGTCCCCAGAGGGGAGGCATTTGACAGCTTTTGCATGGATGGGGCTATTCCCTTCCCCCATGCAATAACCTCCATCTGGTTATACATCACTGAAGTAGACTGAATCTCTGCAAAGAGGAAGATGACATCCATAGGCAAACCCAAGGACATCTGAACATTTGTAGCCTTGCAACCTGTACCTCTGACATAAGGTCATAAATGCAGTTCTGCTAATGGGAGATACTGAGAACATCATGATAGCCTTGGAGGGGTTGGGACTGATGTGCAGCCCTGCTGCTAGCTCATGATCTGACCTTTCTGGTAGTTTTAACAATTCAGGTTTAACAACCCAACAAGCTGAAGAAGTAACTAGGATCAGGAGAATTATCAGCATCTTTATGTAGCAGACTTACTTCATGTACATAAGGTAAGAAACATCAAGCATGAATGTAAAAGTTTGATTTACCGAGTTTGACACAGACCAGAAGTCACAATTTTATTAACACACCTTCATCCAGCCTCCAATGAAGCCAAATAGTCAAGAGACAAAAGGAATTACCTAAAGCCAAAACAGGTCTGCAAAACTGCAGAAAAACTACCTTTTTTTTTTTTCATCCAGCATTCTTCCATTCACTACAGAGCACAGCTTACAGAAATATTTGGGTCAGCATATTACATCCAAGCTCCAGTTGTGTCTTATTTTCTGAAAGATACAAGAAGCCTGTGTGAGGTTCACAGCCTGAATCATGACAGATTTTTGAGGGCCAAGTTTTATCTCTAAGACTTGTTTATTTACTTGTTGTTATAAATATTAAAAGTCTTTGATTTAAACTCAGACCTTCCATATGAACATGCTGTGCTTTTTGCTTCCCAAATAGAAAAATGTCATATACAATCATTAAATGTCACACAAAAGACTGAACAACCTCACAAAAAGCCTGACCAACAGCAATAATCATCTTCAAAGAACTGAACTGAGAAAGAAAAATTCTTCAAAGGAGCATAACCCAGATATCATAATAGAAATGAGCCCAGAACAAAACTCAAGATTTGGACTTTTGTCCTCCTGGCTTGGATGGCAGTTTGAAAAACTTATCTTTAAGGCAACTAAGATTTAGTACCAAAACTCATGACAGCAGCCATGTGTTGGATCCCAGAAACCTGGGGTTTTTGATCTTTCTGTGCTGTCTGCCACTGACACCCTGGAGAACACTGCTTTTGACCTGAGGCCTTGGAGAAGGCTTCTAAATTTGAGTGATGAAGTTGAAATCATGGGTGTGTAGTGAAATTTCACATGGTGTGTGTGCTTTCACATGATAAACGGTTTTAAATTTGAGGTTTTTATAGTATAGTAGTAGGTATGGAACAAGATGGAGGATTTTGGGTATTGTCTTTTTTGGTGTTCATCTTCCTTCTTCCTTCTTCTTCATGGGTTTCAGGTAGTAGTTTCTGGTTGGTCAGTCGGGGTCACACTGAGGGTCATGGGAATTTAGTTATTGGGTTAAAAGGATAAATAATATAGGTGTTAATTCTCTATTGGACTGTTTAGCTTTAAGAGACCTTGTAGCAGCTGGATCTTCCTCCATTTTGCTCAGTCCTGGCAAGTAGCTAGAAGTGCTGTTGAACGCTCTGTACTTTTTGATAAGATTTAGTAAAAAACCAAGCCCTAACACAAAAAAAATCCATTTCCTTTGTGTATTTGTTAATCCTGGCTCTGAATGAAGGCAGAAGAGACTGAGATAAACCACTAATTAGGTAGTACAAACTCCCACCACTGTTACAGCCATCAATATTTCTCCTCCCTGAACATTTCCTAAAGACTTGTGGGTCAAAACATTCATGTCCCAATTTTATCCAGTTCTAGAGACTGTAAAAGAAAAAAATCTGATGGCACAATTTGATTGTGACAACATGATCTTCTTGGAAATACAATAAAATAATCACAGTTTACAAAATAAATGTTAGCTGTTTAGTATGACACAAGGGCGTTTAAGGAGTAGCTCCAACTGCCAAACTCCTGTGACTGCCCTACATGTTAAAATTAATTGAAGAAAAAAACCCCAGGTAATAAGGTTTGTAGTCTGGTTATGAAAAGAGTGTGGGGATAACAGAATTTTAAGGGCAAAATTGTAGCACTGACCTGAATTCAGAAGAAAGTAAAGCAAGGGAAGTAGAGCATCATTAATAGCTCGAGTGGTGCAAGTCTTCAAAACAAAATTCCTTGATGCCAGAAAGCAGAATTGAGGCAAGCAAGCTGGGGAGCCCTGCCCAAGACGGTCATGAACCTCATTAAAGGGAGAGGCATCAGGCAGTGGGTGTACTATAACTTGGAGGAAAATTTATAATTATCCTTTATTTTGAAGAGAAACATGCTACAGACAGGTCTTTCAAATTAGGCAGTAACAAACAATAAAACAGAAAATATTCTAGAAAGGTGACAGCAAAGAGCAACTCCAAAGTGCAAGGATCTCATTGGCCCCACTGCATCATCTCCTAAGACTATGTTGGTTGAGATCCTTAATGCAGTACCTCTGTGGCTGTTAAACTCCCACTAAACGGTAAAAAAGGGAACAATTTCATTCTTTTATAGATGCCCCCATGCAGAAAAATATGTGTAACCAGCTAAAACTGCAAGATCTTCTCCTAAGCAACAAGATGCACATCTCACCTCATTTTATCACTGCTTTTCCCACAGATGTGATTACTGCGCTAGAGAGAGAGAGAGCAATGACAGCAACACACATAGACCTTCTTAGAGAAAAGAAGGCCTCTACTGAGAACATGATTCGTATTTTTATAGTATGTTCTGCAGAGCTAAGACAAGACAGTAGCTCATTGAATAATTGGGAGAATGCCTCTGGGACAGTACTTCAGCATGAGTCCCACGGTTGGTACCAGGTGTTAATCTAATGTTGTTAATTCCATTCTGTTTTGACCAAATTATCATCCTGGGAGAAAATCTCCCTACTGAAGCTGACACGTTATCAGCTTGGGAATGGAGCTGAGAGAACAGGAGAAGCTCCAGCCTGAGAATGATTTTCCAGGCTGTAATCTTCCTAGATCTCTAACAATGTGTCCACAGTCAGACAGTTATGAGGGTATTTCAGACAGGCCATCCGCTAGGATATCCTGATGATAGGAATTTTGTAAAATGTCACAGACTTGCCAGTGCATCCATGAAGAAAAAATATTTTTTGCTGTGCTTTTGTACTATCAAGAGATACATTTATTTTCAAGAGTTGTACTGATGTATCTGTCTGTGTGTGCTAACAGGGAGGCAATCCTCTCAGGGATTCAGGAGTGCATGGAGATTTTAACTGTCAAGGAAAAATACTTCTCATGCTACATAATGCATCAAAGGTTTGGTGCACTCTTTATTTTACTAGGATGATAATAGAGGATTTTTTTTCCAAAGCAGTCATGAGGTCAATGGTTGATCTGTAAATCAGACCATGTAAATATTCCCAATATTTAGCCCTTTAAAATGACATCCAGCTAATGATATATTCTAAGGGAAGAAGTTAATTTCCACAATCTATAAATTCAGAAACTGCCATTATTTCCTGAAGATAATTTTTATACTTTGGCTATTATACTCAGTGTCAAATAGCTATGATTTATATCAGGCATGCTGTACGTTCACCTCAGTGGTCTCCTCCTATGAAACAAAGCTCTCACTCACGAAAAGAAAGTAACCAAAAAGGATGTAGACAGCTGCCTTCCTTCCCTTGACAGAGTCATTGAGGTAACAATGCTCACCAAAAAGTGATTGGCCTTATGGAGTAATGGAAAAAAAAATTGGTCAAAACTTTCACCAATTCTCCAACCACACTGTCTCCACAAACCTCAAAGCCTCATTTACACTTTTCCCATTTTATGTAAGAGAAAATTCATGAGGCTCATGTGACTTTAATAATAACTTAATTAAGATTTAAAAAAAAGACTGAAAAGCTTTGCAGACTTGGTTCAGAGTGTTTCTATCTCTAATTTATCTAATCACCTTTGTCCAAGGAGTTGAACTAAAGTTTTCATGGGATCAGTTATTTCACTCTTTGCGTCAAAAGACAGAGGAATTACTGTTTTATTGTTTTTGTGCCTCTTCCTCTATTCACTTGGGACTCAGTACTCTGGAATGACAAAAATGAAAACAAAATCCATTCAAAATTTTTTGAACCTGAACGACTGAAGTCTCACATAACTTCAAAGCTGATTCATGTTAAGTCAGGATAAAACTACAGCCCTTAAAGTTGGAGCAAAATACCAAACACAGAAGTCAGAGTTTTTATAGAGTCAGATGACGCAGGCTCAGGTTCCATACAAATCCCCAAATTTTGTATTTCTGGGAGGGCAGGTTGGAAGTCTTCAGATCTAATAGAGACTCACAAGAAGCAGTAAAGTAATTCAGTTTTAATATAAGTGCAGAAAAAATAACAGTGGCAAAACAAAAGCAAACATAACTCCCCCAAATCACTGTTTGTAAAATAAAAAAAAAAAAAAAATTATAATCCAAACTGGACAATAGAACTCAGGCAAAGGACAAAATCCCTAAAACTTTTTTTCCATTGTAGAAACCCTATGCATACCTGATAAAGAGATGGTAAAAACCATTCCTAAGAAATATCACCGTATTTAAAACCATGTGAAGATGAATATTCTGTGAAACTTGGTTATCAAGTTTCTCCTTCCTGTCGTTTATACTGACACCTTTCTCCTGTTCCTCTCTGACTTCCTACAAAATATATTTAGAGCCAGAGTGGATTCTGGTCAGTAAGATACCTAATTTTATCCTAACCAGTCTGCCCATCTCAGAATAAATTTAAAATAATCTAATAAGTAAATTACAGTAATTGTAATTTGGAAGTTGCAACATGCCAAGAGTCATTACAAAGAAGGATTTGCTATTGTACAGTTTTCTCATTTTAGGAGACACAGGAAATAACTGACGCTGTGTGGCGTGGGCTGAGATATGAGTGACATCTACTGTCAGCAACTTTAATTATGTTTCAGGATTCATTAAATTCATGACATACCAATGATCTGACTGCTCTTTTCTTTGGCATCTGTGAAAACCTGAGTCCAACTTCATACTAATAAATCTTTAGCAAGCTTTGCTAAAGTTTTATCAGTATAGAGTTAGATTCAAGACTTCCCAACAAATGTTTCATAGAATTTTACAGCTTGGAGGCCTCAAACTCACTTCTGCTGTCATTTTTACCACTGATACGAGAGCTCTTGGGGATATGAGAAAAGCCCATTATCAGTTGTGTTTCACTCACTGTACGTAGACTAAATGAAGCTTGCTTATCATGACAAATCAACAAATCTTAATCAATCTCCTGGCCTTGACTGGGTGATTTCTGCAGAACTGATTAGCCAGGTCACATTTAGATAAAACTTTCTTACTCTTTTATTAACTTTTCCTTTACTAAAGATCAACATCCTTATATAGAAGACAGATAACGTGAACGTCCTTCATCAACCCCAATACGAGGCTTGATTGAAACTACTCAGAGGACTGTGTTTTTTGCCAGTTAAAGGAGCATGTACCCTGAAATTAAAGCAAAATAAAACCAAACCAGACAATGAACAACCCTGTCCTGAAAAAACGATGACTTTGGATCACTCTATCCACATTTACATTGTATTTGTTTTGAAAATATTCCAAAGGGGACATGGTTACTTAAGCCAACATTGACAAATGCTTAATTGCACAAATGCTTCCATCTGGAGGAAGGAAAGATTTAGAGGCTGTTTAGCCAAAACAAATTATATTTTAATTCTGAGATATGAATGCATGTGCCTGGGAGGTCTCAGCTGTAAAGTCCAAAGAACTTTTCAAATGTGGGAACTCCAACAGCTCTGAAGCAGACTGGTAGGTTGACTGCAGGAGCAGTTACCAGAGGCAGTGGTCCAAATCATCTCCAGTTCTTTTCCTCTGAAATGTGGCTGGATTCCTGGCACAAGAGGTGGATTCTCTTGTGGATTCCTTCCACTCCCTTGCTTGGGGCTGTGATAGTCTCCAAGGAGTTCTGGGCCCACAAATAGGAAACATTTTCATCTTCACAACTGGCCATCAGCATGTAGTGCATTGCATTTTAAAGAATCTGTATTATTTTAGACAGTATTACACTCTACACAGCCAAAAATCATTTATTGTAACATTCTGATATGTATTATGTAGACAGAATGCACCTTAGTTTAGCTATTTCTAGCACTAAGTTCAAACAAAGTGCTAAGCATATCTTCTGAAATATTTGAAAACAAGTATGAGAGTCCACAGAACTAAAAAATAAAATCAGTTGCAGCATGTTACAATATTTAGGCAATGGGCATATTGCAGCTAACTATATATTTTTGGTACAAAGCATAATTAAATGAGAAAAAAGATTGCCAACATCGTGCATTTTCAAACAACCTCCTTTCAAAAACAGTAGACAGTGAAGAAGTATTACACTTCCCTTTCTGCATGTCGGGAAGTCAAGGCATGAACAGGTACACAAAATAAAACATAATAATTTTTTTTGTTAAATATAATATATACCAGTAAAAGATTCAAAAGCAGAATGCATGCTTTCTAATAACCATTCCTGTGCTACTTAGTCTAAAAAAAACCAACAAAGCCCACAACAAATTAACCAACCCAAGAGTATGCATCTAGTTAGAGATACGACTAAATAACATGAACCTGGCATAAATCAGTATCCTTGAAACATGAAACAGTACTTTGTCTGACAGATCCTGCATTTGGATTAAGCAGCCTTTAGGGGCAGTAGTGGCAGGATGACACCCAAGTTGACATCTCCAGCTAAGGATCTGATCTGCGTGCAGGTTCAAGCACTTAAAGAGTCTGAGCCAGAGGAGAGGAAATGAGTTAGTGAGTGTAAATGCCATGGTAATATGGACTTCTAGAAAGAGAGTATTTTAGTGAATTTGAGATGAACTTGTATCACCACTCTGACATTAGGCTGAATCATTGGAAAGGAGCCACAAAACCTTTAGACTTCAGCTATTGTGTCTCTGCCACTCATTTTTATTTTGTTTACAACTTATGTGTTGGGGGATTTTTGTTGTTGTTTTTGGTTTTTCCTTTTTTTTTTTTTTTCTCCAGCTCATTCCGTTTTTTGAAGTCTTTGTTACTATGGAAACAATTACAGTGTTGGTCTACTCATAGCCAAGGGATACCTCAGAGCAGAAAAATAAGGAAAAGGTTTGGTGCAAAAAATGGTTAGAATTGAAATAATAAAGCAGTGTAGGACAGTCTACTGCCTCCCTTTCAGCTAATTCACTGCTGATAAAATCAGAAAGGTTAGTCTACCCAGTTTAAATAGGTGCTTTTGCCTGAAGCAAATTACAGAAGTACTGGCACAAACAAAACACAAACACAAAAAACAGGGTCGTGCCACCTCAGTATTTGAAAATGAGCAGCAGCTGGGCAAAGCAGAGCCTTCTTCTGGAGAAAGACTCCTGGACCTTGAGGCATGATAGCATAAATGTTACATACTAGCAAAGTAAATTTGCTCTGGACTGTTCTTTGGAATTCACAAGCAAGAAATGGCTCAGGTCCATGCTACAAAATTTTTTAAATTTTCACAATAAGGCAGTTACATACTGCTTATAAAGGATGGTGTCCAGGCCATGTGACTTCCAAAACCAATGCAATGAACCTTTTTGGAGAAACACTAGTTGACCCAGGATGAAGTCACATCAGGGGTATTCTAGCAGTTTAACTAAATAGAGGTTTATATTTCAGAACACAGCTTGTTTATTTTTTTTAGTATCATTGTCATATGGCACTTAGCCATAAAGCACAGCTACCCTGACAAGTACCCTGAAAAGGGCCAGGGAGCACACTGAAAAATTAGTCCCTGATTGCCTGCACCGTTTTGCTATTAGCTCTCTTACCAGCTCAGTTCCGAACTGTTTCTGCCACCTCTCCCCAAAACTAAAACACTACAGAAAGAACTAGCTTTAAATTCTGCATATATGATACAGTCAGTTCACATGATTTTGAGGCCAGGGATTTATCTGTCTCCGCTTCCTTCAGTAAAGTAGATCCAGTCATGCCTTTTCTATCACAGGAGCCATCAGAACATCGATATACATAAGTACTTAGCTCCTCCCCAGGGCACACAAAACCGGCTGCTTGCATCCCAAAGAATAGCAACCATTGAAAACCTGGTCACAGACAGAAATCCAAAGATTTAGGAGCTCCAACAGAGCTCCTAAATGAGCCTGTGGTGCACCCTAGGGAACCACAGGCTTAAAGAGAAGGTTGGAAAGGTATTTTGCAAGGTTTTGCCCAGTAGCAGCAAGATCCTGCCACAGCTGTGGAGAACTAAAGGATGAGTTCACTGGATGAAACCCTGTGGCAATATTGCAGTACATCTACTTTATAATTGGCTGCTAAAATTGGTGTACTTCAAAGAGAAGATATTACTAGATGTGAGATGGCTATATGATCTGAATCTTTTAATACGAAAAAGAAAGAAATAATTTATTCACTGTCATTGATTATTTCAGAGTTTTTTAGATGTGTGGCAAATACTTGTTTATTGTTTATTTGTAATATGTGGAATGCTTAAGAGGACAAATGCACCAAATTCTGCTTTCTATCCATCGTAGTATTTTTCTCCACTATAATTTAATTTGAGCATTAAAACAAATTTTTTTTAAAGATGCCTTTCTGCACAAGAACACTTTCTTACTTCGTTTCAGACCTGTCTATTCAAAGGCAGTGGATTTTTAGGTGTATTTATTATCTTCCACTATATAGGCCACTTTTCTTACGTTTTTACTAACTTCTAATCGGGAGATAATCCCCTGAGCCTTCCTGCGCTACTCTAATAAACTGAATGTTATTAACTAGTGATATTTTTTTACTCCCAGAAAAAGAATTGATTTATTAAATCCACTTTGACTTCACTGTGAGTATGGACTGAACAAGAAATTTAGATATGAGTGCTGGTAAAATCTGGAAACACTGCAGAAGTCACTTCCTCTGTGACTTTGAGATATAAGTGAAGTTCTTCATCAGAAGGGAGTAACTTTTGGTTTGGTCTTTTTTATATTTGGTGTTTGACAGTCTAAATATGGGAATGATGCATTGGACAGCAGGCAGGAGCAATTCCAGCATCCCTCTCAGAAATGCAAACATGCACTGAAGGAGATGGGTACTCTTCACATAATTTTTTTTTTTTCACTGATCAAGGGAGGAACAACTGTGGAAAAAAGTTCAAGGAATCAGCTCAAGATGCAACCTGAACTTCTCACTGCTTGTAAGGATCCACTCATGGTGCCCTACAAAGGCTTCATCATAGCCAATGGTAGATTTGCTGCCACATAGAGCCATATATGCTTTCCTTGTTGGAGAGCCACATGAACAAACTGTTGCTTTGGAAATAGTTCTAACATAAACAGATCCTTTTTTCTGAGGGTGCGATATCAGTGTCAAAATTCTAAAGACTGCATAACTCATAAAGATCTACCAGTACTAATATAGTCTGTTCTGAGGTGGTAGGTGAGGTACTGTCATACTTACCAAAAGGACTTCATGTGATTAGTTGCAAATCAGATCCTGATTTTATTTCACACTGAATGAAAATGTAACAATTATGAAAAAAAGTCAAATTTGCACATTTACATATTCCATGTCATCAGGAGAAATAGAGGCATATACAGAAGCAGTGAGTGGTATCACAGACTCTGTATGACTCTATTATTCTTGTGTGACATTTCAGTGCACTTTCTCTGAACTAAATTAAAAGTCTTGAAACTGTTTCAATGAACTTCACACATAGGAAACATTTTTGCATTGAAATGTACATTTTGCTGGAGAAGTGACCCTTATCTCAATAAGTAACATTTTAGAGATAAGATAAAAACTATAACAGCATCTGTCGTCTCCCCATAGGCTACAGCAGATGCCTGGATGCCCATGCTTGGTTAGACACTTAGCTTTTAGTGGCTAATATCTCACTTAAGAGGTTGAAAGCATAAAAATATTTTAGGTTCAATTTAGAAGCTCAAAACTGGCAGGCAAGGACACTCTGAAAGCCTGGGTGGTTTTGAATGCTGAAAAAAAAAGGCAAAAACTGAAACCCTTCCTGAAAAGCAAACTGATTTGGAAACTATCTTATTGTATGTAAGTAAACAGAAGCCTCACTCGGTCCTTCTTACTGAATTAGGTTTTCTGCACATAAATATTGAAAGAAGCAAGTTTGAAATCTAAGAATGAGAGGAAACATGGAAAATATGTCTGTGAGAGTCCTTGGGAGGATATCTAATTCCTCTCTTGCTTCAGAAAAGAATCATATCCTGTCTTACATTCAAGCCGTGCTTTGTCAGACACTGATCCTACTTTTAACACCATCAGCGTTGAAATTCCCATATCCTGCCTAAGGAAGCCATCCCCACATTTCACTATCTTAAATGCTAGGAAGATTCCATACTGTCAAATCTGAATCCTGCTTACTGAAATTTACTTCTCATCTCTTTGATCATCTGAATACTGTAATCTCCTTTCTCTTGCAACACCCTTGAATGTATTTACAGAGTGCTGTTACATGTTTCTTTAATCATTCTCTCTTTGGAAGAAGAAATCCTAGCTCTGTCAAGCAGTTCTTGATTGTCAAGACCAGAAAACAGCATTCTCCTCTTGGAGTTCTCCAGTGTGCTGCAAATGCATATTCTTCCAATTAATGGAATTTCACCTAAATCAAGCTGCTATTCAAATAACCTATTAAGATTATTTTGTGCTATCAACTCTGAAGTATTCACTAGTGGTTAAAGTGGCCTTTTCCATGAAGAGGAATGGAAATGCAGAATGCTTCAAAGTCAATGAAACAATAATAGGTCTCATTCAACTCTTATTTTGTCTGGCTTGAAATTCCAATAGCTTAGAAGGAAAGGAAGAAAACAGCTCAACATGATCATATGGAGACAGAAAATAATTAAATAAATATTCTAAATAAATTTAATATCAATAAGATACTGATTTTCCTAAAGTAAGCAAGCAATATGAGAAAACACATCTGATTTGCTTGAGATCCTTAATAAGCTGTCCAAATTGAATTTTTAAAATCGTGTTATGAATCATTGCATTTCCAAAATTAATTAAAGAAATTACAGCTAATTAATATGCTTAACAGACTTATTTGACTGAAAAAAATGAATACATAGATCCAACAACAACAAAAATATCACTATAGTAAATAAAATTGCATCATCAACCACTGCATTTTCTCCAAGTCTAGAACATGTCTTGGTTTTATATCTGGAAGATGAATACTTTCTTCTTTCCCATAAGATATATTGTGCATTCAGAAATTCTCTTGTTTCACATTCTATGTACTCTGTGATCACATTCTAGGCCTTGCTTTAGAAAATTGTCTTCCTCCCTAAAATTGACACCATCTCTTTAAATATCTAAATTAAACTGACATGTTCTCAAAAGAAAGTTTCTTACTCTATAAATCAGCATCTACATATGAAGGAGAAAACTTTTAAAGAAGTGTCCATGTCAATATTCTTTCTAGCAGGTGGAAGCTCCAGACTCTTTTTCTACAATTGCAATCTCTTAGATGCACTTTTTTGAGGTACTGTAGAGGTCCACAAGAAGAAGTTTGTTATTTGAATGTAGGATCAGGACCCCAGACATTGGGGAAAAAAATAAAAGTAAGTAAAAAAATTAACCAAACTTTTAATTGCCTTTGCAAAGCTTTGGATTTGTATGAACTAAGATTTCCTTATATTGAGTTTGATCAGACATATGAGTGCCTGAAACAGAATAACTTTTAAGCTGTTCGGAGGGGACCTCTGGTGACTATTTAACAAGCTAGTGGAGCAAGACCAACAGAAGATATGGGGGTCAACTTTGCTTTTCTTTGGCATGATGGAATTATCAGAAGTTGAAGAATAAGAAGTTGGAATATATGTCAGAGTGGTGTTCATTTGCTTCACATTAGAAATCTCACATATGATTAGATAAGACAATAAAATGTGCTGTAAAGAGAATTACAGAGACATACTTAACATTTCCATTTGGGAAAACTTTTATAGATATGGCAAGGAGTGTTAATTACTCCTTTTCATTAAGGGATTTTTAAGAAAACATACGTGTTTGTTAACAGTGCACTGTATTGATTGCTGAATATTCTGCTGTTCAGAAAGGATTCCTCACTCTCATGGTGCAGAATCTTAATCTGAATGCTGGGTAAAGACACAGTACACAATGCATCAAGTTAATGGAGAGTATGGAATTATTCCCAGGTTGTAATATAGGCCAGAATAAGACAGAACTACTCTCTTGAAACTAGATTCTGGAACACTGTTCAAGAAGGCAATGTCAGGCAGCACATGGCATTGGCTGAAGAAGGACCTAGTTCTAACAGCATAAGAGAAGTAGCTCAAAACAAACCTAAAAGCTGAGGAGTAGCTAACCTGTGAACATAGAAATACACCTTAAAACCTGAGGCAATTTCTGAGGCTGTGTTCCCAGCCTGGACAGACAAAACTGGAGGGAACCACAGTTTATAACTTCCACAGGACTTAAACAGATATAGCAATATATCCTGGAGTTGGGCATAGTGCATTTGCTGTCCAAGGGGCAAAACACAAACTTGCATCAACAGCGTTCCTCCCCTTGTCCTGTCTCATCAACATCTGGTATGATTGTGGAAATAATTTATATATCAGTGATCAAGAATTTCATCAGAAGCCAATTTTGACTGCAGACAAATCAAAGTGTCAGAAACTTCCAAAAATTAAGTGGTTAATCCATAGAGACACTTGGACTGAAAATAAAAATTAGCATTTGTCAAGACATAAATAATCAAAGTAAAACAATTAATTTAAATTTGTGATATCAACTTCCCAGATAATAGTTTAAAGCATGGGAAAGCTGATTTTCCAGTAAATAAAAAGCCATGGAAGTAATTTAATGAAAAGGAGGGCCTAAAATGAATATTACTCATCAGAACAACTAATGATTTGAAGACTAATGCTCTTAGTAAGAGATGCCAGAGTATTCCAGGTTATGCTGAGAGAACAGATTTTTGCAAGGCAAATTACTGCCATGCAAAGTTGAGTTGCTAGTATTGGAAAATGATGAGTCAGTAATGATTTTCAGGTAAAAATAAAAGTATGAGTGAGTGCTAACAGAAAAAAACCCAAATCTTAAGAGAGCTCTTTTAATGAGGGATGAAACTTAAAAAAAAAAAAAGAGGTGAACAAGATTTAAATCACAGTGAATGTGTGAATATGTGTATTTTAATGCTTTAGAAAAATGGGAGAAAACACATCACTAGTAGAAGATAATTACAGCATCTGAGTCTCATTGTATTGAAAAGTCTCATTGTATTATATGAGCATAATGAAAAGAAGAAACCTCAAGAGTCATACATATGAAGATCCATTTGCTAGCCTTGGCCATGATGGGTGCTCCAGTCTCAAATTAGCACTACATTTTAAACTCAGACACTACAGCTGTCTGTAAATAACAGTCCTTCAAATTCCTTTAATTATGTACTTGAGATGTCAGTAAAGTTCAGGCTGATCAGAAGATAGTGTATAATATGAAAAATGCCCCAAACCCCACATTAGAAAAATAACTAAAAACTTGTTATTTTCATCTTCTGGAAAAGAGAATAATGTTCAGTTTAAATGTTCTAAAACCAAAATTAGTTTTCAGTTTTTCATCAAAAACATTTTTTTCATCAAAAGCATTGCAGAATGAAGGGACAATCCACAGAAACTTCAGCTAAAGGGTCTATTTTCAGTAAAAACAATTGTCATACAAAAAATTTTACTCATGTGAAAAGTTTACCTTTAGAAATATTTAAACATGATTTTGGAAAGAATAAGTAAGGGAGATTAAAAAGACTTCTAATATCAAATACTGTCATCTTGTTGAGGTGTCTAAAATTTTTTGACTAGTAGTTTCTTAACCTTTTTTGATAAATTAAGCAGTTTGAGCTTATGAGATTATTAATGGTTACACAAGCAAGAGAGCATTCTTAATCCTTCTCTATTTAATAGTTTCCAAATCTTTTCACTAATCTTTCAATTGTAGAGGCACATGGCCCAACTGCATTGCAGACAGTAGCAAGCTCCCTGTTCAGTGTCAAAACTCACATCCACTGCAGGAAAGTACAAGGACTGACATTAACCAATTTCCAGGGTAAAAATATTCAATCTCAATTAACAAAACGCCCATTTATCCAAATACATAATAGTGTTTATCTTTGGCAGTGTATAAATTTTATTACTGGTTGATGGGTTTTAGGATTTTTTTGCTTGACAATGCCTAGACCTTAGAATTAACCTACAACACTAACAGTTTATTTAGTGTTTAAGCCTCTCAAATGGTCCTTGTTGAGGATTAAAAAAAACAAACAGAAACCCAACCAACCAAAAACAACAACAACAACAGCAAAAAAAAAAATCACAAAAACCAACCCCCCCCCCCAAACAAACAAACAAACAAACAAAAAGGGTGACAGGGGGAGAAAGAAAAAAAGAAACACCCAACCCTTGGCTTCTTACACTGATGAAAACAGAACCAGCATTGGAAGAACAGTCTGCAAATCTGGTCAAACCCGGGGAAATGAGATCCTTTCCAAGGTAGCTCCATGGGAACAAATTCCTACCCCAGATATTACTCAAAAAATGGGGTGAAGAAAATAAGTGTGAAGACTGATAATTGGAAAAGCAGCAAAAATAGTTGGTAAAAGAAAGAAGCATTTCCACCTGTGGCAAATCTGTTTTTCACTTGTCTGGCTTTACTTTATTCTACCATATAGAAGGGGGCATGCATTGATCTGAACAAATGTAACTAGTAAAGCTGCAGAGAAATTGAAAGGGAAATGCCTCACCTTCTTTTCACATTCTGCAGAAAATACTAGACTATGCGTTTGGCAGATGTAAACTCCAGGTTTAGAAGTAAAACGGTATTCTCTCCCGAAATGTCAGGAGATTCTCCAAAGGCCTGCAAGACCATAAAGGATTCAGATTGCATTAAAGTTCATCAGGGAGCTGGCTCCCAGCTGTCATTTGAATTTGAAATCTCCTATGTGATCATAAGTCTCTATTCAAATATGGATATGCATATTTACTTCACAAAGTCCAGAGATGCTCAGACTAACTCTCAAAGCAGCCCTGCAGCACACAAATTCATGAGCGTACTTCACAACAGACTGGAGTTCTTGTCATGATCTGCAGATGTAGATCCAGGCACCACTAAATGACTAGTGCATTAAAAAGATGGAGAATAAATACATTTAGAGAACACTGAAGAGAAACATATCTGTTGAGAAGCAAGCTGAGATCCAGCACCTGAAAAGTTATTCTCAGGTGCAAATAGACATCTTGTGAGTTCCAGAACTGCTAAGTAAACGTGATTTGCTCAAACATGCAAGTTTTCTTCTAGTGCATCAGTTGTAGTCTCTTTTAAAAATTTATGTGGTGACAACTGATCTTTAACCACCCAATTGAAATTGGGGACATTTATATATATATTTTTAAAAGAGAGAAAGAAATAGTCATTCCACACAAACTTCTATAGAGTAGTGTCCAGTATTAAAAGTTTGCACACACATCACCCCATCCTTTTACCCCTGGAGTGGAAGGCTGTGCAGGTGATCTTGACCACTACTCCCAGGTACCCTGCAAGGGACTATGTCCAGTCCCAGCCAAATGCATGTTGGCCCAGTTGGTGCCACAAAGTTATGTCTGCTCTGCAGCCCTCAGATAAATCTCGTCAACCAATTACCAAAAAGAGGGTTTGAGAGCAGACTGCCCTCTGATTCAAACTATGCATGAAGAGGTACTCATCCCTTCAAGTGCCCAACTTGGCCACCCCTTATTCCCACTGCCTTGTTAGTCAGTGCTTATCAGACCAGATAAGTCAGGCAGGCAAGATCTATGGGAAGCAAACAGAGATGCACAGAGCCTAAATCGAGGAGCACTCCTGGGCATCAGGGCACAGCTGGACCTTGCTAACTAATAGATACTATTGATAGAATCTATGAACTTACTGATGATTTCTGTTATTTATTTGTGCTAATTTATGTTCTAATTTCTGTTGTACTTAGAGAAGAAATGCTTACTTGTTTTGTTACATTTGCCTTTATTAAATGTATCCTGGTGAGCAATTTTCTTCCCTAGTAGTCCAATATATTAAAGTATATGAGACTTGCAAAGAAAGTTGTTCACATAAAGAATAAGACCTTATTTTCCCTCAGTAACTTGCCGAAGATCAATGTTTCATCTACCATAACTATGAAAACAGCAGACTACAGAAAGCACTGGAGAACAATACAAAATGATGATGAAGAGGAGAGAGAGAGCTCTCCCTATTGCCCTGAAACTCCTAAAGAGAAAGAAGGGAAATCAAAGCTATTCTGGGAATGAGCAGAGCAGAGGAGGCAGGTCTCCCAAGTACAAGAGATGCAGAATGCAGAGGTCTCTGAGTCTGAACACCATTGAAAGAAAATATTGTGCTCACATCAGATTCTGATGTTCCATAAAGGCTTTAAATACAAGATCTTGCTGAGACCTTCTGGACTGAGCAGTCTGTGTTGTGAAGAGTTCTTACAAACAGAGATATTCTCTGTCCCTGCAGCACAGAACATTCATGGGATCATGCTGCAGACACGTTTAAAATTTAGCTGCTTCATTTTTACCTCTTTTAGCAGAAGGTGACATGCTTGAAATTTACCTGGGCATGTTTTTTAGACATTTCATCAAAACAAGTGAAAATAAAGATATATGCAGAACATATTCTCTGATCTACAATTTCAATGCAAACAGAAAGAGATATGTGAAAGTATTCTGGGTCAGTCTGTTTCTGGAATCAAACCTTGCTTCTGCTCAACACACTGAATTCCTTTCATATCACAAATGCTCCTACAGAAAATAATTGGGTTTGGCTTTGTTGTAAAAAAGTATATATAGGTGTTTCCTGTGAATAACCGACAGAACCATTATACAGTAATAAGCGCAGGCTGGACTTCACCTCAAGAGTAATTTCTGGAAAATACTTTCTCTTCATTTATATCTCCACATGTTTCTCCCTTTTTATGAGAACTTTCATGAGCACTTAAGTCTTGGGAGATAGCTGTCACCGGTAAGAAAGGTTTGTTGTAGTTGTGGGTGATAAGTCTTACATCTGCACAAATCTTTTTATCTCTCTGTCCTTTTTATCTCTCACCATGTCATTTTATTTAATATTTCATTTATAAGTAAACAGGAGGTTAATAGTTAATAAATAAGAACACAACAACATAACAAGCAATTTGACACAAATCCATCTGAAATATTTTCACAGAGGATGTTGCATAGACTTACAAAATAAGAAATTAAGAGCTGGCAGCTAGGAATAAGGCAACCAGGAATAAGCAACTAATTCTTATTTCATTCCACCTTCAAGTCCTCCTAGAGCAAGACCCAAGGTAGAACAGCTGATTGCCTAAAGGGAAAAAAATTACTATTTCACATTTATGATCTTTCTTTATTACCAGGTAGTTTGTTCAATATTAGCTCTTTCCCATCTAAGACCACTGGAAACATCACACTCTCTGGGACTGAACAAGTAATTTGAATTCTTTTTTCTGTAACATTCTGTCTTAGGTTGCAATGTCAGATGTATCCAGCAGTATATATTCTATCACCATCTGTTGAAACCAGGTAGAACAGCATTCTTTATCTCTTCCACGACCCATTCTCTGTCCAGGGAGATATCTTCTATTAACAGGCCATTGAGTCTAACTGCATGACTGATAAAATTACATCATCACATTGTGAGATGCTCCAACCAGAGGGAGGAGCCAAGCATTTCCTAACTAGATAAAAACTGAGATTTAGAACGTCACAGCAGCCTTTTTCCACTAGATTCCCAGAGGGAGACCAGGGACATCTATACCACCACTGGACCTTCAGAAGAAAACTACACCCTTCTACAGGATCATTGCTTCAACAGAACCACATCTATCGCTCCAGGAGGGCTGCAGCCACCATTTAATCAGACTGCTACCAACACCCTGACCAACAGGATGCCAGGTTGTACTCTGACTCTGTCAGTGTTTTTTTGTAATACTGTATTTTTATTTTAATTTTCCTAGTAAAGAACTGGTTTCCCTATTCCCATATCTTTGCCTGAGTATGGAGGCTGAAAGCCTCTCAGCAAAAGAGTTGGCCTATCTCCCCTAGAGGTTATGCCCTTAGGCACTTCCTCCTTGTTATGTGAACTATAGTTTTGTTCCCAGCATGCCTTTCTGTTGCATGTTAATTTGTTGTACCCCATTGGCCCTTCCCCCTTTGTACTGCCCCTGAGCCCTCAGGCCATTTGCTTTTGCTCTACCCCCTGCCTCTGGCTATCCTATATCTGCCCTACTCACCTACCCTGGTGTCGGAGAAGGGAGACGCGGACACCAATTCGGTCATCAGCAAAGTCTCGTTTATTGATACGCAGAGTGGCGATTAAATACAGTGCTTAATTAGCTCATGCATAGTGCAAAATCTGAGCTCATCATTGGTCTAGCTGTGCGACTTAGCTAAGCACTTCGGCATTCATGTTTTTCTCAATTCTGCGTGTCTTCCTTATCTCAAGGACACTGTATCCGTGAGACTGAGGCCCACTTTGCTAGCTTTACTAAGTTGATCTGACTATGGCCTTTTTCTTCCAGCTATTCCTGCAGCAGGCTCTCTACACTTCCCCCGTTTTCTTTTTGAGCTAGAAGAGTGGCATGCCAAGCTTTGCTAATAGTCTTTTGAATAAAATTTTGTAAGCATGTTATCAAGCAAGGTAGCAATAAAGCTAAGCACAAGAATATATCTAACACCATAATAGCATACTTAATAACGGTTTGAATCCATCCCCCAAGACCTAGGCTTTTTAACCACTCGTCAATGCCCCAACCATCTTCTTCTTTTAGGTTGTGTAATTTCTGCTGCGTGTTTTGTATCTTTTTGTGGATGGACTCAGAGTGGTTAGATAAATTCATGCAGCACATTCCCTTGAACTCCTTGCAACCATACTGGCAACCTTACTAGGCAGGTTTTAAAAGGATTTTGTACTCCCCCTAGGCTTAAGCAGATTGATTCTTGTCTTGTTATGTTAGTGAATGTTACCCATACGTTTTCCTGAGGTGCATGCTGCATTGAAAAAGATTTTGTGTGAGCAAAGTTAGCAAGCATAAGCAGTGTAATGATCATCATTTTGATTTCTTTGGCGGCCTATTCTTTTTACGCCCTGTATTGCTCCCTGTTATCTGCAGTTGTTTTACCTCTTCTATACTTTGATTTAATACCTCCTCTGGGTCTGTACCGGGCTTAATTGGTCCTACCTGAGGCCAAGGCAGGTGTGGGACTTTATGTCTGCATCTTGCAGCGATAATGTGTGAATTTGCATAGATGTGTTGCCTCTTAATCCAGTTGGTAAGTTCCCACCGGGCCCAAGCTAACAGGAGCTGTTCTGGTGTCTCATATAGGTTTCGTACCTGGGCATATGGCACTCCTGCTTCTTTTTCTAGGGCCCGATCCCAATTTGAATTTCTTAGGTCGTCACTTTGACACCTCCAGCACCACAAATTAAACACTGTTCTCTGTTCCACCCACGAGCAGTCCCCACAGCCCCCGCACTTTAGGGCTACCCAGGCTTCACACCATGACCCCCCACACGCACAACAAGGACGGCTGCTGAGAGGCTGTTCTTTCTAGTACCCGTGTCTCCCGTGTTTTCTTTTGTAGCTGTGTGAGTGCACCGAGTAGGTGGTTGGCAGTACTCCAGATGGTAAGATCGATGGGCGAGGAGATATCTCGGCGAGAGACAAACCCTTCATCGATGCAGCGTATAATACCCTTGAGGGCTTCCTGTTGTTGCGGGGTTACGGTTACGGGTGCGGTTAGGTCAGTTCCTTTAAGTAGTGGCCTGAGGGAGTCTAGCAAGGAGTTGGGTATCCCAACAATCGGCTTGAGCCATTGCAGATCTCCTAGCAGTCGCTGTGCCTCATTTAGAGTGGTGATTTTTGTTGCAAGCTGGAGCTTCTGTGGCCGTACGATTTGGTCTGTGATAGACCACCCCAAGTACTTCCATGGTGTGGATCGCTGTATTTTTTCTTGAGCTATTATGAGGGATGCCTTTGCTAGGGTGCTTTGAATTTCCTGCACCTGAGTGTCTGTAAATGCTGATTCTTGAGCAAAGAGGATATCATCCATATAATGATAAATAATTGTGTTGGGCCACTGTATCCTCAATGGTTGTAGTGCGGCATCCACATACAGTTGGCACAGGGTAGGCGAGTTTTTCATTCCTTGTGGAAGAACAGTCCATTCATACCGTTTATCAGGTTCTTCTCTGTTTATTGCTGGTAGGGTGAACGCAAATCTTTTAGTATCTTGAGGGTGTAAGGCAATAGTGAAGAAGCAGTCCTTTAGATTAATGATTAGAAGAGGCCAATGCTGTGGGAGCATTGCTGGGTTGGGGAGGCCTGGCTGTAATGCCCCCATTGCCTCCATCTGATTATTTACTGCTCTTAAATCATGTAGAAGACGATATTTTCCTGACTTCTTTTTGATCACAAAAATTGGCGTGTTCCATGGGCTTGTTGAGAGTTTTAAATGTCCTTGTTGGAATTGTTCCTTTACGAGTTGATGTGCTTGTATTAGACTTTCCCTTTTTAGAGGCCATTGCTTAACCATTACCGGTTCATTGGTAGTCCAGGTGATTGGGATTGGGAAAGTCCAAGCAATGGCAATTACCCCAAAGGGTGCTCGTTGGATAAAACGACCCCCATCTGAGCCAAAATGTCCCTTCCAATCAAGCAATGTACCGATGGTGGTAACGCAACTACGGACAACACAGTCACCAAATCTTGCCCATCTATAGTGACCCTTATTGGAGGAGTTTTTCTGGCAAGGGTGAATCCTCCGACGCCTGTCACGGTATCCGTAGTTTGCATTGATGGCCAGTTGTGGGGCCATTTTTCTGGTGAGACAATGCTGGTATCTGCCCCAGTGTCTAGGAGTCCTATCATTTCTATTGTCTCTCCTGCATAGGTTAGTTTCACCTTCTTTTTGGGTCTGGTATGGAGATCCATTGTGAGCATAGCAATACCTGATGATCCGAATCCTTGGTCTCCACGTGGGGTTTGTCTTTGTGGTTGAACACCCCGGCTCAACTGTGGAAGTGGAATAAATTGAGCAATACGCTGACCTGCCTCAATTGTCAGAGGAGGAAAAGGAGTATAAACCATTATTTGTATTTCTCCCGTGTAGTCTGCATCGATGACACCTGGTAGCACAAACAGTCCTACAATGGAGCTCGACGAGCGTCCCACTATTAGTCCTCCATGAGCTTGTCCTTTGATATTTATTGGGCCATAAACTCCAGTTGGGACTTTGACGGAGCGAGCTGTCATCAAAGATGTTTTTACTGCGGCTGTTAGGTCGAGTCCCAGGCTCCCTGTTGTGGCTGGTTGTAGACAGGAGATGGCGCTGGTGTCACGGCGGCTACTTGTGACTGGGGCCAATATGGCGGCGGCCGCCGGGGGCTGGTCGGCGGCGCCCGTCGGGCCGCGCCGCATCCACCCGCATCTGTAGCAGCACGCCGAGGGAGGCCGGTGGTCGTTCGATGTGGCTGGGGCCACCGTGGAAGCACAGAGCGGAGCAAGAGCGGCTAACACCTGTGACTGTGTGGACTCGGCTTGTTTCTGCAGCCCTAAGCCTAATTCTTTTAGTGCATTAACTAAGAAAACCTGCGCCCCTCTCATATACTCTGGGACTCCTGCCTTTTCAATAGCAGCAGCAGCCTTATCTACAAAGTCCCCAAAGGATTTATTTCTTCTCTGTTTTATCCCCATATACATGGGTATGCCTGAGCTATCTTTGACTTGATTGATGGCATTCCTTACTAGATGCATGGCTTCCCTAACCTTGTCGGGTCCCGAAATAATTTGAGCTTCTGTCCTGCGGTATTGACCCAATTCTATTAGTTCGTCTATGGTAATTCCAGCTAACGGATTTCCCGGGCCCCTCTGTGTTGCAACTGACTCCTGAACAAGGGCTTGCCAGTGGGCGTTAAATAGCAACTGCTGATGTTGCGTGAAAATCAGTTTCACTATACTTCTCATATCATTTGGCAACAGCAGGTATGTATCGAACAAGAAATCTAGCATTTGCTTAGCTGGCTCACTCCGGAAACCAAACTGACTCACTGTCTGTCTTAGCTGGGCTAGCAGCTTCCAGTCGGGAGGCGAGTATGCTCCTACTTGGACGGCTTGTCCTTGCTGGTTTATTCCCTGTGTATACGTGACGGGGAAAGCCCAGGTTTTCGCTGCATCAACAGCGCTCTCGTCCCCAGTCTCCAAGCCGTGTCTGGCTAGCATACTCCACGCCTCCCCCCGCCGTCTTGCCATCTCCTCCCACAGGTCGCTTTCCGCCCTAGGGACCGGAGCTGGCTCCACGGTGGGCTTAGGGGCGGTAGGCTCAGACTGGCAAGGGGATTTTTCGCCGCCGGTCTGGGGCCCTTCGCTGTCGGAAGGCGGGGTTACTCCGCCTTCTGCAATTGTCTCCGCCGCCGCGGCGGAATCCTCCTCAAGCTCTTCTAAGGGGGGTGCCGAGGGCCAAGCGCAGCTAGCCATGTCTGTCATTCCTGCTGTCTCCCCAGAGATAGGTATTTCTACTCTGGTCGTGCTGGGTGCTCGGGGCTCATTATCGCCATACTGAGCATTTCTTTTATATGCCTTTACTGCCTCCCGAGCCGCCCTTCTCTCCGCCTGCTGCTTTAGCAGTGCGTTGTGAACTACCCGCCAGATCTTTCCCAGCTTTTTTGCTGTTTTATTATCCTCTAATACTGCCTCCCACAGTGCATCCCCTAACTTACGCCACTCATTCAAATCATGCACGGTGTGAGGATTAGAGAATAAACCTTTAGCATAACCCCAGACTAACAACCCCGGTACGTCCTTCCTGGGATTAATTTCTTTTAACCCTAACTTATCTATATGTACTATATAGTATATATATATGTATATATGTAGTATATGTATATGTATTATAAATAAATCATATGCTGCTTGCCTGTCCATTTTTCGTCGTCAGCGCTGTTGCAACTCTCCGGCTTCGGCAGCACGTATGGCCCAGGACCACCTTTATGGCTCCTGGGGGTGTCTTCCCTACGTCGTTTGACACCGACCCGGTTGCAGCAGGCCCCAACTCTACTTCACCGACTGTGGCGCGTTCTCCCCCGTTTTCTGAAACCGTTTTCTTTTCAGCGACGGAGGCACGTCGGGGTTCACCAAATGTCGGAGAAGGGAGACGCGGACACCAATTCGGTCATCAGCAAAGTCTCGTTTATTGATACGCAGAGTGGCGATTAAATACAGTGCTTAATTAGCTCATGCATAGTGCAAAATCTGAGCTCATCATTGGTCTAGCTGTGCGACTTAGCTAAGCACTTCGGCATTCATGTTTTTCTCAATTCTGCGTGTCTTCCTTATCTCAAGGACACTGTATCCGTGAGACTGAGGCCCACTTTGCTAGCTTTACTAAGTTGATCTGACTATGGCCTTTTTCTTCCAGCTATTCCTGCAGCAGGCTCTCTACACCCTGGGAAGCAGTTCATCCCTGGACCCCTTCGAGGATAGAAGAATAAATCTTCACCTTGGAACCCCAAACGCGGCTCCCGTTTCTTCTCTCCTGTGCCAGCTGAAGAGGAGCGCTCACAAAAGAGCGAAATCACTCACTGCCCGGGAGCGAGCTGGAGGACATGCCAGTGTCCCAGAGTCATCCTCCAAGGACGCTTCTCTGGAAGGTCATGGCACTCTACCACTGCCCCAGGGCCTGCCGCGACACCTGAGAGCCCCTTAATTTCAAAATGATAATAATTTGGAGGGAGGGGGTTTACATTTTCCATTTCAAGAGAGGCTCCTGCCTTTCTTAGCAGACAACTGTCTTTCAAACCAAGACACATTCAGAGATTGGGAGGGGAGGAAGAAGAGGAATTTGCCACACTAAGGTTTGTATGTAAAACATAAAAAGAAATAAAACAAATGGTACAATTTTCAACTGTTATAAATGTCTTCAAGAGACCAAGGAAGAGGGGAAGATACAGACTTCATTAGTGCAGTCCTGAATTCTTCATCACACTCCATTAAAAATTAAGACAAGGAAATAGCAGCTTCATTACAAAATCACGAGGTTATGGATATCCATTTTTAAGGCCAGAAGGCACTTTTACTTGAGTATGCACTGTCACTATCATTAAAGTATCCGTTTGTTGAAAATAAGGCAGAAATAGTCGATGTTTAATTCTATCAACGCAAACCATCTAACTATTTCAAAGCAAAACTTTCAAAAGTATCTGTCTTTGCAAGTGGTTTGAAGTGATTTTTAGGAAGGGGGATGGGGAGAACAGGAAAGGAACAGCCAAATGTTTCTAACCTTTTTGTAAGTATATAGTAGAAAGGGCTGTCTGTGTGAGTCACTGTGTGGGTGCTGGCAGAGCGCTGCTGAGTGGAAGAACAGAGGGGGTGGAGGGAGATTACATGAACTCATTAATCACCACTTACATAAAGAGGAATTACTACACAGCATGCACTCTCTCTGTGCTACTACTGCCTTTCTGGAAAGTTACACAAAGCCCAGCTTTTCTACTCCTTACGTTTGTCTGCAATTGTGGCACACTGGGCAAATATCAAACAGAGGTTTGTTTGAGTCATAAAATAAACTCTTGCACCTTGTATCCCTTTTTTCTCAGTTTCCTATATTCTGTAACATCAGTAGAAATGTTGTCGCAAACTGTAGCCATTTTCCATATTACATCTACCTTCTGAGAGACAATTTTGACATGCACTATCTCCCAGTGCTCTGGCACATTTTGGAAGTATTTTTCTTTTTACAAACCTCTGTTCTCCATTAAGGTTTCAATAAATCGTTTTTATCCCTGCAGACTAAAAAATTCAGGACTCTTTTTTAGACAAAGTTTCAGTAAAATACCATATGCTGATTTGTTTCCTTGTTCCTTTCATCATCCTTCCTCCTCAATCCCAGACAACTATTCAGTAGTTTGATTTTAATTCAGAAGTCACTTCTTTTTTTTTTTTCGTAAAGGTTAGCAAAAATTGGAATTACAGTACTCTACTATGTACCTGTTGTCATAATCCGCTATTAATACAGAGTGGGGGTCATGATGGTTCGTTTGATCTCAAAGGTGCAAACAGGCAAAATGCAGGGGACAAAATCAGTTTATTCAACAACAGCAATGCATTTTCATTAAATGCCAAAAACTCAGTTGCAATAGAGGGGAGAGATATAGGAAACAAAGTATAGAGAGAGAAAAAGAAAGAAGAAGGGGATGGGAAAATAGATACCAAGAGACGAGACGGATGTCCTCACAGGGCAGCCGATAGACGAGTCTTCATCCGTGGGGAGATCTCAAGGGTCTTCTCCAGAGGGTCGCTCTTTTATAGTCCTTCTCCAAAGCGAGTGGCTTCTGGCCAGAAAGTGGGAAGATTTATGGACCATTGTGTGGTGCTGCGGGAGACAGGTGCAGTTGGGCAGTACATGCAGTCTCCAGTTGCTACAGCACAATCTCTGGTTGGTGCCACAACAGCACAGTCCAGTGAACACAATACACCAGCACAGTCACCTGACAAGCATCCATCTTGGCCAGGCCAGGAAACCATTGTCCAGAGTCAGCCTGGGTGGGGGTCCTCGAGGTCTCCTTGTGACGGTTGAGAGGCAAAAACGAGGAAAAATTTGGACCGACGCTGAGCCTGTGAGAAGATGTTCCTCAGTGCCTATTACAAAAAGCATGTCTTTAACTCCCAAGACAAAAGATTATTAGAGAATTTCTTATTTTATGGACACAAAACACATTCTTATAATTTTCAAGGTTAAGCAGGAACTGCAGGATTTATCTCTTTATATTCCAAGCTCAAAGTAAGATGTAGACCTAAATATATTTGCATAATTTCTGAACCCATGAAATTATCTTCATTCTTGCCACACTTTCCTGGTGAAATTAGTCATTATTAGCAGAAGAAGAAAACCATAAAATTAATAGGAAATTAAATATTCCACAAACTTTAGATATTCAGACAAAAGAGATTCATAACTTTTAAACAAAGTAGCATGTGTGGAAGACACAGTTTAATAAATAGTGCAATCTAGTACTACTCTTCGAGTTCTGACTGCTCAGTTACTTGGAGTTTGCAGTTTCCTATGATGGAAGAAGGTCCTGAGTAATATGCTAAAGGCTGCCTAGGAAAGTCAGGTCAAATGAAACAGCAGTTCCTTTCCTTCTGCAGGTGGAACTTAAGTAAAATTGAAGTAGTTCCTGTAGAGAGATACCAAAAATTTTCTGGGTGAAAACATTGATGAAAATCATTAGAAATTTTGAGCTCTAGGAAAATTCTTGTTGAAGATCCAACAAATATTGAAACAAAGTTTCTAGAAAATTAGAACAGCATCTGCATCAAGTCAATGAAAGACACAGGATAAATATAATTTTAAAGTCTGTGGGATATGCAGAGCTGTTCTTGGTGCCAAAATCTCCAAGCTGCTCTGAATCTGCCACTTAAAGTCCCTGTCCAGTTCTCCCCAAACTTCACGCAAAAACTCTTAAAAACCTCAATTTTTTTCCTAATCCTTTTCATCTTTCTAGAAGCACCTTGAAGCCCTTCTCAAGACAGTTTTGAGGAGTTGTACCAGGATATGCAGACAAACGATTCACATTTACAATGAATGAATACAGTACAAACTTCGGGAAAAAAAGCCCATATTTCCTATTAAAGAGAAGAGTTCTCCCATGTACCTATCTGTAAAAGGCAATGAATATGGCATGGAGGGCTGGGTCCTGAATTATATCATTTGTATTGTTCAATAAAGATAATTTCAGTTAATAGATGCTTTTTTTCCCAATTAACTTGTATCCCCTCAGTATAAATAGGTGGACTTTATGTCTTCCTTATGTCACTATAACTCTTTAAATTCCAGAAAATAATTAAGACAGTTTTATTTCCATAACTGTTTTCAAATCCATCTACTGGCTCAAAAGCTTTGTTCTTTCTGTTTTATGCATGAACAAGCTTAAACACTGAGACTTTAAATGATCTGGCTCAAAATCACATAGAAAGTTGATGACAGAGTCAGATTTTTTGATCATTAACTGACCATATTTTTCCTCTTCTGAAAATAACGTGTTTAATAATACAATAATCATATTGATTAGCTGTTACAATCAAAATGTACATGCTGCTCCAGATGGCTGCCTCACTCATCTGCTCAAACATGTCTCAGGAGAAAAAAATGCTTGCCAGCGCTCTCTATTCCATTACTTTAGTAACAGGTGTATAAAAATAAAAACTTTTTTTCCCCTAGAAAAATGTCATCACAGCTGCATGTCATAGAAGACTAAGTTAGCAATACTTTGTATCCTCACTGTGGAAATGGGTGTCTGTGAATGACCACTGGGTGTTTGCTAGTAGCTTCTAAGGGAAAGTAATTAATAAAACCTAGCATGTACCTATTGCACTGAGACTTGAATTGCCACTAGAAAAATGTTAAAGAGTCTGAAAAATAAAGAAAAAAATTACCCAAGAATTATTAAATACAAACCTCAGGAAAGAAAAGCTCTACCACGTTTGTTTATAAAGTGTCTGAAAGAGGAAAAAACTAGAAGTTTGGGGAAAAAACCAGGGCCTGATCCAATACAAAAAACCACTACACATAGAAGTCCATGTCCATGATACCTTGTTGAGTAAAACTGTTCTTCATATCTATGAAGAAGACCTGATTTTCAGGCTGGACAAATTTAAGCTTCAGTACACTACTTTGCAGTCTAGACTGGACTGTGGGAGGGAACTGTCATTTCTTTAGTACTGTAGTTTATCCTGATGAGGGAGGAGGACTGAAAATGGAGTTGCCGGTACCATCTGTGAGCAGCCTGTATAACACAAGTTAGTGCTATAACTAGAAGCAGTATAGGACAGAGATGAGTTTCAGAGGCCGTAGAAAAGTTTAATAGAATCTGCCTCATTGTTGGCTTATTCAGATGGGAACCAGTTCTGCAGTTACATATGCTACCCCCTGTATTTCCCCACAGATTTATACCTCAGGACATCTTCTTCCTTTCTGCCTCTGGGCTTCCAGACCCTTTCTCCAATGTGCTTGGCCTGAGAAGTTCAAATGCTATTATACTCTTCTCCAAAGGAGGGCAACACCTTTCCCTTCCTCCCCTGCCAGTATGGCAGTAGCAGCTTGGGCTGAATCATTTTTTGGAAGATAAAACTTATCAAAGGTAGCCCTGGTATGTTTACCTAATCACTAAAACATGAAGTTGCAAACATGTCCTTAGAAGACAGGGATGAAATGGGCTGGTTTGATGAGGGTCTGGGTACTATATAGGTTAGAGACTAGCATGGCAACCTGCCCAGGTCACTGTGTAAAAAGGGAGCAGCAGATTTAGCTGACCCTTGGAGGTGCTGACCCTCCTGCCAGTGAGGTTTCTCACTTGATAGAATTAAAAAAAAAATCAGCCTAAAGGGCTCTTCACTCGAACAAATCAAGTCAGCTCCCTGACACTTGGACCAAACTAGCCCTTTGGGCAGGCTGCCCACCCTAATTTTTGTTTGAGCCCTATGAAAAAGGCTCTGTCTATGTTTAATCATAATTTTCACTTATGTTGCCAATTGAGTTAAAAAAAAAAATACAACCAAACCAAGAAAACTTTGGGTCTCATACATGTAACAGTGCATAGAAAAATGGAAGGTAGAAAAAACATACTGGGATAGAGAAGAAAAAGACACAACATGAATAGACGAATGACAAAAGGAGGAAACATCCCATTAGAAAGCACCAAAACATTACCAAACACAATAAAGTTATTTTACAAAAAAAGAAAAGATATTATTTTCAAAATACAAGGCCTTTTGCAACAAGGTCAGCAAATTTTAACATCTTTAACAATATTTACCAATCGAAGTTGCTTAGGTGACTTAAGGAAAGAGAAATTTAAATCATACCTTAAAAAGGTCACAGCATCAAACATAGTGCATATGTTGACAGCCTGCTACATCTTTCTATTCATTATTGAACTAAGGAATATTTAACTTTAGCTACAGGATAGAAAAGTTCTGTCATATATGTTTGTTACTCCAGCAAATATTTTAAAGATTTCACCTGAAAATTTAAAGTTGTTAATCTCTTATAATTTTTTTGGTAAAGTATCATTATATCACTTACCTGTGCGCTCTTATTTTTTGGTGTCCCCAGCACACAGAAAGAAACAGCACACAGTAAAAGTATATACTAAGAACAGTCAGATCATTACTTACACAGCAAATTCATTCTATAAGATGATACCATGATACCATTGTACCATGTAAGGAAATTATTTTAACCAAGACCGAGAAAGGAGAATTATAGCTTAGTAAACAAATGATTCATAAAATAAAAACTAAAGAAGGAGAACAACCTGCTATCAATCATAGGATGACTATGAGCCAGCAATTAGATTTACTATGGAAAGTGCTAGATATGTTCCTTGATGTAACTGGAAAGGTATTTTCAGTTGAAAAAGAAAAAAATTTTCCAGCATCCTGAGACATCTGGTACACCAAGTGTATTTTGGGACATTAAAATTCAAGAAAGAAAAAACAAACGGGAATTTACACTGGAGCAGTAGCAGAGAAGGGCAATCAGAATTTCATAAAAATGACAAGTTTGTCCTGCAAGAGCAGACTCAAATGCTTAATTTCATCATGTGGGAATGCAGATGAAATTACTGCTAGCTCTGTATGCCTATGAAATTACTAGATAAAAGATAATAGATAGATTTGCCATGCATGTGTATAAATGGGTAGTAAATTGCATTAATGAAGACTAAGTATCAGTGACGGACTTTCTGATTAGTGGGTTGCATCAAGAGGATTCTGGTCTACTCTAGGCCTGAGGCTTGCCAGCTTTACCTCAATGGTTTGGAAAGGATGAGCAAATAGTGTTCATTTAATCTGCAAATTCAGCAAAGTAGAGGGGTGGCAAATATAGCACATAAGAGGAAGAAAATTCAAAGCTATCTTGAAAATGAAAGAATTGGTCTGGGCTAAGAAGACTGTAATTCAGTAAAGGAAATAAAAAATTCTGCACATAGGTAGGGATAATAATCTGTTTAAGGACCATAGAAGAAATGAATGTCATTGATATTGCAGTAAGGAACTAAGGTATCATTGTCAATCATAAGCTAAATGCAAGACTAAAATTTGTCTAAAAACTCCATATGGGGATGTAGCAGGAGTATTGTCTGTGAAATGAAGCAGTCCTTTATCAGTAAGGCCTTCGCTGGCACACAGCTAATATAATTTAGAAAGGGTACAGTTTAATTAAAAGGAGGCTGAAAGACACTAAAGAGAATTTTTAGACACCTGGAAAAAGTATCCTGTAAGAAACAGCAGAAGAATTCAGGTTATTTAATTTAGAGAAGATTTAGGAGAGATATGATAATAGTCCTTATATTTGAAATGTAGCACTAGTCAGAAAAAGGATAAATATTTTCCTACATTCATTAAAGATGGAAAAAGAAGTAAGGAACTTATGAAATAAAAAAGCTTATTTAGCATTAATATTGAAAAAAAAATCTACCAATAGGACAAAAAGACTTTATGATTGTGGATATTCTGTTGCTGGGCTGCGCATTGGAGAATTATTGGTCAAGACTGATACAGATAATATTACCACATTCCTGTCCTTCCCTGCTGCACTCACCTTGTCATCTTAGCAGTCTGCAGCTCTCTACCCTACAGCATTGACCCATCACTGACCAAAGTGATGGTCATTATGGAGTAATGTGAAGTGAAAGTCGTGACTGGGGTTGGAAAACAGTTGTATTTATTTTATTAATTTTACAGACTGATGACCAGAAAAGAAGACTTCCTCTGGATTCTTGAATACCATCCTTATTTTATTTGGCTTTTTCCTCATCTTCCGATGTCTCAGCCTCTGCCAGAACACTGGATGAAACAGCCCTTCTTGAGAGCTCAGACCCCAGGAGAATTGCTCCCCTAGGCCTTCTTCAGTGCTTGCTGGTGCCTCCCTTTCTGTGCCACTGATTCCCCAGGTGACAATCCTGCCACAAACAGTGCCAGCATGTGAGCTTAACTCCCTGGCATCATCAGGAACTCTTCTGGAAGCACCGACAGGGTGCTATACAACAGCGTAGGAAACACTTTTCCTAAAGAGTGTGGCTGGCTAGGACAAGGGCTGTGGGGACAAACTCCATTTCCTTCAGCAATAGGTCTTTTGGTGTTTCTCCAGTTCTCACTGTGATGGCTGGTCTAGCGGATCAGTGTCTTTTGATTTTTTCTCTGGCAAAACAGTCCTGACATCACAGACAGGAGAATCCTCTCCTACAGTGATAAACCTTGCTATTAAAAGGGATTTGAACAATCATTTTGCTTTTCCTGTTCTCCTTGTTATGAATGATGTTCTATTTTTTCCAATTTATCAAGCAACAAGATTAAATTTAATAGTAAGTTTTTAATAGTAACAAAATGAATACAATCAAAGTATTGGAGATGACAATTAAAGTATTGGAGATGAAACAATCAAAGTGCATATATTTAAGAATATACAAAATTTGGCAGTAAGTAATTTAGTATAATTGAGGTTCGTATAAAGCATAAGCAAAACCGACCGGGGAGGGGCCCCCCTCCGACCGGGGATACGGGGAGTGGCTCGCCATTCCTCACGTATCAAAGCATCCAGGCTAACAATCCCACTTATATACTGTAGGTTACAGAAGTTTCTAGAAAGCTCCTCCTAGTTTCTATTCCTAAAATTTACGTAACTATACTGCACGGTGCATGCTCTACTAATGGGTTAGGGGGTCTCTCATCCTTTTGAGGGTCTTATTTCCGATGAAGGCTCATCATCTTCATCAGTGACCGAGGTGTGACCTGCAGGTAGCGCAGGCGCCCTGTGTGACTGAGCAGATGTTTTCCATAACATGACTCTAATTAAGTCCCATGCTTGGAATCATTCCATTTTTGCCCATTTCAAGGTTGAAGCTGTATTTCTAGATGCTGCTTATCAGACCTACGTCCTTCTACTATTCTTATCTGACTTTCTTCCAACCTTCTTCTTCAACTCCCAACATCTGGAAGATGTCTTTTGTCCTGTCTCACCCATCTCCCCCCCCTCACTCTGTAACAATCGTCTTCTATTGATCTAAATACAATTTTGTTAATATAGTTACAACTTAATTAGCACGAATCACATTTATCACATCCTGATAGAAACTCCCTTTCAATCGATCTCATTTGCACATAAACCTTCGTGAAAACACCCATGTGAGATGTTACACAGTGATTCTTGTCATGAAAATACACCATGGGATCAATATAAACAAGAATACTAAATCTAAAGTAAAGCATGGACATAAGACACAGGAAAATTGAATGATTTCATTATATTTGTTTAAATCACTTTGCTGTAAATTGTTGGCTTTTTGTTTTCATGTATTTTTTTATTATTTTGTCACTATAATATAACTATAATATTACACTATAATTATGAATTGTATCCACTTTTTATGTATAAGGAAAAATGCGGACTTGTGTGGACATGAACAGACTTGTTACTACTGTTACCTGCTTGCTAGGAGTGTAAGCTGACAACATGTTCGAGCCTTGTCCAGACCTGGTGGGCACTTGTAGCTACTGCTGCTTGAGTGGTAGCCAACGTGTTCGGGCTTGCCCGGGCTTGTACCCCAGCACAGTAGGCATGACACAGCCCCACCAGAAACTGCTGATAAAAGGGGCAGTGACCAGTGGTAGGACGGACGTGTTGGTGGAGCGCAGACTCCCTGCGTCCCCAGCGCTTCTTGCCCATTCCTTATCAATGAATTAATAAATTGCCTTATTGATTGACCTACCCGATTGCGGTGAGTAAATTTATAACACCCATGTGGTGGCATGCCTCACAGTCATCCAAACAATGTTGATCTTTCTCAATCCTCTATGTACCCATTTTCTGAAGTGATTGTGCCAGCCACTGGGGAGCCAGACAGTTAACAGCAAGATCACAAGCAGCAAATTAGAAGAATCTTCTGGTTTCTTGCAATTAATATTCTATTTCTTCAGCATCTTTGATTTTGACATGGAGCAACAAATCTCCAGCTGGGAAAAACAGTGCTAGTGTGTTGTCCTCAGAGGAACAGTAGTGATTTATATCAACTGAGGACCAAGCAGAATGAATAGAAGAAGAAAGAGAGACAAATTCTCCTAAGTTGGCACACTCAACAATAAATCGAGGCAGTTTAACACTGGCTAGTTACAATAGTAACAGACTTCTTTCTCTACCAATTCAACTGTTGTCCAATCTGGAGGGGCCATTTGCTGTAGGAGCACGTGCTGGGAGAGAGCTCAGGGGGGAGGCAATGCCTCCCCAGCACAGAGGTTAGCACTGCTCCACTCCAGAAAAAAAGTTAGGAGCACAACAAAGGCATCCTACAGAACCCATTCTTTTTTTCCCAGGCACCTGTCAACAAACACTGTTGCAGGTCTGCTAACATGGATAGATGCAGTGCTGTCTTATAGCCCCTTCTGCATCCCCTATTCTTTTGGCCAAAAATGCTGAAGTGCTTCTTTGGGATGCACAATTATGCCTCTCTTTCCAAAATTCAAAGAATTTGTGCAAGAAACCCATAACACATAGGAAGTCTAGACAGAAACTTTGTTTAGAATACAGGTTCCCTACCAGGAAGTAGCTCAATGGTTTGCAAGTCTCTGATTATCTCCAGATCATCAGAAAGGCTGACACACTGTTAAAGTCTTTCTCTGTGACTTCAGGATTCTGTTAATTTTGTCTCATGGCTTATAATTATTTGCAGAAGAATTTCTCCTCCAAACTCGCAACATTATGGTTTTGTGGCTAGTGGCACCACCTTCCACAGCAAGCAAGATTACACTGACAAACTGCCTATTCAAATGCACTCTTTGTCGCTGTTGGATCTACCTTGAACTGCATTTACAAACCAGATTGTCATGCCAGTCACAGCTAAGAAAATTTTCTCATGAATATGAGCTTTCTACCTCTCTGGGCGAACTGTATTTTGTCTGAGTATCAATAGATCATAGAGTAGCATGCCATTGCTAGCAGATATTTTAGCAGGTCAGAGATTTCCACTATAACTCCCAGTGCTTGAAATCCCTGATAGTAGCCTGGGGAAACACTTGCATGGATAATATCTCAATATTTTTTGTCAGATAACTAAGTATTACAAAATGAACTCATCAAAACATCCCTGCAAGGTTAATAACAGTGTAATTAAGCTAGTGAAATACATCAATGTGCTTAGCTGGTGTGAAAATGAACTGCACTTCACTGACATGTATTTGCAAAAGAAATTGAAATAGAATAAGGGATGTACTGCCACGGGAGGTGCTTTTAGCTGCAGTGAATGATTTCTTTAATAGCAACAGCATTCAAGAAAAGGTTAGGAATTATTCACTGAACTGGTAATCAAAACTAAACAAAATGCAAGCTCGCTTTTAGCTTATGTACAGCATCCATTTAGTTTTGTATTGATAACTTCTGAGATTCATAACCAGAATAAAAGACCAAGAAAGAATATTTAGCAGAAGATGAGATAGAAATGCTGCAGGAGAGAAAAAATGCTGTACAGTAGGAAATGAGTGACTGCATTCTGCAGAGGCTGGTTAGATTTTTGCATTTCCTGCCTACTTCCATTTCTGCAAATCATGGTATTACTAGATGAACAAAACAAAGAGATATTTAGATTTATAAAGCAGTATTTTTTTTAGTTGTCTGTCACATGTAATCAGTGGCATGAGTATTTAGCCACTTAGTTTTTTCAATAAATGCTCAATAAATATGTTCAAGAAATGCTCTTCATGCCTTTGTCTAGTAACTATCCACCTGGCCTATGCCACGAAGAAATAGGAGAAGAGTGCCTTCATAGCCAGCCCTCTCTCTCCACATGGCAGCTTACATGGCCACCAAGGTATAATTTTTTTTAAGCAAACACTTTTGCATTTTCTTGTTTCTCTTCCCATATACCAGCTGTCTATAAAATTAAAAGATGCTTATTTTTCCCTTAATGATCTACTACGCAAACCTAAATTTGGTACACACGCTTGGTGGCTACTTGAGACAGACACTGAAGAAATGTTGTGCCTGTGAATTGCATGCAGATTGTGGCTGTTAGCATGCATTTTTAAGATGCTGTACTCAGATTTGGAAAGCAAGGAAATCACTGCTGTCCTTAGCAGAGAGGGTCCTTTTCTAGGTAATATCAGCACCTTGAAAGTGAACTGGTTGCTACCCAGGGGGAAAAGAATTTAATTTTCAGACCTTTGATCAAATTACATTGTTATCCTTTGGAATTAATTTCTCAATTGCAGTAGCACATTGACGTATTCATCAGCTTCCACGTGGGAAAATCAGGCAGATTTAACTGCCTTCACATTTACTCAACCAGCCATCAAGTCCTCACATCCTGCTCCCTTCAGAAAGTACCCTCTGCCCAAAGTATAAATGGGTTACACCACTTCGGTCTCCATGTCCACACAGTGTCTGTCCAGGAATTGGTAATCATTGCACAGAGGAAAAGAAGTAGTGGTGTTTCACTGCCCCTTGTGTTTTTCTGTGATTTACAACAAGCTATGCACTTGGCCAAGTTAGGAATGGAGACCCAGAGCTGTTACATGGTCTGAGAAGGAAAACCTCACTTAAAGTGTTAAATATTCTATGTGAGGTAACCATCGATGCACAGTCCAGTAACTAAAGAGTTGTTCAAGGCAGAAACACAAATGAGTAGCAATTGTAGTTTGACTCTTCACTGGCTATTTGTCTGTATTCAGCTGGCATGCTGCAAGATCAAGGACTATCCTCCATACCAAGTGGTAACACTCAAAAGTCACAGTATGGGCTCATCCTTAGAAGCTCTTCCTCCTTGGTTCAACATACCTAAGAATTGCTGCTGGACTCAACTGACCAGCTATTTCTTCATCCTAAGCCAGAATAAATAGTACTTTATTTCTGACAGATGTTTATACAACTTGTTCCTAAAAATAATTTCCAGAGAAAGATGCTTTTCTCAGGCAAACAATTCCTGAGATTTACTATTAGTAGATTTTAACGACTACTGCAGTCAGCTGGCTGAGACTTTTGTACCTTCATTATAACCAAAAATTTCCAAATATTTTTAATCTTTGAAAGTTTGGGGAAAAGAAATTAAATTCCCTACCTTGGCTTCTCACTTACTTTTTTTTTTTTGTCAGATTTTTTTCTTTCACACCTATATGCCATAAGCATGATTTTAAGGGAGTTATCTGCCATTAGGATCAAGAGTAGAGGTGAGTAAAGTTTTTAAATAATGTATTTAAATATAAGAAAATTATCTTTATTGCTACTTCCTACTGTTGCCATGGTTTCTGATTGCACAACAGTATTATTAATGTTCAGTTTAACACTTCTAATAAATACCTGCGGTTCCCTGTTGGTCAGTGTTTTCTGGATTTCTTTTCTTCCCTAACAAAACATTAACAGAACCACAGACTGCAATTATGTTATGAACTATTTAAAATGTTGTCTATGTTTTATTCTTCATTTTACATTTGATTTTCTTAAAAAAAATTGACTAATGGTAGGTAGGAATCAAAACAATCCCTCAACTCACAGTTCTGAGTGCATATACTTCTCATAAGGGAGACTAAGTAATGAGTGGGTAAAAAAAACCAAACAAAACAACAAAGGAAAATAAACATTTAAAAACCCAACCCAAACCCAAATTAAAACCAAACCAGATAGAGTTATTATTTCATAACAATTATGTGAGACAGACCTCTGAGTATGGAAAAAAAAGCATACTTTTCCCCACTGAGACAACAGGAATCAGAGAGAGAGAGAATAAGAATATAAAAGTATTTCTTCATTCCCTACCCTCAGTGTGTTTAAGACTATTTACTTATTCCTTCACACCAGCATTGCCAACTTAAGACAAGAAGTGTTTATGGAAAGAATCTTGGATCACCCTACTCACAACAAACCTCATCTTAGCCTGATGGAAAGTATTATAAAGATCAAAACAGGACTTTTTCTAATAAATTAGTTTTTCACTGGAAAATGCTGAATCAGTGACAAAAATGTGATAAAGCAAAAGACTTATTTATTGACAATTTTTTGCAAGAAACTATTGAATTGCCCTATTTAAATCAAATCGTTCCAACAAATAAAAAGAAACAATTATTTTCCTGTGCTAGGAAACTCAGATTTCTTTCAGGATCACTCCATCCCTCACAATGAAATATTTTGGATTCATTGGGGCCATGCTTTTCAATCATATGATAATTGGGTGTAGTAATTTTGGGCAGTTCTGATCTTTGTGCTAGTTTCAGTTTTAAAGCCTTCTTCAGAGGACACTTCTGCCATGCTTATATAATGAAGGACTTTGTTATACACATTGCCACTGATGGTAACTGTTCTCAATTATTCTCACTGCTTCCACACTGCATTACCCATTCTGGGACATGAAACATGGAAAGCACAAGCGAAAGCTGCTAGCCCCTGGATAAGAAAAGCACTTAATAAAAAAAGACTCTATGAGACTTGGGTTTTGTTTTGTTTTTAGTACTATCACCTGTCTCTTCTCTGTTATCGATTTTTGAACCTGCTGCCAAAATGCAAGAACATTTCAGCTAGGAGGATAACTCAACCATATTGAATTATTTTATCAAGCAGGGGGTTATTTTAGTGCTGCAATTAACAAAATTATCAGAGTGTAAGGGTGCACCTCATTAGGCAGCAGAGAATCCTTAGGGCACACTCATTTATGTTTTAGCCATGAGAAAAACTTCAGTCTGAGCTTCTACCTTCTCAGTTAACATCTCAACTCAATAAGCTTTGGGACACAATTTGTATGGTCTTACTTCCATAATTTCACTGTTCATGAGAGAATTCCTTACAGCTATTAAACTCTTTGCTTATAGTTACTAGAAAACAGTGCTGGAAGTTATTGGGGAAAAAACTCTTCCAATGTGAGAAAGCATTCTGCTTTGACAAACAGATACACGGGGAATGGAAAAACACAGCGCAATACTGATATGAATAACTTCTGGTGACTTTTAAAGCTATAACGATGCCTCCTTTTTTCCCTCCCATAGAAACAGAAATAGAAGGAAATTGCTGCTTTATAGCTGCAGAAAACAAAGCAACAGATGAAGATGTGCTAGAAATGGTAACAAGCTAAGCTGTTCCTATGTGGGGACGAGGAGAGCAGATTCAGACTGCTGACATGTATTGACAAAATGAGGGTGGAGGGCCCTGGCAGGCTCCTACCCATGAAATAAGCCTGAGCCACATAATCTAGAAAGGAAGAGCAGGTGCTGGAGCTGACTTTTGCTCACAGACACTGAGGAGCTGAGGAGATGGAGCATTGCTTCTGTGGCAGCAAAAGAAAAGGCAGAGTTGTGTATTAAAAAAAAAAATGGTGGCAGTTAATTTATTACTCCACTGAGGAAATCTACCCCTGCATCACCAAGACCAGATATCAGGATGTATGTTATGGACTTCAGGACAGGTTACTCAAGTCTAATCAGATTTTGTAAACTGTGCTGACTGGTTTTATTTTCTGAGATATATCTGTCTATATATTTTATATAAAAACTTACATATTTATAAAACATACATTCTATATTTTAAGCATGTATGTATAAACATAGGTTCTTGTATACTTACTTATAGATATATAAAAAAAGAACATGTTAAAAAATGTTTATCTATTTGCTCCTTGGATAGTGCACTTTTAATGCACAGAAAATGTAGCTGTCAGAAGAAAAATATTATGAAGAAAAAACGCTATGATTATAGCTTCCTCTGGTCCAGTACATTTTTATAGTTATATAAAACACATTTGAATGGACAAGCATTAAGGGATGCAAGAGTTCTCATCACTAGAAACCTTGTGTTTATCTCAAGCCTATGAAATGGATTGTTCTGTTCATCAATTTGAGAACTGTCAGGAATTAGACACTTGGATTATTTATGTGGCATTTTTTGAAGTCTCTTTGAGAAAACCAAACGTGTTCTTTCCCTTTCATAATTCTCAGTAGTAGAATAGTAGAGTTCATAGAAATTAAATTAAGTCAGTTACAACTGTGCAATCCTGTTGTATTCTAATTACATCCTGGACAGCATCTGCACATTTTCTTCAAAAGGATTGAAAATATTCATCATTAATTGAAATTTATTAAGTGCTTAGATGATAATTCATGACATGAAGAGGCATTCAGCTAAGTCTCATCTGAACTGCTCCCTACAGCTGAACATAATGAAAATCAGTAAGCATTATTTTCACTGCTAAAGCTGGCACATCTGACAATGCATTTTGTGGGCCTGTTTTTCCAACAAGATTATGCTATTATTACAAAATCTCTTGAAGAACCGTGCTAGATGAAAGCACAGATTCAAGTACAAATGAATAAAAAAGCATCCACCAGTTAAGCTTTTTGACAATTTTTGTCGATTTTTGCAGTGGCTTTTCGTAATTAGTTGCATTATACCAAGATGAAACTGTGCACTCTGACCACAATACTCCTCTTTTATCATGCACCTCTACTTGTCCTGATTATAATGTGTAAATGTATGTTGATTATGCTTCACTGTGAAAGAGAATATTACAGAAAAAAATATGTTTAGGCTTTTTCAAAAGTGGTAATTGTCATCTAGCTTTCAACAGAGGAAATTATCACTGAAAGATCATACAACTGATGACTGTAACCCTGGTCCTGAGAAATGCTTAGCCATCTCAGTATGGAGAAGGTCTACTCCCACAGCAGCTCATCTTGAGTGATTTTTGAATAATGACAAGCCTATTCCCTCCTTGACAAAATGGATTAATTTCTCCCTACTAAAGCAGTATCTAACATAAATATTTATTGCTGAGGCTGTTTTCATAAGAAAATATTGCATGACTCCACAGATGGTGCATGTGTTTTTCTAAATCCATCGGGGTTTGCAGTGGAGTGCCATGAATTACAGCCCCTGGTAGAGCAGCATAATTAGGATCTTGAAGAAAGTGATGAGTTCAGTTCATATCTCAACCTTCAATTCTTTAAACCCTTTTTTCAGGCTTCTTGTTCCTCCTCTCACCACAAGAAAGGGTGTAATCTGAAGAGCACACACCTCTATTAGTTTATATGCACACTTGAGGTTCATAGTTAAAACAGCTCTGCCTGCTTGTTCATGAGAATTAGGGAATAATTTCTACATCTGAGCAGTCAAACACCCAATACAAGTTCAAAAAACAGTCCTCTCTTTGATGGAGAATTTCAGTTGAATGCCAAAGCCACAGGAAAACCTTTGGTGTGTTCAAATTTTATGTGTATCTTGCGCCCAACTATATGTTTCTAACTGATGCACTTCAACAGGTCTCTGTGAGCAACCAGCACTCTCAAAGCCCGGAGCACAGTTATTGAATTGCCAATGAACAAAGGTGAAGGATAGGTCTTTGTATGGAGCTCCAAGAACAGTTTATTGCCTTGAAGAGGATCCAGGAACAAAGATGAGAACTGGGTTGAGGGCACAGGGTTAAATACTGGGAAGAAGGGGTAGATCTGAGGGTCAAGGGCCAATGGGAATAGGTGAAAGTTCAGAGGAGGGGCAGCCAACTGGGAGAACCAATGGGATAGCATGGGTGGAGCACTGTGGCAAACCAGGACCAATAGGGATCAGGAGAGTGGAGAACAATCTAGGAAGTATACAAATAAGATGAACAGGGGTGGAACAGGGGTGGAACAACTGTATAAACCAATAGAACTCAAGGGATTAACAAGTGCCTACAAAAGCTTATCAGAGGCAGGCACTTCTCACCAGTTGCAACACATCTTCAATACTGTTTTTCCACACTGGATCAATACAATCAGTTATAATCATGATTATTCTAATCATCCACAACTAGCACTGTTTGAGAGGAAAGGGGGAAAATATAACAGTTTTTTTTAAAAAAGAGGCCTTAGTTGACACAGAGTTGTACTGTTAGTACACATAAATGTGTAACTGACAAAAACACATTTATGGATAGAAACGAGGTTACACACTGAGATTCTGGTTGTGGCTTACATGCTATTTCTATCTTCTCTGCAGTCACTACACATCAAGTGTGCAGCAGCTCTCTCTCCTTTTCAAACAAGTTTCTGTGTGCATATTATGATAAATTCAGGCATGCATTGTTGCAGAGGGCAGATTTAAAATAGGAATAAATCATCACAGCTTTGTGAAAGTCACTATAATCTTTTAAGAAAGGCTTAGGTACTCAACCAGATAAATTGAAGTAATGAATTAGTTAATGCAGGTACTGTCAACTGAGGGACTGTCCTCTTCCTCCCTCACCTACTGACTTCCTAATTTATCTATCACTTTCCAAGGATGATCAATCACATCAGAATGTAACACAGGTGCAGAAGAAGTTAAAAAGGTACATGTTAAACCTACTTGAGTTCCAACACTGATTCCAGCCATGGTGCACATCACACTTTATATCTGAGTTCACTCAACATACTCCTTCCACAAGATATTATCAAAAATTTCTTATCAAAAGTCCTCCACTCAACCTCAAAAATTATCAGTAATTGAAACTTTCTGGAAAACTAAACCTGACAGCATATTCCTGTAATGCAATATGACAAAAAATATCAAAATCCAAATAACACTTCACTCTAGGTCATCAAAGTGTAACAATTCCTCAGGATTATTTCAAACAACTTAGTCCCATGGAAACTTTTGAGGTTCCTTTTAAAATCTAAAGTTAAATGACACTTCAGATTAAGGAACATGTGTTCCATCCCTATGACTTATATCTAAGCAGTCACTTCTGATATTTTTGGGACTTCAGCTCTAAGATACGAGAAAGAAAATACCTAGTTTTTATTGAATTCTTTGTTAAGCAGAAAATAATGTTGTCACATAGGTGCTTTGCATAGTTTTAAAATTAGAGAATATACGTGGCACAAACAGAATATGGCTGACAAAAGTATTGTAACATTTTGTTGCAGCTGTTTTTCCCTCACTCTGATTTCTCACACATGGTATTTTGGAGGCAACAGGAAGAAGTGCTTTTTTTTCATTCTGCTTGCTGCTGCAAGTCATCAGCCCAGAATTTCTCCAAGACTACATTTGTGAGCAAGTCTGTGCAAAATGCCCTCAAAATAGAATTCTTCTCTTCTATATTTTACACGTGGATTTCAAAATTACAAGTCGCTGCTCTGCTTACATAGGAAAGGTATAAATACATGCTGAATCAAATGTCTCAATTAATTTGGAGATGCCAGGCCTCATTAAAATTTTCTTGACTATAACCCTCTGCTAAACCAACAATAACAGTCAGCTCTTGTCTGCATAAAATGTAGGCACAACAAACTCTATTTGCTTTTGAGAAAGGGCAGAAATTTATCATTCATGAAACCTACTGAAAAAATCCCTAGTACAATACAGATTGTCACTGAATGTTCAATATATGACCAATTGGTTCTTAACACATTTAACAGGTGCTTATCATCTTTGCTCAGCTAACTTGGATTTAATTCACCGCTAGTTAGGCAATGCAGGATACTATTTTAAATTCCTGTGTTAAAAGTAGGATCTAAGAAGGAAAAATAAAATTCCTTATTTGTCTTGAATACAAGACATAAGAAGACAATAAATATCTAGATATTATTTTTTAAAAGCCAAAAAGAATCTACAATCTATTTCACAATTGCAAACAAATTGATTACTGTGAGGGAAATACTTAGGGAGCATGCAAACCTACAAAACTGCACATTTTTAGTGCTTATTGGTTTCATCTTCTTGTGTTTAATTCAGAAATATTCTCTATCAAGCCCTAACGCTGTCCTGATGTTCAAAAATATATTTTTCTTAATTTCCTTGCTTGTCAAAATCAGTAAGAACATTGTGTTTAATACATGGTATAGCTAAAACGTATCACTGTCTGATGGCTTTTCTAGTTTGCAGTTGAACATTAAGCCAGTTTTTTTACATCAGCATATTTTTCAGATGTTTTTATAGTTATCTTAATTTGTATTTTTTACAAGACTATAAATAATTTAAGATATCTCTTCCTGACAAGACCATGACAGCTTCTTTGAAGATGGAAGAAGATACTTTGCCAGATTCCAGCTAGACGATTGACTGACTGTAATATGGTTTCCTAGGGAGATTTATACACAACAGTAAACAATGATTGATTATTCTGCCATATTAGCGTGGTGATATAACTAATGAAGCACAGAAACTAATTTGCTTACTTTGTTGATTTTGACACAGACAGTATTTTACTACTAGTTATTACAAATTTTGCTAGGTCAGTTGAATAATGTGAACTACTTAGTTTTAGTGACAAACTTTCTTGTTTTAGTGAAGGTTTATAACCTGAAAGTTCTAAACAGAAGCTGATGTTTGCTTGAAACTGTAAATTGAAATATTGTTAATCAAATGCTGGCAATGGGAAAAAGATAATTATAGAGCATTGCACTAATGAAGACAATTTCAAATGCACTCACAGCTCACAAATGCATTGTCTCCTGTTTTACATCAAAACTGTTTTTCCATAATGTCAGAGGAAAACAAACTCACATCCATAAAGGACAGCTGTGGAAGCATGTTGTGCTGCAATAATTAAAAGTAGCCCTGCTAAAAAAGGACAGAATGGTTACACACCACCATCCACACTAAACTGAAGACCTCTAAATTCAAGGTTGATTACTGTCACCTGTCTTTGACATGCTGATGTCCTATATAAAAAAACCTAGTAACCTTTCTGGAGGCATAGCAACTCAGTATCTGAAGAAATTTTTCAATATTAAGTTAATTAATTTTTCGCTCAACAGAGAACCTTAAAAGACTCCGATTATTCATATATCTCACCTCAGAGCCTTTTTTTGTGGACTTTTAACTTTCGTTAAGTTTCAGAGCCACAAAGCCTCTCCCTGTCAAAGCCATTCAGATTAAATCACAGTACCAGGCAGTAAATGGTCCTTCAGTGAAAAGCCCTCTCAGGCTAGTCACAAGAATAAAGCAGGGTTGAGAACACTACATGGTGTTTATAGGTTTTTTAACAGTACAAGACGTATATGAGGAAGTTACAGTGGTGGGTAATATGAGAATGCACCGTGTATTTCCTGCAGCATTTATTTGCTGTGTGACTGTACAGCTGGGAGGGGTGGCAGGAGAGGTGGGAAGTGAAGAAACCACAAACTAATGAGATACTTTTGGCTGTGACAGGTAGCAGGAGAAGCCATAAAGTTAATTATCAGCCAGGGAATAGTGCTACCTACACTAAAAGCTATTTTACTATCAAATGAGACATTAGTAATAAAACAGATGTTACAGAAAACTTGGAAGGTGGAAACCCAGACATGATGAAAAGCATAAAAGACAGTTCCTCTGAAAAAGAGAGGGAGTTTAATTATTAAGAAGAGGAAGCACAGATTAATTAAATTTGTGAGTAGATGGAAATAGCACAGAATTGTGCTGAAGCAGTAGTTTGATTCAAGTTACAGAGACTTGAAAGATGTATGCGGCATTTGTATATGGAGGTGTTAATTGGAAACAAATAGTAGCCTCTTCCTTCAGTGTAATACTTCAAGAAAAATAACCTGAAATGTTGTATCAGAAGACATGAAAATAGATATTAGGTCAATCTTATACACTGTTTGGAAAAACCAAATACTACTTTACTAGCCTGTCTAGCAAATACAATTTAAAAACAAAATCCATATAATAATAAAAGAATTTATTGGAAACATGCACTGAAAACTTCAGTTGATATGCCTTTGAGGAAAGAAACATCAATTCACAGCAAAACTTTTCAAAGTAAGTATTAAGTAAGACAACTGTTTTAAGAATCAGAATCTACAAAATAACATTGTTTATTATCAGAAGCAATGATAAACCCCATGCAGCATGACTGTCATTCTCAGAGACCACTAAGAAACATACCTGAAATTTCTATAGCTACCAGTTTTGTTATTAAAAATGAAATTTGTATTTAAACATGCTGGTTGCAGTTTTTGTTCCTTCTCATTTGCAATATCTTTGCACTGATCTGTTTTATAGGAACACCTTCATCCAGAGAACTTCATTTTCACATAGCTTTGTTTTTAAACAGTACATTCACCTCAAAAATGTAACTCAAAAATGCAAACTGAAAACCAATACCATCTGCTGATATCTTTATCTCACACTTCCAGTAAAAGAAGTGGTGTGGCTTAAGTACACAGTACTAGATTATTTTGGTTTGATGTCCACAGTAGTGAAAACTGTGGAAATATGAAAGAGAGAAAAAGAGGACTATAGAAGTGCTGTTTTGCAAATTGAGAAGTTTAATCTATTCAGCCTATCAAAGTGAAGACTGAGAAGTAATTTGATCACTGTGTGCCAGTATTTTCACTTGGTGAAAATGTTTAATGTCAGGGGACTTGCTGCCTATCCTGATGATAAGGTAAGGAAATTGAATTTGCTGTATGCAAGAGCTAATTACATTGAAGCTTGAAAGATGGTGCAGTCCCCCAGAAGCCAGGGCAATTAAACATTTCAGTCAGGGAGGCAACATCACAGATTTTGAACTCAGCTACAGCACAGCTGTGAAGTTTTCATATTTTGTCCCATTTGAGATCAAGACTTAAAATATCAATTTGATTTCATAAATTGCTCAAACCTATTTTAATTTTGAGCTGCAGCAATACCACTGACCTACATGTTTGTAAATGGGGCAGATTTGCCACCATAATGAGAGAAAAGTTACTCTGCTTTAAATGAAGAAAACATAACAGAACCAAGCTTTTGTGAGAAACTAGGCCGACAGTATGAGGCAAGAAAACCTGCATCATCTCACTCATATTCTTGTGTACACATTTAGACTATAACTCTAATAAAACATTAAGCTGCTGTGCTTTAACCTGACAACTCTAAGATTCAGGGAAAAAATTTTACTTTAGGGAAGATGGTCACCTTCTTGGAGAACTGTGTAATCTTTCTTATTTTTGCTTCTTTAGCAAAAGTAGATCTTTGTCTGTCATCAACTCTTTTGTCATAGAGTTCAGTTGTCTTGAGAAATGAAGGATTAGCCAAAACAAAAATTTTTGACAAAAAGAGGACCAGCTAAGGAAAAAAAAAGGAGTAAGGCAGTACAGCCCAAATTTGACAATTTCCACATCTTCCAGCTTTCATGACTTTCTTGCCAAACAACAATACAATATGCTCCCACAACACATGTGAACACCTATCAGCCTTCCTCCCTGTGCCCGTTATAGGAGTTCAGACAGTTTCTAATGTGTATCTGCTCTTACCCAGCTTAATAACAGCAGCAAGAGATCTGCTCTCAATCAGACTTTCTTTGCATTCATGAACTACACAAGCTGGAGATCTTCACTGTTGGTAACTTAGATGAACAACAAGATCTTGGCTATTTTGGATAGCTGAGAGACTTTCTCCCCTACAGCTGGGAAAAAGGAGCAGGTGACTTCAAAATATTCTGAAAGTACACACTCTATTTCTTACTCTATGATAGCACTTTTGAAGGTATGCCAAGATATTTCAAATTACCTGGTGAATATTTCCAAAGTATAAGTTCATTTGTCAGCATCTTTACTGGTGGAAGAAAAAACTGAAAATATTTTTCTGGGAGAAAAGTAAGTCTTGTATTCTCTTGGCTCTTTACTCTTATTATGTAATACCCACTGAGTCTGCAAGAAAACATGTGTTGATCATCTCCCCAAATATTTTTTACAGTTTACTGAACTCTAATGAATAATGCTGAAGCTGTGCATGCTCCGCTACTCAAACTAATTTCAGGTGGCTTTTTAAAAAAACCTACACACATATTGAGGACTGCTTCCCAAGTTAATGCCTCATTAACTTCAGGCATAAAACCCCCAACAAAACAACAACAAATCCATTGCAAATACAGGATCCATAATTGCACAGATTTTGTACACTACGTTTAACTGATCTGTGAGAAAATACAACCTTAAAATGTTTTTATGAATTATCCCTTCCCTTTAGCTTTTTTTTATACACACATTTTTGGTTAAATTATTTTTGAATGGATATGAACCAGACATTTGAAAAGGTAGTTAGTTATCTGGGCTCAGGATGAACAAATAGAGGTGTAGCTGTATTATGCAGGCAAAGCCTGAATAGTGCCAAACTCCATACAAAAATATATAATTTGTCCCCACCACAAATTGAATAAGAAGCAATGTTTGGAGAATGGTCTTTAGTTTAATGACATTGAAGCTTATAGAATATGAAAAGACTGCTTCGTATTTTGGTTAGATGACATGTGAACTGCTCTTGTTTCATTTGTCAAGTGTTTGGAGCCAGAATCAATTAACAGAAGAAAATAGATTTAGGAATGGTGCTGAAGAGACACAATGGTGGGTGAGGCAGCCTGTGGGAAATATCAAGGGCTAGGACATGCCTCTGCATTGATAGGCTGGGAGGAAAAACACATCCAAAGAAAGAGAGCATTTCCGAACTTCACAGTCATCTCAACGGAGATGACCACATGGAAATCTCAAAAAAGAGCAACCCATATTTCTCAATGGAAAACAAATTAATTGAACTGCTTGGCATTTTCTTCTTTCTATTCTGTCACACATGCACATGAAGTAAACTAATAACTCAGCTAGCTAGAGTTTAGCTAGCTCAGCTTCCCAGAGAGAAGAGGGTTGCTAACCCTTCCTTGCTTAGCAAGGTTCATCTTTTCTAGCAGATGGACAAATATGCTTACCTGGAGCACTTCTTTGGCCATATCCCAAATTCCACAAACCGACTTGTCTTTGCATTCCTGAGCCAAAGTGTGCTCAGGGCAGGCACCAGTATCGTGCTATTTGCAGTATGACTTGGGATGGCAGCTACAAGGAGAGTAGCAATGCCAAGAGACATCTCCAAGTCTGACAAGATCAATGAGTACCCTGCAGTAAAGCACAATGACAACAAGAAAAAGAAAATAAACCTGTGCTAGACATTGTTCTTCTTTTGTTCATGGATCAGTAAAACCCACAGGGGCTTTGGAAGAAGGAAGAAAGATAACCTAAGGAATTATTTCAGGGTCTGTGCATCTGGTCCCAGGAATAACGGAGATGGCATAGGATATCTAGATATTAAGAGATTCTCTTACTTCTTAGGCTTTTCTGCTTTCAAGCAAACTGGAAATGAGAGTCTTCCTTTATACTACTCAGTTCCCATTTCCTGCCAAAACCAGGACGTAGAGAATGATTTATTTCTTTGGAAGCATCTTCCAAGCAAACAAACAAAACCAACAAACCCCTAAATTAACTGTTGATTCTGTTTCAGCTTTTTCTCCCAAAACAACCTTACAATTCCTTACATAAAAATAAAGCATGTTTACTTCACTTGCTTTTTATATGCTTTGAGTGAAAATAAACACACAAAAAGCACTCCAGGGATAGTGAAACCAAGGAAGTGAGTATTCCAAAAGATGTGCATTTCTGAGTGGATTTTCTCATGCTTGCTAACAGATGAATGCTGACTCTTTCTTCTCCATAAGAATGTTAACACGATTTCTCTCCATTACCCAGCTGTCAGTTTCTATGCCATCTGCAGGAATACTATTGCTTTCAAGACCTCTGCTCCTCTGCCAAATGCCACTAGAATTGACCAGTGGTTCAAAAGTTAATTACAGCAATCTGGCAGATATACAGAAAGGAAATATGACTCCAAAAGCCTCATTTCCTTAGGAAAATAGACACAAAACCAGTTAAATTTAATTTAGATACTCAAGGATACATATATGATCTTGTGTAAAAGAAGACTAGGAAGAAAACAGAAAAGAATTTCAAGAGTAATTCATGTTTAGCCTGGTAGCTGGAATGGACACAACTGTGAGTCTTAGAAATAATCTCTTTCACGTCAAAACAAGAAGTTTGCAATTCTGAGAGCTGTTTACCCCACCGACATAAGCAAAGTATTGCTGTTTATTGATTCCATTAACCACCATCCAGATTGTGAATAAAATGTCATATTGATGTGATGGCAGCTACTACTGAGCTTTACAGAATAGAGTCTAGAGAGAGCTGCAATCATGATAATGTAAGAACTGTATCAAGGACAGCACGCAACTCCTACCAGTGCTTAACTAAACTGCAAAATATGTCTCATGCTAGGAAATAGCTCCATCTCCTGTTCCACATGCAGAAGTCCTAAAAATCCTAATTTAAACAAATAAGTAAGAAAAACCTCCTCTTTAAAAGTCTTCAAAGAGAAAATAAAATTGAAGTTTATGTCAAAAAAAGTAAATCCCTCTCATATGCACATCTAAATACCCCTTTTATCTTGCTAGGATGAAGCATTAGCAAAAAAATATTCAAATAGCTGCTCAGAGAAAAATGTTCCTGTTTGTCAAAGCATCTTAAGAAATGATGATGTGTAATGTTCTCAGATCCCCCCTAAAAAGTGTCATATGATTGGAACATAATCTGTCCTACGTACTGTGCAGCAAGATTTGTTCACAGTTTTGGAACATGCTTTAAAGCTTTTGCTCCACAATGTGGCCAATCTTGATTGCTTTTTTGATCTCTCCAGTGACATAGTTATCCCGCTGAGTGCTTAGATGAAGTCAGTAGGAGTGTTGTCATAAATCTTGTTGCAAAGTTTTCCACTAATGTCGAGCAAAAAGAGTTGAGAAACTGGGGTGCAATACTTGCTCTCTTCCCTATATATATGTATTTTTGTACTAGCAAGTAGGGTGATCTCTGCTACCCATCAAGCAGCCTGTGCTATATCAGTAACAAAACTGGCATAGAGGCCATGCAGGACAGCATAATTTCTTTCTTCTATCAGTTCATCCGCCTAAGAGGACTTGTCCTGCCACTGAGGGCAGTGGGGAAACTCTCCTTCTACCCATCCAGGAAGGCAGGAAGGAGTCTCTATCCACAGCTCCGTCAGGGAAGATAAGCAGGAAAGCAAGCATTTTTAGATTAGACTAATTGACCGTATACTTCCAGAAATGGGAAGGCAAGAATCAAATCACATGCAGAATTCAAGACAATGATAGCAAACTGAGATTGTACAAAGGAACAAAGAGATTCAAGTCTATAGTACAAAATGACATGCCAACTGAGTTGGCTCAGAAGGACTCAGGTAATCACTTTCAAACCTAGTTTTAAAGCTGTACCCTTCCTTGAACAAGGCAGTATTTTACTGTGCTGCAAAATGCAAGTGAAGAAGTAAAACTCAATCTTTCTTATATTTTTGTGCTGTGTAGCCATCAGATTCATCATTCTTTGCAGTGCAGGAGTTTGCAAGGAATTGTGACCTTGCTCCTATTCAGTACAAACTCCACATTCCTCTGTTGCCTGTAAGACATCTTCACTTTCAAAGCATTAGCTAATAACTGAGACCTATGTTTCAAATATTGACAGAAGTAAATTTACACAAGTGGAGTTTTACGGAAGTCTATTAATAAAGAAATAGCTATTTTGTCTCTGTACCTCATGACTTATTTTTGTTTGCTTATTGAAAAAAAGTAAAAGCAAATACAACTTCCTCTAAGTGTGTGGGACCAAGAATAATATTTCCTCCAGTTAATACCTAACCACAGAGGAGCACAAGCTCCAGCAGATGCCTGACTTCCAAGATCACGGTGAAAGGTTTTCCAGCTGTTGAATAGCTCATTATCATTTGTCATTTACAGCCTCCTCAAATGTCTTTATATCTGCATTTAACTTATACCAAAGAAACCTAGCATTCAAATAGAAGACAGCTGACTTATGAATGGGAGAAGTTGGCAGAGGCTGGCAGAAAGAAAAAGGGCCCTAAAGGCTTCATTTATTTGTCCATAAATTGAAATGGAGATGGAGGCATTCCAGTCATTCTATACCACACTATCAGCCTGCTGGCAGAGGCGAGAACACTTAGGTTGAGCATCTTAAAGCTTTCAAGAGAGGCAGGTGGTGCACTGCTTGTACTTGCATGCTGGCAACCAAGTATTCCCCTGCTGGAGTTCATACTCGCTTGAGAAACTCTCTCTCAAGATACAGTCTGCTTACTGGACAAGAGGTAGACTTCTCATCTCCTCCTGGGAGTAATGTGGGCTGAAATCCTGCTTGCATCCTTACAACACTCATACTAAAGCTCTGCATGTAGCATGGGATCATATATATATATATATATATATATATATATATATATATATAGGTATACAACGAATATGTTGTGTACCTTATTGTAAAGTTCAGTGTGGTTGTCAGTCTATTATTTTACATCAAATGAATTAGCAAGATAAAAATTCAACTCTGCAGAGCGAGGAGATATGCAATTCTCATATACCATACATTCATTCAGACTTTGACACTGAAAATAGTTAAGACTATTTCATAGCCTGAGAAGGTAAAAACAACTATTGTCTACTTTTAAATGCCCAGCACCCAGCATAAGGGTGGTGGAGTTGTAGGAAGCATCTGTCAAGTATGTGCCCCCTGAAAATGCATGAAAACTCAGCAGTTTTGGTCATCCACTGTAAAACTGAAGAATTGGTATTGATTGTATTCCACTGCAGAATATATCATTTCTCCTCACTTGCCTTCCACTGCAAATATCAGTCTTCTCAGCTAAGAGCTCCTCAGCAAGGAAACCAGAGCAGTACAACAGCAATTTATGAGCAATTACCTATTCCCATAGGCTTTTGAGGGAGGACCTTGACACGTGTTGCCTACCTTAGCCAGTGCCATTCCAGATGTTACAGGGCTAGCAGGATGTCTCCACAGTGGGAGATAGTCTCAATTCAACTATCACTGCCCAATGTCTCTGGGAGCAAAATAGTTTTAAGGGCTGGATTTAGAATGGATTAAAGGAGAAGGAAATATTTGCAGCTCCTGACAGCTTCCTCTAAGAGCGCTATAATAAAACAGTTGTATGAGAATTCCCTCAAACTAAAAGCATTGCAGCACATAAAGCAAAAGAATATATAAAATTAGGCCTGTTTAGAATAGCAGTATGGCCTGTCTGGACTCCTTTCTGTTGAGACATTTGTTTTCATATAATTTTGATGCCTCTTTTTGAAGACAGCAAGGCCAAACAAAGGCCAGTCAGGGATAAATCCAGGCAGAGGAGAAAGGGCTACAGTTGCATTTCTTGTTAGTATTTCCCAGAGCAGCACACAGATCTGAATTTCAGAAGGAAGTCTGTCTTCATTGTAGTACAGCCTATGACAAGGCAGAATAGGCAGATGTCAGGCTGAGCACTTCACTCTGGCATCATCACATTGAGGTCAAACTAGGTTTCTTCGAGCATCTCTGGACCTCAGTAGAGTCATGGTCTTTTCCATGAGGCTCACCCCACCTCTCCCATGTTGACTGTACTGCAGTGTATGATGCTGTTCTAAAAGGAATGCTGAGCTTTTGTCAGACACACTAACCCAAGATTCAAAAGCTTGAGCTGTAATTCCTAGTTCACATGCTCCCTAGAGATTTACGGTGGTAAATCCCTTCATGCCTTTGGCTTTATCCTCTACTGTAATTATTTGCATTTACTTTCTCTGCCCAAAAACTGGCCAAGCAGCAAGCATATCTGAGCTCTGTGACTACTGCTGCCTTACAGCATGCACAGCACCAAACTGGCCATGCACAAAAGCTCCCCAAAGTGACAGTGTGCTCCTTAGATCAATCCTGTAACAATATCCCTGCTGATTCTCTATGCCTCTTCCTGGGTAGATCACTCAATTCCAGCAGATAAAGCCTTCACTCTATAACAGTTATTGTTTTGCAGGTAAGATTTTTGAAAGAGCTGCTATTAGGAGATGGTCTATGAAGCAGAGCAAGAGAAGAGATCACTTTGAATGACAGATGGGAATACACTGGGATATAGCCCTATGCTGAAAGTGTGGTGAAAATGTTCTCACCTACAGAAATAACAATTCTTGCAGCTTCAGGTTTTTAAATACAAAATATATATAGCAGGAACAAAGGACTTCTGGACAACTAACCAATGTGATTAATCCGAAGCCACTTTATTGTTTACCTTATGCCCTACTTATACATTCTAAAACGACTGTCCATGTTATCACACATTACTTGATTGGTGCCTCTATCTTGTCCATGTATTCTGCACGCACCTTTCAGGAAATCTTATTGGTTACAGTCCAGCGCTTCACCATCCTTCTTTATGTTAGTTTTTGCAATCTTAGTACTCTGTTTTTCAGCCTCTTCTTTCCCAATTTAGCATAATTTATGTTTCAAGTAGCCTTGACAAATTCCAGAGTGTTTAATAAGAGTAACTAAAAATGGCTTGGCTGGTGCACCTGGTATACACTGTGGCCTAGGTTGTTCAAATACATTGCTACATATATATTAGAAGTAGAATTGGTTAAGAAGTTCAAACAGCTAAACTCTCCAGTGTACAAGGCTATCATTTTAGATAATGAGACATTTCTCCATTTTCCAAAATGTTAAAGAGAGCTTCTATAAATTCTGCACCTAGCGGCCCTGGGAGGATTCTCCTAATGGCCCCCACAGACATAATTTCATTGTCTGGAATGCATCATGATCACTTAATGCTGATGTGCAAAGCTTTGTGCTCAGAATAAAAGTAGGAGCAGGTAAGGCTTCACGACTTGAAACTGCAAAACTGCTTTTCTGCAAATAAGCTGCAGGAGCGGAGAAGAAATTAACTGTCACTAACTAAAATGACACCAGAAAATAAGTACTATAAAAATTCACTGAGAGGAATATACAAGGTCGTCTTCATACTCTGCATTGCATAAAAGTTGCAAACCAGGCTCCCTGGGCCAACTTGTGTTTCATAGAGCAGGTGGCAATAGTGCCCTTTAGGTACCAGCAAGCCAGGGGATGTGTCCCTCAGCCATCTGGAATTCTGTCAGCACACATGCTGGAAACAAAATGCACAAAGATTTGCATGACTGATTTTCTGCTCCATGCACTGGCAAGGACAGCAGAGACAAACAGCCTTGACATGCTGACCACTTGTGACAAGAATTTTCTTGGCAACAGAGACCCTCAGGTGACCAGCCATCTGTCAGCAGGCAGCCACTGCATGAAAAGGTAAAAATCAAAAGGGAGGAAAAAAACAACAACAAAAAAACCAATAAAAAACAAACAAACAAACAAACAAACAAAAAACAAACAAAAAAAAAATCAGAGAAAGGACAGAGAAAGAACAGTACTAACTGTGCTACAGACATTTATTTTTCCTTACAACAACAGAGGGCAGCAATCCTCCATGCTGTCCACAGTCCTGGCCTGCTTCAAGCCCAATGCGACACCCTGGAAGTGCTCAGCTCTCCCTTCAGCAAAAAGCAGCAATTTTATTTCTAGATAACAACACATTTTTATGTGTTCTAGCTTACCAGAAGAAAAAGGCAAGAAGACTAATGGTGGCTTCAGGCAGTAAAACAGACACCACTTCTCCCTTGTTAAATGATGAATTTTTTCAGGTGGAAATGCAGAACTATTTTTACACAGGCATACATTCACAGAAAAGCAATTAAAAAGAAGGGAACCCACACCAGCCCTCTAAGCAGGCTTTGAGTCTGTTGGAGTCGCAATCTTCTACGATATGACACAAAGGCTCTTTCTGCTCCCCTCCCTCTAGGTGCTGAGCCCCCTAAGAGGGGTCTGCATGCTCCCTGCATGGGGGACCATGCTACTGCCAAAAGCACCAGGCAAATTGTCAGCTGTGTACCACAGAAATTCCACATTGCTCTAGCTGATCACCTCTATCTTGAATCCAGCTGGGCCTCCTAAGGGAAACCCAAGCATTGGACTCAAAATGCCATCAGGACAGAACAAGGGAAAAACACTACATTCTGAAAGTCTTCAGGGTTTACAAAAGAAGAAGCTAAGACTTGGCCATTTATGGAGTAGTGTTGACACATAGCCCACCTTGAAGGAAGCCTCTCAAGCACTTAATTTCTTGATCTGGAGACAAAAACAGCATCAGGTCATGTGCTGGAAGTTGCATCTGGTGTTGATGAAAAAAATAAAAAAGAGAAGGGCAGTAAATCCAGACAGATCTCCTGCAGCCCCTCTGTTTAGAGGCACTCTGACGCACGTGTGAGCACCTCCTACACTGCAGATCAGGCTATCTGTCCCTTGTAAGATGCACCTGGGGCTAGGGAGCAGGAAAGCAACAATTCTATGAAGTGCAGAAAGGCAGCGTGTATTCCCACATCTGCCATGTAAAGCCAGAGTCCACCTAAACAATCAGTGCAATGTAGGACAGTCCCCATTTGAGAGGAGAGTCTTTATATTCATTATGTAAAGGCTGTGGAGATTATGTGAGTTGTCCAAAGCCACAAGGTAAGTCCAGGACAACACCAGGAACAAAACCTGCACCTCTAGAGTCCCTGGGGTTAATGCCATACTGCCTCATCCACTGTCCAAGAGCTTCATCTCTGAGCCATAAAAGGATAATCAAACATTTCCTGCTCAAAACATGGGCCATATTTCAGAGAATTTTTGTGGTTCAGTTCTCCACATGGACATTTCTGCCCCAATAAGATTGACTCTTGAGTGGCAAATCCATAAAGAAAATTTATTTTTCATTAGTTCATGTTAGCCCCCCTAGGTGTGATATTCAGGAAAATATTAAATTACAACAGTCTGGATCTTAGTTTCAGCAACATTAACGTTTCCTCTGTGAGCTTCAGAAAGTCATCATAAAAGCAGTCAAGCACTGTGACTGTCAGGTACTCAAATTCTAGCTCAAGGGAAGCAGGTTAAACACATACTCCTTGGAAAAAAAGAAATTTTGATTCAAAATGGCAGAGGGACTGAGACTCACAATGAGCTCAGAACAGAAAAACACAACTCATGATCCCGTGTTGCACAAAGAGATCAGTAGCTGCTGAATTACATATATAATTTATGTTGCTGAATCAGCCATGTATCAAATTCACAGTTTTAACTATTAATGCAAATGTAAAAAACCCCCCACATTTAAACAAAATGCATATATTTACAAACGATACCAGTCACTGAGTAAACAGATCATTTTGGTAAAGCTCTGAAGCAGTCAGAATTATTAAGTCCTATATTTTTTACTGACAGGAATTGTATTTGAAATCAGCCAAAGTTTTGTTGAAATAACTGTCGTAGCTATTTTCATTTTTCAGTTAGCAAGCTAGTTATGAAGGTGCCATTTATTTAAAAATATATTCAACATCTCTCCCTTGGAAGTCCCACAGGGTGAACGTACAGCTCTACTTGCCTGTTCACCTTGCACTCAAAAACATGGTGGCAGAATACAAAGAGAGGAGTCGTGACCAAAGTACATCTATATCCTCCCACCCCACCTCCCCCCTGCCAAAGACTTTAGCAATAGAAACTACAATTCACATTGTCTTCAGAATGTTTAAGTGTGCTGAAACTTTCAATTTTGAAATCAAGTAACTACAGAGAAAACATGATTTTTTTCTCCTAATCATGTCTATACTTCTGGATTTTGTAGACTCTAGGTTTTCAATGAAAGGGCAAGAAATGTTTTTGTAAGGAAAGAGTATTCATCTGCTATGGGCTTTTATAGTCTTTAGCTTTGAAGAGAAAAATTCTGCCTATCTCTGCCAGACAAGGAGTGCCAGTGCAATGTGTTCATATTTGCAGCTGGCCAGTCATAGTATAGCATGGCAGACATGCCCCAAACGCTTTGTTTCTTGCTATTTCAAGACATCAGAGGAAATTCACCATTACAGTTGTTCATAACCAGTGGCTGACCTTAGTACTGTGTACTCTGTATATAATGAGAAGGGAACAGATAGGAGCAGGAGAGCACCAGCTCTTTTCCTGGAACCCACACAATGGCCTTTGCAAGTAGTCTGACACATCTGCAGAATCAGATATGGTTTCTGTTTTTGTCTCTGCTCCCTGTATCAGGTAGTGCAGAAGCTTAATCTGACCATTGTATCAATACAGAAATGCAAAATCTGGAGTCTTCATGTTCAACTTTGCTTTTAACCACAAATTACCACCCAACATTGATTAGAACAGCAAAAATACTATTTCTGAAAATTATACCCATATTATACAGACAGAAAAATATTTTTAAGGTAATGTATTCTCATACAGAGGACATAACCTGATAATTAAGGTTGAGATTTTCTGTAATAAACAGATTTTAAAATTAATTATTTGACGATGTTGCATAGTTTAGTTCTGGACACCCGAGTCTGACCCTGCAATAAGCAAGTCCAGGGCAGTTTTTCAGCTGGCTGTCTGTTTCTGTGCACCTCACAACAAGCCAGATTATTGAGGACTGGTACGAACAAATTCCTGTTTGTTCTGTTAATGTTCTGTTAACTGTGGAAAACACCCTGTTTTTGTTTTATTGTTTATTTATTTTATTTTATTTATTGTTTATTTTGTTTATTGCTGTTGTTCTGTTCTGATTCCCACTCCCTGGAATTGCCTTGCCCTTATGCCCTTTCCCTCCCCATCGGGTAACGCCTTCGCTGCACCCAAAATGATGCCTGGCAAGTAAGAAAACTGCAAGTGCTTATGGGACACAACTCAGTAATAAAAAAACCCTAAAAACAACGAGCCAATATAACATCGAAAACTAAAAATGGTACTCTCAAGTAAGAAAAACAGTGAAGAAGATGAAATCACCAACCAGGACTCTCTTGCTTTGTCACCATGGCCTAAGAGCATCCCATCGACATGACACCCCTGGACTATGAGCCAACCAGTGTCTTCTGAGGGGCTCTTGTGAGCATCGAAGGCCCAGCTCTGCTGCACAGCAAAGCTGAATTCCTCCTCCCCTGGTCGGGAGCAGCGGTGGTGACCTGTTGGGCCCCCACCCAGAGCTGATTTCTCAATAAAGGCATTAAAGCAGGAGCTGGTCTCCTAGCCCTTATTTATTTCAAGGACTACAGTATCTAGTTTCCACAATCCAGAGGCTTTGCAAGAGCTAGTTATGCTAGTCTGACAAAACTTCATAGCAGCTCAGGATATATCCTGATCAGAAGGATAAAGACTACTTGAACACAACACCCAGTTTGAGGTCCTGTTCTTTGTGTCAAGGAAAGATATTCCCATATTACAAAAGAAGTAGGAGGGGCCATGAAAGGCCATCCAGTGATTGGCACTGGAGAGAAGGACTAAAAGTTTAACTTAAGGAAGTACAATTATGATTATTTTTACCACAATATGAAACTAATTTGCGGCCTTGTTTCGTACAATGGAGAGTGCCAAAACAGTCTGGGGGACAAAATAAATCTATCAGGAGGCACACCTATAGCTTTTAAAACCCGCGGAACTGAACGAGGAAAACCCCTCTCGGTGCAGGGGTGGCAGGACATCCCTGACAGCAGAGTGATGCCTAGAGCCTGCAGACAAGGCACAGTGTTTGCTGTCTAAAGTGGGAGGAGCAGATTGAGTGGATCCAGGGTCCTGACCTCAGCCGGCGGCACTGAGGGCCTTTAGTTCCACAACACCTTAGGCAGGAACGGCTCGGGCTGCGGCCGAGATCTCTGCGCTGGGTGCAACCCCTGACCTTTTCACAACCATCGTTCCGGCACCACTCCTCTGCTGAGGATTGGCCGGGAGGAGGGGACAGGTCCTAGTCAGGGACACAGCAGAGTTAGGCCCTGGCAGTGAGCCTGTTAACTGCAGGGATAAGGAGAGGGCAAAAGCCTCGACCCACCCTAATTTTGGGAAACGTTCATTCTTCTAACCAAACAGCTGTATGGAGTTGATGAAAACCTCTTTTTAAGACGGAAAAGATACTTAATTTCAGGATACCATACCAAACCATATCTTTACAGAATAACATCTTTTCTTCCATATGACTTTTTAATGGCTTTTCATTTATTTATTTTAAATTTCAAATAGGTTTTGTTTCTTAAGGTCAAAAGCACTGTTTACTCAGCTACTTTTAGCCATGCTGGACAGATTAATTGAATTATTCCATGAATTATTCATAGAACCAAGAAACAACTTGGGCATTCCTATGATATTCAAAGACAATGACAGCTTCTCATATTTTTGCTGTGTCACTGCAAATCCAGGCTCCAGCAAGAGTCTCACAGTTTTGTCAAGGGAGGCCAGAAATGAGCCTCTCTCTTTTCCCCTGTGCTCAAGTGCTGAAAACATAGTGAAAATCAGTAAGGCCTACTACAATGAAGACAAAATATCCTGTTGCTGGGGCTTTTTATGATTTACTGTGTCACTCCTACCTGACATAAGTTTGGGGGGGTTTTTGTGTTTTCTGGGCTTAAAATAAAACCACAGCTACCAAAGCAGACAAAAGGTTCTCAGAGCAGAGAAAGGAACAGCAGAGAGGAAATTGCTGTTGATTGTTCTGGAAATATCCTTCACCCAACTTACCAATTACACACTCTGTTGATCACATATAATTGTGATCTGAAAATAAATTCTACACCCTAGCAATTCACATGGTGTTTCATATTTAAAGTCAACCATTTCCACTCTAATGAACCTTAGTATGAAGCAGCAAAACCGTGGAGGGAAAACAGACATGAAAATGAGTGCTTGCTGTCTCATTAACATTTTACTTGCTTGGCTAGGAGTCCTTTTGTTACAGGAAGCTAAGTGGTTTTACGGCCAACTCTCCTGAATCTGTAATAATATCCAATATGCGCGTAAGTGATTTCTGCTTTTAAGCCACTGAGCCTCTAAAAAAATCTCCACTAAAGCTAATGTATCCACAGTCAGTGTGCAGCTCTAGCTAAAATTCAAGTAATTGCTGCCTTGGCCAGTTCAACAGCACAACTCCAAATCTGTCATTTGGCAGCTGTTAATATTTGTAACAGGATGTATCCAACCTGTCAGATATAATCTTCCTGAAAGCAAGTGTATGTCTGGAGCTAAAATTTTATTTCCAGTCAGTAAAAAGTTAATGCCAGGCTGAGATGTCCCAACACAGATCTAAGCCCACAGGAACCACAGAAGAGAGATTCCCTGCTCATATAGAACAAAACACACCCATAATTCATAGATATTTCTGGTCTTTTCTTCAAGAAAATGAAAGGCTACATTTAACACATCCTTTAAAGAAGAGTTGTAGGGGACCACAAGAAGTACTAAGCACTAAAACCTACATTTAATACAATTCTGTGAAATTAATATAGTAGATATTTAACTGAAATAAATTACAGTTAAAACTCCTAGCGTTGTGGAATCCTTCGTGACTGCAAAATCAGCCAAAAGTGCTGGTCATGGCTCTAGAAATAATTTATGATATAAAACCAGGTCACATATGAAAATGAAAAGAGAGCTACCTCTCAGTGAACAAATCCGTGTGAAAAATGTGCTTCTCCTGAGACCTGTTCTCACCTTGTCAGTGGGCAATCCATTCTAAACAAGAACAGATCAAATGAAGGTGAAGACTGTGGGAGAAAAATGGGGCTATCGATCCTCTTCCAGTGGTGATGAAAGCTGTAAAGCAGGTGGATGAATAAAAACCATCAGTAGTAAGGTCTAAAGGGAGAGAACTGAGACAAAGCAAAGACAAGCACAGAAGTTAAAACTATATAAGCCAGTAATTAGTATTTCTAAATAGGACTGTTACCTGTTCTTTCCATCCTTCCACAGAAACCAAGGCCAGTTTGTTTTTTGAAATCCAATAATGCATGCTGAAAGAGCTTTTAAAGACAAAAGCAACATGGGACACATCTCTATAATGGATACCTTTGGACCACCTCCTCAAAGGCCAGGGCATGTCATGCTCGGAGCTCCTAGGAGGGTGAGGGCCATCCACTACAAGATTCTCTTTAAAAATTTCCTACCATCTTCAATGGTACTGGAAGCCAAGTTTTCCGTAGAAGATTTAATTTCAGCAAGCTGACTTATTCTAAGACAGGAGTAAAAGGTTTTGCAGTAAATAATAATTTTTGCTCACGCTAGTGTACATTAGTTTATCTCATTTTCACCATTCCTTATGTTACTATCCCTTTGAAAACTTATTTCTGCTTCAGCTCTATTTATACTTCATAGTCTCAAGACTTCTGTTTGAAAGTGTGAAGTTTTATGGAAACACAACAAAAGACTGCCTGTCATGGATTCTTAACTGCTCAACTCAATCTTGCCTTATGAGCTTTTGGTTGAAGTGGATCTTGATAGGCTATTAACACAAAAATATTATCACTGTGAAAATTAATTTTACTCATTAAATCCTTATTCAAACAACAGAGACTAGGTACCAGATTGGTTCCATGTACCTTTTCTAAAGACAGGCTAGGCATTTGAAACATTGAATGACATTGTGTGCATTACTTCCAACAACAGCTTGGAAAACAAATACTCTCACAAAGACCAAAGAAAAGATTAAGTAGGAGTCTGGGATTGTTTCCAGCAGTAGCAAGTAGCAGAAGCTGGGAGAAAAGGTAAAAAACTGATGAAAGAGTCAATTTGAGAAAGAAGCATGCCAATCTGTGCCAGGGTTTTGAGAGTATTGGATGTTCTGAAGGGTTAAAAGATTTGTATAAAAAGCATATTTAATTTTCACAGTTTAAAAAGCATGTGTCAAAGTATAAGTTTTATTATCAAATTTTCAGTTTACTTTGTTTTATAAAAGTAAAAAATTAATGAGAGGAATTTTTCAAAATTTTTATTTTAGACATGCACAGGAACCTTGGCATTGTGGACAAAGTCACACTGAGTCAAAGCTAGAAGTGATGGCAAACATGAGCTACTGAAAAACCTTCTTCCTCTTTGAATGTTAGTGCATCTCTTTTCCAGTCTTAAACTGAGCCAAACAATCTTTTTATCATCCAGATAGTTTTCTAACGTCTCTCCTGATCTTAAGAAATAACTCTTAGAAAGGTATTTTTCCAAGACAAAGGCTCTCCTTCTGCATCTTGACCATCTCAAGAGTGAGATGAGATCTCAAGAGATATGCCTTGTTGCTAGAGTGGGACAAGAGTCTTGATGTACACCCACCATAGCTAGCTTAGAGTTTTGAAATTTTTTTGCCAGATTATCCAGATCTTGTATTGTAGTTCAAGTAACAGGTCTGAAGTTGCAGAAGAGTCCAGAACTACAGAACAAGAATGGAAAGCATATTCAAAGAGTAGAATGCAGTCTTTATTATTTAATTTCAACTGTTTCCCTGAAACCTTAAGCAGCATCACATGAATATGACCTTACAAAACTGCATGAGAGTATAATTCTGATTCACTCTTTGTCTGTTGAGGGCCAGGAAGCTCAATTTCAAAAGCCTGACCACATAAAATTGTGCAGAAATCAATAAACACATCCAGAGCGGTTCTGATAAGAGGTTTTATCAAAATTTGTCTTTCACATCATATTGTCTCAAATAGATCACATAGGAGCGGTTCCAATGCCTAAAGACCTTCTATCACAGACATCCTACTACAACATCCCAAATTGTTCCAGTAGTTGCATGCTGTAACAGAAACTGTTGTGTCATTATTTGTTATTGATATTGACTAATTTCAGATTTCAGTCTTTGACTTATCTTTCAGAAGACTTCTTGCTTAATCTGTTGTGGTTCAAACCAAAAAAAGGTTGCAAAACTTAATTCTTCCCAGAGTGAAATCCGTAACTGGGAGTAAATTGCATTAGCTTCCCTACTCAATAGATAGGAGTAGTCTCTTATTCCAGAAAGACACAGACTGGTGGTATGCAATAGAACGCTAGTCAGAGGAAGTATCTAGTACAGAGCTACACCTGCATCTCTCATAGCTGGGAATTAGTTAACCTCTGACTTTTGAGGATCCATAACCCCATGCTTAACAGGAGAGAATCATCTTACCTAAAGGTTAAAGTCATGTCTTTTCTGTGGAAGAGCTATGGAGGGCTCAGCCCTCTTCTAAAATGAATTCAAGAATGGAAATAACTGGCTTTTAAGTCAGCTCACTGACAGAGAATCTGAAAACTCGTGTTTAAATCCATCCAGGGAGCAGAGAACAGAGGAAGTTCACATTGACAGCAACAATTTAATCTTTAAAATATATGCCCAACACTGGTATATATGGAGATATATATATCTCCCTCCCTAGTATCTCAATTCCTGAATTGTTTCCTGCAGAGTGACATAGTTTCAGAGACTAGGCAAGAATGTGCTTCCCATCATCAGAAACATCTCAAGAAAGTCTTGTAATTATGGCAGTGTTCTCGGAAATGAAAGCACAGTGAACTTCAGTCTGCACTTTCCAGGCAAGTGCACAGCTTATTACAAAGTCACACTAACATGAACCTCCCTGCATTTTACATGGAACCCAATGCTGGGTCCTTCCATCCGTCATTCTTATGGCTCTTGCCAGTGGTACCTCTGGGGAAAGACAGGGAGGGAATCAGATGTTGGGGGTGTTAGTCAGGCCAAGACATAGGCTAGGCACCATTCTCTTGCCAAGAGAGAGAGAATTCTGGTTCTAAGTCCTGAGGAGAGCTTAGAAGCTGAACAGGGAAAGAATCTGGGAAATGCAGGCATCTCCAGGCAATATGCCAGGTGAGAGGAAGGTTTACAAGATTACAGGTTTAGATGTAGAGATCTGAATTCCACATGGATGCTAGGTGAGGCATTTTAGTAGCTGGAGACTTCACAGGTTCCATAATCTAGTAATGTCTTTTCTCCTGGATTACATAAAGAGGCTGACTTCAGGTTTAGTCTTTTTTCCTATGCTTCTTGCTTCATTTCTTGAAGCTGCCTTTAAAATTCAAAATGTGTGAACTTATTGGGAAAAGAGAGGCAAGCTAGTTCCCCTGTAAAATACAGAGCAGCAAAATCCTTAGATGACACAGTAACATTCCTCCAGATGTTTCGTTGGGTTTTTGTTTGTTTTTCTTTTGTTTTTCTTTTTTTTTTGACCTTTCCCTTCCATTGTACGCACCTTTTTTTTTTTGTCAGAAGCAAAGAAACCATGAAGGAAGAGATTACCCCTAAAGATATATAGAAGGATCTAACTAGTTTTCTAGCTAAAAATCAAAAGGGAACTCTTAAATACATCTAGTGATGAGAAATTCCTTAAGTGTGTTATTCCTATGAAGTATTTCATCATTAACTTTGGTAAGATTTATTATTTCTACCTTTTTTTATGCCATATGCAAATAAAATGTGGTAATCCACAAAAGAAGACAAGCCTACTTTTCTCCTGAGACAATCAACTTAATGAATAGTTAGTAGAATATTAGTAGCATTAATACTTAATGAGTTAAATCTTCTTTGCATCATATCCTCTCGTTTCCCCAGCTTGCTAAATAAAAGTCTATTTTCTTAAATTAAAGGACATTTCTGAAATGAAATATAATAAAATTGCAAAGAAGAAAAAGTTAATCAAGATAATTAAAATGAAAAATTTTTAGAATCATCCACTTTCACCTGCATTTGCAGTATAGTTGAACTAAATTTCTAATTAAATGAGAAAGTACGTGAAGTGCAGTTCAGCTGATTTGCATTTATGGAAATGGAAGAAAATATTACCTTATTAAAGTGAATTTTAGAGGAAATGTCATAGCACAGAGGTTGGCCTGACTTGACTTTCTAGTAGATTATGCAGCCCTTTATAAATTTGACTGCTTCACAGAGTCAGCTCCTCTGTAACTCTAAATCAGCACAGTCTCACTGAAGTTAATGAGGCCACATCAATTTAGGCCAGGTAAGCATTTGCCCACTAACACTTTGAGTGTGTGTATTGCTGCACAGAGCAAAATTCAGCAACATCTACCACTGTGTACACCTGAGAAGGATGCCAATGTAATGCTGCTGTACCCAAAAATTGTAACCAAATTTTGCTGCTTGGACAAGGGCTGTAGCAGACTGTCTGTCTCTGAGGATATATTCCTGCAGATACCTACATGAAAACAAGCTAAGTGATATTTGCTGGCCTTGAGCACCACTGCTCAGAGTGCTGTACACAGCATTTGTTAAAACTACCAGTTACTCCAATTTTGTGACAGACCTGAATCTGAGCTGACCTCATAGGCTCACAGCTGGGAAGGAGAAGGGGATTTTGTAGCCACTGCGTAGTGTGATGCATGTTCTCCTTCATGCTGAGATCTCTCTGCTTTTCTACCTGCACTCCCAACAGTGAGGTTAACAGAACTGTGTGGTTGCAGTAAAAACAGGGAAACCAAGCTCTCTTTTACTGTCAGTAAACAACAGCTAGTTAGTGCTTTAAAAAAATTAGGCAGCCTATGGCTAACCCTGCATTGCCCTTCTGCCTGTGTATATATTCCTGATGTAATACAATTAAGGGTATTCAAGATATTTTATTCTGATTAGGTTAATGTAAGACAAATCTCATATTTTAAACTCCTGAGGCAGGAGGAAAGATTCCAAGATTCTAATAATGTATTTCATCTCACAGATGGAGCCAAGAAGAGCTCTAACTATGTGCATCTGCTACAACATCAAACTACATTTATATTATAAAAATGTAATACTTGACATCAGCAGAGTATTCACCTTGTCTCTTTAAGAAACCAGGATTCAGTCTACTGAAGAAGCAAATGCTATTCCAGCTAGTTACGCTTATATTCTCTACAAAAGAAAACGACCACTTCTGCCATCACTTTGCTGGGGAAACCACTTCTGGTTTTGGGATGTGTTCCGTGGTCAGTGATTCTGCTGTCAAAGTTGTATTACATCAAAGACAACAAACACCTGCTGGCAGAGATAACAAGTCAACCCAATAGAAGAGTCACTTCAGAGAGAAGGCTCATTTCCAGCACTGCTTCATTGACTGCAGCTACAGGCCTGAATTAGTCTTGCAAAACTGTCAGGAAAACTTACCAGACCAAGCATAAAATTAATTCTACAACTCGCTGTTGGTGATGATCCCTAATGGTGATGACAAGAAATATTAATGACATTCAGTTCATCTGCCAAGTTGATTACTCAGACCAGATAAACAGTCACAGTTTTGTGGAGCAGTTTCAGCTGGTAAACTCAAATTACAACCTCATCATAGCACCATATGAAACAATGTAGTCCCACTCATTACAGGCTGTTCAACCCAGTCTTTTTCTCAGCTGCCAGGGGTCACCAGATAGCTAAATAGCCACAGAAAACTCTCACTGCTATGCATGTGTTATCAGGTCAAATGACCTTCTCGTCCTACTTGATTCCAAGTTCATCACTTTTGCTTCCTTTTATTTGTATTTTAAATCCTTTGAGTTTATTGTTAACTATGGAACTATATATGTATTTGGAAAATACATTTTAGAAAAAATACCTTTCTGTAATATTAGGTATGCAAAATCTACAGTTGACTTTCTCTGCTATTTTCCACAGGAACTCATTTAAATGCTTTGAGAAATCTTGCTAAGGTTAAAGATGATGTTCAGTACCTCCAAACAGATTAATTACAAACAACATGCACAACTGTCACAAAAATTATTTATTAAAGCGAGGAAGGCAAAGAAACTCAAGAGGCAGGTCATTTAGAAGCCATTCCCCCCCAAAATTGAGGAAATGGTACAGGTTGTACTCCTTTTATCTGGCCAGATGTGTCACTGCTGTGCAGCAGTGCTGCAAGGGTGTGGAGAGGAGGGAAGATAAACAAGGAAAAACAAGAAAAAGAGGGCAAGGAAGAGACAGCAACAGTCTTCCTGCCTGGGCTGGGAACATACATCTTGCCATCTTCAATGTCTCATTGTGTTACACAGGTTGCAGCTGACACAGAATGCACCAGCAGAGAGAAATTGTTACAGGAGATCAGTGCAGAACACTTTTGGTGTGGTACTGGATGTTGATAGTGAGGTGCTTGGCAGAGCAGGGGAGGGAAGTGAGAGATACAGCCCTGTGAGTCTGAAGGAGGTGCTAGAGGCCACAGCTTCCTGAGGACTTGTTACCTGACTAACACAGGCTTGACACATCTGGGGAATGCCAGAGCTGCACAACACAAGTCTCCAGATACAAGCAATGGGTGCTTGAAGATGGAGGTCGCAAGAAAGATTTGTCATCAGGGCTAGAGAAACCTTTAATCAAGTGTCAGATTTTTTAATCGTCTAGGTTTTCACAGGTGGCCATTAAATCTGTGATTCCAGTGCTTTGACAGCATCTTTACATTCTCCCTTAGTGTGTCTATCAAAGCTGCATGAAATGACTGTTACTACCATTGCTAAAAAAAGAAAAAGCACCAAAAACCCCAAATTTCCCAAAGCTCCCAGCACCTGAGGTACTCAAACTTGTTACTATTGGAAAACCAGCATCAATTCAAAATCAGTTGAAACCTAAAAAGTGCACTGGAAATTGTCACTATAAAGGTGTTTGTGTACACTGATATGACATCATACCCACAGGAATATGTTGAAGGAAGAGGATTCCTACAAGGGGAGAAAAACCACCCACAACAAACAAACAAACAAGTCCAGGTACAGCTAGGAAAAAATGCCATGCTTTACCCAAGACTGAAGTCTCTTGTTTAAAATACAATGCATTATCTTTCTCTAGTCTCAAAGGTATTTTACAAGAAAAGATATCTTGAAACCCTTTGTAGTATCATTCTCTATGAAGCAAAGAGCCATTCCCAAAAAATCCACATTATTTGGGTATGTTTAGTCTTGGAGAAGTTGGAGGGTAATAGGTTTCCTTTGGATGCAAGTTGATTATGCATGGCCTTGGAGACTAGGAAGGTGTACAGAGAAGTCAAGAGGGCCAAGTTTAGCAACCTCCCATTGTGATCACCTGACAAGACATGCTTCAACTATTTGATCATATCTAGTTATCCTTCTAGATGCACCTCTACTGCTTTTCAATTGGCTTCACAAAGCAGCATGATTCTTTAAAACTTATAGAATGCAGCCTGCTAGGAAATGGACAAGTTAGAAGAGCAAAGATGTATGAACATATTATCCCCTTGCATTTTCTGTACTTCTCTGATCTATGATGATTACAAAATGTTATAGCAATCTCTAAAAAAGACTTGCTACTGAAAGGCCATCATGCTAAAATGGATGCTATATTCACAGCTGTGAGCTCATGAGGTGTTTTTTTTTTCTAAATCTCTTGAAGCATGAAGAAAACTGTACCGTATATCAGATTTAGTGAACTTACAATTTTTACTGGAAATGGTTATTACATAGTTTAATCCTAAATGTAAGATTAAGGAAATCTGTAGTGAATTACTTAGTGTCAGGATTACATAAATCAGTGGGATACTGAAGCACTTTAAATAACTGCACTTAGTTGTGCTCTTGCTTTGTTCTTCTCTTACACAGACTCCGCTTTGGTTTCCCAGGGCATGTATCCAAATGTGCAGGAACTACACTGAACTTCCTTCTTCCAGAGGCATCAGATGTTCATTCTCATTCCTATCCCTTTTCAGTAGTTCAGCATTGTGTGCTTGAACTTTTTGTTTTACTGTTGTAAGTACAATAGCAATGAAGGTAAATTTTGAATTCAAGTAGACCATACTCTGTTTCTGGTGTCTGATGCTTCGGTGTAATTCCTTTGAATTCACTCTGGTATGTACCTGTCTGTCAAGGAAAAGTTCTGTTAACAGGGTGGTACTTCTGCTCATTTTTGAGCGTTATCTGAGTTTTAGCAGGACAAAGAAATAGATTTTATTCTATATCTTTATCAAATATCTATATCATATAGACTATATATATTAATATAATTATATATTAATATAATATATACTATATTTACATATTATACATCTCTATTTCAAATGCAAGGAATGAGAAAACAAGAAAAAGGAATTAATTATATACACAAAGGAACTGCTATTAAGAGAACTTCTTGGGTGTGTATCAAATAGCTTCCTGTTGGAAAGATACGTGAATGTAAAATAGAGGTGGTTAAAAAATATCATTGTAATGGATGGACACACATTATCCAACTCTGTTTTTAAAAGCCTTGCCTGGGATAATAGTGCACTGATCATCAAGGTAGCTAGAGGGTTAAACATTTCTAGCTTCTGCTTAAAAAGGTCTGTTTTCTACTGCTACTAAAAGCAACAGAAAAACCCGCAGTGACGTCTTCCATGTGTCAGGGAAGCTGACTCTGGAATATAGCGGTGGTGGAAAGAAAAACTTCCAGCTGCAAGATAACACTGACAATCACAAAGTCCAAGCCTTTGCACAGAAATTCCAACCCTTCAGCCATGCTCTGCCACTGTTTATGGGGTCATGCTCGGAATCAGGTGAGGGAATTAGACTGTTCCTGGAGAAGAATGAAAGAAATACTGCAGCTTTTCTGCATCACTATGATTTTTCCATTTGCTACAGGAGGGATAGACAACTGCAGGGCAAAAAATTTCAATGGCAAGGTGAAAAAAAGCAGAAGGGAAGGATGGAAACTCTGAAAGATATCACCAAAAGTAGTCACATGGAAAGTAGTGGAAAAATGGGAAGAGAGGAGAGAGAATAAAAAGGCATTTAGAGGGGGTGAGATAAATGGGTGGATGAATGTTTGTAAAGATAAAGAAAAATAACTGAAAAAAAACCTGTTTAAAAAGAAACTTGAGGAGTAAGTGGATGTAAAGAACATGAATGTAGAAAAAGCCTGTGGACCTAGCATAATGCTGGCTAGAGCTGAAATGAAGCAGCAAAATTAAAATAAAAAGAGATCCTGGAAGTGGCTGGAGTAAATTATGCTATGTATCTGTGTGCTATTGCACTAGGACATATCTTACGTGTACCACTATTTATGAAAATGAAAGTGTTAAAAGTCCTTATTCTTCTAACTGGTCCCTCTTTCCTATGAACCCTTCTTTTTCTTCTGATTAGCTCTTTTAGACTATCTGTTCTTTGTTCTGCTCCAAGTCTTAGTATTTAGTACCACTTTTAGCACTAAATCCTCTTTATTTGATGTGATCATCTGTGAAATTCTGACTTGTGGCTTAAAAGTTTTAATATCCAGCTATTTTGTGAAATACATATATATACCTGTATATCAAATCTATCAATATCTAGGAATTTCTGCAAAGTCTAACGTTTGTGAGTACTTACTGGTGGAAAAAGTACTGGTTAGAACTTCCCCCTCCAGGTATTTGGTATCTACTACTCTCTGGTGAATGTCATCTTTAGGAACATCCATGGATGAATTATCATAACTGTCCAGGAAAATAGGAAATTACATTGAAACAGTCACAATACATTGTGTTGGTTAGAGTGCTGCAGCCAGGAAATTCAATCAGTACATGGCCTCTTGCTCACCATGAAAATATCATTGTAAATGCAGTAGCAGAAACACCTAACAGGTTGGAATATGCTCCTAGAGACAATTAGTTAAATAACTTTGAATACTAATGTCTTCAAACTAGAAGTATGTGCATCATCCAGATAATATTAAAAAGAAAACAAACCAAAACCACCTTATTCACTTAAAGGTTGCATTAGTTGTCTCTCTCATGGAGGTTTCTTTATGTTGTAGAGTTCACAGGCTTACAGATTTCGAAAGATGCTAAAACTTCCCGAGGTAGCACCTAGTCCTTCCTAAGTGTCAAAAAGAACATAAAGGGAAAGTGGGGGAAAATCTCAGAAATCTGGCTATAAAGTGCTAATTACAGGTTGAAGAGAAGTTAATGCTGGAGGTTTTTATTTAATTCAAACTTTGTTTCCAGCTCTGTGCTCAGGAGTACATTGACTTGAATAAAAATAACTTACAGCATCCTAAAGGACTACAGGAGCTTAGGTGAGGCTGCCTGATCCTTCCTCGGAGATAAGGAGTAGAAATAGCGTGCAGTTACACTACTCCTTTAAGTTTAGGTTAGTGTGAAAGTGTCGAGAATTAGCATGTGCATCTTGATAAGCTGAAAATTTGCAGAGAAACTTGATGCTGCAAACACCAGCTTTTGAGGAAATGCTCTTTGCAAATCCAGCTAAGAAACAGTCCACAACTTATCTTCCAGATCCCTACCCTGTAAAGGCTTTTTCTCGGCCTAAACAGGGTCTTTCACCCTCCTCCGGTCTAGCTCAGGTGTTAGGGTGATATTCCCCTGGGCCCTAGCCACAGAGACGTAGTTAAGATATCAAAAGAGGCTCTTTCCCCTGATAAAGTTACAGGTTTATTTCTCGTGGGTAGTGAGTGAAAAGGGAAGGGAAAAGAGCGGGGGAAGAGAGAGAAAAGAGGGGGAAGGACAGGGTAAAAGCGTGGAGGGGGAAAAGAGAACGGGGGAAGAGAAAAAGCGTGGGGAAGAGAGTGGGGGGAAAAAGAGAAGTGCGGGAAAAGAGATTGGGGGGAAAAAGAGAGATGCGGGAAAAGAGCTTGGGGGGGAAAAAGAGAAATGCGGGATAAGAGAGCGAGGTCAGCGGGTCCTGACCTTTTCTAGGGTCTGGAAAGGGGGGGCGGGGAGAAATTGGATCCCAGCCAGCTCTGTGTGGCCAGGAGGGGAGAGGGACCAAGATACAGGGCACAGCAGGGGTCACGGGATGTACCATTTACAATGTATCTAGGAAACGCAACACTACCCTACTACCATTCTACCTTTATTTTGGTTGTAGAAACTCATCACTTAAAACATAATAAAAACATCTAGAATTAAAAGAGCACCTACCCTAAAAATCAAACTTTATTATTGGCATGGAGTCTAGGATCATAAGTAGGGATGCATTTATGGAAACTTGACAGTCTGAGCTAGTGATTTACCTGTTTCACCTTTTTTGAAATTAAAATTTCATCATGTTGAACAGGAACATCTACATTTCACCTAAGCAAACCTGCATTGGCTGATACTCCATGTGACAGCAGACCTTACTTAAAGTTAATACTATCCCTATATGACCTCAGAACCTAGTAAATGCTGTTGATATCATCTCCCTTGCCCAAGGTAATTTACTCATTCTGAAGTTTAATACCTACTGAGGTGTTTTTATCAACTGAAATTGCAGGAAAAAATAATTACTCAGGCTTTTCATTCCATTTTTTAATTGACTTTAGAGATAGTGTTTCATTCTATTTATGACTACCAACACAACATATTTTACATGACTGCCCTATTTGGAAATTGTCTGAGCAAACTGAATTCTTACTGGCAGTATTGTTCAGATAACATAGTTCCAAAGGACACTAAACAACAACAAAACAAATCAAGACAGTAACTACACCAGCAGTAGTATTTTATTTACCTTTTCCCCACTTCCCCAGTAAAAATAACATTCTTTTTGTTACAGACCAGTATGATTGCAGATAAGTGATTTTAAATGCTAATTGATCAATTCCATTTTTTCATATCGATGTAAATAAAGAATAAAAGCTTTTGATATAAATGCAGACCATGAAGAGAATGTGGTTCACAGGATAAAAGAGGTCATACACGACAAAAGGTGCCAGATAACTGATACTTAAATTCCAGTTTACTGAACAAGCAAAACGCTGATAGCATATTCCACAATAAACAACAAGCAAAAGTACAAGGGCATCTACAAGGGAGAACAAAGTCACACTTGAGGTGAAAAAACTTGGTTAATTCTCAGGTTTTTAAATACTTAGATAAGCCTCAAATATCTTCATATTGGTTAATTCAGTTAACTTTGTGGTGCCTAAAACATATAACCTTGCTCACTATCTCTAGTATATGAGTCCAAATATATCAGTGAAGTATAGTGAAAAACTCCAAAAACCATTTCTGAGAATGAATGCATTTCCACAACATTGGGTTGATGGAAATACATTGGGAAGTCTGGACATGGTTTTAAGTATTTCATAATTTTTATTTTTTCTGAAAGAAATAGTTTCTAGGCAGTCATTCAGGGACTTCACAATTTACCATCAAATGAGCCATACAAATCAAGTAAAGTTTAAGATCTAAACCCATGGAAATAAAATAAGGTTTGAGTTATAAGACATGGCAGGATATATTTCAACTACTGATACATTGTGCCTCAATTGTACTGAAGGATGATAACAAATAATGGTGCAGGAATAACATAATTCATTAGTGTTGATACACACTAGTAGGTAATGAAATTATTCAGAGCTACAGTGTCATTAATCTCTGCTAAGTGACACAAATGAAACCAAATATCTGAAAACAATATTGAAGAAAAAATCTAAATGAAGAATATGATCTGCATGCAAAACACATTGTTGTTAGTCTCCTCAGCCAAGTAATGCTGTCATTTTAATCATGGAATGGCATAGCATAAGTTTGTAAACCAGTTTTATGAAGAAAAGGCTATAATCCCACTGTAGCTGCCATTTAGCCTCTCTCCACTTGAATTCCTTGAGAGGCAGGAAGACACAAATGTAATCAGATGAGCAGAGAGCAAGAGGTCATATTTCTCAGGCACACTGATGCAATACTTGGAGCTACAGTGAGTCCTGGGCTGCTTAGGTAGTGTCTGCTGGTGGTAAGCACAGAAGAAGAGCTGGTGGATGGGGTAGATTTCACCACAGAAAGGTGGATCGATATAGTAACAGGTTCAGGTGTAAATTGGAAACATCAAAACAACCCGGGAAGTGGTGAGTTGAGGTGGATCCATACTGATTTGCTGTGTGAAACAGATAGCAGGGGAGCAAAAAGGGCAGAAAACAGCACAAAAAGCAAAGAAAAAGAACTATAATAAGGTATCCAGTGAAAGAAAAGAGCAAGCAGAACCTACGTTCCAATTATACAGCACTGGGATCTGAAAGGGTGAATGGGCTTTTATTTCAACATGCCAAATTTTATTCTGCTGGCAGCAAAGAGATTAGCAACACAAAAGATAAATGTTAGACTGTCATTAGACTTTTGGAACTCTCTGCACACATTTCTGCTGTCATATTTCAGCATCCCATTAGAAATCACTGCTATTAAAGGCCACTTCAAAGCGGGACCTTCCTGCAAGTGTTTTAGAGCAGTACTGATCTTTCATGATGACAGGGGAAAAACCTCAATTCGCTCAGGAGACTGCTCCTGTTTCAGCTTCTAAATTAATCTGGGACCAAATGCCCAGAGAGACACACACTGCTAATGACAGAAGCCTTTTGCTTGTAAGAAACAGCATTTTTTCTAATTAAAAAGAAATCTTGCACATGATATAAGGGAGAGTCTGATTACCTAAGAGACTGGTTCAATGGTACAAGAGCTAGAGGTGTTTTTGTAGCAGCCATGGGATTCCCAGAAGTGATGCTGAAAAGAATCCCAGTTCAGCATTGATTACCGTACACAGAAACACAGCATACTACCATCCATCTCAGAAA